>NC_141875.1:413781885-414389385 GCF_056163025.1 Triticum urartu | reverse complement strand
AGAACTCCCATGGTTTGAATAAAAGTCAATAGGTTCCTACCTCATCAACTACTTCCCAATACCCACATGTTATCAAATCCTACTCATGCAATGTTTGAGGGTGGAAACTAATGCATAAAAACTGGGTAATAAGGGATATGATCAAAGTGTTACTTGCCTTGCTGACGATCGGAAAACCCTAGTGATTCGTAGTAGCAAGCCTCGCACTCTGGAAACTCTATCGTGAACAAACAATAGCATACATAAGCACTCAAGCATAATATGCAAAGGTAAAACCCAAAAGAAAAGATCCAAACTCAAAGTTCAAGTGAAGAGCTTCATTTGCAAAAAGAAACAATCGAATCGGAGCTACGCAACTCAAACTACGATCAAAAGAAGTTCGAAAACGAATCCGCTTGAAACCAAATTTTAAATTTTCAAAATCATGTTCAAGTTGATTATCTGAAAAGAGGGGAACAAGATTTGGACAAACGAGCAAAAAGTAGCGGAGGTTTGAAGTTCAGGGACTACTACGTAAGAAAACTATTCGCGGATAGGTCCCTGGCCAAAAATAAACTGAAAAAGAAAAATCTATCGGACAAACGTCCGCTAACAGAGACTAACGAACAAAAATCGTTCGTTAAAATGATCTAACCGGTGAACATTTACTAAATAGACTAAAATAAAAACGAAAAATCGATCTAAAACTAAACCGACAAAACCGAAAGAACCGACCGGTTCTTACCGGTCAACGGCGTCGGTGGCGTGATCCGGCAGTTCTGGTGACGGGCGTCGGCGGTGCGGGGAGGCGGCGCGGTGGAGCGGGCGGCGCAAGGCAGCGAAGGGGGCGGAGGCTTGCGACGGTGGCGCTGGCGACGGCGGGCGGGGTGAGAGAGAGGTCGGGGGGCGCCTTATAAGGAAGCCCCAAGGGGGCCCTCGACTTGCACGAGGGGGCGCGGCAGCGAGCGAGTCCGGCTCGGACTCCTACTGGAGTCCGGCGGCGGAACGGCGGGAAGGCGGCGGCGCTCGACTGGGCCGGCCGAGGAACTTAAAAAAAAAATTTCACCGCGAAAAAATCCTAATATAATATAATTGTTTTTAAAAAAATACCATAAACAAGTTTCACCGTCCAAACTAAATATTTAGGACAGGATGAACATTTTTCTGGACTAAATGCAATTTTAAAAAATGCATGTTTTTCTCTAATTCAAATAAAATAGCAAATAAAATAATAATTTGATTAAAAAAATTTCTTCTCCAACAATTCTCTTTTGTTGAAGAAGTCATATTATCTTCTGTCATTTATTTTTACTGTTGGAAATAATTAGAGAGAAAATTAAAAAAAATCAAATTGATCCTCTTTTCAAATTTGAAGATAAAGTCAAATATGAAAATCTGTGAAACCTCCAACTCTCTCCTTGGGTCCTTGAGTTGCTTAAGATTTCTAGGATCACAACCAAAATGCAAACAAAATATGATATGCATATGATGATCTATGTATAACATCCAAATTGAAAATTGGGATGTTACAGTCCCCAACAATAAGCATTTCATATTTCTTTTTAACAGTAGGTAGAGGTAGTTGAAAACTTCCAATAGTGATTGTCGGAGATGTTTCAATAACATCAATACCATTCACTTGGAATTGCTTCTTCGAAAGTGCACCATATGCTCATTACCATTGATATGAAAAGTGATCTTGCTTTTATTGCAATCAATAACAACCCCTGCAGTATTCAAGAAGGGTCTACCAAGGATAATCGACATGTTGTCGTCCTCGGGCATCTCAAGTATAACAAAGTCAGTCAGAATAGTAACATTAGCAACAACAACAGGCACATCCTCACAAATACTGATAGGTATGGAAGTTGATTTGTCAGCCATTTGCAAAGAAATTTCAGTAGGTGTGAGTTTATTCAAATCAAGTATTTTATATAAATAGAAAGGCATAACATTAACACCAGCTCCTAAATCACACAAAGCAGTTTTCACATAATTTATTTTGATGGAGCAAGGTACAGTCGGTATTCCCGGATCTCCAAGTTTTTTAGGTACTCCATCTTTAAAAGTACTAGTCGTCAACCCGTGCTTTGCACGGGCTAGGGTGCTAATTGTTATATTTTGATCGGTCCGAACAAACAAATGCAACCACATTATATTTTGAGAACATGTGTTAGTATCTAACCATGCCATCATTTGGAAACAACTCCAACTTTTGCTCTAGATTGGAGTGAGACTTCCATTTTACATAAGACAATATGTAACCAATGTACAGCAAGGGACATGTTTATTCCTACCATTTAATGAAACTTGGTACATTTGTATATTGAGGAAAACTTTGATAAACAGTGTTGCTACATCTCCCGATGGGTGGAGATGATTTTTCTACACGTGTAAATATGGTAAACTACCCTATTTTATAACCTAAGTAATAGTGTGGATTCTTTTATCGTACTACCTACTATCTTTTTATTAGATCATGCTTTGGGATAGATATATTTTGTGTTTCTGCAGCATACAACACTATTATCACCCAGACGGATAAATTGATATAGTTCTTTGGTGATTTCCGCAGAAAGAATGTCACTCGAACGGATAAATTAATACTAAAATTTTACTAATTGTCTATATGTATGCTGGACATGCACGGAAAGGATTATCTTACCAAAGCTACACACTTGAAGTCGATTCACACAAAAAACACGAGTCCAAACGCACACTTGAGGTCATATCAGATTGCTTTCAAAATTATATTAGATGAACCATGGCAGTTGCCACGTGGATTATTTCAGAAGAAAATGGGTTTCCTTATCAAACAATGCCTTGATCATACATAGCAGAACAACTTGTTCACAGTGGGACAACAGTGGCGCTCGCATCTGGCCCCGCAATTGCTCCTACCATGCCATTGCTCACTTGATGTTGCATCACTGCATCTTGACTCTTTTTCTGGCTGCTAAAGCAATTATGCACTGGATTGTGCTGTCATGGGACATCTCCCCCACAAACCTGCCATCTCCAGTCATGACGTTAGGATAGTAACCATACAATGATAGAAGTGATGTAGCAGTTGAACATCCATCTAATCTGGATTCACATGCCCTGATGCCCACCTGATTAATTAGCTATGCCCAAAATAACCTTTTCTAGTGATTTTCATGTGACATTCTCTCTTTTGTCATTTATCTGTAATTGGTGATGAAAAAGAATGAGACATGTCGAATTGCTAGGGAAAAGGACTAAAATTAAAATAGCAACATGCATAGGCAATTCCTCATAGAGGTCAAGCTCCATGGAGGCCTTAATTTGAAATTTTATGGTGAAACTAATGTGCCACAACTGCATCCCGCATATTTCATGCGATATACTTCCTCCGTTCCTAAATATAAGTCTTTTTAGAGATTCTACTATAGAGACTACATTCGGATGTATATAGTCGCCTCTTAAAGTATACGTTCACTCATTTTGCTCCGTATGTAGTCTATAGTGGAATCTCTAAGACTTATATTTAGGAACACATGGAGTATAAGCAAGAAAAGAGATACGGTGATAAATTAGTAGATATTTTCACCTCCTACCTGTATGCGCTTAGAAAAGAAAATGATTAATTGATTGGAAGGACGTAACATTGTCCAAAACCTAGCTTAGTCGTGAACCCATGCATTTTGTAGCGACCCGACCTCAAACGGTCAAGCCTCTGTGTATCTGTGCCATCCCTGGATCGGTATGCTGGCACACACAGTACATCAATGTATATATCAAAGTGCAATCACATGTATAAATAACATAAAACTAATATATACCTCATAAGTCTCAGCGAAAACAAACATAAGGGTGTGGAGTCCCATCAACGCCAACGGCAAGTTGAGTGTAGACCGTAACCCTACAACGTAACTCTTACTCGTCGTAGAAAATTCCTGCAACATAAGACGTTGCAGCCCTGTAGGTCAGTACATTGAATGTACTGGCAAGTCACATCATAAGAATAATGAACCTATTTGTACATGCAATTTGGCTGGTGGAAAGCTCTAAGTTTAGTTTTTGCATAAAGCTAGTTTATCCCTAGAATAAAAGATATTATTCTTCCACTACTGTATAGCATAGGATGAGTTGGCAAACCCAACTTAATCCATTCCCAAAGTTTCATTTAAAACTCAACTGTTTAATTAAGAGTGATGAGATCTCCCGACATTTCCACTACTAGATGCTCAAGTTGTCCGTAACCGGGGACACGGCTAATCGATTAGGTTTTAACACTCTGCAGAGGTTTGCGCACTTTTCCCCACAAGACTCGATCGCCTCCTTTGAAATTCTCGCACTGCCTAGTGTTTGAGAACAGGATGACCGAGACATAGTCTTTCGAAAGTATTTCCCCTTAACCCACGGATAGGCTGGTACACCTACTCATTCTACATCTGCTAGCCTATCCCGGAAGAGGTCACACTATCTACTCAACTAAGCCAGAGCCCATATTGGCTTGTGGCTGCACACGGAAGCTTCTAGACGTGAGAATACGATTGATCTCTTTGAGCCTAGGCGGCCGACCACTAGTGGTGCACCACCATGGATTAACCATGCATGCTCCCACTGTACTTCGCCACCATTCAAATCAAATACCGCCCAGGTAGTTCATTTACAAGTCTTGGTCCTGATTACTACTTTGTCACTCATGTCTCGCCATGTTCGCTTCCCAAACCACATCTACATTTAGAGAGGCAAAAATAAACTTACACGGTGGTGACAAGGATGTATAGATCAGACCTACCTCAAATGAATTACTAGGTAATGGCATAGCCATCTGGCAACAATAAATCCTACCATGCAATCCTACCACAAAAGGACTAAGTGCATAATATAAACATAGATAATTGGAAGAATGGTCAAATGTGAACTTGCCTTGATACTGATAGTTGAATTCTAGAGATCGATAGTACTCGGCTTCGCACTCTGGACAATCTATCGTCAAAGTAAAATAACATACATAAGCAATCATTCTAGAGGGCAATAACATGCAACACAAAATACTCGGAAAACCAAATGGAAACCCAACACACATAACTTGCATGCAAATAATTCTAGGTGCTAACAATAAGTGACATAAGGTGCAAAACCATGATGTGATCTATCGTGCATACTTGGCATAGTAATAAAACTATCATGGACAGATCCTAGGTGTGTGAAAATATTTTGAGGAAGGTCTAGGTGATAGGGTTTGGCTACAGTGACACGGTGCAAAAAGAATCACCTCAATCGGAGCTACGGTTTAGGAGATATGGCCATTTGAAGTTCGAATTCAAATCTGAATAAAGTTAAAATTTGAATTTGGAAAAGGTTTACAAACATGATGCTACTGGATAGATCTAATCATGACGAATAATTTGCCGCTGGTTTCATTGAATTTGGAGTTACAGTTAAAAAGTTGTGGCTAACTAAAGTTCAGGGACCAATCTGCAAATCCTAGGGACTAAACAGAAAGAAAAATAACTGCGAACAGGCCCTTAGCCACGTGGCGGCTTGCGGGTGGCTTGGCAGCGTTCGCTGCAGAAGATATACGGTGAACGACTGGCATTTAATAAAAATGCTAACGCGCAGGTAACTAACAAAAACCGACCGGTGGTTTTTAAAATAAAACCGGGGTTAACCGCGTACTGGTTCAACAAAAAAAACACAACTAACCTGATCTAATCTAGGCCGTCCATGGTAGATCGAACGGGCGAGGGTGGGGCGGTGGCTCACCATGGGTCGACGGCTGCCGGCGGCAATGTCGACGACGGTGGCAGCGGCTCGGGTCGAACGGGGCGGCGACTCCGGTGGGCTCCAGCGACAGCGAAGGGGACGAGGAGATGCGGTGCAGCGTGGGCGACCGGATGGTGGTGACGGCTAGCATCGGCATGCACCGGACGTGGCGGAGGGAGGCGGCGGCTCCGGTGCTCCAGCGAGGGCACGCGTTGTCGGGCGGCTTCTTCGGGCGACCTAGGCGACAAGGAAAACGTCAAAAAGACGCAGAGGAGCACGGGGGTTCGAATGAGCACGGAGATAGGGATCGAAAGGGCTCACCGACGACGAATTCGTCTGGCAAGGAGCTCGGCTCCGGCGAGATGCACTCGATGATGGCGACAGATAGGAGCAGCGTGGGGAAGTGTGAGCCGGCGGGATCGACAGAGGGGGTCGTGGGGCATTTATAGGCGCAGGCAGGGCGTCGGGGACCAACGGATAAGCCTCATCTAATTTTTATCTTTACCAATTGTATACGTTCATCTAATTCATGTTTTTAACAAAAATAGGGGCCATGCCGATTGATTCTTTATATCGGCTCAAGTCTTATTACATAGAAATTCATCTTTCCTCTCAATCAATCAATCAATCTAATGTGGTTGTTGGGCCTGCAGCCAATATAAAGCGAAGGAGGAAAAAATAGTTCCGAAGGATATAGCTACACTACACAACATTGGGATCTTGGATGTTGATACCAATTGGATGTGCTTCCGTGTAGTCCCAAGTCAAGCAATTTCTCGCTGATGTGTCAGGCAAAGATTTTTTTTCCGAAAGGCAAATATTCATAGGTAGCAGTTTATCAGCTGATGACTCTTGCTTTGTTGATTGTTGTGCTTAATCAATATCCTTACAGGTAATTGGCCACTGAGATCCAATATGATGTTTGTTCAATGCATAACATAATTTGTCCATGTGCAATGCCCCATGCTATATCCATTTTTTGTTTCTATGCTTGTACATGTCTTAAGTCCAGACCCAGAGTGCTGCTTTTAATTATGTTGGCTATGCATGCATGTAATGTGTGTTGTACAACTATTTTAGTAGAGGGTTCACTGTATACTTTGCACATGCCATTTCCAACCTCTTTGGAAGCATATATGTCAACCTGCTATATTACTATATTTATCTATTTATTAATTTGGAACAATTTCTGGGTATACGAGGACGTACCAAGTCAGACAGAACTAATTTGTGAACCCAAGTTAGTTGCACAACGAGACCTGATTTCTAATAGACTTTAAGGCTTTAATAGACACTGAGACATTTTTCTTCTAATCAATGTAGAAGTATTTGCTCTTGCCGCAAAAAAGGTTACATTTCCCTAGATTATATGTGAAAATTTAGTTAGCTTATTTGTATATAAATTATCATGAATTAAACTATGTAATAATCTGAAAACAAAATGCATAGAGACAAGTACAAAGTAATGTGGATTCAAACTGCCCCGATTATATATTAAGATTTTTACATCACCAAGATTGCATGTAGTAATTTGAATTCAATTAGCAGTTTGACCATTTAGTATTTCCTATTATGTGGGGTAGTAATTTTGGGATATGCTTATATTATAATGTCTCCACATATTAAAAACCTATATTATATATTTGTTTTATTGCTACATTTTTCGTTCTTTTTTCAATTCTATATTCCGACCAAACCCAAATGAAAGTCATTGACATGATTCAAAACAACGAATATTGTGATTTCCTTTCCATGGAAATTTTCTTTATTTAGTTTTAATTATTTAGACGGCAATTCTATGTAATAAGACTTGAGCCGATATAAAGAATCAATCTGCACGGCCCCTCTTTTTGTTAAAAACATGAATTAGATGAACATATACAATTGGTAAAGATAAAAATTAGATGAGGCTTATCCGTTGGTCCCCGACGCCCTGCCTGCGCCTATAAATGCCCCACGACCCCCTCTATCGATCCCGCCGGCTCACACTTCTCCATGCCGCTCCTATCTGTCGCCATCATCGAGTGCATCTCGCCGGAGCTGAGCTCCACGCCAGATGAATTCGTCGTCAGTGAGCTCTTTCGATCCCTATCTCCGTGCTCATTCGGACCCCCGTGCTCCTCCGCGTCTTTTTGACGTTTTCCTTGTCGCCTAGTGTCGGCGTTCTGGGAACGGGGGTCCCCAGACTTGCCTGCCTACGGCCTGCGGCGTGGCTCAAAGGGGGGCCCAGCACGGCCCATCTTCACCAACACAAACCCAAGACCCTCGCGAGGGGCCAAGCCTCGCGGGGCGGACGAAGAGGAGCTTCCTCAGGCATGGCCTCGTCAGGCCGGCTCACGAGGAGGCGGAGAGATCAAGGCGGGGTACCTCACGAGGCGCCCGTGACGCAAGCCATGACGACTCAGGGTGCCAGGCGGGTGCCAGCCCGCGCAGCGTCCTCCTTTCCTCTTTGGTGCAAAGGAGGCAAGCGCAGCCGCGGAGTACCGATGCATCAGGCAAAGGTTGCCATTTCAGTGCAATGAGACCAAGATCAGGAGGACTACGAGATGGAGGTCACCGTGGAGCCCAAGACGGCGTCATCACCAGAGCTTTGCACAGGCGAAGACTACCTTTGTCAGGATAGCTGATACTTGCTGCCCCCCTTTAAATTAGCCCGCCATTGTTGGCTCCCTTCCCGCTCAATATTTGGGAAGAGGACCAGGGCCTCTATAAATAGGACTAGCCACCCCTAGGGTAGGGAGGATCGAGAATCGGCCAACCCAGAAACAAGCTGGGGTCAAAATCAGGGGGAGGTCGGAAGTCAGAGAGAGACAGAGAGAGAGAGAGAGAGAGAGAGAGAGAAAGGTGACTGGACTCCTCCGAGCAGTTCATCCCCCCAGCCAAGAACAGACCCTCACGAGGCTGTCATTCCTTGTATTGTTCATCAACATCAGCCCAAGAGGCAATCCACCACACCACACACTGGAGTAGGGTATTACACCACAACGGTGGCCCGAACTAGTATAAACCCTGTGTCTCTCGTGTTGTTCTTTCCTTAGTTTTAGATCCTAGCATGGCGGAGGGGCGCAGGTAGGTAGGAGGCGAAATCTCCACGTGCACCCCAGTGTTCGAACCTCAAGGGTCTGCCGGAACCCGAAATCTGACATTTGGCGTGCCAGGTAGGGGTGCGCCGGAATTCGTCTTCCACCGCCCCGTTCTCCTCCGACCATCACGCCCATGTCTGACGCTCGTCGGGCCCGCGCCGAGCGCCGGGCCGCACTCGCTTCCCGCGTCGCCCAGACGGCCCCTGTCGACGGGCATCCACGCCGTTCCCCGTCACCTGCTGTCAACGCCGCCACCGGCCCGGCGGGGGACGAGCGGCAAGCATCGTCTCAGCATCCGTCCGTGCGGCAAGACGGCCGCACCGCAACTCCCTCGCTCACCCCAGCTGGTTCTTCGTCCCGCGCGCTCCGCGCACCCATGGAGGCTCGAGCTGCGCTCATCGCGGCGAACGAGCTCCTGCGCTACCGTCCCGTCGACGACGTCTACGAAGAATGGCTCGACCGCGTCGCCGAGCTCGTCCGCGCCACAGGGGGCTCTCCTGCGCCGTCCGTTCCACTGCACCGCACCCCGCCCCTCGCGGGCGACGAGGCTCCGGCAGTGCCCCGGCCGCCTCCTCCTCAAGAAGACGCCATGGCCCCAAGGCGCGTGGCCCCCTGGGCGGAACCCGCTCCGTCAGGCGCCAGCGCGGCAAGAGCAGAGCTGCCAGGAAGTCCCTCGCCCGCAGGAAGCTGCCCGGGCGCTCCCTGCTCCCGCACGTCGCGACCATGCTCCTGCTCCCGCGTGTTAAGACCCCGCGCTGCTCCCAGCTGCAGCGCGTGGGGACATGCAAGACTAGGCTCTCCGTCACCCAAGGCCTCCCGTGGCCACAGTAGGCTGCCACACCTTCACCACCAAACTACGTAGTGTTGCCTGGCCTGGCAAGTTCAAGCCAGACCTGCCTCCTCGCTACGACGGCACGGCTGACCCTGCAGAGTTCCTCCAGCTCTACGAGCTGGGCAAAGAAGCTGCCAATGGAGACGAGAAGGTCATGGCGAACTGGTTCCCCATGGCACTCAAGGATGGGGCCCGCACCTGGTTCCTGAACCTGGCGCCAGGCACAATCTCCTCCTTGGACGAGCTGCGCACCCGCTTCATCGCCAACTTCCAAGGCACTCGCGACCGGCCACCCGCCGTGAGTGACATGCGCTGCATCAAGCAACAGCCTAGGGAAACCCTGCAGAAGTACATCCAACGCTTCAACAACGCACGCCTCAAGATTCCCAAGGTGACTGAGGAGGCCATCATCTCGGCCTTCTCCGACGGCGTGCGCGACGTCAAGATGAAGGAGGAGCTGGTGATGCATGAAGACCTGTGTACTTCCTTGGAGCTGTTCAACCTGGCAAACAAGTGCGCCAGGGCTGAGGAAGGGCGTCTCTCCCTCCTCGAGCTGCCTGCCACAGACCCAGAAGAGAAGAAGCTCAAGGCCAAGGATGTGAAGCGCAAGGGGGCTGCCATGCTCGCGGCAGAACCAGACACCAAGCGGGGCAGAGATCAGCCCGAACCTTCCAAGGGCAGCCGGTACTGTGTGTACCATGACCTCCACACCCACAACACCAACGAATGTCAAGAACTCCGAGCCGTGCGTGAAGGAAGGATCGGTCGTCGCCCTGACCGCGGTGACCGGGCTACGGTCGAGGAGGAGGAAGGAACGCAGGATGCTGGGAAGACCGTGGCCCGCGCCAAGGGTGGCGCGACCAACCTCGTGAAGTTCGCTGGCAAGACCCGCCTCGCGAGAGAGGATGGAGGGATCATCCTCGTGAGGGAGACTGGAGGGATCAGCCTCGCGAGGATCGCCCGCAAGGCAACGCAGGCCACCCACCGCTGCCGCCGTAGCCAAGGAGAAACGAGGACCGCCACCAGGACGAGGAGGCTGGGGGCTTCCAGGAGCCGCGCGCGATCGCCTGCATCTTGGGCGGAGCACAAGCCCCTACCTCTCAGCGCATCTTAAAGCAGTTCGCCCGCGAAGTGAATGCAGTCCTCCCCAGGCTCGAAGCCACGCGCCCTCTCAGGTGGTCGGTGTGCGCCATCACGTTCAACTCGGCGGATCAACTCAAGTGTGCGGCTATAGCCGGAGTTCTCCCGATGCTTTGCTCCCCAATCATCAGCAACATGGTGGTCACCAAGACCCTCATCGATGGCGGGGCAGGGCTCAATGTCCTGTCCGTGGAAACATTCAACAACCTCCAAGTGCCCTACAGCCAGCTTCAGCCAACCAAGCCCTTCTCCGGTATCACCGACGGCTCCACGGTCCCGATTGGGCAGGTCCGCCTCCCTGTCACCTTCGGGGCACACGACAACTACCGCACCGAGCTCATCGACTTCGACGTCGCTCACATTCGCCTGCCGTACAACGCCATCCTTGGGTACCCAGCGCTGGCCAAGTTCATGGCCGTAACTCACCACGACTACAATGTCCTCAAGATGCCAGTAAGCGGCGGAGTCATCACGGTGCCCTGTGAAGAGAAGGACGCGGTGTGTTCCCTGGAACGAGCCTTTCAGGCCGCATCACTGGAAGACCTGGATCGTGGAAGCAGGAGGCCTCCCGAGACCACCCCCAAGAAGAAGAAGACATCGTACGGCCCGACCACTCAGGAGGCAGGCCCCTCTGGGCCCGCGCCTGCCCAGGGGGAGCCTCCCTCCATCGCATAGGAAAGCGCACCCAGTGCCCTCCTCAGGCAGGGCTCGGGGGCTCTCCCCTGGAGGGCCACCGACCTAGCTAGGGTCACGAGGGAGGCACTTGGGCACCACTTGGAGGCGTGTTTTGAAGCATGTTTCCCACGAGTAGGAGCAAGGCAAGGAGATCCGGACCCTCAGGAGTTCGTCAGCAAGGCCATTCAGGAGCTACAGGAGTCAAGAGTCATGAAAGGCGGCCGCCGCCTGCCAGCAGTGGCCCCCCATCCAGGCGAGGATGGTGGGCTGCGCGTCTGCATCGACATACCAGGGCTCAACCGAGCCACCTCTCTGGAGCGCCTCTGGCCCTCGCGAGTGGGGCGCTGTGGAGGTCCACCCCACAGCTACGTTCGCATGCCTTACGGCTTGCCGAACGCGGCTGACGCGTACCAGCGCCTCATGAGGGGCATCACGGAGGCACGAGAGGCCGGGCGTTCCGCTGCCCTGGCAGGGATGGAGATGGCCTGCGAGGAGCCGCCAGCGCCTCCGGAGCCTCCCGGGGCTCCTGGGCCTGGGGGCTCATGAGGATCGGCTTCTGCAGCCCACCGAGCCTGCTACACCAACACCCCTTCGTCCTCAACATCATCAGGTGACATCTTTCGAGTTTTACTTCTAGCTGGGAGCGCCCCCAGGGCTGCATTATTCCCAGGCCCCGTGGGTCCGTCCCTGCGGCGTGTATCCCATTTATTCCATGTTGTTAGCTTACCTTGTTGGGGGCGCCCCTCGGGCTGCATGACCCCCCAAGTCGCTCGGGCCTGACCCAGTGATGTCCGCATTCCCAACATCTCTTTGAACGAATCCACTCCTTCGTGGCTAATGTGTTTTACCCGGTTGCCTGCTCAGCTGACGCCAACTAATGAAGCTACTCCCAAACGGCACGACGCTTGCGCATGGGTCCGTCCCTGCAACGCCGACAAACCTGGATGGCTGAGCTCTGGCCGCGGCAGCCCCGCATAGCGTCACCTCGTCAAGCCTTCAGTGCCTCACTACCCCTCGGAAGCAACCCATGGCTGACCGTCAATTGTCATGGCAACCCTTTGCTTTTTCTATGATGGACCTGCAGGACCTCCCGAAGGAGCTGCGTCAGGCGAGGCCCTTGCGGTGTCTCCTTCGCTCTCGTCCACGCGAACCGCTTGCACGTTAAAGGGAGGGGGTACCTGAGCATCGCGACTTAGGGCTCTTACTGGCTCTCCAGCCCTCACCCTCTGGCCTTGTCCACGGCATCGCGACCTGGCATACCAGCGACGGCTGAGACTCGCTCGAGGTCCGGGACCCGAGGACGTAGAGCAGAAAGGGGAGCAAAAGCGAGAGGGGAGAGACACACGAGGACCTCGCCAAGCAACCTCGTGCCTGCCGATGCACGGACCCGGCGACACACTAGAGAGCGGCCCCTGATCCTCGAGATAAGTCATTGCACGGATGCGCCAGCTACCATGGCACCATCCCCGCACCTAATGCTATCCCATGTTAGCGACACCGCTCTCCTTTCTCGCCGAACGACGGCTGCTTGGGCGCCAAAGGGGACCTCCTGAGTATCGCGACTCAGGGGCTCTTACCGGACTCCGGGTCGCTCACCTCCTGGCCTTGACCACGGCATCGCGACCTGGCATACCAGCGACGGCTGAAGCCGCCTTGGGACTGGGACCTGTCGGCGCAGAGCACCAAGCCCTCGTGAGGTTCGAAAGGGAGGACTGTGCTAAGATGGAATGAGCAACTCGCGCAATTCTACGACAAGGGTTATATATACAAGACAGGATCACAGGCACCTTACAAGCCCCTACGGGACGCATTTTTGATTCCTCGCAGGGAACGGATCCTAAAGGGACATAAACTACGCGCGTCCCTGCAAAAAGGCGCCATCATCAACAGTGGGCCGTCAAGCACCGACGCCAACCCCATCCAGATCAGAGTCGGTGGCGGCCGAGCCCGCCCTGCTCTAGGAGCGGCGCCGGCTCGGGGGCTCGTAGCTGTCGTCGCTCGTCTCCGGAGTCGCGAAGAGCTCGCCGGATTCGCTGGAACCTCCGACGCCTCCACCGCCTGAGGATCCTCCAAGTGAGCGGGTGGCGTGCCTAGTCCTCGTCACAGCAGGGCCCTGGCCACCCTCCCCGAGGCAGCACTCCAGCCGGCGCCCGCTCGCATCGAAGACCTTGAAGAGCATCACCGAAGCACCGTCGTAGTCCAAGTGGATCGCGAAGACTCCCCTTGTCCTGCAAACCCGGGCGATCTCCCTCCAGCCCCGGGTCATGTAGACCTCGCCCGGGGCGACGACCGCGACCTCTGCCTCAGTCGCGAGGGTGCTGCAGCCGGCGTGCTACAGCCAGAGCTCCAGGGGCTCCCCCTGCGGGATGATGGAGGCGAAGAAGGGAGGAAGGCGGATCCAAGACTGAAGAGGAATGGCGACGTGGAGCACGAACTCTTGGAAGGAGCCCTCGGTGTGGACCCTAGGGGGGACGACCCTCACCTTAGTGACCCGGCGGCGCCGACGGCGGCGCCGCCCGTGGCGGTCAGCATCAACTCCTTCGGGGCCCTCGACGTGGGCGTACAATGGAAGCGTGAACCCCGGCGGCGCCCGCTCGCCCCAAGGCCTCGGCACCACCTGAAGGGCCCCTTCGTAAGGGCCACAAGGGATGAGCCGTTTCTTCGGCGGGAGTGGGTCTGGCCCCTCTCGGGGAGCCTTTCCCTTCTCTGCCGTCGAGAACCAGCGGATCGGATCCATCGCGGCAAGACGGAGCAAGGATTGGGAAGAAGGAGAAGCAAGGAGGGATGGACTGGAAGGGCGCGCGCCGTTCCGTACTTATGGCCGGCGAAGGCCAACTGCCGACCTCCACGATTGCAGGTAATCATGACCCATTTTTGCATGCAGGAACTTGTCCCATCCGTGCAGTTGCCGAGGCGTCGTGGGGAAGTGGAGGCGCCCACGTCCAGTCAACCGCCACGCGGCGTCCAAGGCCACATGCTGTTAGGGCCCGCGGCGCTACGCTCTCGCCCTTCCGCCTCCCTGCACGGCCAAGTCCGGATGCGCCTTGGGCCAGGGGGCTACTGTCGGTGTTCTGGGAACGGGGGTCCCCAGACTTGCCTGCCTGCGGCCTGCGGCATGGCTCAAAGGGGGGCCCAGCATGGCCCATCTTCACGAACACAAACCCAAGACCCTCGCGAGGGGCCAAGCCTCGCGGGGCGGACGACACGGAGCTTCCTCAGGCACGGCCTCGTCAGGCCGGCTCACGAGGAGGCGGAGAGATCAAGGCGGGGTACCTCACGAGGCACCCATGACGCAAGCCATGACGACTCAGGGCGCCAGGCGGGTGCCAGCCCGCGCAGCGTCCTCCTTTCCTCTTTGGTGCAAAGGAGGCAAGCGCAGCCGCGGTGTACCGAGGCATCAGGCAAAGGTTGCCATTTCGGTGCAACGAGACCAAGACCAGGAGGACTACGAGACGGAGGTCACCGTGGAGCCCAAGACGGCGTCATCACCAGAGCTTTGCACAGGCGAAGACTACCTTTGTCAGGATAGCTGATACTTGCTGTCCCCCTTTAAATTAGCCCGCCATTGTTGGCTCCCTTCCCGCTCAATATTTGGGAAGAGGACCAGGGCCTCTATAAATAGGACTAGCCACCCCTAGAGTAGGGAGGATCGAGAATCGGCCAACCCAGAAACAAGCTGGGGTCGAAATCAGGGGGAGGTCGGAAGTCAGAGAGAGAGAGAGAGAGAGAGAAAGGTGACTGAACTCCTCCGAGCAGTTCATCCCCCCAGCCAAGAACAGACCCTCGCGAGGCTGTCCTTCCTTGTATTGTTCATCAACATCAGCCCAAGAGGCAATCCACCACACCACACACTGGAGTAGGGTATTACACCACAACGGTGGCCCGAACCAGTATAAACCCTGTGTCTCTCGTGTTGTTCTTTACTTAGTTTTAGATCCTAGCATGGCGGAGGGGCGCAGGTAGGTAGGAGGCAAAATCTCCGTGCACACCCCAGTGTTCGAACCTCAAGGGTCTACCGGAACCCGAAATACGACACCTAGGTCGCCCGAAGAAGCCGCCCCGACGACGCGTGCCCTCGCCGGAGCACCGGAGCCGCCGCCTCCCTCTGCCCCGTCCGGTGCATGCCGACGCTTGTCGTTACCACCATCCGGTCGCCCACGCTGTACTACATCTCCTCGTCCCCTCCGCTGTTGCCGGAGCCCGCCGGAGCCGCTGCCCCGTTCGACCCGAGCCGCTGCCACCGTCGTCGACATCGTCGCCGGCAGCCGTCAACCCATGGTGAGCCAGCGCCCCACCCTCGCCCGTTCGATCTACCATGGACGGCCTAGATTAGATCAGGTTAGTTGTGTTTTTTTGTTGAACCGGTACGCGGTTAACCCCGATTTTTATTTTAAAAACCATCGGTCGGTTTTTGTTAGTTACCCATGCGTTAGCGTTTTTATTAAATGCCAGTCGTTCACCGTATATCTTCTGCAGTGAACGCTGCCAAGCCACCCGCAAGCCGCCACATGGCTAAGGGCCTGTTCGCAGTTATTTTTCTTTCTGTTTAGTCCCTAGGGTTTGCAGATTGGTCCCTGAACTTTAGTTAGCCACAACTTTTTAACCGTAACTCCAAATTCAATGAAACCAGCGGCAAATTCTTCATCATGATCAGATCTATCCAGTAGCATCATGTTTGTAAACCTTTTCCAAATTCAAATTTGAACTTTATTCAGATTTGAATTCGAACTTCAAATGGCCATATCTCCTAAACCGTAGCTCCGATTGATGTGATTCTTTTTGCACCGTGTCACTGTAGCCAAACCCTATCACCTAGACCTTTCTCAAAATATTTTCACACACCTAGGATCTGTCCATGATAGTTTTATTACTATGCCAAGTATGCACGATAGATCACATCATGGTTTTGCACCTTATGTCACTTATTGTTAGCACCTAGAATTATTTGCATGCAAGTTATGTGTGTTGGGTTTCCATTTGGTTTTCCGAGTATTTTGTGTTGCATGTTATTGCTCTCTGGAATGATTGCTTATGTATGTTATTTTACTTTGACGATAGACTGTCCGGAGTGCGAAGCCGAGTACTATCGATCTCTAGAATTCAACTATCAGTATCAAGGCAAGTTCACATTTGACCATTCTTCCAATTATCTATGTTTATATTATGCACTTAGTCCTTTTGTGGTAGGATTGCATGGTAGGATTTATTGTTGCCAGATGGCTATGCCATTACCTAGTAGTTCATTTGAGGTAGGTCTGATCTATACATCCTTATCACCACCGTGTAAGTTTTATTTTTTCCTCTCTAAATGTAGACGTGGTTTGGGAAGTGAACATGGCGAGACATGAGTGACAAAGTAGTAATCAGGACCAAGACTTGTAAATGAACTACCTGGGCGGTATTTGGTTTGAATGGTGGCAAAGTACAGTGGGAGCATGCATGGTTAATCCATGGTGGTGCACCACTAGTGGTCGGCCACCTAGGCTCAAAGAGATCAATCGTATTCTCATGTCTAGAAGCTTCCATGTGCAGCCACAAGCCAATATGGGCTCTGGCTTAGTTGAGTAGATAGTGTGACCTCTTCCGGGATAGGCTAGCAGATGTAGAATGAGTAGGTGTACCAGCCTATCCGTGGGTTAAGGGGAAATACTTTCGAAAGACTATGTCTCGGTCATCCTGTTCTCAAACACTAGGCAGTGCGAGAATTTCAAAGGAGGCGATCGAGTCTTGTGGGGAAAAGTGCGCAAACCTCCGCAGAGTGTTAAAACCTAATTGATTAGCCGTGTCCCCGGTTACGGACAACTTGAGCATCTAGTAGTGGAAATGTCGGGAGATATCATCACTCTTAATTAAACCGTTGAGTTTTAAATGAAACTTTGGGAATGGACTGAGTTGGGTTTGCCAACTCATCCTATGCTATACAGCAATGGTAGAATAATATCTTTTATTCTAGGGAAAAACTAGCTTTATGCAAAAACTAAACTTAGAGTTTTCCACCAGCCAAATTGCATGTACAAATAGGTTCATTATTCTTATGATGTGACTTGCCAGTACATTCAATGTACTGACCTACATGGCTGCAACGTCTTATGTTGCAGGAATTTTCTACGACGTGTAAGAGTTACGTTGTAGGGTTACGGTCTACACTCAACTTCCCGTTGGCGTTGATGGGACTCCACAACATTATGTGTGTTTTCGCTGAGACTTATGAGGTATATATCAGTTTTATGTTATTTATACATGTGATTGCACTTTGATGTAGACATTGATGTACTGTGTGTGCTAGCATACCGATCCAGGGATGGCACAGATGCACAGAGGCTTGACCGTTTGAGGTCGGGTCGCTACAAAATGCACGGGTTCATGACTAAGCTAGGTTTTGGACAATGTTACGTACTTCTAACCAATTAATAATTTTCTTTTCTAAACACATACAGGTAGGAGGTGAAAATATCTACCAATTTATCACCGTATCTCTTTTCTTGCTTATACTCCATGTGTTCCTAAATATAAGTCTTAGAGATTCCACTATAGACTACATACGGAGCAAAATGAGTGAACGTATACTTTAAAAGGCATCTATATACATCCGAATGTAGTCTCTATAGTAGAATCTCTAAAAAGACTTATATTTAGGAACGGAGGAAGTATATCACATGAAATATGCGGGATGCAGTTGTGGCACATTAGTTTCACCATAAAATTTCAAATTAAGGCCTCCATGGAGCTTAACCTCTATTAGGAATTGCCTATGCATGTTGTTATTTTAATTTTAGTCCTTTTCCCTAGCAATTCGACATGTCTCATTCTTTTTCATCACAAATTACAGATAAATGAAAAAAGAGGGAATGTCACATGAAAATCACTAGAAAAGGTTATTTTGGGCATAGCTAATTAATTAGATGGGCATCAGGGCATGTGAATCCAGATTAGATGGATGTTAAACTGCTACATCACTTCTATCATTGTATGCTTACTATCCTAACGTCATGACTGGAGATGGCAGGTTTGTGGGGGAGATGTCCCATGACAGCACAATCCAGTGCATAATTGCTTTAGCAGCCGGAAGAAGAGTCAAGATGCAGTGATGCAACATCAAGTGAGCAATGGCATGGTAGGAGCAATTGCGGGGCGAGATGCGAGCGCCACTGCTGTCCCACTGTGAACAAGTTGTTCTGCTATGTATTATCAAGGCATTGTTTGATAAGGAAACCCATTTTCTTCTGAAATAATCCATGTGGCAACTGCCATGGTTCATCTAATATAATTTTTAAAGCAATCTGATATGACCTCAAGTGTGCGTTTGGACTCGTGTTTTTTGTATGAATCGACTTCAAGTGTGTAGCTTTGGTAAGATAATCCTTTCCGTGCATGTCCAGCATACATATAGACAATTAGTAAAATTTTAGTATTAATTTATCCGTTTGGGTGACATTCTTTCCGCGGAAATCACCAAAGTACTATATCAATTTATCCGTCTGGGTGATAATAATGTTGTATGCTGCAGAAACACAAAATATATCTATCCCAAAGCATGATCTAATAAAAAGATAGTAGGCAGTACGATAAGAGAATCCGCACTCTTACTCAGGTTAAAAAACATGGTAGTTTTACCATATTTACACGTGTAGAAAATTCATGTCCACCCATCGGGAGGTGTAGCAACACTGTTTATCAAAGTTTTCCTCAATATACAAATGTACCAAGTTTCATTAAATGGCAGGAATAAACATGTCCCTTGCTGTACATTGGTTACACATTGTCTTATGTAAAACGGAAGTCTCACTCCAATCTAGAGCAAAAGTTGGAGTTGTTTCCAAATGATGGCATGGTTAGATACTAACACATGTTCTCAAAATATAATGTGGTTGCATTTGTTTGTTCGGACCGATCAAAATATAAAAATTAGCACCCTAGCCCATGCAAAGCACGGGTTGACGACTAGTACTTTTGAAGATGGAGTACCTAAAAAACTTGGAGATCCGGGAATACCAACTGTACCTTTCTCCATCAAAAGAAATTATGTGAAAACTGCTTTGTGTGATTTAGGAGCTGGTGTTAGTGTTATGCCTTTCTATTTATATAAAAGACTTGATTTGAATAAACTCACACCTACTGAAATTTCTTTGCAAATGGCTGACAAATCAACTTCCATACCTATCAGTATTTGTGCGGATGTGCCTGTTGTTGTTGCTAATGTTACTATTCTGACTGACTTTGTTATACTTGAGATGCCCGAGGATGACAACATGTCGATTATCCTTGGTAGACCCTTCTTGAATACTGCAGGGGTTGTTATTGATTGCAATAAAAGCAAGATCACTTTTCATATTAACGGTAATGAGCATGCGGTGCACTTTCGAAGAAGCAATTCCAAGTGAATGGTATTAATGTTATTGAAACATCTCCGACAATCACTATTGGAAGTTTTCAACTACCTCTACCTACTATTAAAAAGAAATATGAAATGCTTATTGTTGGGGACTGTAACATCCCAATTTTCAATTTGGATGTTATACATAGATCATCATATGCATATCATATTTTGTTTGCATTTTGGTTGTGATCCTAGAAATCTTAAGCAACTCAAGGACCCAAGGAGAGAGTTGGAGGTTTCAGAGATCTTCATATTTGACTTTATCTTCAAATTTGAAAAGAGAATCAATTTGATTTTTTTATTTTCTCTCCAATTATTTCCAACAGTAAAAATAAATGAGAGAAGACAATATGACTTCTTCAACAAAAGAGAATTATTGGAGAAGAATTTTTTTAATCAAATTATTATTTTATTTGAATTAGAGAAAAACATGCATTTTTTAAAATTGCATTTAGTCCAGAAAAATGTTCATCCTGTCCTAAATATTTAGTTTGGACGGTGAAACTTGTTTATGGTATTTTTAGAATTTTTTATATTTTATTAGGATTTTTTTCGCGGCGAAATTTATTTTTAAAAAAAGTTCCTGGGCCGGCCCAGCCGAGCGCCGCCGCCTTCCCGCCGTTCCGCCGCCGGACTCCAGTAGGAGTCCGAGCCGGACTCGCTCGCCGCCGCGCCCCCTCACGCAAGCCGAGGACCCCCTCGGGGCCTCCTTATAAGGCGCCCCCTCAACCTCTCTCTCACCCCGCCCCCCGTCGCCAGCGCCGCCGTCGCAAGCCACCGCCCCCGCCGCTGCCTTGCGCCGCCTGCGCCGCCCGCTCCACCGCGCCGCCTCCCCGCACCGCCGCCCCGCCGACGCCCGTCACCGGAACTGCCGGATCCCGCCACCGACGCCGTTGACCGGTAAGAACCGGTCGGTTCTTTTGGTTTTGTCGGTTTAGTTTTAGATTGATTTTTCGTTTTTATTTTAGTCTAATTAGTAAATGTTCACTGGTTAGATCGTTTTAACGAACGATTTTCATTCGTTAGTCTCTGTTAGCGGACGTTTGTCCGACAGATTTTTCTTTTTCAGTTTATTCTCGGCCAGGGACCTATCGGCGAATGGTTTTATTATATATTAGTCCCTGAACTTCAAACCTCCGCTACTTTTTGCTCGTTTGTCCAAATCCAGTATACGTTCATTGAATTTCATTACAGAATTTACCTCTACCACCTTAGGTGGTGGTGTATCAAGCCCATGTATTTTCTCAATAGGAGGTAAATTTTTGACATTGTCGGCTTTAATACCTTTTTCTCTCATAGATTTCTATGCCTCTTGCATACCTTCAGGACTGAGATATAAGATACCCCTCTTCTTCGGAGTGGGTTTAAGCGGTGGTTCAGGAAGAGTCCAATCATCATAATTTTCAATCTTTTATTCAATCATTCTTCAGCTTGCCCAATAGTTCGTTCCCTGAAAACACAACTAGCACAACTATCTAGGAAATCCCTAGAAGCATCGGTCAGTCCATTATAGAAGATATCGAGTATTTCACTTTTCTTAAGAGGATGACCTGGCAAAGCATTAAGCAATTGGAGAAGCCTCCCCTAAGCTTGTGGGAGACTCTCTTCTTCAATTTGCACGAAGTTAAATATTTCCTATAAGGCAGCTTGTTTCTTATGAGTAGGGAAATATTTTTCAGAGAAATAATAAATCATGTCCTGGGGGCTATGCACACAACCAGGAGCAAGGATATTGTACCAAGCTTTAGCATCACCCTTTAATGAGAACGGAAATAATTTGTGAATATAGTAATAGCGAATTTTCTCATCATGACCAAAAAGGGTGGCTATGTCATTCAACTTAGTAAGATGTGCCACAACAGTTTCAGTTTCATAACCATGGAAAGGATCAGATTCAACCATAGTATCAACTCTGGGTCGACAGAGAATTCATAATCCTTATCGTCAACAAAGATAGGTGAAGTAGCGAACATAGAATCACATTTCATTTTAGCATTCAAAGTCTTTTCTTTATACTTGCATAATAATTTTTCTAGATCATCTCTATCCTTACAAGCAAAAATGTCTCCAGTTGTCTCCTCATTCATAAGTCATAACATAACCTTTCGGTACCTTTGGCAATTCATATCTAGGGGGACTAGTTCTAATAGGTGTTTCATTTTCAAGCGCTTCATTAGTTTCAACAATTTCATCAGTTTCAGCATTCTCAAAAGGTTTACTTCTAGCAATTTGTTCATCAAGAAATTCACCTAGTGGCACATTATCATCAAGCAAGGTACTAGGATCATCATAAATATCATTCATAGTGGAAGTAGCATCATGAATAACTTGCGACATATCCGGATTAATAGCATGTGGTGGTGTTGCAAGTTTACTTATAATAGAAGGTGAATCAAGTGCGGAGCTAGATGGCAGCTCCTTACCTCCCCTTGTCTTAGCGGGAAAAATCTTAGTCTTAGCATCCTTTAGATTCTTCATAGTGATAATTTGATAATAATCCCAAGTGACTCAACAAATATAGCTATACTCCCCGGCAATGGCGCCAGAAAAAGGTCTTGGTAAGCCACAAGTTGTCAGTGTTCTGGGAACGGTGGTCCCCAGACTTGCATGCCTGCGGCCCACGGTGTGGCTCTGCAACTGGGCCCGTATGGCCCTTCTTCACCAACAAGCATTCAAGACCCTCGCGAGGGGCCAAGCCTCACGACGCGGACGACACAAGACCTCCTCGGGAGCAGCCTCACCAGGCTGGCTCGCGAGGGGTAGAGAGATCAAGGCCAGGCAAACCTCGCGAGGTTCCAATGATGTGAGCCATGACGATCGAGACCAGGCGGGCGCCAGCGCGCACAGTGTCCTTATTTCCTCTTTGGTGCTAAGGAGGCAAGCGCAGACGAAGAGTACCAAGGCGTCAAACAAAGGTTTCCATATCGGTGCAATGAGACCAAGACCAGCAGGATGGCATGACAGAGGTCACCATGGAGCCCAAGGCGGCGTCTCCACCAGAGCCTTTGGCAGGCGAAGACTGCTTTTGTCAGGATAACTTGTAGTAGCTGTCCCCTTTCAAATTGGCCGTTGTTGGCTCCCTTCCCGCTCAATATTTGGGAAGAGGACCAGGGCCTCTATAAATAGGACTAGCCACCACCATAGCTTGGGGGATTGATACGTCTCCAACGTATCTATAACTTTTGATTGCTCCATGCTATATTATCTACTGTTTTGGACATAATTGGGCTTTATTATCCACTTTTATATTATCTTTGGGACTAACCTATTAACCGGAGGCCCAGCCCAGAATTGCTATTTTTTTTGCCTATTTTAGGGTTTCGAAGAAAAGGAATATCAAATGGAGTCCAAACGGAATGAAACCTTCGGGAACGTGATTTTCTCACCGAACATGATCCAGGAGACTTGGACCCTACGTCAAGAAACACAAGAGGAGGCCACGGAGTAGGGGGCGCGCCTACCCCCCCAGGCGCGCCCTCCACCCTCGTGGGCCCCCTGTTGCTCCACCGACATACTCCTTCCTCCTATATATACCTACGTACCCCCAAACGATCAGATACGGAGCCAAAACCCTAATTCCACCGCCGCAACTTTCTGTATCCATGAGATCCCATCTTGGGCCCTGTTCCGGAGCTCCACCGGAGGGGGCACCAATCACGGAGGGCTTCTACATCAACACCATAGCCCCTCCGATGAAGTGTGAGTAGTTTACCTCAGACCTTCGGGTCCATAGTTATTAGCTAGAGGGCTTCTTCTCTCTTTTTGCATCTCAATACAATGTTATCCCCCTCTCTTGGGGAGATCTATTTGATGTAATCTTCTTTTTGCAGTGTGTTTGTTGAGACCGATGAATTGTGGGTTTATGATCAATTCTATCTATGAACAATATTTGAATCTTCTCTGAATTCTTTTATGTATGATTGGTTATCTTTGCAAGTCTCTTCGAATTATCAGTTTGGTTTGGCCTACTATATTGATCTTTCTTGCAATGGGAGAAGTGCTTAGCTTTGGGTTCAATCTTGCGGTGTCCTTTCCCAGTGACAGTAGGGGCAGCAAGGCACGTATTGTATTGTTGCCATAGAGGATGACAAGATGGTTTTTTTTGTCATATTGCATGAATTTATCCCTCTACATCATGTCATCTGGCTTAAGGCGTTACTCTGTTTTCATGAACTTAATACTCTAGATGCATGCTGGATAGCGGTCGATGAGTGGAGTAATAGTAGTAGATGCAGGCAGGAGTCGGTCTACTTATCTCGGACGTGATGCCTATATACATGATCATACATAGATATTCTCATAACTATGCTCAATTTTGTCAATTGCCCAACAATAATTCGTTCACCCACCGTAAAATACCTATGCTCTTGAGAGAAGCCACTAGTGAAACCTATGGCCCCCGGGCCTATCTTCATCATATTAATCTTCCAATACTTAGTTATTTCCTTTGCTTTTATTTTACTTTGCATCTTTATCATAAAAATACCAAAAATATTATCTTATCATATCTATCAGATTTCACTCTCGTAAGTGGACGTGTAGGGATTGACAACCCCTTATTGCGTTGGTTGCGAGGATTTATTTGTTTTGTGCAGGTGCGAGGGACTCGCGTGTAGCCTCCTACTGGATTGATACCTTGGTTCTCAAAAACTGAGGGAAATACTTACGCTACTTTGCTGCATCACCCTTTCCTCTTCAAGGGAAAACCAACGCAGTGCTCAAGAGGTAGCAAGTAGGATTTCTGGCGCCGTTGCCGGGGAGTCTACGCAAAAGTCAATATACCAAGTACCCATCACAATCCTTATCTCCCACATTACATTATTTGCCATTTGCCTCTCGTTTTCCTCTCCCCACTTCACCCTTGCCATTTTATTCGCCCTCTCTCTCTCTATCCTCCCTCTCTTTTTCCGTTCGCTTCTTTTCCGTTTGCTTGTCGTTATGGCTAGTCCCTTATTTGCTCCTTTGTCTCCCGAGTTTGAGGTTCTTCACTTCAAACAAAGGCAAGGATAAAATTTAAAAGATGCTTGGTTTAGAATGATGGAATCTTATCGTAATTGTACCCTAGAGGTGAATTTTCGAATTTTGCTTCGCAACTTTTATGTTGGACTAAATATGTCTCATAGACAACTTCTGGATTGCGTTGCCAAAGGCAATTTTATTGAAATTGATCCTAGTATTGCGCATGAAATTATAGAAGGTATAGTAGGAACTCTGCCTAAAAAAAAGGGGCCTCATCATACCCAAGAGGAAATGCAATTTTTTTAGAAAATTTGCAAAGTAACCAAGATTTTACAAAAGTCTCTTGAACCTCTTAAAAGCGTTAGGGGGAATCTCCACCGCATGAATATGTTGATTACCCTTTGAAATAAGCGGTTGGATTCGTTAGATCTAAAAATTTCAGAATATGAAGGGAAACATAAAGAACCTCCCGGATTTGAGCTTGATTCCGCTAAAAAGTTGAAAACCAAAGATGGCAATACCTAGATCTATCCTTGCTTTTTATGCCTAGCTAGGGGCGTTAAACGATAGCGCTTGTTGGGAGGCAACCCAATTTTGTTTTTGTTCCTTGCTTTTTGCTCCTGTTTAGTAATAAATAATTTATTTAGCCTCTGTTTAAGTAGAACCGTTGGGAAGACTTGTGGAAAGTATTGATATCTTGCTGTAAAAAACAGAAAGTTTAGCGCTCACGAGAACTGCTGCCATTTTTATTTGGAAAGTGCTATTTAGTTAATTCTTTTTGAAGATGATTAGTAGATAAATTCCTCACGTCCAGCGATTTATTTTAGAATTGTTGGGGTTCCAGATCTTACGCTAGCTACAGATTACTACAGACTGTTCTGTTTTTGACAGATTCTGTTTTCGTGTGTTGTTTGCTTATTTTGATGAATGTATGGCTAGTAAAATAGTTTATAAACCATAGAGAAGTTGGAATAGAGTAGGTATAACACCAATATAAATAAATAATGAGTTCATTACAGTACCTTGAAGTGGTCTTTTTATTTTCTTTCGCTAATGGAGTTCACGAGATTTTCTACTTTAAGTTTTGTGTTGTGAAGTTTTCAAGTTTTGGGTAAAGATTTGATGGATTATGGAACAAGGAGTGGCAAGAGCCTAAGCTTGGGGATGCCCATGGCACCCCCAAGATAATCTAAGGACACCTAAAAGCCAAAGCTTGGGGATGCCCCGGAAGGCATCCCCTCTTTCGTCTACTTCTATCGGTAACTTTACTTGGAGCTATATTTTTATTCACCACATGATATGTGTTTTGCTTGGAGCGTCTTGTATGATTTGAGTATTTGATTTTTAGTTTACCACAATCATCCTTGCTGTACACACCTTTCGAGAGAGACATACATGATTTGGAATTTGTTAGAATACTCTATGTGCTTCACTTATATCATTTTGTGTTATATAGTTTTGCTCTAGTACTTCACTTATATCTTTTTAGAGCACGGTGGTGGATTTGTTTTATAGAAACTATTGATATCTCATTCTTCACTTAGATTATTTTGAGAGTCTTAAATAGCATGGTAATTTTCTTAAATAATCCTAATATGCTAGGTATTCAAGATTAATAAATTTTTTCTTATGAGTGTTTTGAATACTAAGAGAAGTTTGATGCTTGATGATTGTTTTGAGGTATGGAGGTAATAATATCAAAGTCATGCTAGTTGAGTAGTTGTGAATTTGAGAAATGCTTGTGTTGAAGTTTGCAAGTCCCGTACCATGCACATATGGTAAACGTTATGTAACAAATTTGAAACATGAGGTGTTATTTGATTGTCCTCCTTATGAGTTGCGGTCGGGGACGAGCGATGGTATTTTCCTACCAATCTATCCCCCTAGGAGCATGTGCGTAGTGCTTGGTTTTTGATGACTTGTAGATTTTTGCAATAAGTATGTGAGTTCTTTATGACTAATGTTGAGTCCATGGATTATATGCACTCTCACCCTTCCATCATTGCTAGCCTCTTCGGTACCGTGCATTGCCCTTTCTCACATTGCGAGTTGGTGCAAACTTCGTCGGTGCATCCAAACCCCGTGATATGATACGCTCTTTCACACACAAACCTCCTTATATCTTCCTCAAAACAACCAAGATACCTACCTATTATGGCATTTCCATGGCCATTCCGAGATATATTGCCATGCAACTTTCCACCATTCCATTTATCATGACACATTCATCATTGTCATGTTGCTTAGCATGATCATGTAGTTGACATAGTATTTGTGGAAAAGCCACCATTCATAATTCTTTCATACATATCACTCTTGGTTCATTGCATATCCCGGTACACCGCCGGAGGCATTCATATAGAGTCATATCTTGTTCTAAGTATCGAGTTGTAATTCTTGAGTTGTAAATAAATAGAAGTGTGATGACCATCATTCATAGAGCATTGTCCTAAAAAATAAGAAAGGCCAAATAAAAAATAATAATAAAGGGGACAATGCTACTATCCTTTGCCACACTTGTGCTTCAAAGTAGCACCATAATCTTCATGATAGAGACTCTTTTGTTTTGTCACTTTCATATACTAGTGGGAATTTTTCATTATAGAACTTGGCTTGTATATTCCAACAATGGGCCTCCTAAAGTGCCCTAGGTCTTCGTGAGCAAGCAAGTTGGATGCACACCCACTTAGTTTCTTTTGTTGAGCTTTCATACATTTATAGCTCTAGTGCATCCGTTGCATGGCAATCCCTACTCCTTGCATTAACATCAATCGGTGGGCATCACCATAGCCCATTGATTAGCCTCGTTGATGTGAGACTTTATCCTCTTTGTCTTCTCCACATAACCCCCATCATATTCTATTCCACCCATAGTGCTATATCCATGGCTCGCGCTCATATATTGCATGAAAGTTTATAGGTTTGAGATTACTTAAGTATGAAACAATGGCTTGGCTTGTCATCAGGGTTGTGCATGATGAGAGCATTCTTGTGTGACGAAAATGGAGCATGACTAAACTATATGATTTTGTAGGGATGGACTTTCTTTGGCCATGATATTTTGAGAGGACATAATTGCTTAGTTAGTATGCTTGAAGTATTATTATTTTTATGTCAATATGAACTTTTATCTTGAATCTTTCGGATCTGAATATTCATACCACAATTATGAAAAATTACATTAAAATTATGCCAAGTAGCACTCCGCATCAAAAATTCTGTTTTTATCATTTACCTACTCGAGGACGAGCAGGAATTAAGCTTGGGGATACTTGATACGTCTCCAACGTATCTATATTTTTTGATTGCTCCATGCTATATTATCTACTGTTTCGGACATTATTGGGCTTTATTATCCACTTTTATATTATTTTTGGGACTAACCTATTAACCGGAGGCCCAGCCCAGAATTTCTGTTTTTTTACCTATTTTAGGGTTTCGAAGAAAAGGAATATCAAACGGAGTCCAAACGGAATGAAACCTTCGGGAACGTGATTTTCTCACCGAACATGATCCAGGACACTTGGAACCTACATCAAGAAACAAAGGAGGAGGTCACGAGGTAGGGGGCGCGCCTACCCCCCCAGGCGCGCCCTCCACCCTCCTGGGGCCCCTGTTGCTCCACCGATGTACTCCTTCCTCCTATATATACCTACGTACCCCCAAACGATCAGATACGGAGCCAAAACCCTAATTCCACCGCCACAACTTTCTGTATCCACGAGATCCCATCTTGGGGCATGTTCCGGAGCTCCGCCGGAGGGGGCATCCATCACGGAGGGCTTCTACATCAACACCATAGCCCCTCCGATGAAGTGTGAGTAGTTTACCTCAGACCTTCGGGTCCATAGTTATTAGCTAGATGGCTTCTTCTCTCTTTTTGGGTCTCAATACAATGTTCTCCCCCTCTCTTGTGGAGATCTATTCGATGTAATCTTCTTTTTGTGGTGTGTTTGTTGAGACCGATGAATTGTGGGTTTATGATCAAGTCTATCTATGAACAATATTTGAATCTTCTCTAAATTCTTTTATGTATGATTGGTTAACTTTGCAAGTCTCTTCGAATTATCAGTTTGGTTTGGCCTACTAGATTGATCTTTCTTGCAATGGGAGAAGTGCTTAGCTTTGGGTTCAATCTTGCGGTGTCCTTTCCTAGTGACAGTAGGGGCAGCAAGGCAGGTATTGTATTGTTGCCATCGAGGATAACAAGATGGGGTTTTTATCATATTGCATGAATTTATCCCTCTACATCATGTCATCTTGCTTAAGGCGTTACTCTGTTTTCATGAACTTAATACTCTAGATGCATGCTGGATAGCGGTCGATGAGTGGAGTAATAGTAGTAGATGCAGGCAGGAGTCGATCTACTTGTCTCGGACGTGATGCCTATATACATGGTCATACCTAGATATTCTCATAACTATGCTCAATTCTGTCAATTGCTCAACAGTAATTCGTTCACCCACCGTAAAATACCTATGCTCTTGAGAGAAGCCACTAGTGAAACCTATGGCCCTTGGGCCTATCTTCATCATATTAATCTTCCAATACTTAGTTATTTCCTTTGCTTTTATTTTACTTTGCATCTTTATCATAAAAATACCAAAAATCTTATCTTATCATATCTATCAGATTTAACTCTCATAAGTGGCCGTGTAGGGATTGACAACCCCTTATTGTGTTGGTTATGAGGATTTATTTGTTTTGTGCATGTGTGAGGGACTCGCGCGTAGCCTCCTACTGGATTGATACCTTGGTTCTCAAAAACTGAGGGAAATACTTACGCTACTTTGTTGCATCACCCTGTCCTCTTCAAGGGAAAACCAACGCAGTGCTCAAGAGGTAGCAGGGATCGAGCTCATCTTGGATCGGAGCCATTCCAACCCGTCCTCACATCCACCAAGCACAGGAACACCTCACCTCAGGAGGCTGTTCTACCCCTTGTACTGTTCATCCTCAGCCCAAGAGGCAATCCACCACACCACACTGGAGTAGGGTATTACACCACAACGGTGGCCCGAACCAGTATAAATCTTGTGTCCCTTGTGTTGCGAGTTCGTCGAGCTTGCCTTTGAGATCGTGGCGAGGTTGAGGGAGTGAGTTGGTAGGGGGAGATCTTCGTGCGCACCCTAGTGTTCAAACCTTAAGGGTTTTGCCGGAACCCGAGATCCGACATTTGGTGCGCCAGGTAGGGGTGCGCCGAAGCTTTCCTTCCGTCGCTCCACGTCCTATCGCTTCGTCACCTCCATGTCGGACGCTCGCCGAGCTCACGCTGAGTGCCGGGCCTCCCTCGCCGCCGGCGTCGTTCAGACAGCTCCCGTCAGCAGGCCACCCCGTCGTTCTTTGTCGCCTGCCGCCAACGCCTTCACCGGCCTGGCGGGGAATGAGCAGCAAGCCTCCTTGCTGCACCCTTCGGTGCGACGGGACGGCCGCACTGCCACTCCATCGCTGACCCCGGTCGGCTCATCATCTCACGCCCATCGTGCTCCCACGGCCGCGCAGGCCGCGCTGTGCATGGCACGCGAACTCCTACTCTACCGCCCCATCGAAGACCTCTACGAGGACTGGCTCGACCGCATCGCCGAGCTTGTCAGCGCCGCAGGGGGCTCCCCTGTGCCATCCCTCTCGCTGCCTCGCTCCCTGCCAGCCACGGGAGATGTGGCTCATGTAGTGCCTCCACCACCTCTGCCCCAAGACGGCACCCTGGCGCCAAGGCGTGCGGCCTCCCGGCGTGATCCACGGTGTTGGGCGCCTGTACACGAAGAAGGAAGCTACCAAGAAGTCCGCAAGAAAACGCTCCTGCGCTCCCGGCGCCGCTATGTCAAGACCGTGCGCCGCCTATGATGGTGGTGCGAGGGCGTCAAGGCCCGGCTCCAGTGGCCACCGCGGGCTACCGCGCTTTCACCACCGAGCTACGTAGCGTCGCATGGCCAGGCAAGTTCAAGCCAGACCTGCCTCCGCACTACGACGGCACCCCCAACCCCGCGGAGTTCCTGCAGCTCTACGAGCTGAGTATCGAGGTGGCCAACGGCGACAAGAAAGTCATGGCGAACTGGTTCCCCATGGCTCTCAAGGATGGCGCATGCTCGTGGCTCCTGAACCTGCCTCCAGGCTCCATCTCTTCCTGGAACGAGATGCGTGACCGTTTCGTCGCCAACTTCCTGGGCACTCGCGATCGCCCACCGGCCGCGGGTGACCTACACCGCGTCAAGCAACAACCAGGGGAAACCCTCCAGAAGTACATCCAGTGCTTCAACAACGTTCATCTCAAGATCCCCAAGGTGACGGACGAGGCCATCATCTCTGCGTTCTCCGATGGCGTCCGCGACATCAAGATGAAGGAGGAGCTTGCCATCCACGAGGAGCTGTGCACATCCCTGGAGCTGTTCAACCTAGCGACCAAGTGTGCTAGGGCTGAGGAAGGGTGCCTTTCCCTTCTCGAGCTCCCAGCTGCCGACCTAGAAGAGAAGAAAGCCAAGGCCAAGGAGTGAAGCGCAAGGGAGCGGCCGTACTCGCAGCAGAGCCGGACACGAAGCGTGGCAGGGACCAGCCTGAGTCATCCAAGAGCAGCTGACCGTTCTGCACCTTCCACAATGTGCACATCCACAACACCAACAATTGTCAAGAGCTCAGGGCCATTCGCGACGGACGCTTCGTTTGACACCCTGAGCGCAACGACCGAGGCTACGACCGAGGAGGAGGACATGGCGGAGGACACTGGGACGACTGAGGCCCACGCCAGGAGTTGCGCGACCAGCCTTGTGAGGACCGCTGGCAGGATCAGCCTCGCGAAGGTGCCTGGAGGGATCAGCCTTGCGAGGACCGTCCTCAGGGCAATGCTGGGTTTCCTCCACTGCCACCACCATCAAGAAGGAAAGACGACCACCACCAAGACGAGGGGGCTGGGGGCTTCCAGGAGCCGCGTGCTATCACCTGCATCTTGGGCGGAGCTCAAGCCCCAGCCTCACAGCGTATCTTCAAGCAGTTTGCTCGCGAGGTGAACACAGTCCTTCCCAAGCTCGAGGCTACACGCCCACTCAGGTGGTCCAAGTGCGCCATTACCTTCAGCTCAGCCGACCAGCTCAAGTGTGCGGCCACCGTTGGCGCTCTCCCGATGCTTTGTTCACCCGTCATCAGCAACGTGGAAGTCACCAAGACTCTCATCGACGGCGGCACAGGGCTTAACGTCCTATCCGTCGAGATGTTCGACAACCTTCAAGTGCCCTACAATTAGCTTCAGCCTACCAAGCCTTTCTCTGGAGTGATCGATGGCTCCACCACCCCGATAGGTCAGGTCCACCTCCCAGTCACCTTCGGATAGCGCAACAACTACCGCACCGAGCTCATCGACTTCGACGTCGCCCACATCCGTTTGCCGTACAATGCCATCCTCGGGTATCCAGCCCTGGCTAAGTTCATGGCGGTGACCCACCACGGCTACGACATACTCAAGATGCTAGGAAGTGGCGGAATCATCACAGTCCCCTGCGAAGAAAGAGACGTGGTGTGCTCCCTCGAGCGTGCCTTTCAAGCTGCAGCAATCGACGACGCCAACAGCAAGGGCGACTACCCTCCTGAGGCCATCCCCAAGAAGAAGAAGCAGCTACTCTGTACTGGGCGTCAGGAGAACGACACCGCAAGTGGCACCACGTCAGGATCATCGCCCGCACCTGGGACGCCTCCCTCTGTCACATAGGAAGGCGCGCCCGGTGCCCTCCTCGGGCAGGGCTTGGGGGCTCTCTTCTGGAGGGCCTCAGACCTTGCCAACATTACGAGGGAGGCGCTCGGGCACCATTTGGAGGCGTTCTTTGTGGCACGTTTCCCTCAGGAGGACACAGGGCAAGGAGCGCCCAACGCTCAGGAGTTCATCACCAAGACCACTCAGGAGCTTCAGGAAGCAAGAGTGATTCACGGCGACCGCCGCCCACCTGGCGTTGCTCCCCACCCAGGTGAGGGTGGTGAGCTGCGCGTCTGCATCGACATCCCAGGGCTCAACAGGGCTGCGTCTCAGGAGCTCTTCTGGCCTTTGCGCGTGGGACGCTGCAAGGGCCCACCGCACAGCTACGTTCGCATGCCATTCGGCCTGCCGAGCATGGCTGCTGCCTTCCAGCGCAACCTGCGGAGCGTCATGGCAGGTCAGGAGGACAGGCATCACGCAGTCCTAGCGGAGATGGCGACAGTCCTCAAGGAACCGCCTGGACCCCCAGAGCCTCTCAAGGCTCAGGGCCCTGGTGGCTCGTGAGGAGCAACCCCTTCGCCACGTACCTTTAGCTGCCTCAACACCCCTTCATCAACATAATCATGTGACATTTTCCAAGTTTATTTAGCTGGGAGCGCCCTCGGGGCTGCATCATTCCCAGGCCGCGTTGGTCTGTCCCTGTGGCATGTATCCCTTCTTGTTTATGTCTTTAGCTTACCTTGTTGGGGGCGTCCCTTGGGCTGCATCATCCCCAAGCCGCCCGGGCCTGACCCAGTGGCATGTTGCTTTTCATGCGTAATCTATCTATGGTTAGCACTTGCTTGGTTGTCACCCACCATGGGAGCCACGTGCTGATCCTCTTTCTTCAGGATCCTTCACATGAGAAGGCTAGGCACGGCGTCTGTGTTCGGGCCCGTCCTTGCAGCGTCGATAAATCCAACGGCCGATCTATGTCTGGCAGGCCGGTCCTGTTCACGTCACCTCCTGGGACCGTTGGTGCTTGGCCTTCTCACGCGATAACCTCAGGAGATTCGTCTAGTGCAGGTTGTCTAACCACCCCGCAGGACCACCACAGCCATCAAGAATCAAGACCAGGCGCAACCCGCCTAGAGGTAGGGCCTCGTGAGTCCCGCGCTGGCTCACGAGTGCCCAGATACACTTCCTCCAGCCCTGCCGTGCAAGCCACGTGTCAGGGCGGGGTTGTACACGCCCCGGGGGTTCTCCGTAGTAGGGAGTCCCCTCCCACAAGTCGGCAATGGACGGGCGATCACCGCGGCGATTTGTTCCCCTCCTCGCGCTAACCTGCAGGAACTCCCTAAGGACTACAGCAGGCGGTACCGCGGACTCTCTCTCTCTCTCTCTCTCTCTCTCTCTTCTCCCATGTGATTCTCTTGCGCGTTAAAAGAGGGGCTCCTGAGCATCACGATTCAGGAGCTCTTACTGGCTCTCCAGCCCTCACAGCCTGGCCTTGACCATGGCATCGCGACCTGGCATACCAGCGGCGGCTGAGCTCACTCAAGGGCCAGGACCCGAGGACGTAGAGCACCTGGAAGAACATGGAGAAGAGGGGGAGGCCTGCACGGGCCTAACCTAGCTACCCAGCAGCGGCCAACACCCAAGTCCGGTGTGGCACCTGAAGCCGGCTCCGGAATGCCAAGATAAGTCTCGTACCTGGACCGACCCAGCACTACGGCATAAGATCCTCACCTTTTTGCTTCCCTGCTGCGGCAACATCGCCTCCCTTTCCCATCCTCAGGTAGCTGCTTGCACGCCAAAGGGGACCTCTTCAGCATCGCGCCTCAGGAGCTCTTACTGGACCTCGAGCTGGTCACCTCCTGGCCTTGACCACGACATCGCGACCTGGCATACCAGCGATGGCTGCAGCCTGCCTGGGGACCGGGACCTGCCAGCGTAGAGCACCAAGCTGCTGTGGGGTTGGACAGGGGAGACCTAGCCTCAGGAGGACGTGCGTTCACAAATTTTCATAATAAGGACGATATGAACAAAGGACATTACAGAAACTTTACACGCCCTCGCGGGGTCCGTTTCGATTCCTCGCAGGGAACAAAAGGAAAGGAATCCCTAGGAGCTCTATCTACACGCCGGACGTCGCCGACGCCATCATCAATAATGGGCCAAGAGAGGCTAGAGCCAACCCCACCCAGATCAACGGCGGCGGTGGCCAGATGCGGCGATCTTGCTCCGGGCCCGACGAGAGCTCAGGGGCACGTAGCTGTCGTCGCTCGTCTCCGGAGTCTTGTAGAGCTCGGGAGAGTCGCTGGACCACCAGGAGTCACCGCTGTCGCTGGAGGAGCTGTAGGCGAGGCCTGCGGTAGGCCCGGCGCCCGCCGCTGCTCCGTCCTGGCGATCTCCTTCAGGGCAGCACTCCAATCGGAGGCCTTCCTCATTGAAGACCTTGAAAAACAGCGTGGAGGCGTTGTCATATTCGAAGTGGATGGCGAGGGCGCCATTCGCATGGCAGGCTCGGGCGATCTCGCCCCAGCCTTGAGTCATGAAGATCCTCCCGGAGGCGACCTGGGCTCAAGCAGCACCACCTCGCCCTCCCTTCTCCTCTTCGCCGCAGCCGTCGGCCTAGTTACACAACAAGGAAGAAGAGTCAGAAACAAGCATCAACAGCGAGAACAAGGCAGGACGAGAACACTTGCTGATGCACCACGGCGTAGTCCCTCCGCTTCGGGAGCTTGAAGCCGAAGAGCTTCGCGACCCGACGCACGGGCGCGCCAGCTCCGGAAGCAGGAGTAGCAACTGAGCCGAAAGCAGCTCCAGGCGGCGCCAGAACAGAAGTAGCATCCCGAGAGATCAGCGCCGATTGGTCCCTCGTCGGGATTACGGGCGGCTCTCCCTTCTCCTGGCGGGCATCAGCGTCGTCGTTGTCAGGAAGGGTGCGGAGGATGTCAGTATTCCTCCTCCTTGTCCTCTTCCTCCCTGCGGGACTCACCAGAAGACAGCTCCACCAGCGTCGGTGCCGCAGGAGCCCCGGTGGGCGCCGGCGACACTAGCCCGCGCCCGTCAAAGGTCGGCCTGGAGGCCACGACCTGCGCCCCGCCCTTGCGGAGGAACAAGGGAGTGAAGACACTCAGCGGGTACTCCTGGTCGTCCCCGACCAGGAGGCGAAGAGCCGCAACCAGCTCACCGTCAGACAAGGCTTCTAGTCTTAAGCAAACCTTGTCCTCTTCGCCCCCAAGCTCCCACAAGTGGCGCGTATGCGCCTGAAGCGGGGCTATGCGCAGCATTAGGAATTCCCTCAGGAGCATGGCCCCTGTCACCTTTGCCGCCTTCTCGTTGCCCGGCTTCAGGCCGACGTTCATCTACTGCAGCACCAACGTCGCCCGCTCATTAGTGAGCTTCACGCAAGACCACCCCTTGTCAGACTGGGGCATCTCCGCTGGCAGCTTCAAGAGTGGGTGGACACACTTGGCATCCATCATGGTCCACTTGCTCCTGAAGCCGCCGGCCTTCTTCCCAGTCTTCGAGATTGAGTTGGCCTTGCCGGCCATGATGAAATTGGCACACCCGGAGGTATGACCCTCGTTGATGGGGAGGAAGAAGAAGTGGCGCAGCAGAGCCACGGACGGCATCACGCCGAGGTACGCCTCGCAGTAGTAGGCGAAGATCGACAAGAGAAGGATAGAGTTGGGATGAAGATCCAACACCTGCCCCCCGTAGTGGCCAAGGACCTCATAGAAGAAGTCAGAGAAGGGGGGAACCAGCCCTGCAATGATGCTGCTCGTGAAGAAAGGGAAGAACGTGCTTCCCTCGGGCTCCAGCACGTCGGAGCCGGCCCGGAGCTCAGTCTTCCCCCTCTCGTTGCTTTCCCCCGCCGTCAGCAAGCATGTGGCAGTGAGGTTCTTCTCCGAGACATTGGGCACGTCGAGAGCTGGCTCGTACCAAGCCGGGCGACGAGGCAGGCTGGAACCTCCGGGGCGCCATCTGTCGCTAATGCGGAAGGGGATGGGAGTAGATCTGGAGATTTCGGAAGCAGGGAGCAAGAAAGGGGGTCTGGAGAAACATGAAAGGAAGCAATGAAGGCAAGCGCTGTCTACGCCAGCCTTTTGACAGTTGGGCAGTTGCCGAGGTAACGTGGGGAAGCGGAGATGCCCACGTTCAATCAACTGCCACGCATCGACCAAGGCCGCAGGCTATTGGGGCCCGCGGCGCTCCGCACTTGCCCTTTGGCTTCGCTTCTAAGCCAAGCTCGAGCACGCCTTGGGCCCGAGGGCTACTGTCGGTGTTCTGGGAACGGGGCTCCCCAGACTTGCCTGCCTGCGGCCCATGGCGTGGCTTTACAAGCGGGCCCGTATGGCCCATCTTCACCAACAAGCATTCAAGACCCTCACGAGGGGCCAAGCCTCGTGAGGCGAACAACACAAGACCTCCTCGGGAGCAGCCTCACCAGGCTGGCTCATGAGGGGCGGAGAGATCAAGGCTAGGCAAACCTTGTGAGGTTCCAATGACGTGAGCCATGACGATCGAGACCAGGCGGGCGCCAGGTGGGCGCCAGCGCGCACAGTGTCCTTGTTTCCTCTTTAGTGCAAAGGAGGCAAGCGCAGACCAAGAGTACCGAGGCGTCAAGCAAAGGTTTCCATATCGGTGCAACGAGACCAAGACCAGCAGGACGGCAAGACGGAGGTCACCATGGAGCCCAAGGCGGCGTCACCACCAGAGCCTTTGGCAGGCAAAGACCGCTTTTGTCAGGATAACTTGTACTAGTTGTCCCCTTTCAAATTGGCCGTTGTTGGCTCCCTTCCCGTTCAATATTTGGGAAGAGGACCAAGGACTCTATAAATAGGACTAGCCACCACCATAGTTAGGGGGATCGACCTCATCTTGGATCGGAGCCATTCCAACCCGTCCTCACATCCACCAAGCACAAGAACACCTCACCTCAAGAGGCTGTTCTTCCCCTTGTACTATTCATCCTCAGCCCAAGAGGTAATCCACCACACCACACTAGAGTAGGGTATTACACCACAACGGTGGCCCGAACCAGTATAAATCTTGTGTCCCTTGTGTTGCAAGTTCGTCGAGCTTGCCTTTGAGATCGTGGCGAGGTTGAGGGCGTGAGTCGGTAGGGGGAGATCTTCGTGCGCACCCCAGTGTTCGAACCTTAAGGGTTTTGCCGGAACCCGAGATCCAACACAAGTATAGGGGATCGCAATAGTTTTTGAGGGTAGAGTATTCAACCCAAATTTATAGATTCGACACAATGGGAGCCAAAGAATATTTCCAAGTACTAGCAACCGAGTTGTCAATTCAGTCACACCTAGAGATTAATTATCTGCAGCAAAGTGATCAGTAGCATAGTAATATGATAGCTTTGATAGTAGTGGTGGCAGCAACAGTAGCGGTAGCAGTGATAGTAATAGTTTTGTAGCAGTGACAATAGTAACAACAGCATTAGTAACATAGCAAGATCAATATGTAGGAAAATCATAGGCATTGGATCGGTGATTTGTTGATGATATTCATCATATAACACTCATACCCTAGGGCGATACGACACTAGCTCCAGTTCATAAATATAATGTAGGCATGCATTCCGTAAATAGTCATACGTGCTTATGGAAATAACGTGCATGGCATCTTTTTTCCTACCCTCCCGTGGCAGCGGGGTCCAATTGGAAACTAAGGGATATTAAGGCCTCCTTTTAATAGAGATCCAGAACAAAGCATTAACACACGGTGAATACATGAACTCCTCAAACTACGGTCATCACCGAGAAGTATCCCGACTATGGTCACTTTGGGGTTGCCGAATCATAACACGTAGTAGGTGACTATAACTTACAAGATCGGATCTTGAACATGGATATAATGGTGATAACATAAACGGTTCAGATCTGAAATCCTGGCACCGGGCCCAAAGTGAAAAGCATTAAGCATGGCAAAGTCATATCAACATCAATCTTAGAACATAGTGGATACTAGGGATCAAGATCTAACAAAACTAACTCGACTACATAATGAATATCATCAAACTCCTCACCGACCAGCGAGCCTATGAAGGAATTACTCACTCCCGGTGGAGAGCATCATGGAATTGGCGATGGAGGAGGGTTGGTGATGACGAAGACCGAAGATTCCCCTCTCTAGAGCCCCAAAAAAACTCCAGATCTTGCCTCCCGATGAAGAACAGGAGATGACGGCGGCTCTGTATCGTGAAACAAAATAATTCTTTGTAAAACCCCGAGACCGTCGCGCCATGTGTCTTCCAGTTATTCGTTGTTGTTGCTTGTCTTTCACTTGCGTGTTGCATCTTGCCATGTCATCATGTGCATTGCATCATCATGTTTTCAAAACTTGCATTCATCCTGGTTCCTCCAGTTCCGTCCGTTGTCCGTTCTGAGCCCAGACACACTTGCACGCGCCCGTGGCACGTCCGAAATAGTATTTTATAAGTGGCCGGAGAATGTTCTCGGAATGGGATGAAAGTTGGCGTGCGGTGTCGTTTTGTTGTTAGTAGGTCGCCTGCCAAGTTTTATCGCATTCGGAGTCCGTTTGACGCCCCAACGGTTAACTATAGCGGCATTATAGCCGGTCTAACATCGGATGTGTTCGGTCTCCGGAAACAGTTGCTGGTCTGCCTTCTTTCCTCTCCTCTCAGCCCAAGCCCCTCTACATAGCCCACTACCAACTGCCAGGCCCAACCTAACCTCTCTCGTCAGCTCGCGGCCCTCCTTGCGCGCGCGTCCGAAAGCTCTCCCGGACCCGACCCGGACTGTCGCTACCGTTGTGCCCGGATCATCCCCAAACATCTACAAAATGTCATTGTTTTCTTATTTGGACTCCCTAGTCTATTTTTCATGACCGTCCAATTTTGATCGGAGGGACGAGATAGCCCCTAACTCTAGCCACCTACTATATAAAACAGTCCAAACCCTAGTCGCTAGTTTCTCCCATCGAGCCGCCGCCGGCTGATGAAGCTATGTACCTAGGGTAGGGTCACGGACCTGTCCTAACTGCCCTACCCAAGGACACCTCTAGAATAAATCACCTTTCAATCGACTTGGAGGTGTTCCACTCGACAGACTCGAAGACATTCGACCAAGAAGCAATTACTCGACCAAGATCCAACCACTCGACAACCAGGAGACCTAAAGTCACTCCGCACGCTAACAGTCGGTCATTAAGTAGCTTTTATGGTCATCATAGCACTTTATTACTAGCGTTATCAGTAACGCCCTACCTTAATGTACATTGAACCCTTTGTAACGTGGGCTGGCCGGGGTCCTGGCGCACTCTATATAAGCCACCCCCCTCCTCCGAGAGAAGGGTTCGCACCCCTGTTATTCATACACACATAATTCAGTCGACCGCCTCCGGGCACCGAGACGTAGGGCTGTCACTTCCTTCGAGAAGGGCCTGAACTCGTAATTCTCATGTGCTTACAACTCCTCCATAGCTAAGATCTAGCCTCTCCATACATACCCCCTACATCACTGTCAGAGCTAGAACCACGACAGTTGGCGCCCACCGTGGGGCCAGGAGTCTTAGCGCCTAGTTTGAGAAGTTGCGATTTTTTCCGATCTCCTTGATCATGGTTTCGGGCGGAGCTTTAGTGGAGGGCCGCGAGATCCGTCTCGGCGCACTCACGTTCATCGCCGACGACTCCGCTTGGCTTCAGGAGGCTCCACTCGACGTCGACACGCTCCCCGTCCGCGGGGCGACGCACTTTCGCGCATGCGTCCGTGGTGTCCTCCTGCGGCAGCCTCGACCCAGTATCGGTCGGCTCCTGTGGCATCTCCCCGCCCTGTTTCTCACCGGCGCAAGCGCTTCGGTCGGTCGAGGCTTCAGAGGTGGGTGAGGCATGCGGTGGCCCGCCAGTCGGCCACCCCACAAGTCACGGCAATCGAGCTCGACGGATCCCTCTACGGCCTGTTCGACCTGTCGACTGGCTCCGCAGAGACCGCATCCGAATGCGACAGCAGTGACCCAGCTGCAGAGGTTCTGGTGATCGATGGGCCACACAGTCCTCCCGGTTTCCCCCGCGCTGACGGAGGCGCGGATGGGGGCGACCCGTCGCGTCCTCATGAGGAGTATCTCCTCGAGCCTCTCACGTCGTTGCATCGGGAGGAACTTCGCCGCCAGAACATGGATGCACTCCACACTCCTATCGTTGGAGAAACCCCCGAGGCCCGAGCCTTGGAGGACGCGTGCTTGGCTAACTTGGGCGAGCACACTCGACTGGAGAATCTCCAGCGAATACTCGACGGGCGAGCACGTCAATGGGCTCCAGAATCCAGTCGACGTCAACACTTTCCGCCCCCGCAGGTATATCGTACTCCGATTCAGAATTTGACGGCTGCGGCCCGTATAGCAGAGTCGATTCAGCCCTCCCAGTCAGAGGCTGGCAGAGGCTTGTTGCAAATCAGAGCATTGCTCCTGGCAGCGGGAGACCATAATTCCGCTGTTTCTCAGTCGCGGAACAGGATCCACAGTCGATCCGTTGCAGCGGATACAGTCCAGTCGGCTCACAGCCCAAGATCGCCTCCGAGGCATGAGGGACGTGGAGACCAGCGTGATCAGTACAGAAGGAATGAGTAGTATGATCACCGATTCGATCGTGATGGTCAACGTCGAGTGCCAACCCCTCCCCCGAATAGTGGATCATATGTGCCTCGATAGCAGGTAGATGGACGCCCTCATAGTGTTGGGCGGAGAATTCCAGTCGACCCCAGGGAACCAGGCTTTGACGCGAGATCCATTCTCGTTCAAGGTTTGGTCGACGGGAATAGAGCTCACTGAGAAGGCCACGACAGAGATGCGCCTACCAGTAGCAGAGTAAATGTTTCAGGGCCGGAGTGTTCCAGTCGAGCCATCAGAGCCGCTATAATTCCTCCCAACTTCAGGTTGGCAACTGGAGTTAGTAAGTTCACCGGTGAGTCCAAGCCCGATACTTGGCTCGAAGATTACCGAGTGGCTGTCCAGATTGGCGGCGGGAACGATGAGGTAGCCATGAAGCACCTACCTCTCATGTTAGAAGGCTCGGCCAGAGCGTGGCTGAATCAGTTAGCACCCAGCAGCATTTACACTTGGGAGGATCTCTCCCGAGTGTTTGTCACCACATTTGCAGGAACATGCAAGCGACCTGCAAGCCTTACGGAATTGCGGTCTTGCGTGCAAAAATCGAATGAAACTCTGAGGGATTACATCCAGAGGTGGATCACATCGCATCACACAGTTGAAAATGTACCAGATCATCAAGCAGTTTGTGCCTTTAAAGAAGGCGTTAAGTACAGAGAATTGAATCTGAAGTTCGGTCGAACTGGAGAGATGTCTCTGAATCGGATGATGGAGATTGCCACCAAATACGCTAATGGTGAAGATGAGGATCGACTCCGGAGTGGCAAGCATAAAGCTGTCGCCCAGGAAACCAGAGGAAATTCCAGTCGGAAACAGAAGCGGAAAGCTGAGCCAGCCGCTCCTGGGGAGGCCCTGGCCATAACCCAGGGAAAATTTAAGGGAAAACCCAAAGGACCGTGGAACCCCAAGAAAGTTAAAGACCAAGATGGAAATGATGTTTTGGATCTACCGTGTCACATCCACACCAAAAAAGATGAAGAGGGTAAACTCATTTACCCAAAGCATACCACTCGATAGTGCCGGCTTCTGATCCAGCAGTTTCAGGGCAAGCAGTCCAAAGATAAGGAAAAGGAGTCAGACAAAGTTGAGGACAAGGAACATAGTGATGATGGGTACCCCCAGGTCAATTCCACCCTGATGATTTTTGCTAATGTTGAGAGCAAAAGTCGACTGAAGGTTATTAACCGTGAGGTAAATATGGTTGCTCCGGCAACACCCAATTATCTGAAGTGGTCCCAGACTGCCATCACATTCGACCAGTCTGATCACCCTACGCACATTGCCACCCCTGGGAGGCAAGCTCTGGTGGTCGACCCAGTTGTCGAAGGCACTCGACTGACCAAAGTCCTGATGGATGGAGGCAGCGGTTTGAACATACTGTATGCAGAAACATTGAAAGGGATGGGCATTCCAATGTCCAGGCTCAGCACCAGTAACATGAGTTTCCATGGAGTCATTCCTGGGAAGAAAGCCGAGTCACTCGGCCAAATTGCTCTTGACGTGGTTTTCGGTGATTCCAAGAATTACCGCAAGGAAAAGTTGACATTCGAAGTTGTGGATTTCCAAAGTGCTTATCACGCTATTTTGGGCAGGCCATCTTATGCACGCTTCATGGCTCGACCATGTTATGTGTATCCCAAATTGAAGATGCCTGGTCCCAAAGGTGTGATCACTGTTACAGGCAATCGGAAGAAAGCAGAAGAGTGTTTTCAGAAAGGCTCAAAGATTGCTGACGCTCAGATGGCGGTGGTCGAGCTGCAAGAGTATCAGAAGACTGCAGATCCGAGTGAGTTGCTACGAGCTAAGAAGCCTGCTTCGGAATCAGCTTTTCAGTCGTCCGGTGAAACGAAGGCAGTTCACATTCACCCGACCGATCCAAACGCTGCTCTGACTCACATCTCAACAAAGGTCGACTCCAAATAGGAAGAAGCGCTCATCCAGTTCCTCCGTGAGAACTGGGACATCTTCACATGGAAGCCTGCTGACATGCCTGGAGTTCCCAGGGGGCTGGCTGAGCACCGTCTACGAGTCGACTCAAAATTTAAACGTATGAAAGAACATCTTCGACGGTCCGCCGTCCAGAAGAGGAAGGCCATTGGCGAGGAGGTGGCTCGGCTCTTAGCAGCGGAGTTCATCCGAGAAATTTACCACTCCGAGTGGCTCGCCAATGTTGTCATGGTCCCCAAGAAGGACAAGTCACTTCGCATGTGCATTGATTTCAAGCATGTCAATCGGGCCTGCTCGAAAGATCATTTTCCTCTCCCCCGCATCGACCAGATAGTCGACTCGACTACGGGATGTGAGTGTTTGTCTTTCCTAGACGCCTATTCCGGGTACCAACAGATCCGTCTGTACGGGCCGACGAGATCAAAACAGCTTTCATCACTCCATTCGGGTGCTTCTGTTATGTCACCATGCCGTTCGGCCTCAAGAATGCCGGAGCCATGTTCATGAGGATGATTCAGAAGTGTTTGCTCACTCAAATCAGTCGGAATGTGGAGGCATACATGGGTGATATTGTGGTCAAGTCACGGAAGGGTTCCGACCTGCTGACTGACCTTGCTGAAACCTTTGCCAACCTCAGGAGGTATGATATCAAGCTCAATCCATCAAAGTGCACATTTGGAGTTCCAGGTGGGAAGTTACTTGGTTTTCTCGTTTCCGAATGGGGAATCGACACCAATCCTGAAAAAATTAGTACTATACTCCGGATGAAACATCCTGTGCGTGTGCATGACGTCCAGAAGCTTACAGGATGCTTGGCCGCTTTAAGTCGATTCATCTCTTGCCTCGGTGAAAAGGCATTGCCTCTTTACCAACTGATGAAGAAGTCCGACAAGTTCGAGTGGACTCCAGAAGCTGATGCAGCGTTTACAGAGCTCAAAGCTCTGCTCTCCACCTAGCCGGTGCTTGATGCCCCAATCAGCAAGGAGCCTTTGCTGATTTACATTGCAGCCACAGGACAAGTTGTCAGTACAGTACTTACGGTCGTGCGGGAAGAAGAAGAAAAGGCCTTCAAAGTTCAGCGCCCAGTATATTATGTTTCTGAAGTTTTGACTCCTTCAAAGCAAAGATATCCTCATTACCAGAAGCTTGTATATGGGATTTATATGACCACGAAGAAGGTGGCACATTACTTCTCTGATCATTCCATTACAGTCGTCAACGACGCTCCACTATCAGAGATTTTGCACAACAGAGATGCAACTGGTCGAGTGGCCAAATGGGCGATTGAACTTATTCCCCTAGATATCAAGTTTGAGGCAAAGAAAGCTATCAAGTCCCAAGCAATTGCAGATTTCGTCGCCGAGTGGATCGAATAGCAACTTCCGACTCAAGTTCACTCGGAGCACTGGACCATGTTCTTCGATGGATCTAAGATGTGAGTGGTTCCGGTGCTGGGGTAGTATTGGTTTCCCCCCGAGGAGATAAGCTCAGATATGTTCTCCAGATTCACTTCGATTCCTCCAATAATGAAGCAGAATATGAAGCACTTTTGTATGGGTTGCGCATGGCCATTTCACTCGGCGTCCGTCGCCTCATGGTCTATGGTGACTCAGATTTGGTGGTTAATCAGGTGAAAGAATGGGACGTCAGAAGTCCAGCTATGACTGGTTATTGCAATGCAGTGAGAAAGTTAGAGAAGAAATTCGAGGGGTTAGAGCTTCATCACATCCCCCGACTGAAAAATGAAGCGGCTGATGATTTGGCAAAGATAGGCTCCAAGAGAGAAGCCATCCCCAGCAATGTGTTTTTGGAACACATCCACTCGCCATCAGTCCAAGAAGATCCTTTTACAGATGAAGCCCCGCAGCCAAAGAGTGCCACAGATCCGACTGAAGTTGAAATTCCGGCAGTGGTCGACCTAATCGTGGAAGTTTTGGCAATCACCCCTAACTGGACGATACCGTACATCGCGTATATCCTGAGAAAGGAACTCCCGGAGGACGAAGAAGAGGCTAGACAGATCGTCCGTCGATCCAAGGCCTTTACAGTCATAAAGGGACAGTTGTATAGAGAAAGCGCGACTGGAGTCGGTCAGAAGTGTATAACACCAGAAGAAGGTCATCATGCGTCCTCTCGGACCATTGTGGCTAAAGCATACCGAGCGGGATTTTACTGGCCAAGAGCGAATGAAATGGCAAAAGAGATAGTCGACAAGTGTGAAGGGTGCTAGTTCTACTCCAACATGTCGCACAAGCCTGCATCAGCCCTGAAGACCATTCCACTCATCTGGCCCTTCGCTGTTTGGGGACTGGACATGGTTGGCCCATTGAGAACAGGCAGGAGCGGTTTCACACATGTGCTTGTGGCAGTCGACAAGTTTACCAAATGGATCGAAGCTAAGCCTATCAAGAATCTTGATGCTTACACTGCTATCTATTTCGTCAGAGAGATAACATTTAGATATGGAGTCCCGCATAGCATCATCACCGACAATGGGTCAAACTTTGATTCAGACAAGTTCAGAGCTTTTTGCGCCTCTCAAGGCACACGAGTCGACTACGCATCGGTCGCCCACCCCCAGTCGAATGGACAAGTAGAAAGGGCAAATGGTCTGATTCTCAAAGGACTAAAGCCTCGGCTGATGCGTGATCTCAAGCACGCAGCAGGCGCTTGGGTCGACGAGCTTCCGTCGGTTCTGTGGGGATTGAGGACTACCCCGAATCGGTCGACTGGAAGAACTCCATTCTTTCTGGTTTACGGAGCGGAAGCAGTCCTGCCGAGTGATCTACTTCACAATGCACCCCGAGTCGAGCTTTATACCGAAGATGAAGCAGAACAAGCCCGGCAAGACGCAGTCGACCTCCTGGAAGAAGAAAGAGAAATGGCTATGATCCGATCGACCATTTATCAGCAAGACTTGCGTCGATTCCATGCCAGAAATGTGAAGAGTCGAGCCTTCCAAGAAGGAGATTTGGTCCTCCGAGTGGATCAACAGAAACCACACAAGCTCGCTCCTACTTGGGAAGGTCTCTTCATCGTCACCAGAGTCCTCCACAATGGAGCGTATCACCTTTACAATGTTGATCGCCAGATCGATGAGCCACGAGCTTGGAATGCAGAACTGCTCCGCCCCTTTCACACTTGAATTCTCACTCGGATGAGACGTAATAAGAAAAACTTCTGTAGTCTATTTATCAAAGACAAGAGTGTTACAAATTTTCCTATAATTGTTGTTACTTTTGTTTGCGTGTGAAATCCCCCCAGTGGGTGGCTTAGCTGCGAATCGGTTTCGCCTAAGTTTGTAAAAAAAATCCTACCGAGTGGCGAGCCAGACTCCCACTCGGAGGCTTAGCTGCAGCTCAGTGCTCGCCTAAGTGTTTAAAAATCCTACCGAGTGGAGAGCCAGACTCCCACTCGGAGGCTTAGCTGCAGCCCAGTGCTCGCCTAAGTGTTTAAAAATCCTACCGAGTGGTGAGCCAGACTCCCGCTCGGAGGCTTAGCTGCAGCCAAGTGCTCGCCTAAGTGTTTAAAAATCCTACTGAGTGGTGAGCCAGACTCCCACTCGGAGGCTTAGTTGCAGCCGAGTGCTCGCCTAAGTGTTTAAAATTCCTACCGAGTGGTGAGCCAGACTCCCACTTGGAGGCTTAGCTGCAGCCCAGTGCTCGCCTAAGTGTTTAAAAATCCTACCGAGTGGTGAGCCAGACTCCCACTCGGAGGCTTGGCTGCAGCCCAGTGCTCGCCTAAGTGTTTAAAAATCCTACCGAGTGGTGAGCCAGACTCCCACTCGAAGGCTTGGCTGCAGCCTAGTGCTCGCCTAAGTGTTTAAAAATCCTACCGAGTGGTGAGCCAGACTCCCACTCGGAGGCTTAGCTGCAGCCCAGTGCTCGCCTAAGTGTTTAAAAATCCTACCGAGTGGTGAGCCAGACTCCCACTCGGAGGCTTAGCTGCAGCCCAGTGCTCGCCTAAGTGTTTAAAAATCCTACCGAGTGGTGAGCTAGACTCCCACTCGGAGGCTTAGCTGCAGCCCAGTGCTCGCCTAAGTTCTCTCACTAGAGACTTAGCTGCAGTCAGGCACTCGCCTAAGTATGAAAAAATCCTACCGAGTGGAGAGCGATCCTCCCACTCGGGGGCTTAGCTGTAGTCCAGTACTCGCCTAAGTTCTCTCACTAGAAGACTTAGCGGCAGTCAGGCACTCGCCTAAGTTTGAAAAAATCCTACCGAGTGGAGAGCAATCCTCCCACTCGGGGGCTTAGCTGCAGTCCAGTACTCGCCTAAGTTCTCCCACTTAGACACTTAGCTGCAGTCAGGCACTCGCCTAAGTTCGAAAAAAAATCCTACCGAGTGGAGAGCAATCCTCCCACTCGGGGGCTTAGCTGCAGCCCAGTGCTCGCCTAAGTGTTTAAAAATCCTACCGAGTGGTGAGCCAGACTCCCACTCGGAGGCTTAGCTGCAGCCCAGTGCTCGCCTAAGTGTTTAAAAATCCTACCGAGTGGTGAGCCAGACTCCCACTCGGAGGCTTAGCTGCAGCCCAGTGCTCGCCTAAGTGTTTAAAAATCCTACTGAGTGGTGAGCCAGACTCCCACTCGGAGGCTTAGCCGCAGCCAGTGCTCGCCTAAGTGTTTAAAAATCCTACCGAGTGGTGAGCCAGACTACCACTCAGAGGCTTAGCTGCAGCCCAGTGCTCGCCTAAGTGTTTAAAAATCCTACCGAGTGGTGAGCGATCCTCCCACCCGGGGGCTTAGCTGCAGTCCAGTACTCGCCTAAGTACGAAACACATCTCAATCCTCAAGGACGACGAGGGGTGGGTCGACTGCCACCTTCTCCTGGAGAGCTTCGCCACAAATACATGACATGGGTCGAGTGCTTCCCTCTCCTTCGGAACTGCGCTGCGAGTGCAAAAGTTGTCTCAAATGAAGAATGGGTTCACTCAGCAGGAGATTCATAAAGATATTCAACGGTAAACCAAGTTTAGATAAATTCTAAAGGTTCCAGACCACAGATCGAAGTACTCGGGCATGCAGCCCGAAAAAGTTTAACGGTTACAAAAACCACTCGGCATTCCGAGGCAAATTTAAGGTGGGACATAAGAGCTTGTTCACTCCGCGGGAGGAGGGCTGGCAGGCTCGACGAACTCATCCAGGTCAACGCCGTCGGCTATCCGAGTGGCTGCAGCGATGAAAGTCTCCATAAAGGTTCGGAAGTCATGCTTCTGGGTGTTGGCAACCTTGATTGCTGCCAGCTTGTCTTGTCGCACCTCCTTGCAGTGGACACGAACCAAGGACAGAGCCACATCAGCACCACACCGAGCAGAAGACTTCTTCCACTCCTGCACTCGGTCAGGGATTCCGTTAAGTCAAGTCATCAGAGACTCGAGATCGTTTTGGAGCGTAGCCTCTGGCCAAAGTGCCGGGTCGATCCGTGACATGGCAACCTTCAGTCGAGCCAAGTAGTCCACGGCACAGTCGATGCGAGATTCCAGTCGGAGCAGATTCATGGCAGTTTATCTTTCATGGGAGAGTTGATTGGATCCAAACCTAGTTCGATCCGCCCAGTCTCCTCTTCAAAGTTCTGGCAAAACTCTGCATTCACGATCCAAGGATAAGTCAATTTTCATACACTGAGTCGACACAAAAAAAAAACACCAGTCGGAACTGAATGTGCACCTTCAAGCTTGATGTACAACTTCTTGGCGAGGCTCCTCAAGTAGCTCTCCAGATCGTCCCTCCTGCGAGCGATGCCTTCCATCTTTTCGTTCAGATTGAGGTTATCCTTCTTCCAACGTGTACACTCCCTGTTAGCTTCATTCAGAGCAGTCTTCAGCCTGGTATTCTCTTCTTCTAACTGGCCGACCGAAGCCAGCTTCTGTTCGGCCAGAGCGATCTTGTCGTTAGCCTCCTTACGGGCAGCAGCCAAGTCCTGATCCTTCTTCGCCAGAGCTTCTCTCAGTTTTTCTGCAAAGAAATGATGATTGATTTGGAAATAGCAGAAGGATACTCAAGCCTAAAAACTAACAAGTAGACAAAATCGTCTTACCTGCGGCGCCGTCTCTGACCTTTTGCAGCTCTGTCGTGGCCAGCTCCAAATCAAGGTTTAGTTGAATCTGCTGCTTCTCCAAGTCAGCAAAGCGAGCTCCAAGATCGCAAGATTTCTGAAATCAAAGGGGAGAAGTTATCGTCACAAAAAAACAACAAAGGCAATAAATACTAAGACTACGGTCGACTGCCAGTAGTCCACCATAGTCTCGGGGACTACACCCAGTGGGTGCACTTAGCGTGCCCCCACCGGTTCTGATCCCACTCGACCGGCCCGCCGAAGTCGAGTTCAAAAAAAAGAGAGAGAAAGAAAGTAGAACTTAGACTACAGTCGACTGCCAGCAGTCCACCATAGTCTCGGGGACTACACCAAGTGGGTGCACTTAGCGTGCCCCCACCGGTTCTGATCCCACTCGACCGGCCCGCCGAAGTCGAGTGGAAGAGACAAACTACCAGTTCGGTTTATACATTCGGCAAAATACAAAGACTACAGTCGACTGCCAGCAGTCCACCGTAGTCTCCACTAGTCCAAAACCTCAATCGACGCACCCAGTGGGTGTACAGACGCAAAGATTTTCGGAAAGAATCTTCAGATAGCCGACTAACCTGAACGTTGCTCTGGAGAGCCGAGCTGGCATCATAGGTGGCTTGGCTGGCGTCCCGCACCATCTTCATCTTCTCCATCATAATGCCCTCCTGGCGTATGGCTTCCCTAGCAGCATTCACCTCGTCCTCTGGGACATGATGGGTCACAAAAACTGAAGGCGGGTCGACAGGGGCCTGAGCAGTCAAAGAAGAAGGCAAGGCACTCGACAGGGGCTCCGTGAACGTAACAGAACCCCGATTGATGTCACCAGTGTCCTGAACGACTGGTTCCGCCCTCGGCGTTGACTGTAGCGCCTCACTTGCAGGAGCTCGCCTACTCTTCCTCGTCAAAGACCTCTCGGGCTCTTCATCATCATCAGGGAGGTCAATAATGTTGGGAGCTGTGCAAAGTTCAAATTGCCAAAATCACGTCACCCAATGATGCACGATGTAGTTGAATCGACCAAAGAAAGATAGTATGGCGGAAATCATACCTGGATTAGAAGTGACTGCATCCTCCATCACCTCATCATCATCATCTCTGTAAGCTGAGGTCCCGGAAGTGGCAGCGCTAACAATTCCAAAGTTCGTCCAGTTAAAACAAGAAAAACAAACAGTGCGGAGCGTCGAGTGAATACAAGGAGAGACACTCACGCGGAGGCGACAGGGATATCGATCTTGATCTTTGGCAGCGCCTTCCGAGTCTTCGGCTCTGCAACTTTGGGGTGCTTTGGCGCCTTCTCAGTCGGGGTTGGTGAAGAGACCCGAGGACGCTTCGAAGACTGGCCAGCCTGAGCAGTTGCCTTGTCGTGGGCACTCGGCCGTTCTTGGTCAAGCTTGGATCGTCTCTCTATGCAAGGAGGCGACTCGACTTCTTCCCCATCACTTGAGTCGTCACTTCCACCATCCCCTTCACCATCAAAAGTCCACTCGCCACTTTCGCGACCACTCGCCTCGCCTTCCAGAGCTTGCTCTTGCTCCCCGTCGGGCATCGAATACATTTCGGTAATGGCCTGAAAGAAAGCAGGGAGAACAAAGTCAGTCGACGCAGTACAGACAGCTGCGCGAGTGAATTCGGATTACAAGCAAAAACTCATAATCAGACCTGCTCTGGTGCACGCGACTGGTCGAATGGGGGAACTCTCCTGGCTCCTCTGGGATTGTCCTTGTTCCCGGTAATGCTCGATAGCCACTTCTCCAGCGTGTCGTCATCAACCTCCTCCGGGTAGATCCGAGTGGAGTCTTCTAGACCCGAATACATCCACATCGGGTGGTCTCGGGCTTGGAGAGGCTGGATGCGCCGCTGAAGGAAGACCTCCAAGAGATCCATAACAGTGACCCCGTCACGAATGAGCTGGACCACTCGGTTGACCAACACCTTCACATGCGCCTTCTCCTCCGGGAGCACCTTCAAAGGGGAGGGTTTTTCCACTCGGTCCATGGTAAAGGGAGGGAGGCCAGTCGATTGCCCTGGCGTCGACTAGTCTTTGCAGTAGAACCAGGTCCACTGCCATCCGCGAACTAAATCGGGAAGAATCATGGCCGGAAAGGAGCCTTTTCCCCTTGTCTAGATGCCAAGACCCCCACACATCTGGATCACTTGGGTCCTCTCGTCACTCGGATTATCCTTTTTCACTGTCTGGGAGCGACAAGTGAAAATATGCTTGAAAAGACCCCAATGAGGTCGACAACCCAAGAAGTTCTCACACAAGGAAATGAACGCGGCAAGATAAATGATTGAGTTGGGGGTAAAATGGTGGAGGTGAGCCCCAAAGAAGTTCAGAAACCCTCGGAAGAAAGGATGAGGACGCAAGGAAAACCCACGGTCGACGTGGGTGTCAAGAAGAACGCGCTCACCCTCCCGGGGTTGCGGCTCGGATTCCTTCTCCGGAAGCCGCACCGAGTCGTAGGGGATCAGCCCTCCCTCGGCCAGGTCGTCGAGGTCTTCTTGGGAGATCCTCGAGTGGATCCAGTCGCCCTGGATCCAACCCTTCGGCAGCCAATCCGCGAGGAAGATCCTCCCCGGCTCGTCGCCTTCCCCTTTGACCTCGTTGTCGCCTTCTTTGCCCGCTCCAGAGCCGTTGTCTTCTCCTTCACCATTGTCGCCGACGAGACGCGTGTGGCGCTGGAGCGAGAGCGAGCGCAGAGAAGAGGCGTGAGGAGGAGAAGAGATAATGGGGCGCACTGTTCGGGAGACTCCGGTCCAACGCCTTATATGAGGCCGCTTCCGAGTGGCTGACAAGTAGGCCTAGATGGCTCTGTCAAAACCCGTAACGACCGCATGAGCGATACGTGGCGAAAAAGGTGGCGCGGGGATCGAGGCGGCTCCGCTCTATCTCGTCCGATTACTGCGGCCTCCCCCGTCCCGCGCGCTTCCCAAAATTCGGATCCCACTAAATCCGCAGGCACCAAATAACTTGTCAGACTAAAGATCTCCTCCGCACCGTCACTCGAAGCCTTGCAAGTAAAGAAACTCACTCGACAAAGAATTAAGAATGGATCAAGGCGACTAAAAAGGGAGTTGCTGTCATCACTCAGGTCCGTTGATCCGAAACAAAATATGCTCACGGCATAGAAAACGAGTCGGAGAAGTCCTCAACTCCTTCCCCACTCAAACCTTGATCCATTCGGGTGCTAATGATGAAGCTATGTACCTAGGGTAGGGTCACGGACCTGTCCTAACTGCCCTACCCAAGGACACCTCTAGAATAAATCACCTTTCAATCGACTTGGAGGTGTTCCACTCGACAGACTCGAAGACATTCGACCAAGAAGCAATTACTCGACCAAGATCCAACCACTTGACGGCCAGGAGACCTAAAGTCACTCCGCACGCTAACAGTCGGTCATTAAGTAGCTTTTATGGTCATCATAGCACTTTATTACTAGCGTTATCAGTAACGCCCTACCTTAATGTACATTGAACCCTTTGTAACGTGGGCTGGCCGGGGTCCTGGCGCACTCTATATAAGCCACCCCCCTCCTCCGAGAGAAGGGTTCGCACCCCTGTTATTCATACACACATAATTCAGTCGACCGCCTCCGGGCACCTCCTCCTTACCTTGCTCTTCTAGCAAGTCAGCGCCTCCTCCCGTCGCCGGCGACCGCTTCACCAGGACCCCCGCGCCTGCAGCCTCGCGCACCAGCTCCTCTGCTTCCTCATGCGCCACGGCAAGAAGGAGCACCACCAAGGCGCTTGCATCGTCGAGCACCACTAGGACCAGCCCCGGTGCCACTCCGGCCTCCTGAGCCACCTCGTGCGGCTCCACCTTGAGGCCCCAGCTCTGCTGGACCCGCCGTCGTCATCAACCCAGCAGGAGACAACCGGGAGCCGCCATGGATGGGTGAGCCCCTCGCCGAGCTCCTCAAGTCCCGCAGCGGCCTCAACTCCTCTGATCCGGTCGTCGTCGTCGGAACGCGCCACCACATAGCCGCAGCCGACCCCCATGGCGCCCGTCGGCAGCGACCCGAGCGCGCCTGAGATGTCCTCCCGCCGCCATGGCCTCGAACTCTGCCGCCCTGCGTTGCGTGAAGCCGCCGTCCAAGCCCGTTCCCAGCTAGATCCGCCGTCTTGGAGACCCACGCCCCTGCCGGACCTCCCCTGCTTCGCCTTGGTCCCCGCCGGTTCCCCACGTCACCTCCCCGTGCCCTGGAGACCGCCCTCGCCTGCACTTTTGCCGCCTCCAAGTCCTGTTGTGCCTCTGTTCGAGGGGAGGACGATGCAGTCGACGCCCGCGTTGACTGCGCCTCGCCCGCGAGTGGCTGCCAGCTGGGCTCCAAGGCCCAGCAGCCCCCACGCCAGCGCCCCGCCGCCTGCCTCTTCCACCGAGTGGGCCTCAGCCCATTAGGTGAGGCTACCCCCAACGCCCACTACACTGTTGGCCCAGTTAGTTTCGGCCCGAGCCACTGTTTTTTTTCATGGACGAATTTCCTATTTATCCAGTGTTTGGCAGGTTTACAAACTAGTCCCCCTAGATCATGCATTTAATAACTCACAAATGGTGCATCGGATTAAAATGTTTTATATATGGAAAATGCCTAGATTTTCATCTAGTTTCATAATATGCCATTTTCATCCATGTTTGAAATGTTTAAAATGATGTTTGCTTTAATTTGCTTAAATAACATGCTAAAATGCTTTATTTCATAACTAAATAACCGTAGCTCCAAATTTAATAAACTTTATATGTAAATGGGGTAGAAAAATGCCTAGTTTAACATGGTGGCTTTACTTTGCATGTTTAATAACTCTAAAATTGTGTTTAGGACAGAACAGTACCAAATCTAATGTATGCTCATGAGGATTTTCCGGACTTGTTGTTTGTTGTTCCGGCCTCATTTAAACTTGCCTAGATAGGTAGTTTTCTTTTGCTTCACCTCTTGCCATGATAATCAACATTTAATATTGTTGAGTACATAAACGGGAGAGAACTAAATAAGTCATGTGGTGTTTCGTCAATATGCAACTCGTTGCATATTGAGCTCCACTTAATTTGTAGGTTTGCTTGTGCACTTTGCCATGCCATGCCATGTATCATTAAACCGGACATGCATCATACTTGGTTGTGCATCATGCCATGATTATGTGATGGTTGTTTACTATGTTGTTTGGTACTTTTCGGGTTACTTCTCGCGTTAGCTTCGGTTTCGTTCTGGAGTTGTGAGGATCCATTCATCTACATCTGTTTGTCTTCTTCATGGACTCATTCTTCTTCCTTGCGGGATCTCAGGCAAGATGACCATACCCTCGAAATCACTTCTATCTTTTCTTGCTAGTTGCTTGATCTATTGCTATGCCGTGATACCTACCACTTGCTTTATCACGCCTCCCATATTGCCATATCAAGCCTCTAACCCACCTTTCCTAGCAAACTGTTGTTTGGCTATGTTACCACTTTGCTCGGCCCCTCTTATAGCGTTGCTAGTTGCAGGTGAAGATGAAGTTTGTTCCTTGTTGGAACATGGATATGTTGGGATATCACAATATCTCTTATTTAATTTAATGCATCTATATACTTGGTTAAGGGTGGAAGGCTCAGCCTTATGCCTGGTGTTTTGTTCCACCCTTGCCGCCCTAGTTTCCGTCATACCGGTGTTATGTTCCTTGATTTTGCGTTCCTTACACGGTTGGGTGCTATGGGGACCCCTTGACAGTTCGCTTTAATAAAACTCCTCCAGCAAGGCCCAACCTTGGTTTTACCATATGCCTCACCACCACCTACTTTTCCCTTTGGGAGTCTGTCAGGACCCCGATTCCAAGTCACATCGATCTAGCCGGTAACACCTCATATCACTTTGTGGCCTCACGCACAGTGTTCCCATGGGTGTCGCCTTACCATGGCCCAGGACCGTTTGAGCCTTTTGGCTCACGTATATGATAGTGTCGCTAGCATCCATATGACAGAGAACCCGGCTGACATGGCTAGTCGTGAACCCAAAGCGGCACAAACCTATGGGGACAGGCATACATGAATCACATCGAGCATGTCGGTCAGCAGCGTGTGAATCCGGGCTGTAGCACTGGGCTAACAGGACTCCGGGAACCCGGGCTGTAGTAGGCTAGGCAGGACTCCGGATGTCACCGCGTGACATTTCCCTGAAGGGACAGACACAGGAACGAAGTGAAACACATGTTGTCCAGTCAAGTGTCCTGAGCAGTAGTGCTGGGCTAGCTGGACTCCGGTGAACCGGGCTGTAGCGGACTACTATGGCTCATGGAAGCACTAGACTACATTTCCCCATAAGAGAGGCTGCCAAGGATAAACAACTAGATTGTCGGATCCCACACATACCAAGCATTTCAATCACACACACAATATGCTCGATATGTGTAAATACAACATGGCATCACAACAAAACTCTACAACTCAAAGTACTTTATTTAAAGGCTCCGGAGAGCCATACATAACATGTTCATACAGGTAGGGGTCACATGACCCGACACTCAAGTCATACAAGCATACAAGCACATGCGGAAGCAAACTAGTCTGAGTACAGATACTAGAAAGAAAGAAGGCTTGACGAAGCTTGTCTATCTACATGGGGCCCTCCATGGCCAGAATCACCACCTGGGTGGCAAGTCACTCATCAATGTCGAGGTCTACGTAAAACCCGTCGGAGGGGGCGGTGTTGTCATCTGAAAACAGTAATTAAAGCAACATGAGTACAAAGGTACTCAGCAAGTCTTTCAACAGTTCCTACTATACATGCTCATTCTCAAGAAGGTGGTGGAGTTATTGCAGCAAGCCAGCTTTGACTCTTGGCTAAGCTATCCTACGAGACACCACTTGTAAAATAGTTTTCGCACACGAGTCCACTAATCACCAACACAATACTCCACCATGGATCCTCCCTCCTCATCCTACGAGAGGGCCATCCACGGTACTCACACTTATCTTGAGTCTTTTAGTAGTAACCATTAACTTGTCTATGAACTGTATAGGCACCCAAGTAGTCCTTTACTGCGAACACGGCTATTCGAATAGATGATGTTAACCCTGCAGGGGTGTACTTCTTCATACACGCTCTCACCACTTACCGCCGTTTACACGACATGTACTCGGCAATCTTCAAGCGGAAGCCCAACAAGGGTGTCGGCCACGGCCTACCTAAACACTCAAGTCTCTAGTCCAGGTTTATCGCCTATCCAGGTTCCATCCGCAGGGAGTCCGGCCAAGGTTTCCACATACGGCCCCGAACGATGTGTACAGGGTTCCCAAGACACCAAACGGGTGACTCGGTACACCGTGCCACGGTGTATCTACCGCATCATAGCCCACCCCCAGGGTCAGCGCTACGCACGACCGCCAACACATAACCTATAAACACCAGAAACTAGTTGCAACTCCTGGACAGAGAACTAGGGTGGTTAAGAAGCCGAGAGGGTCCATTGGTTCCGGGCCCAATGTATGGTAGTAACTGATTCGTGAATCACACATACAGATCTCAGTTCTTAAGGACAGCCTCAGTGAAACAACCCACCATGTACTCCTACATGGCCTCTCATCGATACCTTTACCAAATCATGTTCAACACATCCCTCACATTACCGACGTATTCATTTCACTCTAGCCCATCACCCGGATGAACCAGACCTGACACAACTCTAAGCATAGCAGGCATAGCAAGGTAGGAAACACATACATGGCTCAAACATCTCCTACACATGCTAGTGGGTTTCATCTAGTTACTGTGGCAATGACAGGTCATGCAGAAGATAAGGGTTCAACTACCGCAGCACATAGCAGTTTGAAATGTTGTTGCCTTAATGCAGTAATTGAGAGCAGGAGCGAGAACATGGGATTGTATCGATATGATCAATGGGGCTGCTTGCCTGATGGAGTAGTAGTAGGGTACTGCCCATCAGTTGGATACTCGAGAATATCCTTGGAGGCAGAACCTACCACGAAAGACATCACAGAACACAATCATCACATGGCAATATGCAACAATATGATGCATGCTATGACATGGCAATATGAGGTGTCCTGGCTAATGCATTGTGAAACAAGTTGGTTTGGGTCCATTTGAATCAAAGGTTCAAATGGAAGCTTATGTTATTAAGTCATATAAGTGCATTTGCTTGTTTCACCTAAACAGCAAGGTTAAAGTGTTTTGTCATGCATGAAGCCATTACAGATGGAAAGATTGATTTTTTCTGATCAAATTTCATATATAAATCTTTGCATTAGGAGCTATAGATTAAAAGCTATGAATTTTTGAAGTTTGTAGTATTTTCTAGAATTTCCTGTATAAGAATAATTCCAGTAATTGAATTAATGCATCAGCATTATGTCAGGGTGACGTCAGCGGTCAACGGAGCCGGTCCAGGTCAAACCTGACCAGTGGGACCCGCGTGTTAGTAGTTAATTAACTAACTAAATTTAGTTAGTGCTAATCTAAGTTAATTAGTAGAGCGGTCCCACTAGCCATAGACTCAGGAGGAGTCAACCTGGGCCCACACGGGGTCAAACAGGGTCAAACTTGCCGGCGTTTAGCCGCCGGCGAGGCCAGACGCGGCGGGGCAGTGCGGGTTTCGTGCTCCGGCGACCAAATGGACGACGGAGAGCATCTACGCGTAGCTGGGAGCAAGCCGCGTCGTTGTGTGGCAGTGGTGGAGCTCGGGGTGGCCGGAAACGTCACCGGTGACGAGCTGTGCGGCTGCCGGAGCTCGGGTGAGGTCGAACCCGAGGCTACGGGGCACGGCGAGGCGCCTGGAGTGGTGCTACGGGTTCCTGCGGGTGCGGTGAGTGTGTTAGACGCGGTGGTGTGGCCGGTGGGTGGTCGGAGTCATGTCGGCGATGAGCTCGGCGGCGGAGGGTGCGGGTGAGCGTGGTGCGATGCATACGGTGCATGAGAGAGGTAACAGAGAGGGGGGCGACGGAGCAGGGCTCACGGCAATCACAACAGGCATCGAAGCGGGCTCGGGGAAGGCCGGAGCTGAGCGGGGCGACGATGGCGATCTCGGCGGCCGGAGTTGGGGAAGACGGGGTCAGGGGCGACTCCAGAGTGGGTGAGCGCTCGGGACTCAGCCTGCTCGACGTAGTCGATGTCTGCGGAGCGAACGGACACGACAGCGCGGCACGGGGACGACAGCGGATGCGGGTTTCACGGTGGCACGGGCGCGGCAGCGTCGGCCATGGTGCGGGAGAGCGATGGAGAGGAGCTGGGGAGGAAGGGGTGTGTCTGCGAGCTCGGGGGAGGAGTCGGTGACCGACCCAGGGCAGCAGAATGGCGAGGGGAGGAAGCAGGGCGGCGGGCGGCTGCGTGGCCGAGTCAAGCAGCTCGATGGAGCGGTTGCTGGGCTGGGCCGGCTAGGTGGGCCTGCGAGGTGAGCGCTAGGTAAGTCCTCTGCTCTCTGCTTTTTCTTTTTCTTTTTTATTTGTTCCTGTTATGTGTTTTGAAATAGTAAAAATACTATTCCATTTAGGAAAAACCTGAAATTATTCAGAGGCACATTTGAAAATATTCTCAACAGCCTAAAAATACATTCAGGATTATTTGGGCATTTTAAAATATTTATAGGATTTAAATTGCCCAAATGCAAATACGAATGGCTTGGTGCAAAAATCCAGAATGGCCTCCAAAAATATGAAACCATTTTTGGCAGAGGGTTTAGCCAGGACCAAACATGGTGAACATTTATGAAGGGCATTTTGGGTTCATTGAAAAACTTTTTAGTAAACCCTAGTTGCTTCCAGGGGGTGCTGGGGGTTCTGCCATCCCCATTTCAGTTTTCTGGAAAAGTAGACATGATGCAACACTCTAATGCATGAACTAGCTAGGGTGTGACAACTCACCCCCACTCAAAAGAATCTCGTCCCGAGATTTAGGATCCGTTGGAAAGAAGGTGGGGTACTCAATTCGAAGACGATCCTTCCTCTCCCAAGTGGCTTCTTTTTCAGAGTGGTGTGACCATTGAACCTTGAGAAACTTGATGTTATGGCGTCGGGTGGTACGCTCAGCTTGATCAAGGATACGAACGGGATATTCCCGATATGTGAGATTATCTTGGAGATCAAGCGCTTTGTGGTCCACTCCACGGATAGGATCTGCGAAGCAACGCCTGAGTTGAGAAACATGGAAGACATCATGAACTCTGGAAAGATGCGGAGGTAGTTCCAATTGGTAGGCAACTTCTCCTTGTTTGGCAAGAATGTGAAAGGGTCCAACATAACGAGGAGCCAATTTTCCTTTGATACCGAATTGATGGGTTCCCTTTAAAGGAGTAACCCGAAGGTAAGCCTTCTCCTCGACTTCATAAGTCATGAGCTTATGTTTGCGGTCATATTAGCTCTTTTGACAAGATTGGGCTGTTTTCAATTTCTCACGAATAACGCGAACCTGCTCTTCTGCTTCCTGGCCAAAGAGTTGTCTTTCCCTGGTTTCTGACCAGTGAAGGGGCGTTCGACATTTTCGTCCATAGAGAACTTCGAAAGGAGCTTTGCCCAAGCTAGCTTGATAACTATTGTTATAAGAGAACTCCGCGAATGGAAGGCATTTCTCCCAACCCATTTCGAATGAGATGACAGAAGCTCGAAGCATATCCTCCAGAATTTGATTGAATCGCTCTACTTGACCACTTGATTGAGGGTGGAAGGCGGTGCTAAAAGAGAGACGAGTCCCCATAGCATTTAGGAAACTTTCCCAAAATCGAGAGGTGAAGATACTCCCACGGTCTTAGTTAATTTCCAATGGGACACCATGAAGAGGCACTATTCGGGAGATGTATAAGTCAGCTAGCTGGCTAGCGGTGATACTCTCACGGACAAGTAGGAAGTGGGCTACTTTGGAAAGACGATCGACAACGACGAAGATAGCATTATTCCCTTTCTTGGTCCTGGGAAACCCGGTAATGAAATCCATACTAATTTTATCCGATTTCCATTCAGGAATAGCCAAAGGTTGAAGGGTGCCAGCAGGCTGTTGATGCTCTGCTTTAACATGACGACAGACGTCGCAACTAGCAATGTATTGAGCAATTTCTCTCTTCATCCTAGTCCACCAAAACCTCTGGCAGAGGTCTTGATACATTTTAGTACTACCGGGATGAATGGTGAGAGGGGATTCATGAGCTTCCTTAAGAATCAGCCGCCTCAGGTTTCGTGCCTTGGGAACCACTAAGCGGTTTTCAAAGAATATGACACCTTGATCATCAACGGATAAACAATTCGCGACTCCTTTCTTAATGTTTCCCTTAATACGGGAGATTCCCAGGTCTACCTTCTGTGCTTTGATGATCTGATCCGTAAGGGTAGGTTTCGCCACCAGGGTGGATAGGAATCCTTGAGGAACAATGTGAAGGTTAAGCTTCCAAAATTCCTCATGGAGAAGTGGTTGACCTTGTTGTAACATCAGATTGTTACAATAGGATTTACGACTTAGTGCATTAGCCATGACATTGGCTTTTCCCGGGGTGTAAGTTATTCCTAAGTCGTAATCCGTGATCAACTCGACCCAACGTCTTTGCCTGAGATTCAAATCCGGTTGGGTGAAGATGTATTTCAGACTTTGGTGATCGGTGAAGATCTCGCAACGATTACCGAGAAGGTAATGTCTCCAAGTTTTAAGTGCATGGACTACAGCTGCAAGCTCTAGATCATGTGTGGGATAGTTTTCCTCATGTGGGTGTAATTGCCGTGAAGCATAGGAAATTACCTGATGATGTTGCATGAGTATGCAACCTAGTCCTTGTCACGAGGCGTCGCAATAGATAATAAAGTCCTTGGAGAAATCTGGCAGTACCAGTACGGGAGCAGATGTCAGGCGTCTTTTCAGTTCCTGAAAGCTGAACTCACACTGTGGGGTCCACTTGAACTTTCTATCTTTCTTGAGGAGTTCAGTTAGAGGTTTAGCAACCTTGGAGAAATTCTCTACGAAGCGGCGACAGTAGGTCGCTAAGCCAAGGAAGCTCCGAACTTGCTTGACCGTTTCAGGTGGAGTCCAATCAAGGATAGCTTGAACTCGCTTGGGATTGACAGCAAAACCCTTACTAGATATTACATGGCCTAGGTAGGTCACTTCTGGCAACCAAATTCACATTTGGAGAATTTGGCATAAAGGCGATGCTCTCGAAGTTTCGTCAATACCAGCCTTAGATTCAGTTAGAGGTTTAGCAACCTTGGAGAAATTCTCTACGAAGCGGCGACAGTAGGTCGCTAAGCCAAGGAAGCTCCGAACTTGCTTGACCGTTTCAGGTGGAGTCCAATCAAGGATAGCTTGAACTCGCTCGGGATTGACAGCAAAACCCTTACTAGATATTACATGGCCTAGGTAGGTCACTTCTGGCAACCAAATTCACATTTGGAGAATTTGGCATAAAGGCGATGCTCTCGAAGTTTCGTCAATACCAGCCTTAGATGTTCGGCATGTTCCTCCTCATTCCTGGAGTAGATGAGTATGTCGTCAAGGTGTACCACGACGAATTTATCCAAATACTCCATGAAGATCGAGTTCATTAACCGAGAGAAGGTGGCTGGGGCATTGGTTAAACCGAAGGACATGACGGTGTACTCGTATTGGCCATAACGAGTAACAAAGGCTGTTTTGGGAATGTCCCCATTTTTGATTTTGATTTGATGGTAGCCCAACCTCAAATACATTTTGGAGAAGACTGAGGATCCAACGAGCTGATCATACAGATCATTGATCCTGGGGAGCGGATACTTGTTCTTGATAGTGACCAAGTTGACAGGTCGGTAATCTACAACCATCCGATCCGTTCCATCCTTCTTCTTGACGAAGAGGACGGGGCAAGCCCAAGGAGAAGAACTAGGATGGATGAAACCCTTTTTCAAGGACTCGTCAAGTTGTTTCTTAAGCTCGGCTTGTTCTAAGGGTGCCATCTTATAGGGTCTTCTAGAAATTGGGACGGTTCCTGGAACAAGGTCTATCACAAACTCGACATCCCTGTCAGGTGGAACACCTGGCAGTTATTCTCGAAAGACATCCGGGAAGTCTCAGACTACCGGAATATCTTTAAGGTCTGGAAGGGGGTTGGCATTTAGGGAGTAAAGCTGGCGCTTGGACACTCGAGTTAAGACATTGACTGTCTTGCCCGATGGGTGAGTAAGTTGAACAGTTCTAGTAGAGCAATCAATCTTAGCATAATGGGCTGACATCCAGTCCATACCCAAGATGATGTTTATGTCCGAGGACTTGAGAGCTATTAAAGATGCAAGGAGGACAAGTCTATCGACAAGAATTTCATTCCCATGGCTTACTCTAGAAGTTTGCCATTTGGAACCCGGAGTTTGAATTACCATGGAAGTGGGCCTGTCACAGAATGTCGTGTTATGCAATCGAGCATAGCTCTTAGATATGAATGAATGAGATGCTCCAGTATCGAAAAGAACAGATGCCGGATGGCAATTAACAAGGAGCGTACCAAGGACGATGTTAGGATCATCACGAGTCTCCTCAGCTGAGACATAGTTGACATGGCCACGTGTAGTGGTGGCTGGCTTGGCGTAGAATGTCTTTCCCGCTGGCTTACCACGGCCAACAGACTTTCCAAACTGGTTGGGGTTGTTGTTCTGGGGGCACTCTCGACTGTAGTGACCCGGCTCTCCACACTTGAAACATGTCACAACATTGGGGTGTGGAGCAGCATTAGCAGCGGGGCCACCATAGGCCTTAGGCGGTGCAAACTGCTGGTTGGGGTGAGGCGCCTCAAAGGATGGCCTCGGGGTGAACCTGGGTGGCAGCGCTGTGCTTGGAATCCACACCAGGCGCTTCTGAGATCCAGAGTCGGATGAAGAACCAAAATCACGGGAGTGGTTGTGTGAAGCATCATAGTCAGTCTGACCTGACTCAGCACTGATGGCCTTAGTGACCAGCTTCTGGAAGGAGGTGCACTCGTGCAGACGAAGATCACGGCGAAGCTCAGGGCTAAGTCCCTTGCGGAACCTTGCCTGCTTCTTAGCGTCGGTGGATACCTCTTCAGGAGCATAACATGCTAAATTTCCAAACTCACGGCTGTATGCATCCACAGTCAGTTTGCCTTGGGTGAAATTGTAGAACTCTTCCATCTTACGATCCATGAGACCTTCCGGGATGTGATGGTCACGGAAAGCCTCACTGAATTCAGCCCAAGTAGTGATTTGGCCAACCGGGCGCATAGCCTCAAAGTTTTCCCACCAAAGGCTAGCAGGGCCTTCGAGGTGATAGGCAGCATAGGTAACCTTATCAGCTTCGGCTACGTTGGCAGAATGTAGCTTATGGGTGATGCTGCGAAGCCAATCATCCGCATCGAGAGGCTCGATGGAACGATTAAACTTTGGTGGATACAACTTGATAAAGTCATTGATTGACACCAAGTCGTTTCTCTGATGACGTGCAGTGTTCTGCTCAATCCGCTCCAGCAAGCGGTTAGTCTCACGCTTGTTTCTTTCTACCTCCAGCATAACTTCGGCCAGAGAAGGCGGGTGAGGCAGATTCCCATCCCCAGCTGCATTGGCTTCCCCGTGCTCCGGGGCAGCAGGGTTGCTGCGGTGTTGACCATCCTAGGAAAAACAAGATAATGGTTTAGACAAGGATGGCACAATCTTGGCAAGGAAGTGCTGAATGTAATGGATAACATGGAATGCTGAGATGTTCATTGCACGACATGGTAATATAGAAACTTCCATATATATACCATCGGTCATATACATCGTACATAGTTTAGTACAAGCCCAGGCTAGAGTACAACTACGGGGAAATATGTTACATCTCATCGGAGGCATTCCAAGCTCCTATACATTGTTTTCTACACCTCCAGAGCGTGATACACACCAAGTCGTATCCCACGGGTCACGCAGGACTGTGGAGAATACAACTATGACAGTACTAGTGAAACTACTACTAGCTCAGACAGCTCCGTAGTAATCCTCATAAAAGTCACCACCAAAACCTGGAAGCGGAACATGATCATCTGGGAACAGACGATCATGTGGAGCTTGCGGGCCATAGGGACTCGGATGTGGCCTTGGTCCAACAAACGGTGGCAGCCGGGGACCACGAGGAGGGGGGATGCCTCCTACATCATGCCAGTCCATACAATCTGGCAACCCAGACCGCACAGGGTACAGGTCCCTCATGTCCATGTATCTGGCCTGCACGGCAGGTGCAAACTGTGTCAAAGTGTCCCAGTGGGCAGAATGAGAGTTGAAGAGATCCATTCGCAAGGCACGACTTTCGCGGTCCTTGTCCTCGAGCATCTCGGCAGTGGTGCGGAGTAGTGAATCCTCATGTGTAGAGTCATAGTACAAAGCCTGATAGTACCCCTGTGCCCCAGGGAGTGAGGCTGGCATGTAGCAGAAATCGGTGTTCTGCAGCAAGGCAGTTCTGGCTCAAATGATAGTCATCATTGAGTAAGCTGCGTCCTGCACAGACATCTCGATAGTGACCCCATGTCCATAAGAGCAGTGGAGGGGTTCGGTGGCTCCAGGATAAGAGCGGTATATCCTGACAGTACAAAGGTATTGGCTCTGGTTGAAGTCTCCGAACTGCTCCTCGACGGTATATTCAGGATACCATCGATAGCCTGTCTCGACCATCACTCGGACCAACATGGCCGTGTGACCAGGTATATCGAGGCACCTTGTCAGATGAACCACTTGGTTCTAGGAACGGGTGGCCATCTGAAAGCACAGAATAATGCAAAGGCATTAGTATTTTCTAGGAGAAATTGGACAGCATAACGGCTGTAAATGCTCAGAAAAAGATTTGAGACATTCACAATAGTTTGCAAAACCACTGAACAACATCATATCAAGGTTCTGGTTCAACTTACAACATACTAAAAGTAGTAGAAACTGAACTGAGGCTTGAACCTACAATCCTATAAGTTACTACGGATTAGTAACACGTGAACCTGATAGAGAGAAGAGAGCCTAGTCCTTAACCCACGTAGAATGAGAAGAGAATGACTCAGAACAGAGGGCATAAGGTAAAGGAGTAAAAGAGCCTTACGTTCCCTCCCATAATCAATTCCCCTACATATAACTAAAGCATTTCTAGACTCGACATCGACCAGTTTGGCTCAACGAGCCTACAGGCAGTCCGGCTCTGATGCCAACGCTGTCAGGACCCCGATTCCAAGTCACATCGATCTAGCCGGTAACACCTCATATCACTCTGCGGCCTCACGCACGGTATTCCCACGGGTGTCGCCTTACCATGGCCCGGGACCGTTTGCGCCTTTTGGCTCACATATATGATAGTGTCGCTAGCATCCATATGACAGAGAACCCGGGCTGACATGGCTAGTCGTGAACCCAAAGCGGCACAAACCTATGGGGACAGGCATACATGAATCACATCGAGCATGTTGGTCAGCAGCGTGTGAATCCGGGCTGTAGCACTTGGTTAATAGGACTCTGGGAACCCGGGCTGTAGCAGGCTAGGTAGGACTCCGGATGTCACCGCGTGACATTCCCCAAAGGGACAGACACAGGAACGAAGTGAAACACATGCCGGCCAGTCAAGTGTCCTGAGCAGTAGTGCTGGGCTAGCAGGACTCCGGTGAACCGGGCTGTAGCGGACTACTATGGCTCATGGAAGCACTAGACTACATTTCCCCATAAGAGAGGCTACCAAGGATAAACAACTAGATTGTCGGATCCCACACATACCAAGCATTTTAATCATACACACAATATGCTCGATATGTGTAAATACAACATGGCATCACAACAAAACTCTACAACTCAATGTACTTTATTTAAAGGCTTCGGAGAGCCATACAGAACATGTTCATACAGGTAGGGGTCACATGACCCAACACTCAAGTCATACAAGCATACAAGCACATGCGGAAGCAAACTAGTCTGAGTACAGACAATAGAAAGAAAGAAGGCTTGCCGAAGCCTGTCTATCTACATGGGGCCCTCCATGGCCAGAATCACCACCTGGGTGGCAAGTCACTCATCGACGTCGAGGTCTACGTAAAACCCGTCGGAGGGGGCGGTGTTGTCGTCTGAAAACAGTAATTAAAGCAACATGAGTACAAAGGTACTTAGCAAGTCTTACAACAGATCCTACTATATATGCTCATTCTCAAGAAGGTGGTGGAGTTATTGCAGCAAGCCAGCTTTGAATCTTGGCTAAGCTATCCTACGAGACACCACTTGTAAAATAGTTTTTGCACACGAGTTCACTAATCACCAACACAATACTCCACCGTGGATCCTCCCTCGTCATCCTATGAGAGGGCCATCCGAGGTACTCACACTTATCTTGAGTCTTTTAGTAGTAACCATTAACTTGTCTATGAACTGTATAGGCAACCAAGTAGTCCTTTACCGCGGACGCGGCTATTCGAATAGATGATGTTACCCCTGCAGGGGTGTACTTCTTCATACACGCTCTCACCACTTACCGCCGTTTCCATGACATGTACTCGGCAACCTTCAAGCGGAAGCCCAACGAGGGTGTCGGCCACGGCCTACCTAAACACTCAAGTCTCTAGTCCAGGTTTATCGCCTATCCAGGTTCCATCCGCAGGGAGTCCGGCCGAGGTTTCCACATATGGCCCCGAACGATGTGTATAGGGTTCCCGAGACACCAAACATGTGACTCGGTACACCATGCCACGGTGTATCTACTGCATCATAGCCCACCCCTAGGGTCAGCGCTACGCACGACCACCAACACATAACCTATAAACACCAGAAACTAGTGGCAACTCCTGAACAAATAACTAGGGTGGTTAAGAAGCCGAGAGGGTCCATTGGTTTCGGGCCCAATGTATGGTAGTAACTGATTCTTGAATCACACATACATATCTCAGTTCTTAAGGACGGCCTCAATGAAACAACCCACCATGTACTCCTACATGGCCTCTCATCGATACCTTTACCAAATCATGTTCAACACATCCCTCACATTACCGACGTATTCATTTCACTCTAGCCCATCACCCGGATGAACCAGACCTGACACAACTCTAAGCATAGCAGGCATAGCAAGGTAGGAAACACATACATGGCTCAAACATCTCCTACACATGCTAGTGGGTTTCATCTAGTTACTGTGGCAATGACAGGTCATGCAGAGGATAAGGGTTCAACTACCGCAGCACACAGCAGTTTGAAATGTTGTTGCCTTAATGCAGTAATTGAGAGCAGGAGCGAGAACATGGGATTGTATCGATATGATCAATGGGGCTGCTTTCCTGATGGAGTAGTAGTAGGGTACTGCCCTTCAGTTGGATACTGGAGAATATCCTTGGAGGCAGAACCTACCACGAAAGACATCATAGAACACAATCATCACATGGCAATATGCAACAATATGATGCATGCTATGACATGGCAATATGAGGTGTCCTGGCTAATGCATTGTGAAACAAGTTGGTTTGGGTCCATTTGAATCAAAGGTTCAAATGGAAGCTTATGTTATTAAGTCATATAAGTGCATTTGCTTGTTTCACCTAAACAGCAAGGTTAAAGTGTTTTGTCATGCATGAAGCCATTATAGATGGAAAGATTGATTTTTTCTGATCAAATTTCATATATAAATCTTTGCATTAGGAGCTACAGATTAAAAGCTATGAATTTTTGAAGTTTGTAGTATTTTCTGGAATTTCCTGTATAAGAATAATTCCAGTAATTGAATTAATGCATCAGCATTGCGTCAGGGTGACGTCAGCGGTCAACGGAGCCGGTCCAGGTCAAACCTGACCAGTGGGACCCGCGTGTTACTAGTTAATTAACTAACTAAATTTAGTTAGTGCTAATCTAAGTTAATTAGTAGAGCGGTCCCACTTGCCATAGACTCAGGGGGAGTCAACCTGGGCCCACACGGGGTCAAACAGGGTCAAACTCGCCGGTGTTTAGTCGCCGGCGAGGCCAGACGCGGCGGGGTAGTGCGGGTTTCGTGCTCCGGCGACCAAATGGATGGCGGAGAGCATCTATGCGTAGCTAGGAGCAAGCCGCGTCGTTGGGTGGCAGTGGTGGAGCTCGGGGTGGCCGGAAACGTCGCCGGCGACGAGCTGTGCGGCTGCCGGATCTCGGGTGAGGTCGAACCCGAGGCTATGGGGCACGGCGATGGGGCACGAGGCCGAGGCGCGTGGAGTGGTGCTACGGGTTCTTGTGGGTGCGGTGAGTGTGTTAGACGCGGTGGTGTGGCCGGTGGGTGGCCGGAGTCACGTCGGTGACGAGCTCGGCGGCGGCGGGTGCGGGTGAGCGTGCTGTGGTGCATACGGTGCATGGGAGACGTAACGGAGAGGGGGAGGACGGAGCAGGGCTCACGGCGATCGCAACAGGCGTTGAAGCGGGCTCGGGGAAGGCCGGAGCTGAGCGGGGCGACGATGGCGATCTCGGCGGACGGAGTTGGGGAAGACGGGGTTAGGGGCAACTCCAGAGCGAGCGAGCGCTCGGGGCTCAGCCTGCTTGACGTAGTCGATGTCTGCGAAGCGAACGGACACGGCAGCGCGGCACGGGGACGACGGCGGACGCGGGTTTCACGGTGGCGCGGGCACGGCAGCATCGGCCATGGTGCGGGAGAGCGACGGAGAGGAGCTGGGGAGCAAGGGGTGTGTCTGCGAGCTCGGGGGAGGAGTGGGTGACCGACCTAGTGTAGCAGAACGGCGAGGGGGGAAGCAGGGTGGCGGGCAGCTGTGTGGCGTGCGCTGGTGCCGGCGTCGAGCACCTGCCTGCCTGCCTGGCCGAGTCAAGCAACTCGCTGGAGCGGTTGCTGGGCTGGGCCGGCTAGGTGGGCCTGCCAGGTGAGCGCCAGGTAAGTCCTCTGCTCTCTGCTTTTTGTTTTAATATTTGTTCCTGTTCTGTGTTTTGAAATAGTAAAAATACTATTCCATTTCGGAAAAACCTGAAATTATTCAAAGGCACATTTGAAAATATTCTCAACAGCCTAAAAATACCTTCAAGATTATTTAGGCATTTTAAAATATTTATAGGATTTAAATTGCCCAAATGCAAATACTAATGGCTTGGTGCAAAAATCCAAAATGGCCTCCAAAAATATGAAACCATTTTTGGCAGAGGGTTTAGCCAGGACCAAAGATGGTGAACATTTCTGAAGGGCATTTTAGGTTCATTGAAAAAGTTTTTAGTAAACCCTAGTTGCTTCCAGGGGGGTGCTGGGGGTTCTGCCATCCCCATTTCAGTTTTCTAGAAAAGTAGACATGATGCAACACTCTAATGCATGAACTAGCTAGGGTGTGACAGAGTCGCGCTCTCGAGGGTCATCTTTATTTTAAGCCCCCCCCCCCCCCCCCCGGGCCAGTGCTTGTCTAAGTGTTGGTCCGAACTAGAGTCCTTTGCAGCGCCACCTCGGGGAAACTTGAGGGCTGGTTTTAGTTGTACGGAGCGCTCATCCGGTGTTACCCTGAGAACGAGATATGTGCAACTCCTATCAGGATGTCGGCGCATCGGGCGGTCTTGCTGGTCTTGTTTTACCATTGTCGAAATGTCTTGTAACCGGGATTCCGAGTCTGATCGGGTCTTCCTGGGAGAAGGAATATCCTTCGTTGACTGTGAGAGCTTGTGATGGGCTAAGTTGGGACACCCCTACATGGTTTGAACTTTCGAAATCCGTGCCCATGGTTATGGGCAGATGGGAATTTGTTAATGTCTGGTTGTAGAGAACTTGACACTTAATTTAAATAAAATGCATCAACCGCGTGTGTAGCCGTGATGGTCTCTTCTCGGCGGAGTCTGGGAAGTGAACACGGTTCATGTGTTATGCTTGAACGTAAGTAGTTTCAGGATCACTTCTTGATCACTTCTAGTTTACGACCGTGTTTGCTTCTCTTCTCGCTCTCATTTGCGTAAGCTAGCCACCATATATGCTAGTGCTTACTGCAGCTCCACCTCACTGCCTTTTTCCTACCCCTTAAGCTTAAATAGTCTTGATCTCACGGGTGCGAGATTGCTGAGTCCTCATGGCTCACAGTTACTTCCAAAACTAGTTGCAGGTGCCGATGATAACCGTGCGGGTGATGCAACCGAGCTCTAGGAGGAGCTCGATGAAGATTGTGTCCATTGTGCTATTTCGTTTCCAGTCGATCAACAGTGGAGCCCAGTTGGGGCGATCGGGGATCTTTTGCATTAGGGGTTGTCTTTCTTTATTTGGTTGTGTAGTCGGACCTTGATTGTATCTGGATGATGTAATGCTATATTTACGTATTGTGTGAAGTGGCGATTGTAAGCCAACTCTTTATCCCTTTCTTATTCAGTACATGGGATGTGTAAAGATTACCCCTCTTGCGACATGCCTACTATGCGGCTATGCCTCTAAGCCGTGCTCCGACACGTGGGAGATATAGTCGCATCGTGGGTGTTACAAGTTGGTATCAGAGCCATCCCCGACTTAGGAGCCCCCTGCTTGATCGAATCGCTGACGTTGTTGTGTCTAGAAGAATATGTTTTGAGTCTTAGGATTATATATATAGGAGAGTAGGATTCTTTTTACTCCTCAGTCCCTTCATCGCTCTGGTGAGGCCTCCTGGTGTAGAGTTTCGACTCTTCTCTCCTTAAAATTTCACAAAATATTTTTAGGATCACGCGGGTATCTTGGAATCGTTCCGATGGTTTTGTGACGAGAACATTGTTCTTGGTGCCTCCTGACATTTAGGGGTTGTGGCAGTGTCCTGGGGAATTGAGCTCCGAGGTGTTGTCGTCACAATTTTATCGTTGCAGTTCTGGAATACCTGAGTTCGCCGACATCGAAAATCTCTTTTATGCAGTTGTTGGTGAGATAACCTCGACGCCACCTAGTACTGGGGCGGAAGATCAGGAGTATTGCCATAGCTCGTATAACGGATGCTTTTCCAAGGTTGAGGTAAATGATTTCCAAAGGTTTCTTGGTTATGTGTTGAAGGATAGATACAGCTGGATGTAGGAATTGTTAGTTTGGGTGAGATATTATGCTTCCCCTGTATCCCCAACACCTGATTGCATAACCAGAAAGTTTCGGGAGTTTATAAGTGGGAATTCTAGTAGCTCATAGGATATCTTTCCGACAGATGTATGATATGAAATTGGGGTTCGACGTTTAGTGGTCGCCTATCCACGGTTGGTTTTACATTGGTCTCGTTGTGTCTTAAAGAGTCCTTGGCTATGCTGACTCGGGGACGCTTCATATGTCATGTGCACTGCCTTGTACATGATGGTGTTGTACAATCGAGCCCGTGTGGGCCCCACCACGAAAACTTCGGACGAAATCTCTATCATATGTTTGTTCCGGCTTATGCTGCAAGTCAATCTTTGTTTTGCTTTTGAGCTGTGGTATTCGAGCTGCTTCAATGTCAAGTGTTGATTCCATACCTTCCTAAGCGGTGTTCTCACATTTCTATGTGAATACTAATCCATCATGATAATCGAGATTGTCATGTCAATTCTTTCCAACCGGTGCGTTTTCCTTCAAGTTGATCCTATCATTTTCCCATTCACAAGATCACCCCTCAGTTTTCCCAACGGTGTCCGTTTCATCCATTCCAAGTTGTCTTTGTTTTTTCCCCACCCTCCCACCCTTTTTCTACAAGGACTAAGATTTCTTAATCAAGTATCCATCTTATTGATGGGAAGCCTCTCCATTCTTTTCCGTCAATGTTCTTACCCGGTGGTTCTCTTGAAGATGCTCTACTAGTTCATCATTCTTCGTTCTCTTTCTTCTTCGGTGGATTCAATTCAAGCTTTGGTATTGAGTATAGTCCTTTCATTCTGCCCAATGCTTTTCTCATGCCGGTGCACCTCATAATCATCCGCTCCTCGCTATTCATTTGTTCTGGAGTATGGAAGATATCTCAACAGATTCACGTTTCCATTCTCGATCTGTTCGAGCTATTGCGAGATGGTTATTTCATTCAAGCCATTTAATTCAACCGGTGCAATATCTTTCAAGTAATTGTTCAACGGTATTTGTCTTGAGTGGGCCCTAACAACGGTGTAACGCCCCGAGACCGTCGTGCCAGGTGTCTTCCAGTTATTCGTTGTTGTTGCTTGTCTTTCGCTTGCGTGTTGCACCTTGCCATGTCATCATGTGCATTGCATCATCATGTTTTGAAAACTTGCATTCGTCCGGATTCCCCCAGTTCCGTCCGTTGTCCGTTCTGAGCCCAGACACACTTGCACACGCCCGCGACACGTCCGAAATAGTATTTATAAGTGGCTAGAGAATGTTCTCGGAATGGGATGAAAGTTGGTGTGCGGAGTCGTTTTGTTGTTAGTAGGTCGCCTGCCAAGTTTCATCGCATTCAGAGTCCGTTTGACGCCCCAACGGTTAACTATAGCGGCATTATAGCCGGTCTAACGTCGGATGTGTTCGGTCTCTGGAAACGGTTGCTGGGCTGCCTTCTTTCCTCTCCTCTCAGCCCAAGCCCCTCTACACAGCCCACTACCAACCGCCAGGCCCAACCTAACCTCTCTCATCACCCCGCGGCCCTCCTTGGGCGTGCGTCTGAAAGCTGTCCCGGACCCGACCCGGACTATCGCTACCGTTGTGCCCGGATCATCCCCAAACATCTACAAAACGTCACCGTTTTCTTATTTGGACTCCCTAGTCTATTTTTCATGACCGTCTGATTTTGATCGGAGGGACGAGATAGCCCTTAACTCTAGCCACCTACTATATATAACAGTCCAAACCCTAGTCGCTAGTTTGTCCCATCGAACTGTCGCCGGTCATTTCCCCTCGGGATCCATCCCCACCTACCAACAGCCAAAACCCCTGATCCAACAAATCCTTCCCTTTGCTCTCTATGCCCAACCAATCGTCGTTGCCACCAGCCACTGGACCGATCCCCTCGGCCTCCTCTCCTTCCCTGGCACCTCCTCCTCCTTACCTTGCTCTTCCAGCAAGTCAGCGCCTCCTCCCGTCGCCGGCGACCGCTTGACCAGGACCCCTGCGCCTGCAGCCTCGCGCACAAGCTCCTGTGCTTCCTCACGCGCCACGGCAAGAAGCAGCACCACCGGGGGCCTTGCGTCGTCGAGCACCACCAGGACCAGCCCCGGTGCCACTCCAGCCTCCCGAGCCACCTCATGCGGCTCCACCTCGAGGCCCCAGCTCTGCTGGACCCGCCGTCATCATCAACCCAGCAGGAGACAATCAGGAGCCGCCATGGATGGCTGAGCCCCTCCCTGAGCTCCTCAAGTCCCGCAGCGGCCTCGACTCCTCTGATCCGGTCATCATTGCCGAAACGCGCCACCACATAGCCGCAGCCGACCGCCATGGCGCCCGTCGGCGGCGACCCCGAGCGCGCTTGAGATGTCCTCCCGCCGCCATGGCCTCGAACTCTGCCGCCCTGCGTCGCCTGAAGCCGCCATCCAAGCCCGTTCCCGAGCAGATCCACTGTCCTGGAGACCCGCGCCCCTCCCGGACCTCCCCTGCTTCGCCTTGGTGCTCGCCGGTTCCTCACGGTCGCCTCCCCGTGCCCTGAAGACCGCCCCCGCCTGCACTTTTGCCGCCTCCAAGTCCTGTTGCGCCTCTATTCAAGAGTAGGACGACGCGATCGACGCCCGCGTTGACTGCGCCTCGCCCGCGAGTGGCTGCCAGCTGGGCTCCAAGGCCCAGCAGCCCCATGCCAGCGCCCCGTCGCCTGCCTCTTCCACCGAGTGGGCCTCAGCCCACTAGGTGAGGCCACCCCCAGCACCCACTGCACTGTTGGCCCAGTCAGTTTCGCCCCGAGCCACTGTTTTTTTTTCATGGACGAATTTCCTATTTATCCAGTGTTTGGCAGGTTTACAGAATAGTCCCCCTAGATCATGCATTTAATAACTCACAAATGGTGCATCGGATTAAAATGTTTTATATATGGAAAGTGCCTAGATTTTCATCTAGTTTCATAATATGCCATTTTCATCCATGTTTGAAATGTTTAAAATGATGTTTGCTTTATTTTGCTTAAATAACATGCTAAAATGCTTTATTTCATAACTAAATAACCGTAGCTCCAAATTTAATAAACTTTATATGTAAATGGGGTAGAAAAATGCCTAGTTTAACATGGTGGCTTTACTTTGCATGTTTAATAACTCTAAAATTGTGTTTAGGACAGAACAATACCAAATCTAATGTATGCTAATGAGGATTTCCCGGACTTGTTGTTTGTTGTTCCAGCCTCATTTAAACTTGCCTAGATAGGTAGTTTTCTTTTGCTTCACCTCTTGCCATGATAATCAACATTTAATATTGTTGAGTACATAAACGGGAGAGAACTAAATAAGTCATGTGGTGTTTCGTCAATATGCAACTCGTTGCATATTGAGCTCCACTTAATTTGTAGGTTTGCTTGTGCACTTTTCCATGCCATGCCATGTATCATTAAACCGGACATGCATCATACTTGGTTGTGCATCATGCCATGATTATGTGATGGTTGTTTACTATGTTGTTTGCTTATTTCTGGGTTACTTCTCGCGTTACCTTCGGTTTCGTTCCGGAGTTGTGAGGATCCGTTCATCTACGTCCGTTTGTCTTCATGGACTCGTTCTTCTTCCTTGCGGGATCTCAGGCAAGATGACCATACCCTTGAAATCACTTCTATCTTTGCTTGCTAGTTGCTCGATCTATTGCTATGTCGTGATAGCTACCACTTGCTTTATCACGCCTCCCATATTGCCATGTCAAGCCTCTAACCCACCTTTCCTAGCAAACAGTTGTTTGGCTATGTTACCGCTTTTTCTCAGCCCCTCTTATAGCATTGCTAGTTCCATGTGAAGATGAAGTTTGTTCCTTGTTGGAACATGGATATGTTAGGATATCACAATATCTCTTATTTAATTTAATGCATCTATATACTTGGTTAAGGGTGGAAGGCTCGGCCTTATGCCTGGTGTTTTGTTCCACTCTTGCCGCCCTAGTTTCCGTCATACCGGTGTTATGTTCCTTGGTTTTGCGTTCCTTACGCGGTTGGGTGTTATGGGGACCCCTTGACAGTTCGCTTTGAATAAAACTCCTCCTGCAAGGCCCAACCTTGGTTTTACCATTTGCCTCACCACCACCTACTTTTCCCTTGGGAGTCGCGCTCTCGAGGGTCCACTTTATTTTAAGCCCCCCAGGCCAGTGCTTTTCTAAGTGTTGGTCCGAACTAGAGTCCTTTGCAGCGCCACCTCGGGGAAACTTGAGGGCTGGTTTTAGTTGTACGGAGGGCTCATCCGGTGTTGCCCTGAGAACGAGATATGTGCAGCTCCTATCAGGATGCCGGTGCATCGGGCGGTCTTGCTGGTCTTGTTTTACCATTGTCAAAATGTCTTGTAACCGAGATTCCGAGTCTGATCGGGTCTTCCTAGGAGAAGGAATATCCTTCGTTGACCGTGAGAGCTTGTGATGGGCTAAGTTGGGACACCCCTGCAGGGTTTGAACTTTCGAAAGCCGTGCCCGCGTTATGGGCAGATGGGAATTTGTTAATGTCCAGTTGTAGAGAACTTGACACTTAATTTAAATAAAATGCATCAACCGCGTGTGTAGCCGTGATGGTCTCTTCTCAGTGGAGTCCGGGAAGTGAACACGGTTCTTGTGTTATGCTTGAACATAAGTAGTTTCAGGATCACTTCTTGATCACTTCTAGTTTACGATCGTGCTTTGCTTCTCTTCTCACTCTCATTTGCGTAAGTTAGCCACCATATATGCTAGTGCTTGCTACAGCTCCACCTCACTACCTTTTTCCTACCCCTTAAGCTTAAATAGTCTTGATCTCGCGGGTGTGAGATTGCTGATTCCTCGTGGCTCACAGTTACTTCCAAAACCAGTTGCAGGTGCCGATGATAACCGTGCAGGTGACGCAACCGAGCTCTAGGAGGAGCTCGATGAAGCTCGTGTCTGTTGTGTTGTTTCGTTTCCAGTCGATCAGTAGTGGAGCCCAGTTGGGGCGATCGGGGATCTTTTGCATTAGGGGTTGTCTTTCTTTATTTGGTTCCATAGTCGGACCTTGGTTGTATCTGGATGATGTAATGCTATATTTATGTATTGTGTGAAGTGGCGATTGTAAGCCAACTCTTTATCCCTTTCTTATTCAGTACATGCGATGTGTAAAGATTGCCCCTCTTGCGACATGCCTACTATGCGGCTATGCCTCTAAGTCGTGCTCCGACACGTGGGAGATATAGTCGCATCGTGGGTGTTACATTCTTCCTCTCTGATTTTTTTCTAGAAAAATGTTATTTTATAGCGCCGGTTTCAGGGTCTGTAGGGCCACCAGGTGGGGACAACTCACCTGGGCGCGCCTGGAGGGGGGCGCCTTGGTGGGTTGTGCCCACCCAGGTGCCCCCCTCCGGTGGTTCTTGCCTCCAGAAATTATCTTTATTTGTATAAAGATTCCTCGCAAAGTTTCATTCCAATCCGAGAACTTCTATTTCTGCACAAAAAGAACACTATGGTAGTTCTAATGAAAACAACGTCAGTCCGGGTTAGTTTCATTCAAATCATGCAAATTAGAGTCTAAAACAAGAGGAAAAGCATTAGGAAAAGTAGATACGACGGAGACGTATCAGTTTACCGTATTACCATGAATCGCACACGCATATGAGACGAAACCGTGTGTGCATCTGTCGGGCATCGCTAATGTTTCATGTCAAAGAACCATATGTTCTCTTTTTTTCATCTCACACGCTGTTTTCTTTCTAACCGTGTGCACATTATTTTATTCGCTCCTGTATACTTTTATTTTCCCCTGTAATTTATTATTTGAATTGGAAATTTTGAAATATGAAACGTGGAATTCAAATTCTCAGCACAATGGTTCAACAACTAATCCATAAATAAAATTGTCAGTACAATATGTTAATTAATTACAGGATTAGACAACAATTAACTATGATGAACCACAATATTTAGAGGCGGTAAAGGTGAAGAGACAAGTGTAAATCATTTTGAGTGCCGATGGTGTTGAAGAAGCGGAATGCCCATAAATGCCTTCCTGCATGCCATAGGCACATACAACTTTTGTGCAACCCCTTGTGACGATTGCCTGCCCATCCTTCACCGCCTTCAGGAAGACTTCTAGAGCATTATCATGATAACATGAATTATATAGTTTAACCTTAGTTGCCTCCACTCCGGTCATGTAGTTTGCAAGGTAATCATCAGTAAATCACTTCGGAAACCACTAAAAGGAGAAAAATACCAGATACTGAGGTCTAATAGAGTAACTTGTTGTGGACAGGGGAAAAGGCAACACACTACATACCATCCTAAAGTTCACTGTTGTCTTGTACAAAGTGTAAATAAAGAGCTTAATTCCCATCACCCGTTTCTTTTGCCTAACAATCTTTCTTAGTTTCCTCACTTGACGCTTGTTCATGAATATCTCATTGCCCCATACACAAAAGGGATCGAAGCGTGGATCAGTATCACTCATATATGTACCTACAAGCAACCAATAAATGTTAGAAGCTAAACTGAGATTGCACAAATGATGTAAAATACAACTACCTAGGTTCCTAAGTACAAGTATTTTTAGAGATTTCAATATGAACTACATACTGATGTATATAGAATTATAGATATAGTTTAGATTAGAATCTAGATTCACTCATTTTGCTCCTTATGTAGTCTATATTGGAATCTCTAAAAATACTTATATTTAGGAACAAATGGTGTATAAGACATGGGATGCAGCAAACCTTGACGGCAAACAACAACATCGCCCCTTGTAGCCCTTTGTAAGTACATGGAAAGCCAATGTTAACTACAACAGGGTTAACATCCACCAAAAAAAGCAAATGGTAATAAAACGGCAGCATCTGTAGTGATATCTTCATTGCGAAAGAGTAGCACGGTAGCAAAGGGATGGATTAACAAATGGATAGAACTATTAATTGCAACAGGCTTAACAGCATCCTAAGTCATGTTTTGTAAGTTTGTAGCCATTGAAATACAACTGTTTAAAAATGGATACAACTATTAATTGCAACAGGCTTAATGGCCATTGAAACTGGTACTGATAAAAATGCAATTGACAGAGTTAAACATCACAAGGCAGGTACTGCCAGAGCAGATAATGACCCACTTGTCTATAAAAAGGTAGGGAAAATAGCTAAAATGTGTTAGGGATGTTTACTACAACATGCTTAATACATCGACCGTACAAAACATAGCCATTAATTGCAACTGGTATTGGTAAGATTGAACTGGTGAGTTCATACTTGGTAAGTCCTGAGAGGTAGATGCTGGGGCACTCCATCTTGGCCAGAACCCGCCCAAAGTCAGCGGCGGCGGAGCCGAGCTCTTCCTCCGAGTCGAAGTGTAGATCAGTGTCGCCGACATGTGTACCTACAAGAAGCAAGTAAATGTTAGAAGCCAAACTTCAATTGCACAAATAATGTAAAATACTGTCAGACATGGGATCTAGCTAACCTCGACGGCAAACAACAGCATCGCCCGTTATGGCCCTACGTAAGTACATGGAAAGGCATGTTAAGTACAACAGGGTTAGCATCCACCAAAAATAGCAAATGGGCAGCATCTCTAGTATATCTTCATTGCGGAGAGTAGCATGGTAGCAAAGGGACAGATTAAAAAATGGATACAACTGTTAATTGCAACAGGCTTAACAACATCCTAAGTCATGTTTTGTAAGTTTGTAGCCATTGAAATACATATGTTTAAAAATGAATTCAACTATTAATTGCAACAAGCTTAATAGCCATTGAAATCAGTACTGATAAAAATGCAATTGGTAGAGTTAAACATCACAAGGCATGTGCGGCCAGAGCAGAGAATGGCCCAATTGTCTATAAAAAGGTAGGGAAGCTAAAATGTTTAAGGCATGTTTACTACAACATGCTTAATACATCGAACATACAAAACATAGCCATTAATTGCAACTGGTATTGGTAAGATTGAACTAGTGAGTGCATACTTGGTAAGCCCTGAGAGGTAGTTGTTGGGGCACTTCATCTTGGCCAGAGCCTGCCCAAAGTCAGCGGCGGTGGAGGCGAGCTGTTCCTCCGGGTCGAAGCGTGGATCAGTGCCACTGACATGTGTACCTACAGGCAACCAGTAAATGATAGAAGTTAAACTACAATTGCACAAATGATGTGAAATACTGTAAGACATGGGATGCATCTAACCTCGACGACAAACAACAGCATCAGCCGTTATGACCCTTCGTAAGTACATGGACACGCATGTTAAGTACAACAGGGTTAGCATCCACCAAAAATAGCAAATGAGCAGCATCTCTAGTGATATCCTGAGTCATGTATTGTAAGTTTGTTGCTGGTATTGGTGAAATTGAGCTGGACAGTTAATACTTGAACATCACGCAGTGTGCAGTACTAAAATAAACAAGGCTCGGACATGCTTAATACATCAACCATACAAAACATAGCCATTGCAAGTGGTATTGGTAAGATTTAGCTGGTCAGATCATACCTGTTAAGTCCTATGGGGTAGTCACTGGGGCACTTCATCTGGTCCAGAGCCTGCACCATGTTGGCGGCGGCGGACGCGAGGTGTCCCTCCGGGTCAACACGCACAACAGCCATCGCACCATGGACCGCCATCAGCTCCTCGACCTCCACGTGATATGTGGTTGGGCTTGCGCGGCGATGTTCTGGAGGTAGGGGAGGTGGGGATTTGGAGGCATGAGGATGTTTCGTAGGCGCCATTTAAGCAATTAGGCCGGGGCCATGATAGAGATTGGTGGGTTACCCGACTAGATCCGAGCGGAACGTAGATGTGGTTGAAGCTGTGGTTGCGGCGGCGGTGGTTTGAGCTAGCGGTAGGGGGAGGCGGGGGGGAGGGGGAGATACTCAGGAAATTTGATGGGTGGGGATGTGGTGGAGGAATAAATTTTGAAATCATGCGCCTAATGAAAATTTCGCTGCGAAACTTGAAACTTGGGCGGGGGAAACACACAACGTAGACGAAGCGCGTAAAATACTCATGTGCGAGAAAAGAGAAAATTGGCAGACCCCTTCTTAAAAAAATGTACACGTGTAGTTGATTTTTTTGGTCAATGGTACGCTTGGTTTAATAGGAAACATCGCACAAGTAACTGAGTTATGGATCATTAACGCAAAACACACACACGGGTACGCCATAGAAATCGTGTGTTTTCTGATCTTCTAATGATTCTTATATCTATCTGCATCTCCAACCGCACCTAATTTCAAAAATCTCTTTCATTGTATCAAGATTATTCAATGTACATGAACGAGGCAAGGTGACACCCGATGAGCAATCATCGGTTTGTGAAATGCAATCAAGTGTCAACCTGCCTCGCTCACGTAGCCAGATTTGATCATATGCAACAAGATAGAAGCTTGCTGCCATCCGTCGGCACGACATTTTAAGCCAGTGTGCGGAAAACTCGCGCAGCGAGGTGGGACTAAAAACCATCTGTGGCCAGCTCTAGTCTCCTCTGGTGGCTACGGGCGGACGTTTCGGTAGTATTTGGGGCCGGGGTGCGGCTACAAAACTTCAGTGAACACATGCTAATCTACGCTCAAAGCCCTCAAAGGATGGTCTTACCAACATTGTATGTTAATACTACAAACTTAAAGTACTACTGGTAATTTAATCTAAGACTACGGGCGACATACGCACTAACTACTTCTCACATGCTGCCATCGGGGCATGCTGGCCAGACGCCGGTGTTAACCCTCCTGGCCTTGTAGGCGGCAGCCCACCGTGCTTCGATCTTCGCCAAGCTCTCCTCCCCATTGCGTGCAGCCTCTTCTTTCTTGCGGCGGCGGGACTCTCTTTTCTTGACTGCTTTCCGCCTTTTCTGCTCCTTTTGTGCGGCTTTGGCCGCCTCTAGATCCACTGCCCATTCGGCCATGGCAGCCTCAAAGTCCGCCCACGTAACTATGTGGGCGTCGGCGGTGATGAACTCGGTGCGGCGAGATGCCATCGCTTCCTTACCATGTGTGCGGTCACGGGCGGCGAGGAATGCAGCACGGCGAGATGCCATCGCTTCCTTACCAGGTACTGTGTGCCATGGTTCCATGAACGACGCTTGGAGAGAGCTTTGGGACGGAAGGGCCGGGCAGCCGTACAGTGCGGTGGTTTTTAAGAGATCAATGACAAACGACAAAGGAAATTTGGCTCCCCTTACAATTTTGCTCGTTCATTATCGCACACGGTTCATCTCCGTCGCTTCTGGAAACAGTGTGCGCTGAGCCTATTGTGTGTTGCATTATGATTGGCCAGAACCCCAGCCACGCAGATCACACGTGTGCACCGTAGGTTCCGTCATGATCGAACGGCAATCCACGTCCCTCACATCACACTCGTGCATCTGTAGCTGGATTGGATTTATATGCGCTAATTGCCTAGAAAATGCACATAATCCTCTAAATATGGTAAATGAGCTCGGAAAAATGCCAAATTTGAACACGGTGATTTGCAGGGTGTATGTTCGTCGTAGAAAAAAACTCCAGGGCAAAGAAAGAATAAAATTTGGATTCCCCTTCTATCTTGGTGATTTCCCTCTCAAAAGCATGGAACTTCCTCGGTGATGATTCGATTTATGAAGGGTGTGCATGAAGACATAAGCCAGACCTTCTAAAATTTTACCAGGGCACGGTGAGGCCATACCATGGCACCATGCCAGGCGTCATGTTTTCCAACGATTTATTTCATTTTTCTATTGTTGAAAACCCAATAAACAAACGTTTGTGGTTGACTATTGCCACACATTTTATCGAAAAATATCTACCCAGTCCTTGTAAAAGGCATGAGAATTTACTAAATGGCATGAGCATAGTTTTCCAGGCCGCTCTTGTGCACCCTCTCATGCACCGATTGTTTGAACTTGAATTACATGCATTAATGACGAGAAAATGCACATAATCCCCTAAATATGGTAAATGAACCCGGAAAAGTGCCAAATTTGAACACGACGATTTGCGGGGTGTATGTTCATCGTAGAAAAAAACACATGGACAAAGGAAATTTGGATCCCCCTCCAATCTTGGTGATTTGCCCCTCAAAACCATGAAACTTCCTCGGTGATGGTTCGATTTATGAAAGATGGTGTGGATCCCGAAGAAGAAGAACTAGAGAGTTCTTGAGGGTGACTCCGCCAACATACTTCACTCTTATCATCTTGGCTAGAACAAGTGCAATCAACTTCCACATCTTGCACTAGTTCAAGGAGTCACAAACCCTCTTGTTGGTAAGACAAGGGACAAGGTAACCTAAAAGCTTTCATAGACATCATCTTGTGTGTGCATCACTCTATGTCTATGGATATCCTTGTTTGTTCCTTGTGGGACTAACCCATGTAGGTATTGAAAGTGCAACTCACTCCAATGGATAGCTCCAAATAATCTACATCAACATTGAGCATCCACATCTTCAACATCTACATGAAGTCATCATCGACAAAACCCAAGGTTAGTTCATCCCTCTTAAGGGGGATCTCACATCTAGGGGGAGATTTACTCTAAGAATTGAGCTAAAGCAACTCTAATGGTGTGAACACAACAATGCTTTATGTAAAAGTGGTAACCCCACTTGTGCTTAAACGATGAGTATGACCTATGATCAAATGTTCTCATTCGATTCCTAAGTCAATATACTCATATATAGATGGCCTAGTCATCGCAAATTGTTTGATAGATGCTAGAATTGGTTGTGCATGCTTAGCCACATATTTCAATTGCCATTTTATTGTGTGAGCATGTTGATTGCATATTTTACTCATTCGAGGACATCCACTTGTTGTTTTGATTGATTTGTTTTCTTTTCTTTTGCCAAGTGGATGGACAAGAATGCCTAAGAACCCTCTCTAGCTATCTATGCTTTTCTCGTCTCAAACTCTATTCATGCTACATCACAAAATTTGATCAAGTCAGATTCGAACCACTGTGTGTGAGGAGCACTCGGAGTCCCCGATTCATCATAGACTTAAAATTCCAAAACTTCTTTGTGTGTTTCGGTCTGACCGATTCCTCCATTTCGGTCATACCGAGATCACTAAGACGATCTAGGTTTTCAATCTTGGTGCAACCGATTTGAACTTTCCGGTCACACCGAGTTGCTGTAACTGTCAACAGTTATGCATCTCGGTGCCACCGAGTTGTTCCACTCGGTCACACCGACAGGGTCGGGCTATATATACTCACGGGCAAAATTTTGGTAAATTCTTCAAAACCCCTTCGCCCGCGCATTGCTCGCTCTGCCTCCTGGGTCTCCGGATCGTCCTCCTCGTCGCCAGCCGCCTCCTGTCACTGGTCTCCGTCGCCATCAACGGAATTCTTCCCTGCCATTGCCGCCGTAGCGAGCTCATCGCCGAACTAGGGTATGGACTCGATCATAGTGCTATCCCCGTCTGGTTCCTAGCACATTTTGTTCATTATGATTCTTACAATGATTGAAACGCTTCTATCCAGTCAGAACACTCCGTAGATTAGAGTTGAATCAAAAATTTAGGGTTAGGTTTCAGCTGAAACCATCTCGGACCCACCGGGTTGCAGAACTCGGTTCCACCGATTCGGCCAAGGCCATTGCACATGTGGTTCTCAGTCTGACCGAGAATTGCAAATCGGTGTGACCCGAGTTCAGGACTTTGTGAAACCCTAGCAGTCTCAGTGCCACCGAACTGTGACTCAGTCTGACCGAGTTCACTAGTTTAGGTTCCAACAGCTGATTAGGTATCACCGAGTTTGCAAATCGGTTGATCCGAAATGCTTTCTGTGGAAAACTAAAACTAAGTTTTTGACTCATTCTTTTGCAAAAACCTCTGCATTTTGTGATGCTCATCCACTCTATCTCATCTATATCTATTCACAGGGTCTGTACTTAGTGTTTGCAACATGTCTGACCAGAGTGATAGCCAGAACAGGTCAGAGGAGCAGGTTCACCTAAGTGAGGGCACTAGTCCCTCTAGCAGTTCAGATGATGGTAGCAGGAGCACCCCAAGCAATTTGCCAAAGGCTGCCACTAGAGCAAGCAAGAAGAAAACTTCAGAGTTTGAGGATGAAGACTATGTGGCCACTAAGGATGAGGCCACATCAAAGAAGAAAGTGGGTAAGAAGGAGTACAACTCAGCTGCAGTTAAGCCAGGGATGAAGATCAAAAGGCCAGCAGGAAGACAACCAATGTCTAAGGCCAGAGCATCCTCTCAAGCACCTTTGGAATCTCAACCCAAAGAGCCTACTGCAGAAGGAAAGAAAAGGAAGGAAAGGGTTAAGAAGACCATGGCCAGAGTGAATGGAAAGGCTTCCATGATGGAAGAAGAAGAGGAAGAAGAGGTTGCTGCACCAGCACCCAAGGCACAGAAGCTTATGGGTGATGCTATCAGGACAGGGGCTGCATCATCAAAGCCCAAAGAAGCACCCAAAGCTGCCTCCAAGCCCAAGACTGCACCAAAGAGAAATACCAGAAACATACCAGCTGCTGAGAAGAACAAGGCCCCAGTGCCTGAGACTGTTGCTGAAGAACAAGATGAAGAGCATGTTCTGAGAAAATTGAAGCCAAAAATTCCAGACCACAATGATGCTCATCCTATGGCAGAGAACATGAAGATCAGGAGAGACTCAGGACTGAGGAGATGGAGAGAGAAAGACCCATATTCTACAAGGAGAAGGACTGATGTTGATTACAGGTTCCACACAAAGGAACAGCAGGGTTTCCATGAGACAATTTTGTTGGACAAGAAGCCTATAGTGTGTGAAATGAGGTGGGTCGACTGGAAGTATATCCAGGAAAATGAGGAACACTATCTTGGTGTGTTTGAAAGTTTCCGTGCTTGTGGAGTTGCAGACTTTGTTGGGTAGAAGCTCACAAAGTGGAATGAGGAGCTCATAATGCAACTCTACTCCACAGCACACTTCTATCCAGATGGCAGGATAGTATGGATGTCTGAAGGTACAAGGTACCAATCAACTATTAAGGAATGGGCCAATCTGATCAATGCCCCAAAGGAAAGTGAAGATGACTTGGTTGTTTATGCCAAGAAAAAGATGGATCACAATTCTATGCCACAGATGTACAAGGAGATTCCTGAAGATGCCCTTGAGACTTCCAAGTTTGGGTCAGTCCATTTTCTTCTGTCAGGACTGCCAACGATCAACTGGATCCTAAGGCACACTCTCTTGCCCAAGTCTGGTGATCACAACATGATCAGAGGGCATGCAATTAACTTGCTACATATATTTGATGTGCCACAGAAGTTCAAGGTCATGAGCCTTATAGTTGAGACTATCAAGAGGACTGCAGCTGACCAGAAAAGAAGTTGTGGATATGCCCCACAGATCCAGGAGTTGATAAACTCAAAGATGGGCACAAGCACATACTTGTTGGATAAGGAACACTTGCCTGTCTATCCTGAGTTCGAGGAAAACCAAGTTGTGATGAATGAAGATGAAACCTCCTCAGTGCAAGCACAAGCAAAGAAGGAGAAGGCAAAGATGGAGAAGGCTGCCAAGATGCCAACTCAAGAGGAGGCATGTGAGTACTTTTTGAAAAGCAAGCAGGACCAGCTTGGTTACTTGATAGCATCATCTCTGAGGATTGAGAAGGGGTTGGCCACCCTAACTCTAAACCAGGAGAGCCTAGAAAGAATCGTGCAACAAAAATTCTATGATTTAGATGTCAAAGTAACTGAGATTCAGTCTGTTGTGGAGCAGCTACAGGATGACATGCAGGAGAGGAAGGGCAAGACAACCACTGATGCATTTGCCAGAGTGCCTCGAGCTCAGAGATCTGCTGCAGTGCCTGTACCGGACACTAGAGCCACTTCATCTGCACCAGCTACAGCTTCAGTGCCACCAGCTCCAGCACCTACCCCATCAGCTCCGTCTACTTAGACTGAAGCCTTCGCCCTTGGAGTTCTCCGGACACCACCACCTGAAGACCAAGCCTAAGAGACGTTCTAGTGCTATGCATTTTCTATGAACTTTTTGGTAACTTGTTGCCAAAGGGGGAGAAAAATGTATAGATCATAGGCTTCGAGAGAGAGAGAGTTGCTTTTTATTATCTCTTGCTTTGGTGGTTGAACTTTGTTTGTCTTTTGATTGCTTGAGATACTACGCTATTATCTGTGAGACATTGATGATCATGTGGTTCATCATAAGCTACACTTATGCTTGTTAGATGATATTATCTTACTTATCCTTATATGATCATTCACTTTGCTTGGTGATGAGTGCATGTATTTAATTCTTATCATTTTGAGCGCTCCACCAAGATGTATGTGACATGGAAGAGTAACCTATGATCCTAACTCATTGTGCATTTGCAGTCCAAAGCAAATCTTAAGATATGCACAAATTTAGAGGGAGCTCTTGCTTTTCACATACTTCTCAAAGCGACGATATCTTTCACTCTTATTATCATTTGTCAAAGCTTTGATCTATATGTTGTCATGAATTACCAAAAAGGGGGAGATTGAAAGTGCAACTATCCCTGGGTGGTTTTGGTAATTCCTAACAACATATAGCTCATTGAGCTAACATTATTCCAGGATTAATATTTCAGGAAAAGCTCAATGAATGGCATGACATGGATGAGGAAAGTGGATCCCTCAAAATTCTAAGGACAAAAAGTTTGGCTCAAGCTTCTAGATCAAGACTCTACATTTTATATTTTAGTGTTCCAAGATAACATTGAGTCTATAGGAAAAGCCAATACTATCAAGGAGGGATGAGGTGTTGCTTAATGGCTTGCTTGCTCAAAGTGCTTAGTGATATGCTCCAAAACCCTCAACTACCTTCCCACATCCACATACGACCTAAACCAAAAGTCAAACTCGGCCCCACCGATTCTTTCTATCCGGCGCCACCGAGTTTCAAATGTCATAGCCACTGCCACAAACCCTAGCAATTCGGTTTCACCAATAGGGATCTCGGTCTAACCGAGATGGGATTATAATCTCTCTGTTTCCCTTCGTAACGTTTCGGTCTTACCGAGATGAGCGATCGGTCCCACCGAGATTGCAATGTAAACTCTTTGTTTCCCTTTTGTAACACTTCGGTCTCATCGAGATGAGCGAATCGGTCCCACCGAGTTTACCTAACGAACTCTCTGGTTAGCTTATTACCAAAATCGGTCCCACCGAGTTTGTGTAATCGGTCACACCGAGATTACGTTATGCCCTAACCCTAACCATATCGGTCCTACCGAGTTGCATCTCAGTCCCACCGAAAATCCTAACGGTCACTAGGTTTGCTGAATCAGTCCGACCGAGTTTAACCATTCGGTCCCACCGATTTTGGAAAATTGTGTGTAATGGTTAGATTCTGTGTGGAGGCTATATATACCCCTCCACCCACTCTTCATTCGAAGAGAGAGCCATCAGAACATACCTACACTTCCAATACACATTTTCTGAGAGAGAACCACCTACACTTGTGTTGAGGTAAAGATATTCCATTCCAACCATATGAATCTTGATCTCTAGCCTTCCCCAAGTTGCTTTCCACTCAAATATTCTTTCCACCAAATCCAAATCCTGTGAGAGAGAGTTGAGTGTTGGGGAGACTATCATTTGAAGCACAAGAGCAAGGAGTTCATCATCAACACACCATTTGTTACTTCTTGGAGAGTGGTGTCTCCTAGATTGGCTAGGTGTCACTTGGGAGCCTCCGACAAGATTGTGGAGTTGAACCAAGGAGTTTGTAAGGGCAAGGAGATTGCCTACTTCGTGAAGATCTACCGCTAGTGAGGCAAGTCCTTCGTGGGCGACGGCCATGATGGAATAGACAAGGTTGCTTCTTTGTGGACCCTTCGTGGGTGGATCCCTCCGTGGACTCACGCAACCGTTACCCTCCGTGGGTTGAAGTCTCCATCAACGTGGATGTACGATAGCACCACCTATCGGAACCACAACAAAAACATCCGTGTCTCCAATTGCGTTTGAATCCTCCAAACCCTTCCCTTTACATTCTTGCAAGTTGCATGCTTTACTTTCCGCTGCTCATATACTCTTTTGCATGCTTGCTTGAATTGTGTGGAGATTGCTTTACTTGTGCTGAGATAGCTAAAATCTGCCAAGAACTAAAATTGGGAAAAGGCTAGATTTTTATTGGTCAAGTAGTCTAATCACCCCCCTCTAGACATACTTTCGATCGTACAAGTGGTATCAGAGCTTTGGTCTCCATTTGCTTTGATTTCCATAGCTTTTTGTGGTCATAGCCTTGGTTTCACAACCTAGGAGAGTATGGCGTCTAGCGAGGGAAATTATCACCGTAGAGGTCCTTAGTTTGATGGTACTAATTTTGCTAGTTGGAAGCATAAGATGAAAATGCATATTCTTGGACATAACCCCGCCGTTTGGGCTATTGTGTGTGTTGGCTTGCAAGGTGAATTCTTTGATGGGAAAGAACCAAATTGTGAAGCTACCGCGGATGAGTTGAAGATGCTAGAATACAATGCTCAAGCTTGTGATATCCTCTTCAATGGATTGTGCCCCGAAGAATTCAACAAAATCAGCCGTCTTGAGAATGCAAAGGAAATTTGGGATACTTTGATTGACATGCATGAAGGTACCGACTCCGTCAAGGAATCCAAGTTGGATGTGCTTCAAAGTCAACTTGACAAGTTCAAAATGAAGGATGGTGAAGGTGTCGCTGAAATGTACTCTAGGCTTGCTCTTATCACAAATGAGATTGCCGGCTTAGGGAGTGAAGAGATGACCGATAGATTCATCATCAAGAAGATCCTAAGAGCCTTGGATGGAAAATATGATACCATGTGCACATTGATCCAAATGATGCCCAATTACAAAGATCTCAAGCCAACGAAAGTCATCGGAAGAATTGTTGCTCATGAGATGTCACTCAAGGATAAAGAGGAACTTCACAACAAATCAAGTGGTGCTTACAAAGCCTCATGTGAAGCCCCCACATCATCGAGTGAGAAACAAACTTTCAATGAAGAATTGAGCTTAATGGTGAAGAACTTAAACAAGTTCTACAAGAGTAGAAGCAAAGAGAGAAGCTCCAAATCAAGGTCCTACAATGACAAAAGATCTTCTAGTCGAGAGCGAAACTGCTACAATTGTGGAAGGCCCGGACACTATTCCAATGAGTGTACGGACCCCTACAAGAGAAGAGAAGATTCTCCCAAGAGAAGAACTAGAAGAGAAGATTCACCATGTAGAGAAAGAAGGAGTAGAGATGATCGTTATGAACGAAGACCCTCATGGAGAAGCAAGGATTCGGAAAGAAAGGACAAGTCATCAAGGAGCTACACAAAACGAAGACATCAAGCTCACGTTGGTGAATGGGTATCCGGCTCCGACTCCGACAACCACTCCGAGAGAAGCTATCACTCCGACTCCGAATATACTCAAGATGAAGGTGTTGCCGGTCTAGCACTTGTGACAACCAACTCCTACGACATATTTGACTACCAAATGAAGGAGTTGGAACATGCTTCATGGATAAAGGCCCAAAGGTATCACACCCCGAGTATGTTGATTTCAATAGTGATGAAGATGACTTGTTAGGTGATGATGATTTACTTGTTGACAACTCTAGTGATGAATACTATGATGAAACGTCAATGAATCATGCTAATCAAGATAAAACGGATGACAATGATAAGGAGAAGATTGAGTCTCTAACTAAAGAACTAAACACTCTTAAGTTAGCTCATGAAACTATCTTAGGAGATCATCGAGAACTTTTAAGGACTCATGAGAAATTGCGCTTTGAAAAGCTCAACCTTGAGCAAGAGCATGAGTTCTTAAAAGCAATCAATGATGATCTTCGCAAGAAAAGTTCTTCTTACATTGCCAAGCGTTTACTCTTATCCACTTACATGCCTCAAGTCAAGTCTAGTAACAAGAACAAGAAAGATTCTTCCTCTAGTAGTAAAAATAATCATGCTAAATCCAATATTGTTGCTTCTAGTAGTTCTCTTGATTCCACTAATGATTCTCTTAGCCAAGTTACACTTGAGCAAGAAAATAGCTTATTGAAGGGAATTATAGAGAAAGGTGTTTACAAGAGCCTTGCTGGAAGTAAGCAATTCGAGGAAATTGTACGCAAGCAAGGAAGGCACCGGAAGAATCAAGGTGTTGGTTTTGAACGAAAGTTCAATGCCAATGGAGTTGAGTGGGAAGAAGATCAATACCCCAAGACGAAGTTTGTTCCTCAACAAGAGAAGTATGATCCTACTTCTCTCAAAGGGACACAAGCTCAAGATGATCTTCCACCACAAGACCACAAGCAAAAAGGCAAGGACAAGCTTCAAGAGGAAATTGATGCATTTGAAGAAGCTTCTAAGGCCTTGGTCAAATGGGTTCCCAAGACTACTTCAAGTTCCACTTCATCAAGTATAACTACAACACCGAGGATTCCCATCAAGATGGTCTGGATCCCGGAGAAGAAGAACTAGAGAGTTCTTGAGGGTGACTCCGCCAACATACTTCACTCTTATCATCTTGGCAAGAACAAGTGCAATCAACTTCCACATCTTGCACTAGTTCAAGGAGTCACAAACCCTCTTGTTGGTAAGACAAGGGACAAGGTAACCTAAAAGCTTTCATAGACATCATCTTGTGTGTGCATCACTCTATGTCTATGGATATCCTTGTTTGTTCCTTGTGGGACTAACCCGTGTAGGTATTGAAAGTGCAACTCACTCCAATGGATAGCTCCAAATGATCTACATCAACATTGAGCATCCACATCTTCGACATCTACATGAAGTCATCATCGACAAAACCCAAGGTTAGTTCATCCCTCTTAAGGGGGATCTCACATCTAGGGGAGCTTTACTCTAAGAATTGAGCTAAAGCAACTCTAATGGTGTGAACACAACAATGCTTTATGTAAAAGTGGTAACCCCACTTGTGCTTAAACGATGAGTATGACCTATGATCAAATGTTCTCATTTGACTCCTAAGTCAATATACTCATATATAGATGACCTAGTCATCGCAAATTGTTTGATAGATGCTAGAATTGGTTGCGCATGCTTAGCCACATATTTCAATTGCCATTTTATTGTGTGAGCATGTTGATTGCATATTTTACTCATTCGAGGACATCCACTTGTTGTTTTGATTGATTTGTTTTCTTTTCTTTTGCCAAGTGGATGGACAAGAATGCCTAAGAACCCTCTCTAGCTATCTATGCTTTTCTCGACTCAAACTCTATTCATGCTACATCACAAAATTTGATCAAGTCAGATTCGAACCACTCTATGTGAGGAGCACTCGGAGTCCCTGATTCGTCATAGACTTAAACTTCCAAAACTTCTTTGTGTGTTTCGGTCTAACCGATTCCTCCATTTCGGTCTTACCGAGATCACTAAGTTGATCTAGGTTTTCAATCTCGGTGCAACCGATTTGAACTTTTCGGTCACACCGAGTTGCTGTAACTGTCAACAGTTATGCATCTCGGTGCCACCGAGTTGTTCCACTCGGTCACACCGACAGGGTCGGGCTACATATACTCTCGGGCAAAATTTTGGAAAATTCTCCGAAACCCCTTCGCCCGCGCATAGCTCGCTCTACCTCCTGGGTCTCCGGATCGTCCTCCTCGTCACCAGCCGCCTCCTGTCGCTGGTCTCCGCCACCGTCAACGGAATTCTTCCCCGCCGTTGCCGCCGTAGCGAGTTCATCGCCGAACTAGGGTATGGACTCGATCATAGTGCTATCCCCGTCTGGTTCCTAGCACATTTTGTTCATTATGATTCTTACAATGATTGAAACGCTTCTATCCTGTCAAAACACTCCGTAGATTAGAGTTGAATCAAAAATTTAGGGTTAGGTTTCAGCTGAAACCATCTCGGACCCACCGGGTTGCAGAACTCGGTTCCACCGATTCGGCCAAGGCCATTGCACATGTGGTTCTCAGTCTGACCGAGAATTGCAAATCGGTGTGACCGAGTTCAGGACTTTGTGAAACCCTAGCAGTCTCAGTGCCACCGAACTGTGACTCAGTCTGACCGAGTTCACTAGTTTAGGTTCCAACAGCTGATTAGGTATCACCGAGTTTGCAAATGGGTTGATCCGAAATGCTTTCTGTGGAAAACTAAAACTAAGTTTTTGACTCATTCTTTTGCAAAAACCTCTGCATTTTGTGATGCTCATCCACTCTATCTCATCTATATCTACTCACAGGGTCTGTACTTAGTGTTTGCAACATGTCTGACCAGAGTGATAGCCAGAACAGGTCAGAGGAGCAGGTTCACCTAAGTGAGGGCACTAGTCCCTCTAGCAGTTCAGATGATGGTAGCAGGAGCACCCCAAGCAATTTGCCAAAGGCTGCCACTAGAGCAAGCAAGAAGAAAACTTCAGAGTTTGAGGATGAAGACTATGTGGCCACTAAGGATGAGGCCACATCAAAGAAGAAAGTGGTTAAGAAGGAGTACAACTCAGCTGCAGTTAAGCCAGGGATGAAGATCAAAAGGCCAGCAGGAAGACAACCAATGTCTAAGGCCAGAGCATCCTCTCAAGCACCTTTGGAATCTCAACCCAAAGAGCCTACTGCAGAAGGAAAGAAAAGGAAGGAAAGGGTCAAGAAGACCATGGCCAGAGTGAATGGAAAGGCTTCCATGATGGAAGAAGAAGAGGAAGAAGAGGTTGCTGCACCAGCACCCAAGGCACAGAAGCTTATGGGTGATGCTATCAGGACAGGCGCTGCATCATCAAAGCCCAAAGAAGCACCCAAAGCTGCCTCCAAGCCCAAGACTGCACCAAAGAGAAATACCAGAAACATACCAGCTGCTGAGAAGAACAAGGCCCCAGTGCCTGAGACTGTTGCTGAAGAACAAGATGAAGAGCATGTTCTGAGAAAATTGAAGCCAAAAATTCCAGACCACAATGATGCTCATCCTATGGCAGAGAACATGAAGATCAGGAGAGACTCAGGACTGAGGAGATGGAGAGAGAAAGACCCATATTCTACAAGGAGAAGGACTGATGTTGATTACAGGTTCCACACAAAGGAACAGCAGGGTTTCCATGAGACAATTTTGTTGGACAAGAAGCCTATAGTGTGTGAAATGAGGTGGGTCGACTGGAAGTATATCCAGGAAAATGAGGAACACTATCTTGGTGTGTTTGAAAGTTTCCGTGCTTGTGGAGTTGCAGACTTTGTTGGGTAGAAGCTCACAAAGTGGAATGAGGAGCTCATAATGCAACTCTACTCCACAGCACACTTCTATCCAGATGGCAGGATAGTATGGATGTCTGAAGGTACAAGGTACCAATCAACTATTAAGGAATGGGCCAATCTGATCAATGCCCCAAAGGAAAGTGAAGATGACTTGGTTGTTTATGCCAAGAAAAAGATGGATCACAATTCTATGCCACAGATGTACAAGGAGATTCCTGAAGATGCCCTTGAGACTTCCAAGTTTGGGTCAGTCCATTTTCTTCTGTCAGGACTGCCAACGATCAACTGGATCCTAAGGCACACTCTCTTGCCCAAGTCTGGTGATCACAACATGATCAGAGGGCATGCAATTAACTTGCTACATATATTTGATGTGCCACAGAAGTTCAAGGTCATGAGCCTTATAGTTGAGACTATCAAGAGGACTGCAGCTGACCAGAAAAGAAGTTGTGGATATGCCCCACAGATCCAGGAGTTGATAAACTCAAAGATGGGCACAAGCACATACTTGTTGGATAAGGAACACTTGCCTGTCTATCCTGAGTTCGAGGAAAACCAAGTTGTGATGAATGAAGATGAAACCTCCTCAGTGCAAGCACAAGCAAAGAAGGAGAAGGCAAAGATGGAGAAGGCTGCCAAGATGCCAACTCAAGAGGAGGCATGTGAGTACTTTTTGAAAAGCAAGCAGGACCAGCTTGGTTACTTGATAGCATCATCTCTGAGGATTGAGAAGGGGTTGGCCACCCTAACTCTAAACCAGGAGAGCCTAGAAAGAATCGTGCAACAAAAATTCTATGATTTAGATGTCAAAGTAACTGAGATTCAGTCTGTTGTGGAGCAGCTACAGGATGACATGCAGGAGAGGAAGGGCAAGACAACCACTGATGCATTTGCCAGAGTGCCTCGAGCTCAGAGATCTGCTGCAGTGCCTGTACCGGACACTAGAGCCACTTCATCTGCACCAGCTACAGCTTCAGTGCCACCAGCTCCAGCACCTACCCCATCAGCTCCGTCTACTTAGACTGAAGCCTTCGCCCTTGGAGTTCTCCGGACACCACCACCTGAAGACCAAGCCTAAGAGACGTTCTAGTGCTATGCATTTTCTATGAACTTTTTGGTAACTTGTTGCCAAAGGGGGAGAAAAATGTATAGATCATAGGCTTCGAGAGAGAGAGAGAGTTGCTTTTTATTATCTCTTGCTTTGGTGGTTGAACTTTGTTTGTCTTTTGATTGCTTGAGATACTACGCTATTATCTGTGAGACATTGATGATCATGTGGTTCATCATAAGCTACACTTATGCTTGTTAGATGATATTATCTTACTTATCCTTATATGATCATTCACTTTGCTTGGTGATGAGTGCATGTATTTAATTCTTATCATTTTGAGCGCTCCACCAAGATGTATGTGACATGGAAGAGTAACCTATGATCCTAACTCATTGTGCATTTGCAGTCCAAAGCAAATCTTAAGATATGCACAAATTTAGAGGGAGCTCTTGCTTTTCACATACTTCTCAAAGCGACGATATCTTTCACTCTTATTATCATTTGTCGAAGCTTTGATCTATATGTTGTCATGAATTACCAAAAAGGGGGAGATTGAAAGTGCAACTATCCCTGGGTGGTTTTGGTAATTCCTAACAACATATAGCTCATTGAGCTAACATTATTCCAGGATTAATATTTCAGGAAAAGCTCAATGAATGGCATGACATGGATGAGGAAAGTGGATCCCTCAAAATTCTAAGGACAAAAAGTTTGGCTCAAGCTTCTAGATCAAGACTCTACATTTTATATTTTAGTGTTCCAAGATAACATTGAGTCTATAGGAAAAGCCAATACTATCAAGGAGGGATGAGGTGTTGCTTAATGGCTTGCTTGCTCAAAGTGCTTAGTGATATGCTCCAAAACCCTCAACTACCTTCCCACATCCACATACGACCTAAACCAAAAGTCAAACTCGGCCTCACCGATTCTTTCTATCCGGCGCCACCGAGTTTCAAATGTCATAGCCACTGCCACAAACCCTAGCAATTCGGTTTCACCGATAGGGATCTCGGTCTAACCGAGATGGGATTATAATCTCTCTGTTTCCCTTCGTAACGTTTCGGTCTTACCGAGATGAGCGATCGGTCCCACCAAGATTGCAATGTAAACTCTTTGTTTCCCTTTTGTAACACTTCGGTCTCACCGAGATGAGCGAATCGGTCCCACCGAGTTTACCTAACGAACTCTCTGGTTAGCTTATTACCAAAATCGGTCCCACCGAGTTTGTGTAATCGGTCACACCGAGATTACGTTATGCCCTAACCCTAACCATATCGGTCCTACCGAGTTGCATCTCAGTCCCACCGAAAATCCTAACGGTCACTAGGTTTGCTGAATCAGTCCGACCGAGTTTAACCATTCAGTCCCACCGAGTTTGGAAAATTGTGTGTAACGGTTAGATTCTGTGTGGAGGCTATATATACCCCTCCACCCACTCTTCATTCGAAGAGAGAGCCATCAGAACATACCTACACTTCCAATACACATTTTCTGAGAGAGAACCACCTACACTTGTGTTGAGGTAAAGATATTCCATTCCAACCATATGAATCTTGATCTCTAGCCTTCCCCAAGTTGCTTTCCACTCAAATCTTCTTTCCACCAAATCCAAATCCTGTGAGAGAGAGTTGAGTGTTGGGGAGACTATCATTTGAAGCACAAGAGCAAGGAGTTCATCATCAACACACCATTTGTTACTTCTTGGAGAGTGGTGTCTCCTAGATTGGCTAGGTGTCACTTGGGAGCCTCCGACAAGATTGTGGAGTTGAACCAAGGAGTTTGTAAGGGCAAGGAGATTGCCTACTTCGTGAAGATCTACCGCTAGTGAGGCAAGTCCTTCGTGGGCGACGGCCATGATGGAATAGACAAGGTTGCTTCTTCGTGGACCCTTCGTGGGTGGATCCCTTCGTGGACTCGCGCAACCGTTACCCTCCGTGGGTTGAAGTCTCCATCAACGTGGATGTACGATAGCACCACCTATCGGAACCACGACAAAAACATCCGTGTCTCCAATTGCGTTTGAATCCTCCAAACCCTTCCCTTTACATTCTTGCAAGTTGCATGCTTTACTTTTCGCTGCTCATATACTCTTTTGCATGCTTGCTTGAATTGTGTGGAGATTGCTTGACTTGTGCTAAGATAGCTAAAATCTGCCAAGAACTAAAATTGGGAAAAGGCTAGATTTTTATTTGGTCAAGTAGTCTAATCACCCCCCCCCCCTCTAGACATACTTTCGATCCTACAATCCAGTAAACACATTTCCTTGAAATACCTACCCATTCCTTGTAAAAGGCATGAGAATTTACTAAATAGCACGATCATGGTTTTCTGGAGCGTTCTTGTGCACCTTTTCATGCACTGATTGTTTGAATTTGAATTATGTGCATTAATGTCTAGAAAATGCACATAGTCCCCTAAATATTGTAAATGAACCCGGAAAAGTGCCAAATTTGAACACGGTTATTTGCAAGGTTTATGTTCATCGTAGAAAAAAACTGATGGACAAAGGACAAAGGAAATTTGGATTCCCATTCAATCTTGGTGATGTACTATCGCACACAATTCATCTCCGTCGCCTCCGCGAACCGTGTGTGTTCACCCACACATGCAAAAGTAAAAAAGAAAACCCTCGCCCAGTTCATCCCCACTCACTCACCGCGGACTCCTCCGCAACTCTGCACCTCATCAAGTCGCAAGTATAGGGGATCGCAACAGTTTTCGAGGGTAGAGTATTCAACCCAAATTTGTAGATTTGACACAAGGGGAGCCAAAGAATATTTGCAAGTATTAGCAGTTGAGTTCTCAATTCAACCACACCTGGAGATTAATTATCTGCAGCAAAATGATCAGTAGCACAGTAATATGATAGCGTTGATAGTAGTGATAGCAGCAACGGTAATGGTAACAGTGATAGCAATAGTTTTGTAGCAGTGAGAATAGCAACATCAACACTAGTAACTTAGCAAGATCAATATGTAGGAAAATCTTAGGCATTGGATCAATGATTTGTTGGATGATATTCATCATGTGACAGTCATAACCTAGGGTGATACGGCACTAGCTCCAGTTCATAAATATAATCTAGGCATGTATTCCGTAAATAGTTGTATGTGCTTATGGAAAGAACTTGCATGACATCTTTTGTCGTACCCTCCCATGGCAGCGGGGTCCAATTGGAGGCTAAGGGGTATTAAGGCCTTCTTTTAATAGAGAACCGGAACAAAGCATTAACACACGCTGAATACATGAACTCCTCAAACTATGGTCATCACCGGGAGTGGTCCCGACTATTGTCACTCCGGGGTTGCCGGATCATAACATGTGGTAGGTGACTATAACTTGCAAGATCGGATCTAGAACATGGATATAATGGTGATAGCATAAACGGTTCAGATCTGAAATCATGGCACCCGGGCCCAAAGTGACAAGCATCAAGCATGGCAAAGTCATAGCAACATCAATCTCAGAACACAGTGGATACTAGGGATCAAGCCCTAACAAAACTAACTAGATTACATGATGAATCTCATCCAACTCCTCACCGACCAGTGAGCCTACGAAGGAATTACTCACTCCTAGTGGTGGGCATCATGGAATTGGGGATGGAAAAAGGTTAGTGATGACGAAGATCGAAGATCCCCCTCTCCGGAGCCCCAAATGGACTCTAGATCTGGCCCCCCGATGAAGAACAGGAGGTGACGGCGGCTTCGTCTCGTGGAACGTGATAATTTTCTACTTGATTTTTTCTAGAAAAATAGGATTTTACAGCATCGGTTTCAAGGTCTGCGGGGCCACTAGGTGGGGACAACCCACCCGGGCACGCCTGGAAGGGGGTGCCCTGGTGGGTTGTGCCCACCCAGGTGCCCCCCTCCGGTGGTACTTGGCTCCAGAAATTCTCTTTTATTATGCAAAAAATCCTCACAAAGTTTCATTCCATTCTGAGAACTTCTATTTCTGCACAAAAACAACACCATGGTAGTTCTGCTGAAAACAACGTCAGTCCGAGGTTAGTTTCATTCAAATCATGCAAATTAGAGTCCAAAACAAGAGGAAAAGCGTTACGAAAAGTAGATACATTGGAGAGGTATCAACTCCCCCAAGCTTAAACCTTTGCTTGTCCTCAAGCAATTCCGTTGATAAACTGAAAGTGAAAAAGAAAAACTTTGACGAACTCTTTGCTCTTGTTTGCATAAATAAGCTTAAAGGAACACCCATGTTTTTAGCCTACATTATAACTAACCATGCCGAAAATAACTCTTAAAAATTATATTAACTCATATCAATGACATAATCAGCTAGCGAGCAATAATATGGGATCTCAAATACCAACACATTATCAAAACAACCATGATATAGTATGACAATAGTGGTATCTCGCTAGCCCTTTATGAGACCGCAAAACATAAATGCAGAGAAACTCCAAAGTTCAAGCAGCGACTAAACATTGTAATTCATGGTAGAAAAGATCCAGTCATGATGCACCCAACATTAGCTACACACGATGCATCAACATGACAACAGTGCTCTCAAGTTCTAACGCTTATTTTAGAAGGTGATGACACAACATAAAAGTAAATAGATAGTCCCTTCGCAGAGGGAAGCAGTGATTTGCAGAGGTGCCAGAGCTCAAGTTTTTAAAACAGCGGTAAACAATATTTTGAGAAATGCACCCTTCTTGTTTACTTCGCGACCATCAGTTATCAATATCTTCCATGCTAAGCATGCTAGTGGCGGTTCCCAAGCGATAAAGTAAAGGTTAAGACTCCGTTGGAGTTTTTGTTTGATTATTTAAAAGATCAATTCTTTTTGCAGTTTGGGACTGGGCATCCCTATTGCCGCCCTTTTCTCGTGCAGTGGCAAGTGAATAAGCACTCAACCCGAGAATAACCCGCTTATCATGGAAGATACCGACTACCTCCTATCGTTCCATGAACAATCCAGGCACACAAAAGGATATTCATTTGAAGTTTTTAGAGGTGGCACATGCAAATTTACTTAGGACGGCAGGGTAATGCCGCATATAGGTAGGTATGGTGGAATCATCTAGAATAACTTGGGTTCATGGTTTTGGATGTACAAGCAGAACTGCCACTTACTACACGAGAAGGCTAGCAAATAGGTTGAGAAGCGTCCAGCTAGAGAGCAACAATAGTCATGAACATGCATTATGCATAACACTACAAAAAAAGACACATCCGTGACATTTTGGGCCGAACGAATTTTTTTCTGTCATACTTATGACACTTCTATGACGATAATTGTGACAAAACCCGGTATCATCATAGACGTGGCGGGGTCCTACTTCTATGACAAAAAATCATGATAGAAAATGGGATTTTCATCCTAGGCGGGCCGGAGATGCAGCTGCACGACATTCTTTGGGCCGTCCATGACAGAAAAAACCGTGGTAGAAGCAAGGGAGCGGAAAATATCGGGGAGTCCCCGGATACGGTGGGTGGTCGGGGCTGAGCGATGCGCTTGCTCTCGTACGTACGCGCGTGTGTGCAACGCGTTGGTCTCTAACTGAACCCGAGCGAGGCGTTGGGCTCTAACTGAACCCGAGCGATTACACTGCAGGCTACGCGTTACTGAACCCAAGCGATCGATCGATGGCTGTTAACTGAACCCGATCGAGCAATTCCTTCACTACTGGTGCTAACTGAAGCCGATCGATGCTGCCTCTGGATGAACAGTGAGCGTTGCGGGGGGGGGGGGTTGATGAACAGTTCCCCGTGGGGGTGGATGAACAGGACCCCGTGGTGTTGCCTCTGGATGAACAGTACCTCAATCGCTCGAGCCAGTTGGGGCTGGATGAACAGGATCCCGTGGAAGGCAGGATGAACAGGACCACCCCGTGGAGGGCAGGATGAACAATGGACGGTGGAGGGCAGGATGAACAGTAGCCAGTGGAGGGGTGGTTGAACAGGAGCCCGTGGAGAGGGCTGGTTGAACAGTAGCCGGTGGAGTAGCGCATGGTGGAGGCTAGATGAACAGGAGCCAGTGGATGAACAGTCACAGGTGGAGGCTGGAGGAGGTCGACAGTGGATGAACAGTAGCCCGTGGAGGCTGGAGGGGGTCAACTGTGGAGATGAACAGTATCCCGTGGAGTCCCATTTTGCGGTACGCCACACCCCTCCCGATGAACAGGACCCCGTTTCGACCGTAGCGCTCCATCACAAGTCCATTTCCTTCGTTTTGCGGTACGCCACACCCCTCCCGATCAACAGGACCCCCGTTTCGACCGTAGGAGTTCCATTTCCTCCATTTTGCGGTACGCCAGACCCCTCCCGATGAATAGGATCCCGTTTCGAACGTGGCCGGTCGAACACAAGGCCGTTTCCTCCGTTCTGCGGTACGCTAGGCCTCGTTTCCATCGGCTGTTCCGTCCAAGCCCCCCAATGAACATGACGACGCATTCCGTTCCGACCCAGCCGATTGGCTCCTCATGAACACGACGACGACGTTGTTTCTCCGTTCTGACCCAGCCATGTACACGAGCCCTGTCCGTACGTATGCGCGAGTAGGCGTTCGAGACCCTGCCCATATGTAGGTATGTGGCCGTATTTTCTTTCTTGCACACTGGTCGTTGTACGTACGTGTACATGCTACGTGCGCGCCTCTACTACAACACGTGCGCGCCTCTACATCGACAAGTATGTACGTACACGTTCGCGACCAGAATGACAACGCTACGTACGCTTCGACCAGGTGGGTCCTGACTGTCAGGCACTTCCATGCGTGCAAATATGTAGCTGGTGGGTCCCAGCAGTCAGGGGGCGAATCATTTTTTTTGCCCGGACGCACTTCCTTGCGTGTGAAGATGTAGCTGGTGGGTCCCAGCAGTCAGGCAAACATTTTTTTCACGAAATACGGTGGCCCGTCCGGTGGGTCCCCGCTGTCAGGTGGAGGAATAATTATTTTGCGCGTAATAAGGAGGCACTTCCTTGCTGCGGCCGTGGACCTAGCTGTCAGCCTCTCCACATATAGTCCACGTCCGATGGAAGCCGGTCCTTGACCACGTTGACCACACCGCGCCGAGTGCACCAGGGTGGTGGACGACGGCAAGGCCTAGGAAGGGGACGACACGGAGCCGGGGAAGATGCGGCAGTGGAAGCCCATGCGGAGAGGAGTACGAGGGTTCACTGGTTCGGCTGCGGTGTGAGGCTGTCGTCGCCGCAGAGCCTGGCCAGCAGTGGGAATAGTAGGGGGCGGTGAGGCCTCCGCGGCAGCACAGCCGACCACGGGAGGCAGGAGCATGTGGCACGACCGGTGCTGCTTTGGGCGGCTGGAGTAAGAAGACCAGAGGTTGAAGAAGCACAACGGTTGTTGGATGGACATCGTATGGTCACTGGAGCTAGAATCATTCACATTGACTAAATTGACAAAGCACTTCGTCCCTATCAACTTAGTAGGCCCACAAGTCAGCCTCCCACCAAGGTGGGTCCCAACTAGTAGGGGGAGTATTCATTTTTTTGCGTAATAAGGAGGCACCTCTGGTGGGTCCGAGCTGACAGCGGGGGGAACATTTTTTCACGAAAGACGTTGGCCCGTCCGGTGGGTCCCAGCAGTCACGGGGGAAATGTTTTTTCGCCAAATACGGTGGCTCGTCTGGTGGGTCCCTGCTGTCAGGTGGAGGAATAATTATTTTCCGCGTAATAAGGAGGCACTTCCTTGCGGCTGTCGTGGACCCAGCTATCAGCCTCTCCACGTACAGTACTCTTCCGATGGAAGTCGTTCCTTGACCACGTTGACCACGCCGCACCGAGAGCACCAGGGCGGTGGACGACGACGAGGCCTAGGAAGGGGACGACGCGGAGCCGAGGAAGACGCGGCAGTGGATGCCCACGCGGTGAGGAGTACGAGGGTTCACTAGTTCGCTGCGGTGTGAGGCTGCAGTCGCCGAAGAATAACAGGGGGTGTGGGTGACTAGAGGGATGGCCTGGCCAGCGGTGGGAGTAGTAGGGGCGGTGAGGCCTTCGCCGCATCGCAGCCGACCATGGGAGGCAGGAGCACGAGGCACGACCGGCGCTGGTTTGGGCAGCTGGAGCAAGAAGACCAGAGGTTGAAGAAGCACTACGGTCGTTGGATGGACATCGTATGGTCACTGGAGCTAGAATCGTGCATATTGACTAAGTTGACAAAGCCCTCCATCCCCGTCAACTTAGTAGGCCCACAAGTCAGCCTGCCACTATACTGGGTCCCAGCTAGCAGGGGGGTATTCATTTTTTGTGCGTAATAAGGAGGCACTTCCTTGCGTGCGAAGATATAGCTGGTGGGTCCAAGCTATCAGCGGCGGTAACATTTGTTTCACGAAATACAGAGGCCCTTTCGGTGGGTCCCAGATGTCAGGTGGAGGAATCATTATTTTTCGCATAATAAGGAGGCATTTCCTTGCGTGCGGCCGTGGACCCAGCTGTCAACCTCTCCACGTACAATCCACTTCAGATGCATGTCGGTCGTTGACCACGTTGACCAGGCCACACCGAGTGCACCAGGGCGGTGGACGACGGTGAGGCCTAGGAAGGGAACGACACGGAGGCAGGGAAGACTCGGCAGTTGTTTCCCACACGGAGGGGAGTATGTCTATATGAGGGTTTATTGGTCCATGTGCCGTCGCTGGAGAATAATTGCAGGTGTGGGTGAGTAGAGGGATGGCTAGGCCAGTGATGGGAGTACGGTGGGGTGGTGAGGCCTACGTGGCAGCACAACCGGCCATGGGGAGGAGAGAGCAGGCAGTCCCGCCGGCACTTGTTTGAGCGGCTGGAGCAAGAAGAGCAGAGATTGAAGAAGCACGACGGCCGTTGGATGGACATCCAATAGTCACTGCTTGTGCGTCAACCTTTTTTAGGAAAGCCTCAAATCTGTGGAAAACATCATACAGCCCATCTACCATTATTTCTAATAATTTACAGCCCATTTGCTAATTCTTAAGTTTTTTTGGAGCCCATATTCTTTTTGTTAGCATTACAGCCCATATTGTGGCCACGGTTAAAAAATTATACGAAATTTTGCATATTTCGGTGTGGTCCGAACTGTTTTTAATCCCGAAATTTTGAGTCACATTCAAACTGATTTTAAAAATAAATGTATATCAATATAAAATCCAACAAAATGTCCACGCATAAAAATCAACGCAATTTAAAATATCAAAATGAAAAAAAAGAAATTTGAAACTAATTGCCGGTTTGATGTGTTTTAAAAATATACATCCCATTTCTTATTACTGATAGGCCATTTTCTCGGCCAGCCGAATGAAGCTCTCCTCGTCTTGAAAGATTTGCATCCTAACAAGCCTGCCAAAGTGACTTACTTGGCAAATCACAAAAAAACCTGGGCTGTGGCCGTGGACCCAGTTGCGGCCTGGACCCAGCTGTCAGCCTCTCCACGTACAGTACTCTTCCGATGGAAGTCGGTCGTTGACCACATTGACCACGCCGCGCCGAGAGCACCAAGGCGGTGGACGACGACGAGGCCTAGTAAGGGGACGACGCAGAGCCGGGGAAGACGCGGCAGTGGATGCCCACGCGGAGAGGAGTACGAGGGTTCACTAGTTCGGCTGCAGTGTGAGGCTACCGTCGCCGTAGAATAACAGGGGGTGTGGGTGAGTAGAGGGATGGCCTGGCCAGCGGTGGGAGTAGTAGGGGGCGGTGAGGCCTCCGCGGCATCACAGTCGTCCACGGGAGGCAGGAGCACGCGGCACGACCGGCGCTGGTTTGGGCGGCTGGAGCAAGAAGACCAGAGGTTAAGGAAGCACTACTACCGTTGGATGAACATCGTACGGTAACTGGAGCTAGAATCGTTCATATTGACTAAGTTGACAAAGCTCTCCATCCTCGTCAACTTGGTAGTCCCACAAGTCAGCCTCCCATGATGCTGGGTTCCAGCTGGCAGGGGAGTATTCAATTTTTTGTGCGTAATAAGGAGGCACTTCCTTGCATGCGAAGATAGCTGGTGGGTCCGACCTGTCAGCGGGGGGCACGTTTTTTCGCGAAATACAGAGGCCCTTCCGGTGGGTCCCAGATGTCAGGTGGAGGAATCAAAGACTTGAGAAGGCGTACAGAACAAGCTAGTGTACCAGTAAAGAGACGTTGCTGAGTTTTAGAAAAATGAGAGACGTGCTCCTGTAGCTGGTTCGAATACAAACCTAGACTATGACTATATATGGTGCTATGCTACTATGCAAGTAATGATACTGACACATCCAACGTTCGCTTCTCCTCTTCTCTACTTACTCTGCCTAGCATCAGAAGCTCTGGCTGCAGCAACCATGTTCGCTGGCTGCTCGTCCACCTGCTCTTCAGCAGGCAACAACCAAATATGCACCAAGTCGCCACCCATACCATCGCATGTGGGTCTCATCACACCCCCGCCGGCATGCGCACCGCAGCCGGTTGCTCATCGCAACCCACTGCCGTTGGTGTGGTGCCACTGCTGCAAATCACACAGAGTCATCCGTCGCGTCTCAACCACAATCCTCAACCCTGGCCGAGTCTTCTACAAATGCCCGAATCATGGGGTAATAATATGTTTAAGTGTTGTTCTACTACTTTCAGTTGCTGATTTTTTAATAGTTTGGTTGATGATCTTCCAATTTGATTCATGCAGAAAAGGGAAGATTCGTGTGATTTGTATTTCTGGGAAGTTGCTGATGTGGGGGAGTGCAACTATGCTAATTATTTGGTTAGCCGAGGAATCCCAATACCAGCAGGTTGGGGTGTTGGACAAGTAACTGAAGGAACGACAGAAGAGGAAGATGCAGAGCAGAAGGTTAAAGATGCAGTTCCTCTATTCATGCCCAAGCAACAGTTGCTGAACGGCCTTGACAACAATGAGGAGATGAAAGAGCTTGTGAAGGTAATGGGAAAAATCGATGTGCTCTGTAGGATGATTGTCTCTTTATTTGCAGTGTATGTAGCACTCGTGATGTATTCAATGGCTATGACATGAGCACTTTGCTGAAACTAGTAATGAATGAAACATGTGTAGCAGGCTGGGCGTAGTGTTGTGAACATATAATGATTTCTATTAACGGAAATCAGGGGGTATCCCCTTTTTCTCATAAATAAATAAATAGCAGAGGCCCTTTTGGTAATAAATAAATAAATTAGCAGAGGACCTGTTGGGTCAGCTTTTTTCTCATTCGAAGACGTCGAGCAAATTGCAGTCCAACAACAAACTATGTCATCAAATTCAAGTTTCACAGCCAAATATGAGTACAACTAACAACAATGTCATCATGTTTTAGTCGTCATACAATCACCAAACACAAATCAGCATACATAGCAAGTGATGTTCTCACAGGAAAATACGAAACAACATGTTCATCAGGTTTCAGTTGTCATAGCAAAAACAATTTCACATAGTAGATAAAAACGTCTTCTGACAGGCAAATATGACAAAAGCAATGTAATCATCATCCGCAGCAGCAGTGTCAACAGCTTCACCATGTGTATCAGTCTGAATCGTAATTCCCCACGGTGTCATCTTCTTCTTCGTCCTCAACGTCCTCGAATGTTGGCTTCTTCTTGATCAACTCTTGTATGTCCACAGCACGGCAGGCAATCTTTTCGCCGACGTCATTGATGTGATGGTTTTCAAAGATATTAGGAACATCTGTGTTATCTTGTACATCAGGAGGAGTGTAAGCATCATCTTCTTGTGCAACTTCATTAAACAAATTCCTCTGCTCAAACCTTTGCACTACTCTCCATTCATCGCTAGTGCAAATGTGTCTTCCAAGAAAAATATCTGTGTTGCTTGATTTGCCAAAATAAAAGGCTCCTTGGTCTGGTACGCCGCCTTGACATTGATGGATTTGAAATAATCATCAGCTTTGGGTTTTGCGATCCTGGAAAGCAGGTTATACCAACGACAGCACAACAGAACCACACACCGATGATCCTCGAAACTAGAGATATACTGCAACTGAACAATGTCTGTTATGTTAGCATACATTTCAGTTGTTTCTTTGTCATACGTATCCGTGCTCATGATGACACTGTTTTGTGTCTTCCTGCCTTCGTCTTGTGCAAGGGTGTTGTAATGCACGTCTCCAACAACGCAAGATTCATAATGTCTTACCCGAGTATCAGGACCCATTGCTAGTGAGTAAAGGGCATCATCAACTGCCTGCCCATCCTCCTGCATCTTCTTAATCTATGGTTAGAAAATAGACAAGCTAATCATCTTATGTACTCAATATATTAATAAAACTGTTAGTGCAATTCAAAAACTTACATGGCTCTTGAACCATTTCGCAAATCCTGCCATAACGAGTTTGTCAATGTTTCTTGGATTTTGCGGCAGTAACTCCTTTTTGTAGATGCTGCACAACATAGTGATCGCATCAAACATCTAAATATATAAGAATGTGCTGCAAGTTTAGTAGATTATGATGTATAAGCTGCAGTACTTAGCACTTACTTAATATAAGGAAGTATCTCAGGACAGTTATTCAACACATACCAAACCATTTTGTCCAAATCTTTAGGTTTGTCCTCTTGTCGACTCTTCCCTGTAACTCGAACAGAATAATCGAAAACATTGAGCCAGGGATTGTCTTCATCCACGTCTTTGCTAAGCTAATCAGCTGTTTCAATGTATTTTGAGCAGAATGTCAACGCTTCTGTAGTAATGTAGGCCTCTGCAATGGAATCCTTGGGTCTAGCTCTGTTCCTAACATAGCCCTTGAAAGTGCCTAGCCGCCTTTCAATAGGGTACATCCAGCCATACTGTACTGGACCTCTAAGTAGTGCCTCATCAGGTAGATGAACTGCCAAATGCACCATCACATCAAAGAAGGCTGGAGGATATATCTTCTCAAGGTCGCATAGGATAGTTGGTATCTTGTCTCTAAGACGCTCCAAAGCATCTATCCTGATATTTCTACTGCAGAGTTCCCTGAAGAATTGTCCCAACTCTGCAACTACTCTGTATAAGTCAGGGCGGCCCAATCCTCTAAGGATAACAGGTAAAACCCTTTGAAGTAGGACTGGCAGTCATGAGTTTTCAACCCTTGTACCTTGTCTCCATCTGCACCGACTCTCCTTTCAGGGTTGGAAGCAAATCCATGTGGGAATCACACACATGACAGGACCTTGTAGAATTATTTTCTTTTTACCTTGTCCAAGACGTACACAGCTGGTGCCATATCCCGTGGTTTACCTTCATCTTGCACCTGCAAATCCTGTCTGATACCCAGGTGTGTCAAATCAATCCTAGATTTTAAGGTATCTTTCGTCTTGCCTTCAATATTAAGAAGTGTGCCTATAATGTCATCACATATATTTTTCTCAGTGTGCATCACGTCAAGATTATGCCGTAGATCCAAATCTTTCCAATACTCCAAGTCCCACAAAGTGGACCTGCGGGTAGACAATAATCTCTCTTTTGCCCTGCCACGCTTCCTTTTCCCGCTACCATTATCAGGATGCTTTCCTGGTGTAATATGCCTGACCTTCTCTTGTTCCACTTGCAACTCATCGGCGGTGAGCCTCTTTGGTGCATCACAGTTTTCATGCTTTGCATTGAACACATGTCTTCAGTATTTTCTAGGATGCGGCTTGTCCTTGGCAAGGAAACGACGGTGTCCAATGTAACAGAGCTTGCTAAGTATTGCGTATGATAGCGGATTCCTGTCACAGCGAACACATGCATTGTAACCATGTGTCGTTCGCCCTGACATAGTGACCAAAGCCGGATAATCATGGATGCACAAAATTATAATAGCACACAGAAAGAAATCAGCTGGTGGGCTGCTATATAGGTCTCGAGTGAGAACACCCCTCCATAGATGTTGAAGTTCCTCCACAAGAGGCTCCATGAACAAATCAAAATCCTTTCCAAGACTTTTTGGACTTGGGATGAGCAAGGCCATCTTCTAGTTTGATTCTTTGGTGCAGACATTTGGAGGCATGTTGTAAGGGATAACAAGCACTGGCCACATGCTATATGTGGCACTCTAGTGGCCAAATGGGTTAAATCCATCTGAAGCTAAGCCAAGTCTAATGTTTCTCGGGTCAGCAGCAAACTTTTCGTGCTTCTGATTGAAGCTTTTAGACTCACTACCATGTGATGGATGGCTCATTACATTCTGATCTCTATACTCCTGGTTCCTAGAATGCCACAGTACATCCTCTCTTGTTTCAGCATCATGAAACAACCTCTGCAATCTTGGTGTAATTGGAAAATGTCTCAGAACATTATGAGGAATCCTCTTCACGGCATCACCATCTTTCCATCTTGATGATTTGCATTTTGGGCATTCACTTAAGTTGGCATAATCCTTCCGGAATAGAACACAATTATTCTTACAAACATGGATCAAATCATATCCAATTCCAACTGCACGAAGGAAATTCTTCATTTTACTGTAGGTGTGTGGCAGCTCAGATGCATCTGGGAAAGCTTTGCAGAAAGCAGCCAACATCGCATCAAATGATTTGTTGGTCATCCGCTCCGATGTCTTCACCTGAAGAAAGGTGACCATAGCTAAGAATACTGACAGCTTATTTCCTGGGGTGACAACCATGTTGCATTGTTCCAACATGCGGGCCCACCGTTTTTCTTCTGCAGGTGAAAGTTCATGGAATGCACGAGCATTTCATAGCATTGTTTCAATGTTGGTCAAACTCACTGGCTCCGCCACCACCTCCTCCTCCTCCTCTTCCACCTGATCATCAGGCAGATCAAGATGGTGATCTGCTGCTTCCACGTAGTCAATAACATTGACGTTCACAGCTTCACCATGATGAACCCACCTAGTATATGTGACCGAGATCCCATACAAGTGTAGATGATTTTGCACAGTTGATTGGGGTCTTGTAACTGAATTCATACAACTACTACACGGGTAGAGCACATCTGATTTCGGACCACTGTACTCAGCTCTGATAAAGTTCATGAAGTTTTCAACCCCCTCGACATATGCAGTGGAGAATCTTCGAGCAGAAGTTATCCAAGTCATGTCCATCTGTTAGACATACAAATTAGTTCTTCTACTAGATATTACAGGAAAACCATATATGCTTTTTTATGAAGTCCAGAAGAAAATACCTAGGTCGATGTCTAAAGCTATGGCAAGATATTTGGACGAGCAGATCTAAGTAACGAAATATATGTAAAGCTAATTCAGCAAACAAATTTGAGTGCTAAATTATGGAAGGCTATTTCAGTAGTCAATGAGGCCGAGCACACAGCCATCGAACTATCGAAGGCCATCGCAGCAACAAAGATCGAGTATAAAACGGTGTAGAGCTATTTCACCTAACAGATTGGCTACTAGACCATGGAAATCTACGTCACAATAAATATATGGCAGGATATCTTAGCAACTAATCGGCCTTGGCATGCCATCTCAGCTAAGCAGATTGAGTGCAGAATAGGGCAAGGAAGCTTCTTAAGAAGAGCATATTGACTGTAAACTAGTCTGACAAACAGTTAGATTAACAGAGTCTATCAGCTAACATTCAGTGCTACACCGACATGCACGGAGCCTCAGTCTAGAATGCGCGTACCGTGGGAGAAGATGACCGCCGTGCACCTCCACAAGAACATCACCAGCGGTGGCGGCGCGGCTAGAGGACGATAGTCTACGAGAGCGTACTGTGGGAGCGAGAGGATCGCTGTGCGTCCCCTCAACGAACCGCGGCACCGCCGTATCGGCGTGGCGGGGAGGGCGGCTTTGGCGGAGCGAATGGAGTGGGGGGACGGGGGGAGGGGGGTTTGGGGAATATTATTGGCTAGATGGCCGAAGGGCAGTTGAATCTAGGATTTGGGGGGAATTTTTGGGTGGGGGGAGGATTTTCGCACGGCGGGCGGGGAGAGTTTGGTGCATGGTCAGTTTCTCCAAGTGCAGTCCGACGTGTCAGTGAAGAGGCAAGACGAAGCGCGTTCCGTTTCTGTGAGCCGTGTGCAGGACCGAAAATGTGTGGGGTGCAATGCGACCGCGACAGGGGTGCTATGAGTGTACTGCCTTTTTTCCTTTTAAACTAGGTGCTTCGTCCCCTAAAAAACTGGTTGCTTCGCGTGATCCATCGATACTACTACTACTAGTAATCCGGTAATCCCGACTAAAACGGCACGACCGGGTCTTTTATCGCGCCATATGCTGGGAGGTTAGATTAGTTGGGTTTTTAGGACGAGTAATGCTACACCTACGTAGTACCAGTTACGTAATTAACATAATGTGAAACGTGTGAGCTGTTGATTGTAGATTGGGGGAGGGAGGGGCCCACCACCATGAAAATCAGGGGAGGAGAAAGAGAGAGGCAATTTACGTTAACCCTTTCGCAGGTTCCCGTAGATGTAGAAAAATGTGAAATGCGTGAATGTGCATTTGTAGATAAGGCCTTCCCTCGTTCATCCTTTTCTCCCACAAGATCTTGATCTTTCGTGCAACGCACGGGCATCTTGCTAGTACTCCTACAATATACTATATTATTGTGAAAGTTCATATACACCGGCCGAGATTAATGCAAAGACGGCAGATTTTCATTACATTTCGAACTTTTATAGGACAGAAAAACAAAAGAAACCCGACCCTAAACCTATTCTATGGCGGCGACCGACGTCCTCCATCTGTGATCTCCATGTACGGGGGCGGGGTTCAAGACCCGTGAAGTGAAGGTGCGGTCTCCGGCGAGGAAAAGTAGAACACGGGAGACGGACCGGCCAGTTGGCACACCATGCCCTGCCGCCTCCCATGCCCTACTCATCCTCAGAGGAGTCCCCGACCTCGGGGGTGCCGGACGTTGGACGGCGGCAAGTAAGACGCGTGGCTGACGGTGCTCCCGTCGTCGGCCGCCAGCGTGGCCACCGCTTGTGCAGTGACTTGAGCGAGGCTGGCGACTTGAGCGAGAGCGGCAACCTCAAGCTCCATCCCCGAAGACAAGCTCTCCCGCAGAGCGTTCGCGCTTGCGGTCATGGCGGATGTGGTGCCAGGTAGGAGGACAATGCGCTATGGTGTGGAGGTTAGCTGGCGTTACCGCTTTAAGTAGCGCATTCCGGTGAGGCCAAGCGTCCTGGTGCGTCAGTAAGTCACCAGAGTTGGTTCCTCGGGCACCGAGCCTCTTAACGGCGGCATACGGACGGACGACATGAATGCGGGAAGCTGGCGCCGGCTGGGAACGCATCGTGCAATGGCGCGAGGGACGAGGGTTTTTGGTGTGCCAGGGTAGTTAGCAACGGTCGTGGCAATGTTGGAGATGCCCTTTGCTCACATGCGATCGACGCATGTCATTGAAAAAGCAAGATGAGCCGGCATGGTCTCAGGTCCTGAGGATGCAGTTGGCCGCACTACACCACTCCACGGACGCGTCCCGGCGCCCCGTGCATCCTCGGCAAGCCGGGTGTTGGGGTGTGTTTGGATTGTGGCCAAAGTGCACCTTACCAAAATTTTGGTCATTACCAAAAGATTGGTCTTTGTTTGGATGGTTGCCATTTTTTTGAGGTGTTGGTCATGACCCAAAAATGGATGGTTGCCATTTTTTGTCATGCCAATGAACTCTAGCCAACTCTAGTTCATTTTTGTTGCCGATGTCGGCCAAATCATGGGCAACCAAAACCTCAACCAAAATTTTGGCTACCCAATGATTTGATGGGGAAACCTTGGGCACAAACCAAACATACTTTTGGTCATGCCACATCACTAACGCCACCCTCGGCACACTGAAACCGACCGTGTCTAGCGACGATGAGCGTGTCGCTCACCGCGGTCGCCGTGTCCAGAGGCGGTGTTGGAGCCGCGCCATGTTGTTGGCCACCACGACCCACATGAACGATTGCCGGTGGTGAGGAGGTCATGGGCCAGCTCCTCCATTGGACTAGTTTGCGCTACGTCATCCCGACAGGTGTGCCCCACATGTCGGTTTCCCTATTTTCCTGGCCATATTCGAGCGCCAGTGCTCCGTGTTGCGCATTAGGCCTTTCGCTATGTAGGCCAAGCAAGACAACTTATTGTTTATTTGAGCCGTTCAAGTATAATCATGTGGCGTTTGCTTATTTCTCATTCCTCTCCAACCCTCTTCTCCATCGATCATGCCGCCCTCCGGTCGAGTCCATCCTCCCGCATTCCTCATTTGAACATTCTGTCGAGTATCATTCACATGTGGGCCTAGACCATGCTTGAATTTCCAAATTTTTTTTGTAATTTGTCCGACGTGCATACAAAACAAATGGTTCGTTTGAAGTTTCACGTTGCCTCCACTACGTGTCGCTTCACGTCTTAGTTTTGACATCCCATTCGGTTCATGCCCCGACACATGTTGACGAGATCGATTGATGTTCAGAGATCAATTGCGTGTCATGGAATGAGATAAAGGTTTGGTCTATTTCTATGATAGAAATGACCCGCGGGGGGGGGGTCTGTGGGGATCGAAGGGAGTATATTGTACGTTCATAAGAGAAACGAACGTATTGTACCCACCCTAGTCCTCTTTCAATCGATATCCAGACCCCGAGATGAAATCGAGAGAGAACGAGTGGGGGCATGTGTGATACCTAAGGTGTATTCAAAATTTTGAACCGGTGATCATAGCATCCGCAAATCATATATAAAGGGTATTCGATGTTCGTTTCGTTTTTGAATGTACAATATACTCCCTCCTATCCTTTCTAGTTTACATATAAGTTTTATGTGTAGTCAAAGTATCTCTACTTTGATAAAAAAAAGTATCAACATTCAACAACGCCCAATCAATATTGTTAGATTCGTACGTACTCCTAGATTTGTACTCGAGATGGTTTCCAATTTGTTTTCAACCACGTGAATGTGCTTGTTCTCGTGCATGCTCTTCCTACTAGGATTTCGCCATGTATAGCCAGTCCAATAGTAACTTTTTTAAGCTCCATGTCCAATAGTACTAGTGGAGTACTGACAACATTTGTACTAGAGTATGCAGTGCTCATAGTTGTACTCCCTCCTTCCATTTATATAGGTGTGGAGGAGAGAGATGTGAAAAAGTAATGGGAGTGAGCTCTCATGCAAGAGCCTAGCTATATACGCATTCCTAGTTAAATACGTACAATAAATATGAAGAAAGAGATGGAGAGGAGATGGAAAAAAGTACTAACACAATAGCCAACCTTATAATTTTTTTTTCGGGAAATAGCCAACCTTATAGCCCACACTACTGTATGAGTGCATATAATGGATGATGGCTATAGATGACATGGCAGTTCCTTATAGCCATTGACTGGCTATATTATTAACCATGCTCTAAAGCGTTTTTCAAAACTGCATTTGACTATTGACAAGATTAATAGTACATGAGATGTATAATGTGAAAATTATATCATTGGAAGCTCCTTTCACATACGTATCCCTGCCTTACCCTCCCTTTCGGTCACTTACTGGCGGACCCCATGCTTGCTAGGCCCCGCATGTCAGTTACTCAATGGGTTCGACCAAGTCAGGGGATCCTCATCCGTAGTATACTCCCTCTGTTTTTATTTACTCCGCATAAAATGACGCGGCCGAGGGAGGGGGAGGGACGTCGGTTTGCTCTCAACTGTGGTCCCACAAGCGAGCGAAAACGCAAGACGAAGCGTGTTCCATTCGGTGAGCGACGTGGAGGGTCCAGCGTGCCGGGCTGCAACGCAAACGCGACAAGAGCGATGTATAGTAAAAACCGATTGACCGGTCGTCACCGGAACCACTATTCACACCAGAACCTTCGGTACTCGGCCTACGCCAGCCACTGCCCTAAAACCACACCTAATATCCAGCCCCTTCCCCCACCTTTTGATCCCCTAGCCCGCATCAAGCGTCCCCTAGTTCACCGGAAAGCCATGGTGCGCCGCAAGATCACGTACTACAAGATGCTGACGCCGGAGCGCCGCGCAGAAATCGCGGCGGTGGTCGGCGCCAGAGACCTCCGTTCCCAAGCTCGCCTTGCGGCGAGCCAATCCTCGAGTTCTCTAGAGCCAAGCTACGAGGAGGAGGAAGCTGATCCAATGTTCATGGCGGAGGTCGCGACGCAGAAGGCCCCCGATGGGTATGAGACGATGGACGTCGACTTCATGCCGGCGTCTGAGTCCCCCATGGTGCAGGCGGACCAGCGGTTCAACCTGGCGATACTAAAGGAGGACCGGGAGGTAGAGGCTCAACTCGACGCGGAGCGTGCGCATGCCGCTGCCATCGAGGCCCTCCTGCAGGTGGAACCGGACGTCCCGGACTTGAACTGGGCGACAGAGGCTCAACTCGACCTGGAGCGTGCGGATGCCGCTCTGATCGAGGCCCTCCTGCAGGCAGAACTGGACGTCATGGACTTGAACCGGGCAGCGAAGGCTCGAGTCAACACGGAGCATGCAGATGCCGCTGCCATCGAGGCCCTCCTGCAGGCGGAACCGGACGTCCTCGACTTGAACCGGGCGGTGCTATCGTCCGTGCAGAGCGCCCGCACACTCTGCATGAAAGAGTAGCTGGAGGCCGAGGACAACCATGGTGCGGAGACACACGTCGGCAGCTACGGCTAGTTCGTGCCGGTAGCCAAAGACGACGAGGCCGTCTCGTTCCGCGAGTAGTGATAGTTTTTCTTTATTTTGTTGCTTTTATGGATCTTTTGCTGTGTAGTAAAAACATATATTGTTATGCAAGTCGCCTGACTTGGGTCAGTCTACCATTTCAGGCGGTTGGATGAATATCCTACGTCTCCTAACCCTTCTTCCTCACCTCTTCTTCTTCCCCAACAGACCACCGCACGGGCCATACGGATACTCCCCAACATGCGGTTGGATATACTCTATGAACGAAAATTATGTGTCTGCGGTAGGATGGCTGAGTTTGGTTTGTTCACATGCGACAGCACATGTCAGTGAGGGTGTGTTCCTTGGTTGGGTTTGCGGCGTGCAGGAGTGACTGTGCATGTGAGGGTGCGGTGCGACCGCGGCGTGCTGGAGCGACCGTGTGAGGGTGCGGTGCGACCGCGACAACCGTGCGCAAGTGTACCTCCTTTTCATTTTGAAAACTTTAGGCAAGCTTGGCAAAAACGTGTGGCGAAGTATGGCAATGCAAGGCCTAGACCCAAACAGGATAAGTACGTAGTACTACGTACTAGGAGTACTAGTGTTAAAAAAGAAAGGCGGGGTTTTCCTTTGCGGGATTAATCGATACAAATCCTCATTTCACATGTCAATTAATGCGTATTTTTTTCTCCAAAGCCCAAAGAGCTAACCATCTCACTCCTCATCGCTTGATAAATGCAGCGCCATGCAAACCAACCTTCTCACTTCCGCATGCATGCAGGGGATATTAATGTCCTTGGTTGCTAGTACGAAACAAACCCCATCAATCTTGCCTCGATTAGTGTTAGTGGACTTTTGCAAATTGTAATTTTGATATACTGGCCTTGTGTACAAAAAATGGAGGTAGTAACTATATTTTACTTCCTTCCCCATTGCGGTGACGTCGACGATATCTCGAACGTTGTGGTTTGGCGAAGTGCGTTCGATGGAGAACACCATTGAGGGACACCATGGTAAGTCGTTCACAAGTGCCGCCTACAAGCCGAGACAACCGCCTGATTTGCATCCAGGAAGTCCGTTGAACCAAAGGACGCGTAAATGTACTAGTACTACTCGTAGACAATAGCGTCATCCGTCCAGCTTAGTGCGGTGAGATGGTTTCTCGAAGAAGATGATGGAGAAGCGGAGTTAGCGAAGAGTGAAATGATGGTTGCTTCGTCCGTGTTTTGTGATTTGACACCTCACTGCTTTGTGATTTGTGATAGAAGGGACAGGGGAGTAGACTCTGTCCTCTATATTGTACATGCGTCCAAGCACGGGAGAAAGAGGAGAGACGTTGCATTTTTCTATTCCTTCAATCAATCAATCAGGGAGCTTCAGTTCCATCCTTTTGGATTTGGTAACACCGTCCACAATGGTTCCCATGATTCCAAAAGCTATTTTCACATTTGGCTACACATTGTGGATGCCCTTAACTGTACCACTTGGTTTTTCTCCTGTGTGCTATCTATACAAATCTCAATTATATTGATCTAAAAAATTATAGAATCAAGATTAGTAAAAAGGAGGTGATTTTGCCACGCGGATGGCAGGGGAGGTTTCTTATTTTTAGGGGACGTTGTCCTAGCGGTTTGCTAACATGCGGTCCCACGTGTCAGTGCTTTACCAAGCCAATCCGCTTCCCACATGAGGCAGAACAACGGCAGAAGCAACACGTGGTTAACTTGAAGAAGATGAGGGAGAAGCGGATTCAGCAACGAGTGAAATGATGGTTGCTTCATCCCTCTAACTTTTTTTAGCATTATTACTTCGTCCCTCCAACTTAACTGCGGGAAAGGTGCAACTTTGTGATTTGACACCTCATTGCTCATTACTACGCCGGTGCCATGACTGGGTGCTTCACCCTGGCTGCTCTGCACTGTATTCCGGTATGGCACGTGGAACCGGTAGCTTAATGCCCCACATGTCGGCGAAAGGGACTAGAAGATCTATGAAAGCGAGCGCTCCACTCTTACGACGGAGGAGTACACGACACGACGGCCCAGTGAACTGTCACTTGTACTGTATATAGTATTATAGTTTTGCTATTTCGCACGACCCATCGATACAACCCCGATTAAACAGGAAAGGGCGGGATTTTTCCCGCGCGGTATATGATACTGGCCATAAATTCAAAGGCAATTTTAATGTATGCAAACTGAATAATTAAGTAATAATATGATATCTAGTAAAACTAAAAACACATATGATTTATTGTGTTAGAGTGTAGTAGTAGTGATGTATTGCATAGTTGTTAGATGTAACATGCGAGAATGTGTAAAGATGTAGTTTTGGAGGGTCTATAGAGAGAAAAGCGTAATACGTTCACCAAACTTCAGAATAAGCTGATTACGGCCACTACATACATTTTGCGGTGATTATACAGTCACTTGCTCACGGTTCAGCATCGGATTGCACTCTGTTGACCGGCCAAATAGTCTGCGTGGCACCATGTTTACTAGTTAAATTGACCATGTTCCTTGTGGGTCCCACCTGTTAGTTCGCATAGGGAAAAGGTCAGATAAACACAAATTTACGCAGGCGCGACAAGACTCCACCCCGTGCGCGGGAATCACCTGGTTGTGTATGTGTCTATCAGGGACTGATGTCTGCGCATGCATGTGTAGGTTGAGCACTTGAGCGTGAGAGAGTGTGTTGGTCGTGTGGTGTACTGGTGTGTGCATGCATGCATGCGTGTGTGCATGTGAGTGTTGCGTGCGTGCGTGGCTGCATGTGTATGTGTGAGTGTTGCGTTCATGCATGGGTGCATGTGTTCGTGTGAGTGTTGCGTGCATGCAGCTCGTGCGCATGCGTGCGTGTGTGTATAATCACCACACCAGCTCCTATGTGTTAAAACAGACGGCTCAGCATACCAATACAAGGCCTCCTTGTCCGTTGTACCCGCGGTCATGACTTCGAACCACTGTCCAATATATTTTGTCGTTTGTTTTCATTCGTACTAGCAAGATGCTCGTGTGTTGCACGTAACATCAAGATGCATTTGTATGACTAGTTTATCTTGTGAGAGAAAAGGATGAACGAGGGAAGGCCTTATTTGCAAATGTGGAGAGGTGTGTGGGTACCTTTTTGCAAAATTGTCATAGTTTCTTTCCTATCCGTCAGATATAAATCGGACGACCTATATTGCAGGATGGCAGGCACACCATCATCACCAACTCTCTTTTTATAAGAGTGTATTTTATCCCTGCTCTTATAAAAAGCATAGTCGGTGATGATCATGTGCCTGCCATCCTGCAATATAGGCCGTCCGATCTATATCTGACGGATGGGAAGGAAACTATGGCAATTTTGCAAAAAGATACCCACACCCCTCTCCACACTTGCAAATAAGGCCTTCCCTTGTTCATCCTTTTCTCCCACAAGATAAACTACTCATACAAATGCATCTTGATGTTCCGTGCAACGCATGGGCATCTTGCTAGTATTTTATAAGAGTGTAGATGTAGAGTGGATACAAGCCGACAGGTGGGCCCGATGGTAGTGAGATAATGTGATGCAACACTAGAGGTGCCACGTGGAGCGTTTAACTAGTCAACTAGTCGTGTCTTGAGCAAATACAGAGTTGTACGGTGAGCCGGTGACTGTATAATAACCACAAAATGTAAATGGTGACCGTAATGAGTGGATTATGAAGTCCAATGTACATATCGTGCTTTCGCTTTAAATACAATGATCGTGACTGTATATATCGTGAGAGAAAGATGAAACATGCGTGAATGTGCTGGGGGCTTACTTTTAGAGGACCTGGAGATAGTTTGTGTGCGTACATGAAAGGGGCGTAGAGGGGGGGTATGCGATGGAGAGAGAGATGCTCTTCGTTTCTCTTTATTATGACTAACTTTATATATAGTATAAAAATATACAAAATCACAGTGCGGAATAAATGTCATTGTGGGCACCATGCAATGCAAGCATTCATACTCCTCCATATAACTTTGTAATGTTGTATATATGTAGAAATTGTAAAACATTTTTTTGGCCACACTTTATTCGAAAGGAATGTTGTATGCGAAATAAACGTGAAGAGTGGGCTTTTTAGATCAATGGGGTACGTGATGTAACATGTGTGAATGTGTAGTTGATGCATTTGGCAGGGCCTAGAGAGGTATGTGTGTGTATTACGTATTCGAGAGAGGCATGGATAGAGGGGCCGATAGGGGGGCGTGGGAGAGATAGCACGAGAAATGAGAGTGGTCTAGAGAGAGAGACGAATATGACGTCATGGCGAGAGATTCCCTTGAGTGTTTATATGCAAGGGGGAGTGGATAGAGGCACCAGAAGAATATATTTTTTGTGTGTGGTGTCTGTGTTGGTATGTGTGGGTGTGAGAAGATAACGAGACGTGGGGGAAGAGGGTGTGTCACCGCGTGAGGTTCGGTGGGTCGAGGTGAGGCCCTTCGTTCGGTTCCGTCCTGCGCCACATTGGTCGGCCCGTGATGCATTTAGGGAGACCCATGGATGACTCGTCGTACAAGACAACGATAGCATAATTGTGAAGGACTCTATGTCCACTGACAAAGCCGGCTAGGATTTGTAACCCTAGGTTCTCGGACTAAGGTAACCCCTTTATCTATGATATTACTATTCATCCAACCTAACTTTAAGGGGCATCCTACAGAATGCTCTGCTAGAATCATACTCATCGATTAGGAAGAGAGGTGTGAGACAATGCATGAGAGACAGGCCTAAAGATAATGTGCGTACAGGAGACACGTAGGCAGGTCTATGTATATAGAAAGGGTCGATGGGGATTGTGCATGTGTATGCTTGTGAGAGGAAGAGTGCTTGTGATAAAGGTTAGTGAAAACAGTCGTGAATGGTTACGAGAGGGAGGGAGGGTTATATCAAGAACATGTGTGCGAGAAAGACACATCGGGAGAGAGTGTGTGAGCATGTGTGAGAGACCACCGATGGAGAGTGAAACTACACGTACAAGACTGCTGTACACATTGATTAAATATGTAGATTGTATCCAAATATTAGGATGGGATCATGGTATTTGCAATTCGCATAAGGAATGGTCATTGATCCATCAGACATCTAGATTCTATCGAATTTGAGCATGTCTATGTTATTATTCGACACAATTGATCCACATAGTTAGTTTTTTGAACTCCAAACAATGCATCGCTTTAGCAATCGAATATAAATGTGAGTATAGTTCATGTTGTGTGTAAAGCACATTATACATACGAAAGTTACACAATGAACATTATAAATAGCTACCTATGAACTAGCATACATTTGAATTCAACTTAAAGTGGTTTTAAAAATCGAATTCAACATGAAGTCCATTCAATTATTTGAATTTGATATCATGGCATTTGTAAATCATACCTAAATTATGGGGGCACCAATATTTGCTCTGATTTTGTACATAATAGCATATGTAGTCGTGTACAAAATAGATTCTAATTTAGCTCCTCCATTCCAAAATAATCGTAGTTACAGGATTTTCAAGTGTCAAAATTTCAAAAAGAAGAGGATAATTGAATGAGGTTTTCAAACATACAAGGTCAGATTTAATGTTGTCTATTTAAGTCAATCCTCAAAGTTCAAGAGTACTCTAAACATGAATGCTTGTGTTTCAAAATTTTGAACGAAGTGCCAAAAGAGCCTCTACTCGCCCGAAACCGAGTGAGACCAATGCTTGGTAGTACAAGGAAATTACTTTTCTAATAACTCCGGCCCGTGAAACCTACCGGCCCGACGTCCAAATGTCTAAACCGGGGTAGGTTTGTAGCTTCATCTAGACACCACGCAACCGCCTCCGAAAAACAATCATACACAATGGCCACCTAAGCACACATGCACGCGGCCGAAATCGCTCCCGCCCACTATTTGGGACACCTGGGATTACCATCCTACCCCGGACGCGCAGTAGGTCCAAAATTTAAGAGGGGGGCAAAGTTTGTACTTTCCGCAAATTTCAAACAAGCGCATCCCATCTTCTGTCCAAAAAATCCAAAACAAGCGTGTCCCAGACCGAAACATGGTTCTCCCCCCTCCCCCCCCCCCCCCCCCGCCCACCCATCTGATTCCCCATTCGTACTCCGTGGGCGCAAAAACTACCTCTCCACCAGCCGCAAAACCCCGGCGTCCTCCGTCCGCCACCCCATTCCACCCATCAACCGCTGCCCTCCTCCATCACGCCGGAGCCGATACCCCGATGATGTCGTCCACCGCAACCTCAACCACAACGCCCTCCACGGCTAGTAGTTGAAGCCGAGGCCGAGCCGTCCGTACCCGAGCCAGTTCAACCACGTCGTCCTGCGCCTCACCGCTGCCGCTCCAACTTCGCCACCCTCCACCGCACTGGAGTTGTTCCTGCTACGCCGTCCTTCGCCGCCTCGGATCTGCTTCCCCTCCGCCGACATACGGCCACGGCAACACAGTCAACAATTTGGCCATGGGTTCATACAAGCCTGCACCCTCTAGAACATCGGTTTCCCCGGCAAAAAGAAGAAGATCAGCGCGACATGTGGAGGCGACCACACCGGCAACCGAAAATGGTACTCCTCTTCCCTTATTCATGCAAATATTGCGTGTCTGCTTACACGGTATTCATCCCACAGAAGACACTAGTTGACTGCTTCTTCTTGATACTAGATGTTCCTAGTAACTCGCGATGCACAAGGTTTCTCCTCATATACTATTTCACCTTAGCTAGAGGTCCGTCGCCCCCTGAATTTCAATTCATGGTCAGTTGATTCCCAATTAACGGAAGCATTCCCTGGCCTAACAGGCGCTAGTTTGCCTATTACGCTGGGGAAGCAGCGCCTCGGTGTTTATCTTAGGGGCATGTGGGGCCTAGAGCTACTGGCACCCGATCTGGAGGTCGGCCGGGATTAAATTGATGGCCTGGGGTCGCTTCCAAGCACGGCGGTGGTGTGAGGTCGAGGGGAGGGCGGGGCGGTGGAGGCAGGGGTCTGGGCCGGTGGTCGCTGGCGGTTCGAGAAAGATCGTCAACAGTGACTGGCGGGAGGTAGACGAAGGCCATCTGCCTGTTCCTTATAGATCGGATGGTTCATTAAGAAAATCGACTGACCTATTTATTTTTAGTCGACTGTTATCTTGATATGACCACATGTGGTGCTGTGCTGGAGGAGTACCTGCATTTCCTGTGCTCATATATTACGAAATCATATGGAGTAGAATCTAATTTTGTTTGCCATGCAATGTTGTAGAGCTATCATATGTCTCATGTCATCTATTTTTCAGCCACCTGGTATTTGCTAATTTTACAATGCACTAGTTTTGCACACACTTCACCCATACTCTCACCATTGTGTTTTTATGCAAGGGTATTTCAGAGTCTGCCTTGAGAGAAGCAGAAAAGAAAAGAGAGAAGTTGCTCTAGCTTTCTACGCGGGTAAGCACAACATGTTACAACGCTATAAAGGGTGCAGTGTCAGCAGATGGAGACGGTAAACGTAGCTCTGGAGTTGATGACCTCGCTCGCAATGAACCACCATCCCAGGTGCTTGCTTTAACTTCGCGGTGTCATATGTGGTTGCATGTTCCATATCGTGTCTAGCTTGTATTCGAAAGGCCGAAGTAGGTCTTTATTAAGATAAGGAAAGATATTTTTTACATGAACCACCATCCCGTGAGCACCAGAAGACAAATAGCTAGTCAAGGCACTGGCCGAGCCAGTGGAAAGCCCAGCAAAGAGAGGCATCACCTGGAAGCCAACTAAAAAGCCGTGATGGTGGCGAAGCAGCCCACCTCCCACCAGGCTCTCAGGTTCTAGATGATCATGCTCACCACTCCAGCCGGATGTCTAGCTTGTATTGCTTCCAATTTGGTTAAATTGAATCTGCTTAGCTTACACATTATACCTTTGAATATGACATGCCTTTCTGTTTTTGGTACATACTAGTACATCTGTGTATTAACCATGTTCTTACATCAAACTAATGTTCTTGTGTATCCCTCATCAATCACTTATGATGAGGCAGTCAGGCAAGTGGATTACTCCTCATTTAAAGAATGCAGCATCAGCCTCCCGACATGATTCTCAAGAAACAGCAAGGCTAGATGAAGATAGTGAACGTAGCTCTGTAGTTGATTACCGCATTTCCCCTACACTAGCATCGCAGGTGCTTGCTCTAACTTGGCAGCGTGATATGTGGTTGCATGTTGCATATGGTGTCTAGATTGTAATTCTTCCAATCTGGTTAAACTGCATGTGCTATTCTGCTTAGCTTATACCCCCTCCGTCCGGAAATACTTGTCATCAAAATGAATAAAATGGGATGTATCTAGATGTATTTTTTGTTTTAGATACATCCCTTTTTGTCCACTTTGATGACAAGTATTTTCGGACAGAGGGAGTACATTATACCTGTTAATGTGACATGCCTTCCTATATTTAGTACATAGTACATCTGTCTATTAAGCATGTCCTCACATAAAACTATTGTTTTTTTGTATCCCGCATAAATCAATATGACGAGACACCGTCAGTATATGCAGTGTGATATTAGTTGCATCTTTGATATGATTTATAGCATGCACTGCTTCTAATTTGTTGAAATGCCATTTATGATGGGACACTTTTAACTTGGCAGAGTCATATTGGTTGCATCTTTCACGTGGTGTCTAGCTTGCATTGCTTCTTATTTGGTGAAATGGTTTCTGCTTAGTTTACACAAACAGTTGTGAATATGCCATGCCGTCCTGTTTTTCGTATTATTCCATCCTGGAATCATGTGTTCGCCTTACATCAAAGTAGTGATTGTCAGTATCATGCATGAATGAGTTCTGAAGAGTGATTTTTATTACTTTTTCTTGTCAGTTTTACTTGACAATTCAAAATCAATAAAGCGGAAGGAATTTAGCAAGGCAGCAAGGTGCTCCTTCCAAATGGAGGGCCTCTACAGATTCTACTCCTCCATCCCCCAAGATGATTTCCAAGACAACACATGCATAGACACTCAACATAGCTGTGTTGGTGATGAGCATGTCTCCCCTAGTGCACCATCACAGGTGCTCCCTCTAACTTGGCACTGTTATATGTGGTTGCATGTTATGTATGATGTCTAGCTTGTATTGCTTCTAATTTTGTTGAATTTCATCTGCTTACTTTACACATTATACTTGTGACTAAGACACGTGTTCCTGTTTCTAGAACATACAATATCTATCTATCACACCATGTTCTTACATCAAAGTACATTTGTTCTGAAGAACTAAATTGTTATTCGTTTTTCTAGTCGGCTTGACTTAACATGGCATAGAGAAAGAGGAAGCAAGACAGAACGACAGGGAAAGGGAAGCAGAACAATCCTGCAGATTCTGCTGGTACTGATGGTGCAATAGAAGGTCAAAGTCCAGCGGAAAATTGTACCGATAGGGTATCCCATGCTACACGAGCTGTAGAACAAGCCAAACAGAAAAAATAGCTGCCACCAAACAAGCAGAGACAACCCTAGTTTTTGCAAGACCTTCCACAGTACCACCAGCTACATGATTTACTCATTCGTCAACTCAGCTAGCAGCACGTTCGCAAGCTCCCTTGCCACCTGACACTACTTCCGAAGCACTCTTGACACAAGATGAGTTGGCAAGATCAGATGAACTTTGTGAGCTTCAACAGCAAGAAGGTAGTTGCTGGAGTCAAGTTACAGTTGCATGCTTCTTTATATGTAGTCTCACAGTTTCATGTACACTAACACTTCCTATGTTTGTTGTTGGACTAGCACCTAGGCGCAAGAGGAAACAAACATCAGGGATAATGCTCGATAGGTTAACTAAATCTAGAGGAGGAAGAATGGAGATCCATTTTGAGGCAGGTTTAAAAAGGCCACGTGATGCTACAGAGTCAGCCAAGTTAGTATCAGAGGCATCGGTTGCTGTTAGGTGTCATGTACATATCCTCCCAACATGGATTCAGTACAGGAATGACAAAGATGAAACCCAGTTCAACACCTTCCTCGACCATTTATATGTAAGTATGGTTATGTATGGAAACTAGTAATATCGTCTTGCTCTGTCCAATACTTTCTTGGTTGCTGATAATGAGACTCCCATAATTTTCAATAGATGAGGTTCAAGTTGGATAGCCAAGATGATGCTGCAACCAGACAAGCTTGCACCCATGTTTTCAAGTCTGCTCTGCGACAGTATCAGTATATGAGGAAAACTCACTTTGAAGGCTAGGCTAATAGTGAACTTGCCCAAACATCTCTAGTGGAAAATATATCTGATGAAGACTGGAGGCCTCATTAAACACTGGTCCGATCCGAAGTATCAGGTACATTATATATATGTGATCAGATCACATGTTGAAGTCCTATTTACGCATGTGCCACACACATCTATCTTCTTGTACATGAACTGTTCAAAGAACAAGGCCAACCGTACGAAAGTGAAATTCCAACAGACGACAGGATCTCGTAGCTATATTGCACACTGCGAGGCTCTTGTAATTAGCTGTTGTTTCACTCTTTTCGTTGTACCATATTATCAGATCTATATTGACTTGTTCCAAATGCACAGGAAAGCCCGCAAGGACCAAAAAGTACCTAAACCAAATGATGTCGAAATCTTCAAGGACTGTCACACCAACAAGAAGAAGGGCATGACTACACCAGTCAAAGCCGCTGTTGTAAGTCCTTAATCCTCATGCCTTTTAACTACTACTTACTCTGACTTGTGCCTTGAACTACATGGTTTGCAGCCAATGTCTATTACCCTTTTCAATTTTAAACACAATTGTCTTAGCGTATCATTGCACCTTACAAGGTTTAAAAGAGAGGAGTGATGTTCCTTTGATCTTGACCTGTAATCTAGTTCCGTGCTGGACTTGCCCACACAATGTTACAATTGCCTATTTGTCTGTTCTCAGTTGTTTTGTGATATGAATGATGTCGTACTATGCTTACCGTATTATAAACTTCGTCTCTTTATCCTTAGCCCTCAATACAATGTGAAGAAATTTACAATACATTAGCGATGGTACATGGTCATATGTTTGGAACCTGGTTTTATTATGTGCTTTGCAATAAAATACAACTATTATTTTACATGGGTTCACCAGAATAAGTTTTGTATATAGACCAAAGCTATTTTGTTTGGTTTTTCTTCCTCCTTAATATCTTCTGTTCTGGTACTACTAATGTAAACTACAACTTTTCAGTGAGCTATGGAAAAAATGGTGGAACCGCCACCTTCTGAAGGTGGCGAGGCAACTATAACCGTAATGTCAGCTCTTGCTGCAGTGGGTCAGTACATGTCCACTAACAGTGCCAAAAGCACGTTCCTGCGTAATACTGGCTTGGTTGTTAAGGCAATCTTGTCCAAACTACCTCATGATCAAGGTATGCAAGCTCAAAACAATGTTGTATCTGCGCTCCAGACACAAGTCCATTCCCTAACAGAGACCCTTTGTGAAACAAGGAGAGATATTATTCGATGTATGGTTTTGAAACCAGACTATCAGACATTTTCTATGTTGTTCAGGAGCCTAGGAGAACTGAAGGTGAAGGTTATGGTGCTCCATCGAACAATACAGCATGAAAACGTAACAGTCAGGTCAAATGAACCGAGCTTCTAAACTTCTAGTGGTGCATTTATCTGCTAGACTGTTAACTTTTATGCCAACCTTCCTTTTGTTTTATAGTTGTAATTTGTTTTGGTGCGATACAAAATTTGTTCTTAACGTGCAGCCACCGGCTGAAGAAAACAGCAAGCTATTTTTGTATAGTGTAGGGCGTTCCCTATATTTTCACTGCTGGCGAACTTTGATGCCCACCGGCTGTAGTTAACATGGGCCTCCTACGGGCCGTAGAAACAATGGGCCTTCTAAGGGCCGTAGAAACAATGGGCCTTCTACGTGGCGTAGAAACAATGGGCCTTATACGGGCCGTAGACACAATGGACCTTCTATGGGCCATATAATCAATGGGCCTTCTACGGGCTTATGATCGGTTGGCCAAACATGGGCCAATAACAGACCACATTATCGCCGTAAATGGGCTAGAGTTGAAATCGTCCGTTCATGGGCCGACCATAACGGTTCGTCGTTAACTGGCCGTATTTTGATGACGCTATGAAAACGGCCCAACGTATTAATGGGCCACAAATGGGCCGACTGTAACCACGACTGAATTTGGCCCACAAGCAGAAAATGACAGTAACAGGCCATAAATAAACGAATGTGGAAATGAGCCCAAGAATAAATGGGCCCTGAGAAGGCCGAAAGATCACATGGGCTAGAAATGGCCCAACGGAATAATGGGCCGTTAATGGGTATAAAGTGATACACGGTTCATTACGGGCCAGTTTCACCACGTGTCGTTAATGGGTATAAAGTGATACACTGTTCATTACGGGCCAGTTTTACCATGGGCCGTTAATGGGCCGAGAGTAATAAGGGCCTCATACGGGCTGAAAGACGTCATGGGCCATACATGGGCCAGAAGTTAAAACGGGCTGGAATTATATTGGACGGCCCAGATGGCGCTACTGGGCCTAACTCGGATAGGCCGTAAATGGGCCCTGGGTTAGCGGGCTGTAAATGGGCTATATGCGAACATGTCGCTAACAGGCTTGTTGTGGGCCGGCCCGCCACCTTTTGACCAAGTCAAACAGGCCGGCCTTTTCACAGGAATGGGCCTCTATTGGGTCGTGCCACGTGTCGATGTATCATAGGCGCTTTGGGTCCAATGAGTGGATGACATCTGTCCCAACGGTGAGCCGACATGTGTTTCCTCCAGCCAATGATGATTTTACACGTGGAAAATCCCCACTGGTCGGGGCTGTTAATGGGTTATCGGATCCAAAACCGGACCCGATAGCTTAATGGCGTTCCGTTACGGTGGATGCCACGTGTCGGTCACCCTTGACGAAAGCACTTCTGTGACGCGCGATTTATCGTCATGGAAGTGGACACTTCAGTGATGATAATTTTCGTAATGTCATGGAACACTTCTACGACAGCACAGGTATGACTATCTTGATTCTTTCATAAATTTGTCATGGATGTACATGCATGACAGAAAACGTGACCTACTGTGACAAACACGTATCATCACGAAAGTGTATTTTTTTGTAGTGTAAGTAACATTGGACACTAGCATGAGTAGGATATGAACACCATGAACATAAATATCATAGAGGCTCTGTTGGTTTTGATTCAACTACATGCATGAACATGTGCCAAGTCAAGCCACTCGAACATTCAAAGGAGGATACCATATCATCATACTACACCACAATCATTTTAACGCAATGTTGATATCCAAGACAAATCATTATCCACCCCTAGCTACTTATGCATTGCATGAGAAACTATAATCTCTAATTGTCATTGCAAACATGTTTAATCATAATGGGCTGAAGCCTGGATACTATGTTAAACATATTTACAAAAACAGAACAAGTCGAGTTCATACCCGTTTCTCTCTGCCACAGCCAGGTCATCGAGCATCGTCATTATTACCTTTCACTTGCACGACCGAACGATATGAAATTAATGGTGCAAGAGTACCATGGACTAAGCTGGAGTCTGCAAACATTTTATTCAACATGAGAAGACAAGGTAAAACGGGCTCTTTGTTAGATCAACGATAATGGATATGAGAGCCACTCAACATTTTCATCGTGGTCTTCTCCTCGGTACGACTCAATAAAAAGAAAAGAAATTCAGAGAACACACTAAAATATTTTTGGAGTTTTTGGTTTTCTTGAACAAGCAAATAAAAGGGAAAAGCAAAAAACAAGAAAAACTATTTACACGAGAAAGCTCCCAACAAGCTAAAGAAGAACAAGGAAAGCCTTTTGAGTTTTCTTTTTAGTGCTACAACTAACTACTCTAGAAAGAAAAATAAAAAAGAAGTAGGAAATATTTTTGGATATTCTCAAAGTTTTTCAAACACACAAGAAGAAAGCGAGAAAATAAATCTAACATGGATAATACAATGAAAGAGTGTGGACACCGACAAATGAAGTGTGTGAACATGAATGTAATGTCGGTGGAAATGCGTACTCCCCCAAGCTTAGGCTTTTGGCCTATCTTGGTAATCAGTCAGTAGTCGAAGAAACCATGGGGTCCCATGTCGAACTGCTGAGGAGCGGGCACCTGTGGATCCCACTGCTGAGGCTCCTCCTCTGCTGCAGCCTGGTTGTTCCGGTAGGCGATGATATCCGCAGGCATAATCCTGTATCCACACCTGGCAATAGGATCAAACAAAGCAAGTGCAGGCAATGGAATAATATCATGAGTTCTCACACTGAAAACCAGGTTATACAGAATAGGGATGTTAGGGTAATTGGTAGCAATAAACTAGTGGTGTTCCATGGCCGCGTGATCTAGGCAAACCTTGGGCAAAGGATAATCATGCAAGTGTATCTGAACGTTAAAGTGAGCCGCCAAACGAGTAGCGTAAATGCCACCATGTATTTTACCCTTGGATTTATTAATGTAAAGGCGATGTGCCACAATAGCTCCCAAGCTATAAGTGTTGTTGCCTTCAAGTGCACAGTGTAAAACAGCAAGGTCTGGGGCACTGAGTGCACCCACCATCTCTCTAGCAAGCAAGCATTTTGCAATGAAAAGAGCAAAATAGTGCAGAACAGGAAAATGCAAGCCAGCGGCGGTGATACCCGACACCCCTCTCTCATCAACCGCTGTCAGAGTACGATAAAAGCCTTCAAACTCTTTAGGCCTAGGCTCTACCAAACCACCATCAGAAGGAAGCAAGCATATTTGACAAAATTTAGTAAGCGGTATCTGGTGGGGTTCAACATATAAATTAAACAGTACCTCAGGGGGATTATTCCTATGAAGAAAAGTAAAACTTTTCACAAAGGAGTTTGTGAGGAGATGATACTGTTCACATTCAGCTGCGATGAAGTCAGTGAGGCCGGCATTAGCAGCATATTGTGCAAACTCTTGAAGGATTCCGGCCCCTTCCATGAACGGGTTATGCGGCCATTCGCACGACCGTACCTCCGGCAATCTCCAGGGGTGGAGATCACTATCAGATGACTCCCCAATCACTCCCTTGGAGTTCTTCTTTGAAGCAAACTTGCTAAAGATACTCATGTTTTTTCTATGAAAAAAAATTCTGAAATTTTTAGTCCACAAAATTTTCTCAACAAAATTTTACAAGATTGATAGCAACTACTCATAGGGATGCATACAGGCCATAGCAAGCATTCAAACTACTTAGAACTCTAAGAATTCAACATGCAAGCTCATCTACAGCAGCACCAAGAGTAGCTAATTATTCAAAATATAAAGCACCAAAACAAAAACTAATTGGACAAATGGAGGAGTCACATACCAAGCAAAAATCCCCTGAAACAGTTTGGAAATGGAGATTCGAGCAAAGAGATTAAAATCCACAGGTTTGAGAGCAAGAACACGAGAGAGAGAGAGAGCAGTGGTGATTTTTCTTCTGGAGGTAGGTGATGATGTGATATGAAGAGATAAGTGAGGGACCCACGTGGGGACCACAACCCACCAGGGCGCGCCTGGGGGTCCTGGATTGCCCAGGTGGGCTATGCCCAGGTGGGCTATGCCTAGCCCACCTGGTGCACCTCCCTCTGATGTTATTTGCACCGAAAATTCTTAAATATTCAGAAGAATGTATTAAATTTTCAGAGCATTCTAAGAACTTATCTTTTTTGGTCATTTTTTATTCCAGGTAAATTCAGAAAACAGACAAAACATGGCATTTTATTTTGTTTAACTAATACAAATAGAAAACAAAAGGTAGGTACAGAAGGTAGTGCTCACTAAATTCATCAACTTCATACCTCTCAAAAATGATCCATTAATAAGGTCAATCAGGTCTTATTAAGAACAACTTTCGATTAGCATGAAACCGAAGAACATGCGTAAATCACTAAGTTACCTCAACGGGGATATGAATGTCCCCAACAATAAGCATTTCATATTTCTTTTTAACAGTAGGTAGAGGTAGTTGAAAACTTCCAATAGTGATTGTCGGAGATTTTTCAATAACATTAATACCATTCACTTGGAATTTTTTCTTCAAAAAGTGCACCGTATGCTCATTACCATTGATATGAAAAGTGACCTTGCTTTTATTGCAATCAACAACAGCCCCTGCAGTATTCAAGAAGGGTCTACCAAGGATAATCGAGATGTTGTCGTCCTCAGGCATCTCAAGTATAACAAAGTCAGTCAAAATAGTAACATTAGCAACAACAAAGGGCACATCCTCACAAATACCGATAGGTATGGCAGTAGATTTGTCAGCCATTTGCAAAGATATTTCAGTAGGTGTGAGTTTATTCAAATCAAGTCTTTTATATAAAGAGAAAGGCAAAACACTAACACCAGCTCCCAAGTCACATAAGGCAGTTATCACATAATTTCTTTTGATGGAGCAAGGTATAGTTGGTATTCCCGGATCTCCAAGTTTCTTAGCTACTCCATCTTCAAAATTATAATTAGCAAGCATAGTGGAGATTTCAGCTTCCAGTATTTTTCTCTTATTGGTGATGACGTCTTTCATGTACTTTAAGAATATCAGTCAAGCGAGTACGCAAAAATACTGGCTTGTTCATCATCTTTCTTTTTAGTTGGCTTGGGTGGAAACGGCATAGGTTTTGAACCCATGGTTCTCTTTCTTTATCGTGTTTTCTAGCAACAAAGTCTCTTTTATCATATCTGTTATTTCTAGGTTGTGGGTTATCAAGATCAACTCCAGGTTCTATCTCAACATTATTGACTGGTTCTTTATTGTTTAGTTGAGTATCTTCATGAACCTCATCATTAACTTTTTCATTATGAGAAGGTGAGTGTTCACTACTAGGTTGAGTTTCAGCATCAGAGATAGGAACTTCATTACCAGGTGGTTTTTCTACTTCAGGTTCACTAGAGGCATGCAAAGTCCTATCATTTTTCTTATTCTTTTGATTTTTAGAAGGACTACATGCATCAGTGTTAGCTCCTTGATAGGCTTGTTCAATTCTTTTTGGGTGTCCCTCAGGATAAAGTTGTTCCTAGGTCATTTTACCTCCTCTAGTTGCTACTCTAACAACAAAGTCATGTATGTTATTATTCATTTCATCTAGCAACTCTCTTTGAGATTTAGAAACTTGTTCTAACTGGGTTTGAACCATAGAAGCATGTTTTTCCACAACTCTAACATCATTTGAGATTCTAAATAACAAGTCACTCAAGCGAGCAATCATATCAGAATTGTATTTCAACTGTTTCATAACATTTGCATTGAAGTGATCTTGCTTTCTAATGTAATTTTCAAACTCATAAAGGCTTGGCTAGGGTGCATATTGTGAGGATTGTCATTATCATTGAGTTTCATTAGAGAATTTACCTCTACCACCTTAGGAGGTGGTGGTGTATCAAGCCCATGTATTTGTTCAATAGGGGGTAAATTTCTGACATCTGCTTTAATACCTTTTTCCTTCATAGATTTCTTTGCCTCTTGCATATCTTCAGTACTGACACTACTGGAATCAGCTACTTTGCCATCTGCCAGCTCTTTGCCGTCCGCTAGCGGACGGCAAAGAAGCTCTTTGCCATCACCTACTTGAAAGCAGACGGCAAAGAACAGGCTGATGGCAAAGAAAGCCTTTGCCATCAGCCTGTTCTTTGCCGTCCGCTAGCGGACGGCAAAGAGGGAGGGGGCCCCACTGAGGAGCTGGTTAAAAAATACTTAACGGCCCCCCTCTTTGCCATCCGCTAGCGGACGGCAGAGCGCACATTAGCGGACGGCAAAGGTGGCGGACGGCAAAGATTAAACGTATCTAACGGCCGGCGCGCCCCACCCCCCCTCTCTCTCTGTTTCCCTCCCACACACGCGCGTCGCCGCCCCCACCACTCACCGCCGCCCGATCGCACCACCGCCCCACCGCCCCACCGTCTCCCCGCCCCGTCGCCCCACCGCCCCGTCGCCCCGGCCCCCCTCCTCGTCTCGGCGCCGCCGCGCCCAGGCCCCCCTGCGACCCGGCCCCCCGCGCCCCACCGCCCCGGGCGCCGTCGCTCCACCGGCCGCCTGCCCCGTCGCCCCCGCCGCGCCCCGGCCCCCCGCGCCCCACCGCCCTGGGACCGGCGCCGCTGCCCCAGGCCGCCCCGCCCCCCTCCTCCACCGGCCACCTCCTCCACCGGCCCAGGTGAGCTCTACCTCTCCTTTTTTTTTCTGTTTTTTAAGTTTTAGGTTTATGTTTAGTTTAGATTTAGTTTTAGTTTTAGGTTTAGTTTCAGGTTTTGGTTTAGTTTTAGTTTAGTTTTAGGTTTAGATTTAGTTTTTTCCTTTTTTTTCTTCTGTTTTTTAGTTCTAGGTTTATGTTTAGATTAGATTTAGGTTTAGTTTTAGGTTTAGTTCAGTTTTAGGAAAGAAAAAGAAGAAGAAGAAAAAACAGGAGAGGAGGAGAAGAAGAAGAGGAAAAAGGAAAGGAAGAAGAAGAAGAGGAGGAGGAGGAGAAAAAAGAAGAAGAGGAAGAAGAAGAAGAAAAAAACAGTAGAGGAGGAGAAGAAGAAGAGGAAAAAGGAAAGGAAGAAGAAGAAGAGGAGGAGGAGAAGAAAAAAGAAGAGGAAGAAGAAGAAGAAAAACAGGAGAGAAGGAGAAGAAGAAGAGGAAAAAGGAAAGGAAGAAGAAGAAGAGGAGGAGGAGAAGAAAAAAGAAGAAGAGGAAGAAGAAGAAGAAGAAGAAGAAGAAGAAGAAGAAGAAGAAGAAGAAGAAGAAGAAGAAACAGGAGAGGAGGAGAAGAAGAAGAGGAAAAAGGAAAGGAAGAAGAAGAGGAGGAGGAGGAGAAGAAAAAAGAAGAAGAGGAAGAAGAAGAAGAAGAAAAAAATAGGAGAGGAGCAGAAGAAGAAGAGGAAAAAGGAAAGGAGGAAGAAGAAGAAGAAGAAGAAGAAGAAGAAGAAGGAAAAAAAGGAAGAAAAGGAAGAAAAGGAAGAAGAGGAAGAAGAAGAAAAGGAAAAAAGACCCCGACCCGGCACCCCGACACGACACCCCGACCCCGAGACCCCGACCCCGACACCCCGACCCCGACCCCGACCCCGACCCCGACCCCGACCCCGACACCCCGACCCCCCGAGCCTGACCCGACACCCCAACCCCGAGCCTGACCCGACACCCTGACCCCGACACCACACCCCGACCCCGAAACAACACCCCGACACCGACACGGCACTACCCCGACATCGACACGACACCCCGACCCCCGACCCCGAAACAGCACCCCGACCCCGACACGGCACCCCGACACCGACAGGACACCCCGACCACCGACACCTCCCGAAAAGGTGTTCTTTGGCCTTCCAGAGGCCGACGGGGTCATATATTTGTGAATTATTAGTTAGGTCATATATTTTTCGATTTTGTTATGAAAAACATCATATATAATTGTGTTGATCGTGTAGTTTTAAATGTGCAGTTGTTTCATCGCTGCGAGGTTTGGTGTTCGACGAGCTCGTCGTGCGTTTGACGAGCTCTGCCCCTTCGTTCGTGGGTGAGCACAAATGACAAGTCCTCCTCCCCCATTAATTATTTGATCTATTCCGATGAAACTTGATAGCTAGCTATATATGTGTCTTGAATCATCAGTATGCGTAACCAATATGTGTCTCCCGTTCGAAAGCGTCATAGTTATAAATATGCATGCATTTGCATATTTATAACCTTGATTCTTTCGAATTGCCCAACGCTATCCATGGACAGCCCGAGTATGTGTAGATTGGGTTCGTTTTCCCATATGCTTTGCTCCGGATCCGACGCATATATTTCGTCAGTGCCTCCCCTGTTGTTCTCCGGGTACACATCCTCTTTGTTTATTGCAGAGACGTGTATCAGGAGAACAGCGGGGAGGTGCTGCCGAAATTTTGCATCGGATCCGGAGCATAGCATGGGAAAATGAACCCAATCTACACATACACGGGTGGGATTAGGAGCTATCATTACCTATTAGAGTGTAGGTTGCATGGACGTAATAAAATTGACAAAGTAGATCAACTGATGAATATATACATGGTGAATTACATATATAATTGTTGTGTGCCCAGTAGCTCTGAAAGTCAAGATGAGTGACCATGCGTGGATGTATACCGGTCACACTGGTCAGAACAAATGGAGCGCTGACTGGTTCACAAAAACTAAGGGGTTTGTGCAAGCCGCATTTGCAAATATCCAAAAGAAAACCTGGTGCCCCTGTTTCTGGTGCGGCAATTGGGAAAAGAAGACAGAGGCTGAAATGGGAAAACACCTGCAGAAGAGTGGTTTTACGCCCGATTATACGGTGTGGACATTTCATGGTGAGTCTGCCCAACGTGACCGAGCTGAGGTGGATCGTCGTCGCACCGACGAGCATGGTACCGGGATGGAAAACATGGTGCAAGGCTATGATGATGCTCGGGATTCGGACAAGGAGATGGAGGAATCTGCAAAGGCCTTCAATGAAATGTTGGAGTCTTCGAAACGTCCGCTCCATGAGCACACTGAGCTTTGTCAGTTGGATGCCATCTCACAAGTAATGGCTCTGAAGGCTCAGTTCAACTTGGGCAGAGAATGCTATGACGCAACTATGACAGTATTTGGACGCTTTCTACCCAAAGGCCATGTAATGCCTGCAAACCTGTACCAGTCGGACAAAATCCTCCGTGCACTGAAGATGCCCTATGAGAAGATACATGCCTGTGAGAAAGGATGTGCCTTATTTAGGCTTGACTATGCGGACTTGAACTATTGTCCCATTTGCAAGTCTTCCAGGTATATTGTGGTAGACAACGGTATGGGTGAGAAGACACAGACCAAAATCCCCGTTAGTGTTCTTCGGTATATGCCAATCGTACCAAGACTTCAACGTCTTTTCATGGTCGAAGAGACGGCCAGACAGATGACATGGCACAAAACAGGCAAAAGAACCGAACTAGATGCAGATGGGAATCTGATGATGGTACACACATCGGATGGTGTTGCGTGGAAAAAGTTTGATGAATTACATGCTGACAAAGCGGCAGATCCGAGGCATCCTCGAGTCGGCATCAGCACGGATGGGTTCAGTGTGTTTGGTATGACGGCAGCCCAATACAGTTGTTGGCCCGTATTTGTCTTTCCACTCAATCTCCCCCCCGGACAGATTATGCAAAGAAAGAACATTTTCCTGACGTTGATAATTCCAGGACCCAACTATCCGGGCAAAAATATGAATGTGTACATGCAGCCGCTTAAGGACGAATTGCAAGAAGCCTGGGATAATGGGTTCAAGACATACGACGCCTTTAGCAAACGGAACTTCATAATGCGTGTCTGGTACATGTACTCGACGCATGACTTGCCGGCGTATGCGCTATTCGTTGGCTGGTGTGTGCATGGAAGGTTCCCGTGCCCCACATGCAAGGGAGCTCTTGAGTTTCGTTGGCTTCAAGCCGGTCGCAAGTTTTCTTGCTTCGACATGCATAGATAGTTCCTGGATCCTCGCCATAAGTTCAGGAAAGACAAGAAGAACTTCATCAGGGGTTGAGTTGTCAAAAACTCTGCACCACCTACATTGACAGGCCAACAGACCCTAGATCAGTTAAACACTCTCGAGCCAGATCCACAACGTCCAGGGTACTTCAAGAGGTATAATACTAAGCACGCGTGGACTCACAAAACATGCTTATGGGATCTGCCTTACTTCAAAGACCTCCTTTGCCCACACAACATCGACGTGATGCACACTGAGAAGAATATCGCCGAGGCACTTTTTGGTACATTGTTCGGCATAGATGGGAAGTCAAAGGATAATACTAAGGCTAGAGTCGATCTGGAGGCGCTATGTGATAGGCCGTTACAAAACATGAAAGAACCGAAAGGAAAGCAGAACTGGACGAAGCCAAAGGCATGGTTCAATCTTGGAAGGCCAGCTATGAGGGAAATTCTCTTGTGGGTGCAACAGCAGTTGATGTTCCCCGATGGGTATGCAGCGAATCTAAAGAGGGGAGCGAATCTTGATAAACTGAAGATATTTGGTCTCAAGAGTCATGATTGGCACATATGGATTGAGCGGGTAATGCCAGTGATGTTGCGTGGCTTCATCCCTGAGGATGAATGGCTAGTACTGGCAGAACTCAGCTATTTCTTCCGTGTTCTTTGTGTGAAAGAACTATCGCCTGGCGTGCTAGAAGAAATGGAAGAGTTGGCGCCGGAGTTGATCTGCAAGTTAGAGAAGATCTTTCCACCGGGCTTCTTTAATCCAATGCAGCATTTGATTTTGGATCTCCCGACCGAGGCAAGATTGGGGGGGCCCATGCAAAATCGTTGGTGCTACCCAACTGAGAGGATGCAGAAGACGCTTCGAGAAAAATGTAAAAATAAACATAGAATTGAAGCATCGATGGCTGAGGCATTCATCATAGAGGAGGCGGCAAACTTCGTAACAGCGCACTACGAAGCCAAAAATCGTCATTTGCATAATCCGAAGCCTCGGTACAATGCTAACGAGCCTAAAAAGGGTGGATCCAACCTCAGCCTATTTAAAGGGAATCTCGCACCAGCTAGTGTTTCACATCCAGTATCTTTGGATAACGAAGAATGGCGGACCATTTCGTTGTATATCTTCAACAACCTGATAGAAGTGCGGCCGTACATCGAGTAAGTTCTCGGTACATTGTTTCGCAACTTCTATTTCCTTTGAACTACTCTTATTCCTGGATATGTCATACAGTCGATACGTCGCCATATTCTTGTATGGAGCGGAGATCCAAAAGGATTTCGTCGAAGAGTATGAGCTTCTCGCAAAGCAAGGAGGTGGCTATCCCAGTTTCATCTCTTGGTTCAAACAAACGGTAATTTCTATTAGACAATTTCATTTCATTCGCTAATTTGTGCATAATGCAACAATCCTTTCATATTAAACTTGTAGGCTAATTCAGAGTCTATGGACGCCGAATTGAGACAAGTCGCTAATGGTTTTGACTATAAGGTTCGTTCATTTGACAAGTACGACATCAACGGGGAGAGGTAAGTGCATTTAATCTTTTTGTACCTTCTGCATTCACGTTTCTTCAAATAACTGATGTGTTGGCCTTCTCATGCTGCAGGGGTTGGGACCACCATGAAAGTGTCCGTCGGCCCAACTCCGTCCTTGGAGTTCTGATTCGGCAAAACTTCCCGGGGTTTGTCATGTTGCCTGGTGAGGGTCGGCTTCCAGAGGTTGGATTGACTTGGGAGCACTACTTGGCTGCCCCGGCCCCGCCGGGTGAGATTATCGACGGTGTCTTGTGCAAGACGAGGGCAGACGTCGTGATCAGAAAGTTCTGGGTAATTGCTCCTTTACATAATTAAAAATCTTCAACTAGCTAGTTATTAATTGTACTAATCAATATCGTCTCATTTGATTGCAGACATTCTACAGGTGTGAGGAGGGATACGAGGAGGAGGCGGATCATGTTATCCACAAGGAGTGCAAGCGCCTACTTCAGAACTTACGGCATGAGGTTCGGGTGCAGGCTGTTCGAGACTACTACGCCGGGCGTGGTATCAAGAAGCCCAAGCAGGAGTGCCGCGATAAGTTCTTGAGTAAGGAGAAGTACATGAAGGTAATTCTTAAGGCCTTGTACTTACTTCCATCATTTAGTAATTCATAGCCTTAGCGCTCAAGTTTCTATTTGCTAACTTAGGCCCCTCCGAGATGGTGTGCAGACCGGATGGATTGTTGGGAGGTGTTGGTCAATGCGTGGTGCTCAGAAGAATGGCTGGCCACCCACAAAGAGGCCAAGGACAAACGTGCCCAAATGGAAGGTGTGCCACACCACCAAGGCAGCTCCAACTTATTTCAGTACGGGCGGAACTGGGTATGTGGTTTTCTTCATGATTCATGCAATTCATTCATCATACTAGCTTTAGCCCTTTAATTACTAATTTACTTTGTTTCTCTCTTCCAGGCACGCTACAATAAGGCGGATAAGGTGCCAGAGGTGTACGACCTGTATGCCATGGCCCACACTGTCCCTTACAAGAAAGTCAAGGCATTCTCTGCGTCTGACCTCGATGATCCAAAGAACTTCACCAACATCTCCGCCCACGACAAGCTCGTGCAATATAGAGATCAGGGGAAGGTGAGGAAAGGGGAGGACTTTAACCCGAGCCAGGGTCCCATTGATACAGAGCTGCTGATGATATCTGGTGGCGGGAGGTCCCATGGCTCCATAGCCATGGGAGATGAACTTATCCGTTGTCCTAGCACTCTCCCGGAGATCAAGGCGCGCCAGTCGAGCTCCGCTCCTGAGATAAGGCCTCGTGAACGGCCAGTCCAACTCGCCTTCAAGGTTAGTTATACGTACTCAGCTATCTTTCTCCATTACATTGTGTGCGCTTCCATCAATGATTACAAATGGTCATGTGAGTGGTGTTGCAGGCTGCTATACAGAGTGAGAGAGATAGAACGGAGAAACTTCTGGCGGAGGCGGCGGAGAGGCAGCGGGAGTTGGAGGAGAGGACGACAAAGATGTTGGAGGAGGAGAGGGCATGGAATGACATGCAGGCAAGGGCCATGTACGAGCTCCTTGTGGTAAGTTTCTTCTGCAGATTACTTGCTAGTCTTAACATTTGAGTCTCATTACTAACTAGTATGACTCTGTTGTGAAAACCAAATGTGCAGTCTGTGTGCGAGAAGTCCGGTCAGACCGCTCCGCCGATGCCAGTGATTGCTCCTGGGAGCACGGTGAGTTTAATTTGAATGGACATTACTTGCTAGTCTTAACATTTGAGTGTCATAATGCTAACGAGACATTGGAAATGATCTTTGGTGCAGCTTAACTCCATAAATGCATTGCACGATCCTTCTCCAGCTACCGGCGAGAGCCAGCCCGCTCCTTCTCCAGCTACCGGCACGAGCCAGCCCGGTCCTACACCTCCGTGATCACGGTAAGTTTCTCTAGTGTTTTGCTTAACAAATGCATAAAGACCTAGACTTAGCTTTATTTCCTCCAATATGCTTACCATAATGACCTAGAGTTAGCTTCTTTTCCTCCAAAATGACTTAATAAGCTTACTGACCTCATAAACCATCCATTCTACCTAAGTTAGCTCTAAAACGATATGTACTTAGCTTACTTATGTCAAAAATTGCATAATTAACTTAGTTAGCTCATAAATGATACATTTTACCTAGGTTAGCTCCAAAATGACCCATCTTACCTAGGTTAGCTTATAAATGATCCAGTTTATCCAAGTTAGCTCTAAAATGACCCAATTTACCTACAGTAGCTCCTAAACGATCCATTTCACCTAAGTTAGCTAAAAACGATCCATTTCACCTAAATTAGCTCTTAAATGATCCATTTCACCTAAGTTTGCTCAAAAAGATCCATTTCACCTTAGTTAGCTCAAAAACACCTTAGTTAGCTCATAAATGATCCATTTCACCTAAGTTAGCTCATAAATGATCCATTTCACCTAAGTTAGCTCAAAAACAATCCATTTCACCTTAGTTAGCTCAAAAAGATCCATTTCACCTTAGTTAGCTCATAAATGATCCATTTCAACTAAGTTAGCTCATAAATGATCCATTTCACCTAAGTTAGCTCAAAAACAATCCATTTCACCTTAGTTAGCTCAAAAAGATCCATTTCACCTTAGTTAGCTCATAAACGACCCATTTCAAGTAAGTTAGCTCATAAATGATCCATTTCACCTAAGTTAGCTCATAAATGATCCATTTCACCTTAGTTAGCTCAAAAACTATTCATTTGACCTTAGTTAGCTCAAAAACGATCCATTTCACCTTAGTTAGCTCATAAATGATCCATTTCAACTAAGTTAGCTCATAAATGATCCATTCACCTAAGTTAGCTCAAAAACAATCCATTTCACCTTAGTTAGCTCAAAAAGATCCATTTCACCTTAGTTAGCTCATAAACGACCCATTTCGAGTAAGTTAGCTCATAAATGATCCATTTCACCTAAGTTCGCTCATAAATGATCCATTTCACCTTAGTTAGCTCAAAAACTATTCATTTCACCTTAGTTAGCTCAAAAACGATGCCCTTCACCTTAGTTAGCTCATAAATGACCCATTTCAACTAAGTTAGCTCATAAATGATCCATTTCAACTAAGTTAGCTCATAAACAACCCATTTCAACTTAGTTAGCTCATATATGATCCATTTCAACTAAGTTAGCTCATAAATGACATATACTTCTTGTTCTAGTCTTCTTCTTATTCTAGTCACATATTTCTAACTTTCTTATTTACCATTTTGCAGATTTCATTCACTTCATGGAACCTAGCTTGCTATGATGGAGTGCTTGCTTTTCCTTTCATGAAACTTTGCATTGTATCTAGCTTGCTATGATGGAACTTCCTATTGTAATATGTATATGGATGGAACTTGCTTAGGTATGAACAATGTGTATGGATGAAACTTATGTGATATGTGATATGAAACTTATGTGCTGGATATCTGATATGGAAATATATCTATATATGTCATATATATTTGCTCTGAAAATTGTTGGATTCAAAAAAACAGAAAAAAAAGAGCCAATATGCAGGCTCTTTGCCGTCTGCCACCGACGGCAAAGAGCTCTTTGCCATCAGCAGCGGACGGCAAAGAGGCCACGTGGAAGGCAGCTGTGCTTCCTGGGAGGCTGACCAATTTGGTCAGTTTGCCTACAGTGGCTGACGGCAAAGGCTTTGCCGTCCGCGACGGACGGCAAAGAGCAAAAACTTTGCCTAAAGCGGCGGACGGCAAAGGCCTGCCGTGTAGTGACGTCGGCTGACATCACACGGCGGACGGCAAAGGCCTTCCAAAGTTTGCCGTCAGCGGCGGATGGCAAAGGCCTACCGTTAGCCACCTAACGGAGTAACAACGCACTTATTGCCGTCTGCACTCTTTGCCGTCCGCTGCTGATGGCAAAGGCTCCTTTGCCGTCAGCCGCCCGAAGCAGACGGCAAAGTACCTCTTTGCCGAACCTTACTTTGCCGTCACCTTTTGCCGTCCGCGGCGGACGGCAAAGACCTTTGCCGTCAGCCATCCATGCCTTTGCCGTCTGCCATGGCTGACGGCAAAGTAGCTGATTCCTGTAGTGTGAGATATAGAATACCCCTCTTCTTCGGAGTGGTTTTAGGCGGTGGTTTAGGAAGAGTTCAATCATCATAATTTTTCAATATGTTATTCAATAATTGTTCAACTTGCCTAATAGTTCGTTCCGTGAAAACACAACCAGCACAACTATCTAGGAAATCCCTAGAAGCATCGGTAAGTCCATTATAGAAGATATCAAGTATTTCATTTTTCTTAAGAGGATGATCATGCAAAGCATTAAGCAATTGGAGAAGCCTCCCCCAAGCTTTTGGGAGACTCTCTTCTTCAATTTGCCTACAGCGGTGGACGGCAAAGGCCTGCCGTGTAGTGACGTCGGCTGACATCACACGGCGGACGGCAAAGGCCTTCCGAAGTTTGCCGTCAGCGGCGGATGGCAAAGGCCTGCCGTTAGCCACCTAACGGAGTAACAACGCACTTATTGCCGTCTGCACTCTTTGCCGTCCGCTGCTGATGGCAAAGGCTCCTTTGCCGTCAGCCGCCCGAAGCAGACGGCAAAGTACCTCTTTGCCAAACCTTACTTTGTCGTCACCTTTTGCCGTCCGCGGCGGACGGCAAAGACCTTTGCCGTTAGCCATCCATGCCTTTGCCGTCTGCCATGGCTGACGGCAAAGTAGCTGATTCCTGTAGTGTGAGATATAGAATACCCCTCTTCTTCGGAGTGGTTTTAGGCGGTGGTTTAGGAAGAGTTCAATCATCATAATTTTTCAATATGTTATTCAATAATTGTTCAGCTTGCCTAATAGTTCTTTCCGTGAAAACACAACCAGCACAACTATCTAGGAAATCCCTAGAAGCATCGGTAAGTCCATTATAGAAGATATCAAGTATTTCATTTTTCTTAAGAGGATGATCATGCAAAGCATTAAGCAATTGGAGAAGCCTCCCCCAAGCTTTTGGGAGACTCTCTTCTTCAATTTGCACAAAGTTAAATATTTCCTGCAAGGCAGCTTGTTTCTTATGAGCAGGAAAATATTTCAGTGAAGTAGTAAATCATATCCTAGGGACTACGCACACAACCAGGAGCATTAGTATTGTACCAAGATTTAGCATCACCCTTTAATGAGAACAGAAATAATTTGAGAATATAGTAATGGCAAGTTTTTCTCATCATGAGTAAAAAGGGTGGCTATGTCATTCAACTTTGTAAGATGTGCCACACATGTTTTAGTTTCATAACCATGGAAAGGATCAGATTCAACCAAAGTAATTAACTCCGGGTCAACAGAGAATTCATAATCCTTATCATCAATAAAGATAGGTGAAGTAGCAAACTTAGGATCATATCGCATTCTAGCATTCATGGATTTTTCTTTATACTTGCATAATAATTTCTCCAGATCATCTCTATCCTTACAAGCAATAATGTCTCTAGTTGTCTCCTCATTCATAAAATAACCTTTCGGTACCTTAGGCAATTCATATCTAGGAGGGCTAGTTCTTGTAGGTGTTTCAAGATTTTCAGTTTCAAGCTCATCATCAGTTTCAACAATATGATGTTGTCGTACTCTAGCAATTTGTTCATCAAGAAATTCACCTAGTGGCACATCATCATCAAGCAAGGTACTAGCATCATCATAAGTGTCATTCATAGAAGAAGTAGCATCATCAGCAACTTGCGACATATTAGGATTAATAGAATGTGGTGGTGTTGCAAGTTTACTTATAACAGAAGGTGAATCTAAAGCAGTGCTAGATGGTTGTTCCTTACCTCCCCTCGTCTTAGAGGGAAAAAGCTTGGTCTTAGCATCCTTCAGATTCTTCATAGTGACAAATTCATAATAATCCCAAGTGACTCAACAAATATAGCTATGCTCCCAGGCAACGGCACCAGATAAAAGGTCTTGATATCCCACAAGTATAGGGGATCACAATAGTTTTTGAGGGTAGAGTATTCAACCCAAATTTATAGATTAGACACCAGGGGAGCCAAATAATATTTGCAAGTATTAGTAGTTGAGTTTTCAATTCAACCACACCTGGAGATTAATTATCTGCAACAAAATGATCAGTAGCATAATAATATGATAGCTTTGATAGTAGTGATAGCAGCAATAGTTTTGTAGTAGTGACAATAGCAAACAGCAATAGTAGTAACTTAGCAAGATCAATATGTAGGAAAATCGTAGGCATTGGATTGGAGATTTGTTGGATGATATTCATCATGTGTCAGTCATAACCAAGGGCGATATGGCACTAGCTCCAGTTCATAAATATAATGTAGGCATGTATTATAGTCATACATGCTTATGGAAAGAACTTGCATGACATCTTTTGTCCTACCCTCCCATGGCAGCGGGGTCCAATTGGAAACTAAGGGATATTAAGGCCTCCTTTTAATAGAGAACCAGAACAAAGCATTAACACACGATGAATACATGAACTCCTCAAAGTACGGTCATCACCGGGAGTGGTCCCGACTATTGTCACTCCGGGGTTGCCGGATCATAACACATAGTAGGGACTATAACTTGCAAGATCGTATCTAGAAGATGGATATATTGGCGATAACATAAATGGTTCAAATCTAAAATCATGGCACCCGACCCCAAAGTGACAAGCATTAAGCATGGCAAAGTCATAGAAACATCAATCTCAGAACATAGTGGATACTATGGATCAAGCCCTGACAAAACTAACTAGATTACATGATTAATCTCATCCAACTCCTCACCAACCAGCGAGCCTAGGAAGCAATTACTCATTGCCGGAGGGGAGCATCACGGAATTGGCGATGGAGAAGGGTTGGTGGTGACGAAGATCGAAGACCCCCCTCTCCGGAGCCCCAAACGGACTCCAGATCTGGCCTCCCGATGAAGAACAGGAGGTAACGGTGGCTCCGTCTCATGGAACGCGATAATTCTTTCTCCTTGATTTTTTCCGGAAAAATAGGATTTTATAGCGTAAGTTTCAGGGTCTGCGGGGCCACCAGGTGGGGACAACCCACCTGGGCACGCCTGGAGGGGGTGCGCCCTAGTGGGTTGTGCCCACCCAGGTTCCCCCCTCCGTTGGTTCCTAGCTCCATAAATTCTCTTTTATTATATAAAAAATCCTCGCAAAGTTTCATTCCATTCTAAGAACTTTTATTTCTGCACAAAAACAACACCATGGTAGTTTTGCTGAAAACAATGTCAGTCCGGGGTTAGTTTCATTCAAATCATGCAAATTAGAGTCCAAAACAAGAGGAAAAGCGCTAGGAAAAGTAGATACGTTGGAGACGTATCAGCGGCCACCCTAAGCTCGACGACTGTTGTCGGCGGGCGAGGTCGCACTCCAAACGGCACGGGATTTTTCCCCTACTGATTTTCACCGCCTATCTGCACCGACATTCTCGACTCGGGTGGATTGGGGTTTTCTGCGGGATTGGGCTGGGGATTTTTCTCATGGAGAAGGTAATCAACTTAGTGAAATATTCACTCATCTTTTATCGCAGTCCGTCCTTCGCTGTTAATCAACTGGCAAAAACCACCGTCGATTCATTTTTGTTCTAGCTGATTCGTGGGTGTTCCTTCATATGTCCACAGTGCGAGCACAAATCGGGCAAGTGTCACGACCGGTTTTCCAAATAAAAATGTTTATTGAGAAACCAATCTTTTGAGTCCAGTATGAGAAAAATCCTCCTTACTGATAGACAAATTCCTGATACAATAAGCCAGTAGCATAAAATATATTACAGGTTCGAGCTACGGTTGCTCAACCAAATTATTACAAGCACGCCAATAATTATACATAATGGCGGATATGACACAGTGGTGTGGAGGCATACTACTGACTCGAGGATAGGGTGGTGGTGGAAAATCACAGCGGGGAGTGAGATACATGACTCTAAAACTGGCATCTCATCGAGCGTCGAGGTGAGGTTCAATGAATTTATTTGGTAGCGGAAGCGGATATAATACAGTGACCAAATCCAGGGTCGCACGAGACTGACTGGGATTCCTCTAGGCGTCGGACTCGCTATCAAATTCTTCATCCATGAGATCGCCTTCGCCAGTATCTGGCCAAATCAACAAGCCAGGTGAGTACTTTGAAAGTACTCGCAAGATAGTTCGGACGTAAGATATAACAAATGCATGCATGGATGCGTCATGATTAATTTACCAATGCACATTCAAAATTTAGCAAGCAAGGTAAGTAAAAAGGGAATCGGCGGTAGTCCGCCTGAAAACCCAACAAAAAGAAATAATAGGAAACCGATCGGGTGTCTAAAGCGACGCCTCGAAGGTTGAACAAATTAATAAAGATCATGCCGCAGTCGGGCGTCTAAGCGACACCACGTAAAGGGCTTAAACTGAAAATAAAAGACATGCGTGCCACAGTCGGACGTCGGGGCGACATCACAGAAAGGGCTTATATTGAAAGTAAATAACAGTACTGCCGCAGTCGGACGTCTGAGCGACATCGCAGAAAGGGATTTTATTGAAAGTAAATAATAACATTGCCACAGTCGGACGTCTGAGCGACATCGCAGAAAGGGCTTTTATTGAAAGTAAATAATAACAATGCCACAGTCGGACGTCTGAGCGACATCGCAGAAAGGGCTTTTATTCACAAGTAAATAATACTCATAATAAATATTCAATTCATGATAATAAACGGGTTAGTCCATCCACAGGAATAAACATTTAACCGGACTTAGCACTCATGTGATTCACCGGAGTCCCTGTCATCAAAACTGACATTTGTCAGGATAAGATAATACTGAACTTGGACATGGAATAGATGATTCAAAGGAATATATGACTCTGCAGAGTTTGTACAAAAAATTTTCCCACAGCCAACGGATTTCCGTAGTCACGAAGGACTAGTTCCGTTTACGGTATTTCGGAAGAAAACACAGCTAACAAGTACACACCCATCCTACCTCTCGATGCCAGGAATCACCCTAGACATCGTCCAAGAAAAACTTTTGAGACGGGTAGATCACAATCTTGAATAGCAGGGGATCAAATTTATATACGCGCGCTCTAAGGGGTGCCCCCCTCTCGGTCCCAACCGGAAACACCCATGCCCCCTGACCGGATGACTGGCTTTAATCCAGGGCCATGGAACCATCATCACGGCCTCTCCTTTTGGTGTGTACCAAGAAAGCGGTTTGCAACTTACTAAGCCATATTCCTTGCGGAAAACATGTGGTAGTACAGGGAAGGAAAAATGGAAGGAACTGGACCGATACGGGTTGACACTGAAGTCATATAGTCTGGCATAAGACTGGCATGCTACAACACTGCCATCTTACCCATCCTCATGCCAACACATGGCCATGCATACTCACATCCATCCACTTATGGATTTTCGAAACTCACTTGCCTCATCGTTGCATGTAACATGACATTCGTCGGTATGCTCATCAACATGCCATGAAACTACTTAATGCAAACATGTCAAAACAATCATCATATCAAAAGTTCAAACATGCTTGCCTGGTTCAGAGTAGTCGGAGCCTAGCTCGGTGAAGTTCGCGGTCCCGTCACCTCCTTCGGTGTCTACGGTATAAAGAAACATACGCGCTAATGTAAATACCGTGAGGTGCACAAAATTTTCTCCAAATATTTTTCAAATAAATCTGATAAAAAAATAGAAAAAATTTCAAAGAGGACAGAAAAAGAATCAATCAAAAATACTCTTCTGTTTAAAAGTTATTAGTGTTTTTGTCCAGGGACCTATCTGTAATGAAACAGAAACTTTCCAGGGTTTTCTTTATAAAAACAGAAAACGCTTCAGTCCCGAATACGTCAGTCCAGTGGGGAAGACGTACTTTGCCCAAAGGCGTTTCCAGAAAACGATTCAAAAAGAATAAAAAGCTGACGGGGCGGACCCACCCGTCGGGTTTGAAAATGAAAACAGAGAGTTGGCGCCAGAGGGCCGCGGCGATCGCCAGCGGCGATCCACGGTGAGGCAGGAGGATCGGAGGGTACCTCCGTGTTCAGGGCGTCATTCCGCGTCGGTTGGTGGTGGTGGTGGTCGCTGGCGAACACCACGTCGGCGGCGGCCCTTGCTCCGGCGGACGGTGGTTCGGGCGTGGATGGAGCTCGCCGAGGAGGGCTGCGGAGGGCAAATTGAGGAGGGGGTTAGACCTCTGGTAGCTAGAGGAGGTTACTGACGGAGTTTGGGCGCCGGGGACGGCCTCACCGGAGTGAAACGGGGTGGAGGCCGAGGCGGAACGGAGCGGCCGGAGTTGGGGGAGGAGACCTCCTCGAGGTCCTCCTAGTGGCCTGGTGGGGCGTTGGTGAGGTGCAGTGGTGGTGCGTGCTCGAGGGTGAGGTCGGGGTCCCCTTTTATAGGCGATCCGAGGCGGTGGCTGTGAACGGAGTTCTCCGGCGATGGATTACGTCGGTGCAGTGCTTGGTCGGGAAGTTTAGGGGGTTGGCCATCAACGTGGAGCGATGCTCGCCGCCTCCGACGCCAGGAACCAGCCAAGTGCGCGTGCGACGCTCTGGACAGCGAGGAGGGGCTGCGCGCATCGCGCCACAGCGCACTGTCGACGCGTGACTGAACCCTGATGAAGAGAAACGACACTGAACTCTGAAACTCTGAATTTTTCTGAAAATGCAGGGAAACAGTGCCGGCCAGGTGTTCGACAGAATGATTTTGGTATGTAGGGGTTTCTCCTTGAGCTGAAACTTGGTGGGGTGGCCTCTCATTGCACCAGGAGGCTGCCTGAATTTTGGTAGAATTTTTGGAGAAGAGGAGATACGAATTTCACCAAATTTGGCAAATCTGGTCCAAACTTGCAGAGACTGAAATTTGAAAATTTTGAAAAGAGGGAGAGTGGATCAAGATGGTTCTGGGTTGTGGATGCTAAGGACAATCCAGAGGAGTTGGTTTGAGATAAAAACTCAAAGGCAATGAGGTACTTGCTTTGAAAATTACTTAGGCTCATAATGAAAGACAGAATTGTTTTGGGAGATAAAATAAATGAAATAAAATTCAAAAATGGTTTGGACTTGATGGGACAGAGAATTTAGATTGTTCCAAAGTGGAGGGAGGGGTTTTGGGACGTCTTTCCACATGAGGTAAAATAAAATCATGGGTGGTTCCAAAATGAGAGAAGCCCCAAAAACTCCTAGGGTTTTCCTTTTAAATGAAAATAATCAAATTCAAAAAAATACATTTGAGAGGAGAAGAATTCAGAAGAAAAGTTTCCATAATTCAAACACCCAATTTGGAAAGGATGTAAATGAAAATCCTTGCCAAAGGTGAAAGTTTTTAAGAGAGAGGTTTTCTGGAAAAAAAATAAATGGCCTCTCTTCAAAAACCAACAAAGTTTTTGCTAAAAACCAAAAGAAAATTTTGGAGTGTCACAACACCTACCCCCTTAGGAAAAATCTCGTCCCCGAGATTTCAGCTGATCCTTAAATAAGTGTGGATGCTCTGCCCGAAGAAAATCCTCTCTTTCCCAAGTTGCTTCACTTTCGGTGTGATTACTCCACTGAACTTTGAAAAACTTGATGGTTTTCTGTCGGGTCCTCCTTTCAGACTCCTCTAATAATTTTACTGGACGTTCCCGATAGGTGAGGTCTGGCTGCACGTCAATGTTCTCATGGGATACTTGTTTCTCTGGGTTGCTTACGCACTTCCTCAATTGCGAGACGTGGAACACGTCGTGGACATCGGATAATTCTTCGGGTAAGTCTAGCTAGTAGGCTACAGAGCCCCTTCGTGCCACTATACAGAATCGTCCGATGAATCTTGGTGCTAGCTTTCCCTTAATCTTGAATCGTTGCAGGCCCCTCATAGGTGATACTCGTAGGTATACAAATTCACCGGGTTCGAATCTGACCTCACGATGTTTCCGATCGTAATAACTCTTCTGTCGGCTTTGAGCGGTCTTGAGTCGGTCCCTGATTAGCTTGACCTTTACCTCGGCTTCTTTGAGCATGTCTGGGCCGAAGATACGGCTATCTCCGGTTTCTGACCAATTTAGCGGGGTACGACATCTCCGTCCGTATAGGGCTTCAAAAGGTGCCATTTGCAGGCTGGCCTGGTAACTATTGTTGTATGCGAAATCGGCATATGGCAGGCTTTCTTCCCAACTGGTACCATAGGTGAGGACACATGCTCTCAGCATGTCTTCTAGAATTTGGTTTACGCGTTCAGCCTGTCCATCAGTCTGGGGATGGTAGGCTGTACTGAAGGCCAGTTGAGTTCCCAGAGCCTATTGTAAATGATCCCAGAATCTCGAGACGAACTGAGTGCCCCTGTCGGATATTATAGTCTTCGGGACTCCATGCAGACAAACTATACGGGAGAGGTAAATCCTGGCAAGCCTTTGAGTGTTGTAGGTTGTCTTCACTGGAATGAAATGTGCCACCTTGGTTAATCTATCGGTGATGACCCATATGGCATCATTCCCGTGTCGTGACCGAGGTAGTCCGACAATGAAATCCATCCCTATTTCATCCCATTTCCACTCAGGTATTTTGTTTGGTTGCAGTAGTCCGGCTGGTCTTTGATGCTCAACTTTTATGCGTTGACAAGAATCGCCACATGCAACGAATGTGGCTATGTCCCTCTTCATACCGTGCCACCAAAATCTTTCCTCAATATCCTTATACATTTTGGTTCCTCCAGGGTGGATCGAATATGGGGCGGTGTGGGCTTCAGCTAGAATTTGCTGTTTGAGGTCCTCTATATTTGGCACGCAGAGTCTGTCTCCGTACCATAATATTCCTCCATCGTCTATGACGAACTCCGAGGCCTTGCCCATACTCACCTTTCTTTTAATTCCTTTGATGCTGGGGTGACCAGGCTGAGCTTCTTTAATTCTCTCCACAAGGTCGGGCTGTATTTCCAAGTTTGATATGGTGCCTTCCGCGATCATTAACAAGTTGAGTTTGGCAAATTCTTGTTGGAATTCAGGTCTCAAGCTTTGCAGACTGTTTTCGTCGGAGCTGGGGTTCCGACTAAGAGCGTCGGCCACTACATTTGCTTTTCCTGGATGATAGTGGATACCAACATCATAATCCTTTACCAATTCCAACCAGCGTCGTTGTCGTAGGTTTAGTTCTGGCTGTGTGAAAATATATTTGAGACTTTTATGGTCCGTGTATATTTCACATCGATTTCCAAGTAAGAAATGCCTCCATTCCTTGAGTGCATGAATGACTGCTGCCATTTCTAAGTCATGAGTGGGATAATTTTCCTCATGCTTGCGAAGTTGCCTTGAAGCGTATGCGACAACCTTGCCTTCTTGCATCAACACGCACCCGAGGCCCTTTCGGGATGCGTCACAATACACTTCAAAATTCTTGTGTATGTCTGGCACAATTAATACCGGTGCTGTCGTTAATTTCCGTTTTAGCTCTTGGAAACTTTTCTCGCAGGCTTCTGTCCATTCAAACTTCTTTTCCTTCTTGAGTAACTGCGTCATTGGCTTGGCTATGGTGGAGAATCCTTCAATAAATCTGCGGTAATATCCTGCCATTCCCAAGAAGCTTCGTATGTCCGTTACGCTGGCTGGTGACTTCCAGCCAAGTACGGCCCTGACTTTCTCCGGGTCCACTGCGATACCGTCTTGGGTCAGTACGTGGCCTAGAAAACCTACTTGTCTTAGCCAAAATTCGCACTTGCTGAACTTGGCATACAATTGATGTTTCCTGAGTTCTCCTAGCACCATCCTGAGATGTTCCGTGTGCTCTTCTGGTGTCTTGGAGTATACCAGAATATCGTCGATGAATACCACAACGAACTTGTCCATAAACTTCATAAATACTTTGTTCATGAGGTGAACAAAATATGCGGGGGCGTTCGTTAATCCAAATGGCATTACTGTGAACTCATATAGTCCATATCTGGAGGTGAAGGCTGTTTTGGGGATATCTTCTGTTCGTACTTTTAATTGATTGTATCCTGACCTTAAGTCAATTTTTGAGAATACCTTGGCCTGAGCGAGTTGATCAAATAAATCATGTATCCGGGGCATCGGGTATTTGTTCTTGACTGTGACCATGTTAAGTGCTCGGTAGTCTATGCACAATCTCAGTGTTCCATCCTTCTTTTTGGCAAATAAAATTGGTGATCCCCAAGGTGAGGAGCTGGCTCGAATGTATCCCTTGTCCAGCAATTCCTTTATTTGTTTCTTCAACTCAATCAACTCGGATGGTGCCATTCTGTATGGTTTCTTGTATATGGGGGTGGTTCCTGGTGCTAGCTCAATGCTGAATTCTATCTCTCGGTCTGGTGGCATGCCTGGTAGCTCTTCGGGGAATACGTCTGGAAATTCACACACTACTGGAACCTTGTTTAGCTCAGAAACGTCCACCTTATTCAATCTCGGTTGCCGGGGTATTTTTCTCTCTTTGGCTGAAACTCTTATTGTCTTCCCGTGGTGGTGTGTGAGAATTACGGTCCGGTTGAAACAGTCAATAAAACCTTTGTTGCTGGTTAACCAGTCCATCCCTAGGATGACATCCAGTCTTTTATTTTCCAATACAATAAGATTGGCGTGAAACTTCAATCCTTCGAACTCAATAACCACATCTTGACAGTAACTCTGAGTAACTTGCTCAATCCCAGGGGACTTGATGATCATGGATTTTTCCAAGGGAAACATCGAAAAATTATTTTGCAAAGCAAAACTTTTCGAGATGAATGAGTGAGAAGCTCCAGAATCAAACAAAACCATGGCAGGTATTGTGTTGACAGGAAACGTACCGAGTACGATATCCGGGGCGTTCTGTGCTTCTTCTTTGGTCACTTGGTTTAGATGACCCTTCCTGTGGTTGTTGTTGGGGTTGAAATTGTTTCGCTTGGGTGCTGAATTATTGCCACCGTTGTTCGGCTTTGGGGTCGAGTTCCTTGGCTTGGGGCACTGCTTGGCATAGTGCCCTTCCTCTCCACAGGCGTAGCAAGTAACGCCTGGGCGATATGTGAACTCCTTGTCCCTAGCGTGGAAATACTTGGTTGGGCGTGAGACGTTTGTCGTAGGTTTGTGTGTCCCACCTTTCTGAAAATCTGTCTTGCTTCGGTGGTTGCGCGCAAGAGTAGTCTAGTCTCTTTTTCGCTTGTGGAAATCCTCCAAGCTACGTCTCTCATTTTGCAGAGTAATGGCTTTGTCCACTAGTGTCTTAAAATCTGGAAAAGTGTGCACGACCAGTTGGCATTTAAGCGCGGGCGCCAGACCGTCAAGGAATTTCTCCATCTTCTTGCTTTCAGTCATACGCTCTTCATTGGCGTAGCGAGACAATAGAGTAAATTGACCGTTGTAATCTGACACTGTCATGTTCCTTTGTTTGAGGTCATCGAACTCTCTCTTCTTGATTTTCATAATACTCTTAGGAATGTGTGCACCACGGAAACCTTCCTTGAAATCATCCCAGGTTATATCACTTTCGTTGGGGTGCATGTGCAGAAAATTCTCCCACCATGATGCAGCTGCTCCTGTGAGATAGTGCGGGGCATATAGTACCTTCTCGGGGTCTGAACATTTTGCAATAATTAATTTTCTCTCCATATCTCGAAGCCAATCCTCGGCTTCAAGAGGCTTGTCAGTATGAGAAAATGTTTGGGGACGTGTCTTCTGTAGCTCAGATAACTTGGAATGCTGCTGATACTGTCCATGGTGATTTCCAATGTTGATGACTTGGTTCATCATTTCCCGATGTTGTTGCTGACTCTGCTCATAAAGGCAGCACATTTCGGAAAATGCTGTTTCACTGTCCTGTTGACTCAACTGTCCCTGTGTGAAATTGTTGCCCGGTTGAGTGCCATAATTTTCCTCTGGTGGAGTTGGCATGGAGCGAGTCCAAGGACGAGACATTTTTCACTCTGGGGATATATTTTGTAAAACCCATAAGAAAAGCGAAAAGGGTCGCAAAAACAATTCCATAAATGCACAAAGTTGGCAAATAAATTAAATAACCAAGCTTACTTAAGAAAAACAAATCAATTTGCGCACGGAGAAGGACTGCTCATTACATATCTTACACGCGGGCGGTAATTATACAATACATCACTCAGGATATGCGCACATAATCCCGACATGTTATTTAGGCTAGTTCACTTCTCCAGTCCATACATGATGCGCAAACAAGCTACTTCTCACAACCTATGTACATGCCTTACAAGGCGGTACATCGCATGACGGCTAAGCGTACTCAGTCGGAGATGTTGATGATCTCCTTGGCCCTGCCAAGGGTGAGGCGCAGTGAGGCTAGGGACTCGACCTCCTCCTCACTGATAGGCTCCATACATGTAGTGCTGCGCCGGGTGGACGGAGCGGGCGCCAGGGGCGGAACAACACGAATAGGAGTGGGCGCGAAGGGTGGTGCAGTGCGCGCTGGAGTGGGCGCAATGACTTGGTTGAACTCTTCGGTAGAAGGCAGGCGACGAGTAGGTGCATAAGATGCTAAGGACGAGACAAAAGTCAGTGGCGGTGAGGTGGGCGGGAGCTCCCTCCTATTGGCGGCACAGCCATGGACTGAGTCCATGCGGGCAGCCACAAAGTCGTCCACCAGGTTGTCGAAGGCTGCCTCCAGGGCCCGGAGATACTCAATAAGCATCTCAAAAGCCTCGTCTTGTTCTCCTCTGGGGCAGGAGAATGCATAGTGACAGGTGTAAGGCACATGGCATGGAAGATAGCGGTAACGACGAGCCTTCATGACGGGTAGGACATCCCTGAGACAAGCTATCGCCTCGCGGGCTGCCATCTGCATAGCATGCCTCTCCGTAGGCATGGCTCTTCCCACGAACCGGAAGCGGCGTAACTCACCACGCCCTCCCTTGAACTGCACCGCGGCCTGGTGCATGGTCAGACTGTCGTTGACTCTGTGCTGACAGAGTGTGAAGATTGGGCGCACGGATGGCCCCATCGCGACCTGAACGATGAAGGAGAGAAGCTTGACGAACCCATCGGGCACGTTGGCGAAGGTCTGAGACTCGCAGCCAAGTCTGTCGCGACCGGTTTTCTGGGTATAAATTTCCAGAAAAGGTCCGTTGTGCTCACCAGCCCCAGGATTACTGTTAGCCGATGAGGCACCGACTTGTTACAGAAATTCCAATCAAAAGTGCAAAATATGTAGTACAAGACCATTGTGGCCTATGAGTACATCAAATGGTTTCTAGTGGTTGAGGGCGGAAGCGGTTTGTGGATCACCACGGTCTATGGGACTCCATTTCCCACAGGAACAGCTGACCAGGTTAACTCCTATCTTCGCGAGGCTGCTATCACCGTTGCTTAGGTCCCGAGGCTGTCATCGCCACGCTCCTCTCCAAGCAAGCAATCTGGCCAAGACAATAGCCAGGGACAAGCCAGTGAGTACTTTGAATGTACTCGCAAACATTAAGAACACAAGTATAATATAATTGATCAACATACACTGAAATATTCTATGATCACATCGTCAGTCATAAATAAAATCTTGATGCATGCAAGCAGGTTATTTATATGCTACAGGAATATGTAATGACAGAACAGTAATAAAATGCACCGATCGGATGTCTGAAGCGACGTCTCGAAAGGATAGTAAAAGTGAGCATGCCTCAATCGGGCGTCTTAGCGACACCACATAAAGGGCTTATAAGGTAAATAAATAACAAGCTTGCCACAGTCGGGCGTCTCAGCGACTCCACATAAAGGGCTTATGAAGTAAATAAAATAACAAGCATGCCGCAGTCGGGCGTCTGAGCGACACCACATAAAGGGCTTATGAAGTAAATAAAATAACAAGCATGCCATAGTCGGGCGTCTGAGCGACACCACATAAAGGGCTTGTAAGTAAATGAAATGACGAACCTGCCACAGTCGGGCGTCTGAGCGACGCCACATAAAGGGCTTATACGAAAATGAAATAACAAACATGCCACAGTCGGGCGTCTGAGCGACGCCACCTAAAGGGCTTATATATATATAAACATAATCATAATATCCAGGAGGTGGTATGTCCCAGGGATATTCATTATTTCAAACAATGCAAACGGCTAGTCCATAATGATAATAATCATAACCATCATATATCACAAGTCATAATCAATATTCGGGTTAGTAGTTTCTCCTCCGAAGACCGACACTAAGACCGACACTTGACCCATCCCAGACTGTAGTCCTTAACCATGGACACGGCTATTCGAATAGGTTTAATATCTCTGCAGAGAGTGTACTCTTTACCCACGAGTAACGGATTCCTTTAGTCCATCGGACTAATTCCGCCTACGGTCTTTTAATTGAAACACACCTGACTTGCACACACCAGCTTTTACTCGTGTCTGGAATCACCCATGACACCTGTTAAGCAAAACTCTAAGTGGGGAGGCTACAACCTCGCGTAGCATGGGATCAAATTTCTATCGCGCGCTCTAAGGGGTGCCCCCCTCTCGGTCCCAACCGGATACACCCATGCCCCCGGACCAGGTGGCATGCCTACCGGCTACAACCGGTATCTTCCACCATGGCCTCTCTGTACGGTGTGTGCCAAGACAAGGGTTAACAACTTACTGAACCATACCCCACCTACGGTAGGGACGAGTGGCAGTACGAAACAAGTATGGGGGTTACCGGAACAAGACTCGATCTATGGCCGACTCAGGAGGCTTATGAGTTCCCTGCATGACATGTATATCAAATATATTTCAACCAACAGAATCACCACCCATTATACCTTACTATGCCATACCGGACATAACCGTCCCGACGGAGACCGGCGACAAGCTCACGCCTACCCAAGGCAGAGGCTTTCCCAGGTTCCTTTCCGGCATGCATGCAAGGCACATGAGGATGATTACCATCACATGTATATTCATTTCCAACAGCAAGGAAATCACTAATATGCATCCATGCAATTGATCACATCATCACATAAAATAACGAGTTCTCCGAAATAAGGTGGTGTTATAATCGTGTCAACCAACACATCAAAAATATTATGCCAGGGTTCAAGATGATTGCCTTCATGGTGTGGAAAGGTGGGGGTGCTCTCCAAAACTTTTGAAAGTTTTCTTCCTCTCTCCAAAATCCTATTTTCAATAAATTTGAATTAACACACAATTTCAAATCAGCACAAAACAGTTGTCCGAATTTTTTTCAAATAAATATGATAAAAAAATAGACAAAAATTCAAAGAGGACAGAAAAAGAATCAATCAAAAATCATTTTCTGTTTAAAAGTTATAAGAGTTTTAATCCAGGGACTTTTTTGTAATGAAACAGAAACTTCTCAGGGGGCTGAACAGAAAAAGATCAGAAAAACGCTTCAGACTGAAAGCGTATTTGCCCGAATGCGTTTTCAGAAAACGTTTCGTTTAAAAGAAAAGAGAGACTGATGGGGGGTCCCACCCGTCGGGTTTGAATTTTCAAACGGGGAAGAAACAGAGCTCGTCGGCGCCCGAGAGCTGCGGTGGTCGCCAGCGGCGATCCACGGCGAGTTAGGAGGATCGGAGAGTACCTACATGCTCAGCGTGTCCTTCCGCGTCGGTGGGTGGTGATGGTGGTCGTCGGCGAGCACCACGTCGACGACGGCCCTTGCTCCGGCGGACGGCGGCTCGGGTGGAGTTGGATCTCGTCGGGGAGGGCTGCGGAGGTCAAATTGAAGCCTGGGTGAGATCACTGGGTGCTCGAGGAGACTACTGACGAGGTCTGGGCGGCGGGGATGGCCTCACCGGAGTGGATCGAGCTAGTGGCCGAGGCGGATCGGGGCGGCCGAGGTTGGGGGAGGAGACCTCCTCGAGGTCCTCCTAGTGGCTTGGCAGGGTGTTGGTGGGGTGCAGTGGTGGTGCGTGCTCGAGAGCGAGCTCGGGACCTCTTTTTATAGGCGATCCGAGGCGGTGGCCGTGAATGGGGATCTCCGGCGATGGTTACGGCGGCGCAGTGCTTGGTCGGGGAGTTTAGGAGGTTGGGCAACAACGTGGAGGTCCACTGGTTCCGTTTTGGCGCTAAATGAGCTTGGATTAGGAGCCCTGGGTGGATTCGACGGAACGGGGCGGCGCGGGCCCGTCGGCGGCAAAGGGCGCGCCCTGTGCCTGCCGGGCCACGGCGACGGTGCTGCGGGGTGCGCTGGCGTGCATGAGGCCACGCGGAGGGCAGGGGAGCGTTGGGCGGCGCCGAACGGCGTTGCGAGCTGGCGCTGTCTCCTGTCGGCCGCCACGGGTGGCTTTGCCACCGCAGAAGCTGCCAACTCCGGCGATGCTCGCCGCCACCGACACCTGTGCCCGTCCAAGGGGGCGTGCGGTGCTCTGGCCAGGGAGGAGAGGCCGAGCGCAACGCGCCAGGGCGCACAGTTGATCGATGACAAGTCCCTGACGAAAAATGACACTGTAAAACTCTGAAACTCTGAATTTTACTGAAAGTGCACAGTAACAGTGCCGGCCAAGTGTTCGACGAAATGATTTTGGTAGGTGGAGAACTTTCCTTGATCTGAATTTTGGTGGTGTGGCCTCTCATTTCACCTGGAGGCTGCCTGAATTTTGGTAGAATTTTTGGAGAAGAGAAGATATGAATTTCACTAAATTTGACAAATCTGGTCCAAACTTGCAGAGGCTGAAACTTGAAAATTTTGAAAAAAAAGAAGAGTGGATCTTGATGGTCCTAGGTTGTGGGTGCTAAGGACTATCCAGAGGAGTTGGTTTGAGATCAAAACTCAAAGGAAATTAGGTACTTGCTTTGCAAATCACCTAGGCTTAAAATAATTGACAGAACTGTTTTGGGGAATAGAATAAATGAAATAAAATCCAAAAATGGGTTGGACTTGTTGGAACAGAATGAAAATGAGGTTGATTCACTCAAAAACTTCAAATAACATCATTGGGTTTTTGCATAAAGTTGAATCATAAGCTACTACCAACATCCCATAATTTTGGTGGAGGCTAGAAAGAAATATTTATATGGGTTGTAGTGCAAAAATGGCACTCTGGACCAGAGAAGGAAAATTGATGCAGAGCTCAAAATATTACATGAATAAAAGATATTTTTGCATAAAAGTGATTTAAAAACATCACATGACATCTCCAAATTTTGGTTGGAATTTTAAGTGAATTTATCAAATGGTTGTAGTTCAATTATGGCCATATAACCTTGGAAAACCATTCTTCAAGAACATAAAGATCAAGCAAATTAATTATGTAATTAGTTCTACTAATAAAAGAAGAGTTTTTCTTGAGAGGTTAAACAAGTCCAATAACATATTTGAAAAGTTTTCACTTTGCGGGAAAAACTCCATAATAACAAGGGAGAAAAAGGTTCAAAAATAAAAAGGGAGCCCAGAAAATAAAAGTTTTAATTTCCTGGCAAAATTTTAATTTATTAAAACAAGGTCAAAATTTTGGGGTGTCACAACACTACCCCCCTTAAGAAAAATCTCGTCCTCGAGATTTGATAAGGGTTGTTTTTCTTTTGAAAATATCTTCCCTGTTAGTTGGAACCAAAAAGCTTACTCATAGCACAAACTTTGTGTGGCCGGGGTTGGTTTTTGGTACGCTCGAAGTAAAATGCAACCGTTCACCGACGTACACAAGCATGGTAAAAAAAATCGAGGCGCTCAAGCAAACATCATTCAATCATGGCGACACACAAATACAGGGCGTGGCTGTACTAAGGCTCGGTACTAATCGAGTAAATTAGTCTACCTCATTCATATCCAAGCGGGCGTGCCTTGTGGATGTCGAGGCTTCTCTTCGGGTCTCACTGTCGGGATAGCTGGAGTGGGTTGAGGGGCTGCAGGCTCGGGGTAGCGATGATGACCATCTCGGGGATTGTCGGCCACAACCCCGTTGGAGTGTGCTCCCAAGAGGCGACGAAGCACTTCTAGGGTCATCAAAGCACCTTGGCCGACGGCTGGGGCAGATCTCAGGGACTCGATCGGGTGTCCAAACAGCACGACTGGGTTGTCGGCGTTGGGCTCGTTCTCTTCTCTCGCCGGGGCTCGACGAACTAGCTCTCCACGAGCTGCGATTAGATCAATGGTGATTTGATCGAACAGTTCCTCTAGTGCACCTACATAGCGCACTAGATGCAACAATGCAGGATCTGTCTCGTGATCTCCGTTGGCAACTTGGGGTGGCCTACCATACCCTTCACGTCTGGGTAGTAGTGGAACGAGCGACAGTTAACTTTGGGCGACAAGTGCCGAAGATGAACTATAGCTTCTCGAGCAGCTAGTTGGATGGCTTGAGGCTCAAAGGAAGTTGTCCTTCCGGTGAACCTGTAGGGGCGCTCGGGCGCTAGACCCCTACCGTAGTTGTGTATAGTGGCCCAGAATTGTCGGCTCTCATTGCTCATGGGTCCTTGGTACACAACATATTATAGGGGCTCTTATAACGCGTAGGCACGACGGGTGAGGTTTGCGAGTATGGTCACAAAGCCTCCAAGGTTGGTTGCTGTGGTCTCATTGTGCACGACGGGGCCAGGCATTAAGGCTCGGTTTTGGGTAGCGGCTATGTTGTGCTGAGTTGAGGCTAGCATGCCCTTTTATAGAAAAGGGGACGGAGTCTTCCTTCGCTCGCTTGCGAAAAAGACTATTCAGGATTCGGTCACGGGCGCATGATTGATAGGTTAGGCTAATAGGTTGGGCACCGACTGCCAAAAGGTGTCGGGTCACTGTATGGCTATCTTGCAAGGGAAGCTTGGCTGGGGTTCGGTTAAGGATCTAGTGGGTTGGTTAACCTAGGTTTATTGACCTGGCTAGGATGCAACCGTAGCTCGACCCTGTAATATATTTTATGCTACTGGCTTATTGTATCAGGAATTTGTCTACCAGTAAGGAGGATTTTTCTCATACTGTGTTGTGACACTCCAAAATTTTCTTTTGGTTTTTAGCAAAAACTTTGTTGGTTTTTGAAGAGAGGCCATTTAAATTATTTTTTTTCAGAAAACCTCTCTCTTAAAAACTTTTCAGAGTTTCAGAGTTCAGTGTCGTTTCTCTTCGTCAGGGTTCAGTCACGCGTCAACAGTGCGCTGTGGCGCGATGCGCGCAGCCCCTCCTCGCTGTCCAGAGCGCCGCACGCGCACTTGGCTGGTTCCTGGCGTCGGAGGCGGCGAGCATCGCCGGAGCTGGCGGCTTCTGCGGTGGCCACGCCACCCGTAGCGGCCAACAGTGGCAGCACCAGCATTGCAACGCCGTTCTGCGCCGCCCTTTGCTCCCTAGCCCTACGCGTGGCTCATGCATGCCAGCGCAGCCCCGCTGCACCGTCGCCGTGGCCTGACAAGCACTGGGCGCGCTCTCTGCCGCCGACGGACCCGCGCCGTCCCGTTCCGACAAAACCTGCCCTAAGCTTCTAATCCTAGTCCGTTGAGCGTCGGAGTGGAGCCAGTGGACCTCCACGTTGATGGCCAACCCCCTAAACTTCCCGACCAAGCACTGCACCGCCGTAATCCATCGCCGGAGAACTCCGTTCACGGCCACCGCCTTGGATCGCCTATAAAAGGGGACCCCGAGCTCACCCTCGAGCACGCACCACCACTGCACCTCACCAACGCCCCGCCAGGCCACTAGGAGGACCTCGAGGAGGTCTCCTCCCCCAACTCCGGCCGCTCCGTTCCGCCTCGGCCTCCACCCCGTTTCAGTCCGGTGAGGCCGTCCCCGGCGCCCAAACTCCGTCAGTAACCTCCTCTAGCTACCAGAGGTCTAACCCCCCCCCCCTCAATTTGCCCTCCGCAGCCCTCCTCGGCGAGCTCCATCAACGCCCGAACCACCGTCCGCCGGAGCAAGGGCCGCCATCGACGTGGTGCTCGCCGGCGACCACCACCACCACCCACTGACGCGGAAGGACACGGTGAACACGTTGGTAACCTCCGATCCCCCTGCCTCGCCGTGGATTGCCGCCGGCGACCACCACGGCTCTCGGGCACCGTCGAGCTCTGCCGCCTCTTTTGAAATTTCAAACCTGACGGGTGGGACCCGCCTGTCAGCCTCTCTGATCTTTTAAACGAACCGTTTTCTAAAAACGTCTTCTGCCAAAATGCGTCTCTGGGCCGGCGTATTCTCAATCGAAGCGTTTTCTGTTTTTATAAGTTAGCCCCTGGGAACTTTCTGTTTCATTACAGATGAGTCCCTGGACTAAAACCCTTATAACTTTTAAACAAAAAAGTATTTTTGATTGATTCTTTTTCTGTCCTCCTTAGAATTTTGTCTAGTTTTTTATCAGATTTATTTGAAAAATATTTGGAATAATTTTGTGCACCTCACGGTATTTACGTTAGCGCATATGTTTCTTTATACCGTAGACACCGAAGGAGGTGACGGGACCGCGAACTTCACCGAGCTAGGCTCCGACTACTCTGAACCAGGAAAGCATGTTTGAACTTTTGATATGATGATTGTTTTGGCATGTTTGCATTAAGTAGTTTCATGGCATGTTGATGAGCATACCGACGAATGTCATGTTACATGCAACGATGAGGCAAGTGAGTTTCGAAAATCCATAAGTGGATGGATGTGAGTATGCATGGCCATGTGTTGGCATGAGGATGGGTAAGATGGCAGTGTTGTAGCATGCCAGTCTTATGCCAGACTATATGATTTCAGTGTCAACCCGTATCGGTCCAGTTCCTTCCATTCTTCCTTCCCTGTACTACCACATATTTTCCGCAAGGAATATGGCTTAGTAAGTTGCAAACCGCTTTCTTGGTACACACCAAAAGGAGAGGCCGTGATGATGGTTCCATGGCCCTGGATTAAAGCCAGTCATCCAGTCAGGGGGCATGGGTGTTTCAGGTTGGGGCCGAGAGGGGGGCACCCCTTAGAGCGCGCGTATATAAATTTGATCCCGTGCTATTCGAGATTGTGATCTCCCCATCTCAAAAGTTTTTCTTGGACGATGTCTAGGGTGATTCCTGGCATCGAGAGGTAGGATGGGTGTGTACTGGTTAGCTGTGTTTTCTTCCGAAATACCGTAAACGGAACTAGTCCTTTGTGACTACGGAAATCCGTTGGCTGTGGGAAAAAATTTCGTACAAACTCTACAGAGTCATATATTCCTTTGAATCATCTATTCCATGTCCAAGTTCGGTATTATCTTATCCTCACAAATGTCAGTTTTGATGACAGAGACTCCGGTGAATCACATGAGTGCTAAGTCCGGTTAAATGTTTATTCCTGTGGATGGACTAACCCGTTTATTATCATGAATTGAATATTTATTATGAGTATTATTTACTTGTGAATAAAAGCCCTTTCTGCGATGTCGCTCAGACGTCCGACTGTGGCATTGTTATTATTTACTTTCAATAAAAGCCCTTTCTGCGATGTCGCTCAGACGTCCGACTGCGGCAGTACTGTTATTTACTTTCAATATAAGCCCTTTCTGTGATGTCGCCCCAACGTCCGACTGTGGCACGCATGTCTTATATTTTTAGTTTAAGCCCTTTACGTGGTGTCGCTTAGACGCCCGACTGCGGCATGATCTTTATTTATTGTTCACCCTTCGAGGTGTCGCTTCAGACACCCGATCGGTTTCCTATTATTTCTTTTTGTTGGGTTTTTAGGCGGACTACCGCCGATTCCCTTTTTACTTACCTTGCTTGCTAAACTTTGAATGTGCATTGGTAAATTAATCATGACGCATCCATGCATGCATTTGTTATATCTTACGTCCGAACTGTCTTGCGAGTACTTTCAAAGTACTCACCTGGCTTGTTGATTTGGCCAGATGCTGACGAAGGCGATCTCATGGATGAAGAATTTGATAGCGAGTCCGACGCCTAGAGGAATCCCAGTCAGTCTCGTGCGATCCTGGATTTGGTCATTGTATTATATCCGCTTCCGCTACCAAATAAATTCATCGAGCCTCACCTCGACGCTCGATGAGATGCCAGTTTTAGAGTCATGTATCTCACTCCCCGCTGTGATTTTCCACCACCACCCTATCCTCGAGTCAGTAGTATGCCTCCACACCACTGTGTCATATCCGCCATTATGTATAATTATTGGCGTGCTTGTAATAATTTGGTTGAGCAACCGTAGCTCGACCCTGTAATATATTTTATGCTACTGGCTTATTGTATCAGGAATTTGTCTACCAGTAAGGAGGATTTTTCTCATACTGGACTCAAAAGATTGGTTTCTCAATAAACATTTTTATTGGAAAACCGGTCGTGACAAGCTTGGTACCAGAGCCAGGCTGACTGTAGGAAGCCACTAGGTGCGATCGCTAATTGGTTATTAGCATGCTAGAGCTAAATCATATTTTTGCAATTGTAGTCATTTTCTGACAGTCAGCATAAATTTATGATCTGACCATTCAGAATTTTTGCCTACTTTTGTAGATGGCCGACAACAGCTACGAGTCTCAGACCTTCGCCAACATGCCCGATGGGTTCGTCAAGCTTCTCTCCTTCATTGTTCAGGTCGCGATGGGGCCATCTATGCGCCCAGTCTTCACACTCTACCAGCACAAGGTCAACGTCAGTCTGACCATGCACCAGGCCGTGGTGCAATTCAAGGGAGGGCGTGTTGAGTTACGCCGCTTCCGGTACTTGGGAAGAGCCATGCCTACGGAGAGGCACGCTATGCAGATGGCAGCCCGCGAGGCGATAGCCCGTCTCAGGGATGTCCTTCCCTCGATGAAGACTCGTCGTTACCGCTACCTTCCATGCCATGTGCCATACACCTGTCACTATGCATTCTCCTGCCCCAGAGGAGAACGAGACGAGGCTTTTGAGATGCTTATTGAGTATCTCCGGGCCCTGGAGGCAGCCTTCGACAACCTGGTGGACGACTTCGTGGCTGCCCACATGGACTCAGTCCATGGCTGTGGCGCCAACAGGAGGGAGCTCCTGCACACCGCACCGCCACTGACTTTCGTCTCGTCCTTAGCATCTTATGCATCTACCACACTCGCCTCTACTCGTCGCCTGCCTACCACCGAAGAGTTCAACCAAGTCATCGCACCCACTCCAGCTCGCACTGCACCACCCTTCGCGCCCACTCCTGTTCGTGTTGTTCCGCCCCTGGCACCCGCTCCATCTACTCGGCGCAACACTACACGTATGGAGCCTATTAGCGAGGAGGAAGTCGAGTCCCCAGCCTCGCTACGCCTCACCCTCGGCAGGGCAAAGGAGATCGTCAACATCTCCGACTGAGTACGCTTAGCCGTCATGCGATGTACCGCTTTGTAAGATATGTTTATATGTACATAGGTTGTGAGAAGTAGCTTGTTTGCGCATCATGTAGGAACTGGAGAAGTGCACTAGCCTAAATAACATGTCAGGATTATGTGCGCATATCCTGAGTGATGTATTGTATAATTACCGCCCGCGTGTAAGATATGTAATGAGCAGTCCTTCTCCATGCGCAAATCGATTTGTTTTTCTTAAGTAAGCTTGGTTATTTAATTTATTTGCCAGCTTTGTGCATTTATGGAATTGTTTTTGCGACCCTTTTCGCTTTTCTTATGGGTTTTACAAAATATATCCCCAGAGTGAAAAATGTCTCATCCTTGGACTCGCTCCATACCAACTCCACCAGAGGAAAATTATGGCACTCAACCGGGCAACAATTTCACATAGGGACAGTCGAGTCAACAGGACAGTGAAACAGCATTTTCCCAAATGTGCCGCCTTTATGAGCAGAGTCAGCAACAACATCGGGAAATGATGAACCAAGTCATCAACATGGGAAATCACCATGGACAGTATCAGCAGCATTCCAAGTTATCTGAGCTACAGAAGACACGTCCCCAAACATTTTCTCATACTGACAAGCCTCTTGAAGCCGAGGATTGGCTTCGAGATATGGAGAGAAAATTAATTATTGCAAAATGTTCAGACCCCGAGAAGGTACTATATGCCCCGCACTATCTCACAGGAGCAGCTGCATCATGGTGGGAGAATTTTCTGCACATGCACCCCAACGAAAGTGATATAACCTGGGATGATTTCAAGGAAGGTTTCCGTGGTGCACACATTCCGAAGAGTATTATGAAAATCAAGAAGAGAGAGTTCGATGACCTCAAACAAAGGAACATGGCAGTGTCAGATTACAACGGTCAGTTTACTCTATTGTCTCGCTACGCCAATGAAGAGCGTATGACTGAAAGCAAGAAGATGGAGAAATTCCTTGATGGTCTGGCGCCCGCGCTTAAATGCCAACTGGTCGTGCACACTTTTCCAGATTTTAAGACACTAGTGGACAAAGCCATTACTCTGCAAAATGAGAGACGTAGCTTGGAGGATTTCCGCAAGCGAAAAAGAGACTAGACTACTCTTGCGCGCAACCACCGAAGCAAGACAGATTTTCAGAAAGGTGGGACACACAAACCTACGACAAACGTCTCACGCCCAACCAAGTATTTCCACGCTAGGGACAAGGAGTTCACATATCGCCCAGGCGTTACTTGCTACGCCTGTGGAGAGGAAGGGCACTATGCCAAGCAGTGCCCCAAGCCAAGGAACTCGACCCCAAAGCCGAACAACGGTGGCAATAATTCAGCACCCAAGCGAAACAATTTCAACCCCAACAACAACCACAGGAAGGATCATCTGAACCACGTGACCAAAGAAGAAGCATAGAACGCCCCGGATATCGTACTCGGTACGTTTCCTGTCAACACAATACCTGCCATGGTTTTGTTTGATTCTGGAGCTTCTCACTCATTCATCTCGAAAAGTTTTGCTTTGCAAAATAATTTTTCGATGTTTCCCTTGGAAAAATCCATGATCATCAAGTCCCCTGGGATTGAGCAAGTTACTCAGAGTTACTGTCAAGATGTGGTTATTGAGTTCGAAGGATTGAAGTTTCACGCCAATCTTATTGTATTGGAAAATAAAGGACTGGATGTCATCCTAGGGATGGACTGGTTAACCAGCAACAAAGGTTCTATTGACTGTTTCAACCGGACCCTAATTCTCACACACCACCACGGGAAGACAATAAGAGTTTCAGCCAAAGAGAGAAAAATACCCCGGCAACCGAGATTGAATAAGGTGGACGTTTCTGAGCTAAACAAGGTTCCAGTAGTGTGTGAATTTCCAGACGTATTCCCCGAAGAGCTACCAGGCATGCCACCAGACCGAGAGATAGAATTCAGCATTGAGCTAGCACCAGGAACCACCCCCATATACAAGAAACCATACAGAATGGCACCATCCGAGTTGATTGAGTTGAAGAAACAAATAAAGGAATTGCTGGACAAGGGATACATTCGAGCCAGCTCCTCACCTTGGGGATCACCAATTTTCTTTGCCAAAAAGAAGGATGGAACACTGAGATTGTGCATAGACTACCGAGCACTTAACATGGTCACAGTCAAGAACAAATACCCGATGCCCCGGATAAATGATTTATTTGATCAACTCGCTCAGGCCAAGGTATTCTCAAAAATTGACTTAAGGTCAGGATACCATCAATTAAAAGTACGAACAGAAGATATCCCCAAAACAGCCTTCACCTCCAGATATGGACTATATGAGTTCACAGTAATGCCATTTGGATTAACGAAAGCCCCCGCATATTTTGTTCACCTCATGAACAAAGTATTTATGAAGTTTATGGACAAGTTCATTGTGGTATTCATCGACGATATTCTGGTATACTCCAAGACACCAGAAGAGCACGCGGAACATCTCAGGATTTCTAGGCACGCGGAACACCAGAAGAGACGATATTCATTGTGCTAGGAGAACTCAGGAAACATCAATTGTATGCCAAGTTCAGCAAGTGCGAATTTTGGCTAAGACAAGTAGGTTTTCTAGGCCACGTACTGACCCAAGACGGTATCGCAGTGGACCCGGAGAAAGTCAGGGCCGTACTTGGCTGGAAGTCACCAGCCAGCGTAACGAACATACGAAGCTTCTTGGGAATGGCAGGATATTACCGCAGATTTATTGAAGGATTCTCCAGCATAGCCAAGCCAACGACGCAGTTACTCAAGAAGGACAAGAAGTTTGAATGGACAGAAGCCTGCGAGAAAAGTTTCCAAGAGCTAAAACGGAAATTAACGACAGCACCGGTATTAATTGTGCCAGACATACACAAGAATTTTGAAGTGTATTGTGACGCATCCCGAAAGGGCCTCGGGTGCGTGTTGATGCAAGAAGGCAAGGTTGTCGCATACGCTTCAAGGCAACTTCGCAAGCATGAGGAAAATTATCCCACTCATGACTTAGAAATGGCAGCAGTCATTCATGCACTCAAGGAATGGAGGCATTTCTTACTTGGAAATCGATGTGAAATATATACGGACCATAAAAGTCTCAAATATATTTTCACACAGCCAGAACTAAACTTACGGCAACGGAGATGGTTGGAATTGGTAAAGGATTATGATGTTGGTATCCACTATCATCCAGGAAAAGCAAATGTAGTGGCCGACGCTCTTAGTCGGAACCCCAGCTCCGACGAAAACAGTCTGCAAAGCTTGAGACCTGAATTCCAACAAGAATTTGCCAAACTCAACTTGTTAATGATCGCGGAAGGCACCATATCAAACTTGGAAATACAGCCCGACCTTGTGGAGAGAATTAAAGAAGCTCAGCCTGGTCACCCCAGCATCAAAGGAATTAAAAGAAAGGTGAGTATGGGCAAGGCCTCGGAGTTCGTCATAGACGATGGAGGAATATTATGGTACGGAGACAGACTCTGCGTGCCAAATATAGAGGACCTCAAACAGCAAATTCTAGCTGAAGCCCACACTGCCCCATATTCGATCCACCCTGCAGGAACCAAAATGTATAAGGATATTCAAGAAAGATTTTGGTGGCACGGTATGAAGAGGGACATAGCCACATTCGTTGCATGTTGCGATTCTTGTCAACGCATAAAAGTTGAGCATCAAAGACCAGCCGGACTACTGCAACCAAACAAAATACCTGAGTGGAAATGGGATGAAATAGGGATGGATTTCATTGTCGGACTACCTCGGTCACGACACGGGAATGATGCCATATGGGTCATCACCGATAGATTAACCAAGGTGGCACATTTCATTCCAGTGAAGACAACCTACAACACTCAGAGGCTTGCCAGGATTTATCTCTCCCGTATAGTTTGTCTGCATGGAGTCCCGAAGACTATAATATCCGACAGGGGCACTCAGTTCGTCTCGAGATTCTGGGATCATTTACAACAGGCTCTGGGAACTCAACTGGCCTTCAGTACAGCCTACCATCCCCAGACTGATGGACAGGCTGAACGCATAAACCAAATTCTAGAAGACATGCTGAGAGCATGTGTCCTCACCTATGGGACCAGTTGGGAAGAAAGCCTGCCATATGCCGAGTTCGCATACAACAACAGTTACCAGGCCAGCCTGCAAATGGCACCTTTTGAAGCCCTATACGGACGGAGATGTCGTACCCCGCTAAATTGGTCAGAAACCGGAGACAGCCGTATCTTCAGCCCAGACATGCTCAAAGAAGCCGAGGAAAAGGTCAAGCTAATCAGGGACCGACTCAAGACCGCTCAAAGCCGACAGAAGAGTTATTACGATCGGAAACATCGTGAGGTCAGATTCGAACCCGGTGAATTTTTATACCTACGAGTATCACCTATGAGGGGCCTGCAACGATTCAAGATTAAGGGAAAGCTATCACCAAGATTCATCGGACCATTCTGTATAGTGGCACGAAGGGGCACTGTAGCCTACCAGCTAGACTTACCCGAAGAATTATCCGATGTCCACGACGTGTTCCACGTCTCGCAATTGAGGAAGTGCGTAAGCAACCCAGAGAAACAAGTATCCCATGAGAACATTGACGTGCAGCCAGACCTCACCTATCGGGAACGTCCAGTAAAATTATTAGAGGAGTCTGAAAAGAGGACCCGACAGAAAACCATCAAGTTTTTCAAAGTTCAGTGGATCAATCACACCGAAAGTGAAGCAACTTGGGAAAGAGAGGATTTTCTTCGGGCAGAGCATCCACACTTATTTAAGGATCAGCTGCAATCTCGGGGACGAGATTTTTCCTAAGGGGGTAGGTGTTGTGACACTCCAAAATTTTCTTTTGGTTTTTAGCAAAAACTTTGTTGGTTTTTGAAGAGAGGCCATTTAAATTTTTTTTAGAAAACCTCTCTCTGAAAAACTTTCACCTTTGGCAAGGATTTTCATTTACATCCTTTCCAAATTGGGTGTTTGAATTATGGAAAGTTTTCTTCTGAATTCTTCTCCTCTCAAATGTATTTTTTTGAATTTTATTATTTTCATTTAAAAGGAAAACCCTAGGAGTTTTGGGGGCTTCTCTCATTTTGGAACCACCCATGATTTTATTTTGCCTCATGTGGAAAGACCTCCCAAAACCCCTCCCTCCACTTTGGAACAATCTAAATTCTCTGTCCCATCAAGTCCAAACCATTTTTGAATTTTATTTCATTTATTTTATCTCCCAAAACAATTCTGTCTTTCATTATGAGCCTAAGTAATTTTCAAAGCAAGTACCTCATTGCCTTTGAGTTTTTATCTCAAACCAACTCCTCTGGATTGTCCTTAGCATCCACAACCCAGAACCATCTTGATCCACTCTCCCTCTTTTCAAATTTTTCAAATTTCAGTCTCTGCAAGTTTGGACCACATTTGCCAAATTTGGTGAAATTCATATCTCCTCTTCTCCAAAAATTCTACCAAAATTCAGGCAGCCTCCTGGTGCAATGAGAGGCCACCCCACCAAGTTTCAGCTCAAGGAGAAACCCCTACATACCAAAATCATTCTGTCGAACACCTGGCCGGCACTGTTTCCCAGCATTTTCAGAAAAATTCAAAGTTTCAGAGTTCAGTGTCGTTTCTCTTCGTCAGGGTTCAGTCACGCGTCGACAGTGCGCTGTGGCGTGATGCGCGCAGCCCCTCCTCGCTGTCCAGAGCGCCGCACGCGCACTTGGCTGGTTCCTGGCGTCGGAGGCGGCGAGCCACAGTCGGACGTCGGGGCGACATCACAGAAAGGGCTTATATTGAAAGTAAATAACAGTACTGCCGCAGTCGGACGTCTGAGCGACATCGCAGAAAGGGCTTTTATTGAATGTAAATAATAACAATGCCACAGTCGGACGTCTGAGCGACATCGCAGAAAGGGCTTTTATTGAAAGTAAATAATAACAATACCATAGTCGGACGTCTGAGCGACATCGCAGAAAGGGCTTTTATTCACAAGTAAATAATACTCATAATAAATATTCAATTCATGATAATAAATGGGTTAGTCCATCCACAGGAATAAACATTTAACCGGACTTAGCACTCATGTGATTCACCGGAGTCTCTGTCATCAAAACTGACATTTGTCAGGATAAGATAATACTGAACTTGGACATGGAATACATGATTCAAAGGAATATATGACTCTGCAGAGTTTGTACGAAAAATTCTCCCACAGCCAAAGGATTTCCGTAGTCACGAAGGACTAGTTCCGTTTACGGTATTTCAGAAGAAAACACAGCTAACCAGTACACACCCATCCTACCTCTCGATGCCAGGAATCACCCTAGACATCGTCCAAGAAAAACTTTTGAGACGGGGAGATCACAATCTCGAATAGCATGGGATCAAATTTATATACGCGCGCTCTAAGGGGTGCCCCCCTCTCGGTCCCAACCGGAAACACCCATGCCCCCTGACCGGATGACTAGCTTTAATCCAGGGCCATGGAACCATCATCACGGCCTCTCCTTTTGGTGTGTACCAAGAAAGCGGTTTGCAACTTACTAAGCCATATTCCTTGCGGAAAACATGTGGTAGTACAGGGAAGGAAAAATGGAAGGAACTGGACCGATACGGGTTGACACTGAAGTCATATAGTCTGGCATAAGACTGGCATGCTACAACACTGCCATCTTACCCATCCTCATGCCAACACATGGCCATGCATACTCACATCCATCCACTTATGGATTTTCGAAACTCAGTTGCCTCATCGTTGCATGTAACATGACATTCGTCGGTATGCTCATCAACATGCCATGAAACTAACTAATGCAAACATGTCAAAACAATCATCATATCAAAAGTTCAAACATGCTTGCCTGGTTCAGAGTAGTCAGAGCCTAGCTCGGTGAAGTTCGCGGTCCCGTCACCTCCTTCGGTGTCTACGGTGGCCACACACCCGCTCGAGGCCACACACCCGCTCAGATGGTCCAAGTACGCCATCACCTTTAGCTCGGTGGACCAGCTCAAGTGCGCGGCAACGGCCGGCGTTATCCCGATGCTCTGTTCACCCATCATCAGCAATGTCCAAGTCACCAAGACCCTCATCGATGGTGCGCAGGGCTCAAGTCCTGTCTGTCGAGACCTTCGACAGCCTTTAAGTGCCATACGATCAGCTCCAGTCTACCAAGCCTTTCTCAGGAGTGACTAACGGCTCTACTACCCCGATAGGGCAGGTTCGCCTCCCTGTCACCTTCGTCAGCGCGACAACTACCACACCGAGCTCATTGACTTCGACGTCGCCCACATCTGTCTGCCGTACAATGCCATCCTCGGGTACCCAGCACTGGCCAAATTCATGGCAGTCGCCCACCATGGCTACAACGTCCTCAAGATACCCGGAAGCGGCGGAATCGTCACCGTCCCCTGCGAAGAAAGAGATGCGGTGTGCTCCCTCGAGCGCGCCTTCCAAGCTGCATCACTAGAAGACCCCGACAACAACGAAGCAGTACCCTCCAAAGGCCAACCCCAAGAAGAAGAAGCAGTTGCTCCACACTGGGCCTCAAGGGAGCGGCACCTCCGGCAGCACCACTTCAGGATCGACGCCCGCGCCTGGGGTGCCACTCTCCCTTGCATAGGGAGGAGCGCCCGGTGCCGTTCGACATGGCCAGCATCACGAGGGAGGCGCTCGGGCACCACATGGAGGCGTGCTTCACGGCATGTTTCCCTCAGGAGGGCGCCAGGCGAAGAGCGCCTGGCGCTCAGGAGTTCGTCGACAAGGCATCTCAGGAGCTTCAGGAAGCAAGAGCAATACGCGGCGACCGCCGCCCATCTGGCGTTGCTCCCCACCCAGGCGAGGGTGGTGAGTTGCGCATCTGCATCGACATCCCAGGGCTCAACCGGGCCGCATATCAGGAGCGCTTCTGGCCTTCGTGTGTTGGACGCTGCGAGGGTCCACCTCACAGCTACGTTCGCATGCCGTTCGGTCTGCCAAGCATGGCTGCTGCCTTCCAGCGCAACCTGTGGAGCGTCAAGAGGGGTCAGGAGGACATGCATCACGCAGTCCTGGCGGAGATGGAGACGGTCCTCCAGAGGCCGCCCGAGCCTCCAGAGCCTCCCGAGGCTCAGGGCCCCGGCGGCTTGTGAGGGGCGACTTCTTCGCTACACGTCTTCAGCTACCCCAACACTCCTTCGGCAACCAAACCAGGTGACATTTTTCCAAGTTCATTTAGCTGGGAGCGCCCCCTGGGCTGCATCATCCCTAGGTCGCGTGGGTCCTTCCTTGCGGCATGTATCTGCTGGCATCTTCAGTTCACTCTGCTGGGAGCGCCCCACAGACAACATCATCCACATGTCGCTCGGGTTCGACCAAGTGGCATGTATCGTTCTCGCATTTACCTAAGCTAGTTGCATTTCATGCGTAATCTATCTATGGTTATCACCTGCTTGATTGTCACCCACCACGGGATTCGCGTGCCGATTGTCTTTCTTCAGGATCCTTCGCATAAGAAGGCTAGGCACGGCGTCTGTGCTCGGGCCCGTCCTTGCAGCGTCGATAAATCCAACAGCTGAGCTCTGTCTGGAGGGCCGGCCCCGTTCACGTCACCTCCTGGGGTCGTTGGTGCTTGGCCTTCTCGTGCGATAGCCTCAGGAAATCCTTTCGGCGCAGGTTGTCTAACTATCTCGTAGGACCGCCACAGCCATCAAGAACCAAGACCAGGTGCAACCTGCCTTGAGGTAGGGCCTCGTGAGTCCCGCACTAGCTCACGAGCGTCTAGATACACCTCGCCTAACCCCGCCGTGCAAGCCACGTGTCAGGGCGGGGCTGTACACACCCCGGGGGCTCTCCACAGCAGGGAGTCCCCTCCCACAAGCCAGCAACAGACAAGCGATCACCACGGTGATTTGTTCCCCTCCTCGCACTGACCTGCAGGAACTTCTTGAGGACTACAGCGGGCGGTACCGCGGACTCTCTCTCTTCTCCCATGCAATTCTCTTGCGCGTTAAAGGGGGGCTCCTGAGCATCGAGACTCAAGAGCTCTTACTGGCTCTCCAGCCCTCACCCCTGGCCTTGACCACGGCATCGCGGCCTGGCATACCAGCGGCGGCTGAGCTCGCTCAAGGGCTGGGACCTGAGGACGTAGAGCACCAGGAAGAACATGGAGAAGAGGGGGAGGCCCACGCGGGCGTAACCTAGCTACCCAGCAGCAGCCAACACCCAAGTCTTGTGTGGCACCAGAAGCCGGCTCTGGAACGCCAAGATTAAGTCTTGTACCTGGACCGACCCAGCACTACGACATAAGATTCTCGCCTTTTCGCTGCCCTGCTGCAGCGACATCGCCTCCCTTTCCCATCCTCAGGTAGCTGCTTGCGTGCTAAAGGGGACCTCTTGAGCATTGCACCTCAGGAGCTCTTACTAGACCTTGGGCCGCTCACCTCCTGGCCTTGACCACGGCATCGCGACCTGGCATACCAGCGATGGCTACAGCCTGCCTGGGGACTGGGACCTGTGAGCGTAGAGCACCAAGATGCCGCGGGATTGGAAAGGGGGAGACCGAGCCTCAGCAGGACATGTGCTCGCAAATTTTCACAATAAGGATAATATCAACAAAAGGCATTACAGATGCTTTACACACCCCCGCGGGGTCCGTTTTGATTTCTCACAGGGAACAAAAGGAAGGGAATTCCTAGGAGCTCTATCTACACGCGCCGGACATCGCCGACGCCATCATCAACAGTGGGCCACGGAAGGCCGGCGCCAACCCCATCTAGATTAACGGAGGTGGCGGCCAGACGCGGTGACCTTGCTCCGGGCCCGACGAGAGCTCGGGGGCACGTAGCTGTTGTCGCTCGTCTCCGGAGACTCCACGAGCTCGGGAGAGTCGCTGGACCACCAGCTGTCACCGCTGTCCCTGGAGGAGCTGTGGGCAAGGCCAGCGGTAGGCCCGACGCCCGCTGCTGCACCGTCGTGCAGACCCCCTTCAGGGCAGCACTCCAAGCGGCGGCCTTCCTCGTCGAAGACCTTGAAGAACAGCGTGGAGGCGCCGTAATACTCGAAGTGGATGGCGAGGGCGCCGTTCGCGCGGCAGGCTCGGGCGACCTCGCACCAGCCTCGAGTCATGAAGATCCTCCCGGAGGCGACGGCTTCAACTTCCGCTCCAGTCGCTGAGGCGTCGCAGTCGGCGTGCTGCAGCCAAAGCTCAAGAGGGCCCCTCGGCGACATCTTGGCGGTGAAGAACCGCGGAAGGCGAATCCAAGTGCTTGGGGGCACCACCGCCCACAGCACGAACTCGCGAGAGGAGTCCGCAGCATGGACCCCTCGGGCGACGGCGTGCGCCTCCGCGGCACGACGGCCACGGCCCTGGCACGTGCGGCGGCGCTCATCGCTCCTCCCTCCGAAATCATCGGCGTGAGCATACAAGGACAACGGGTACCCAGGAGGTGTCCTTTCGTACCACAGCCGCGACACTACCGGCCTCACGACCATCTCACAACCATGGGACCTCCTCTTCTTCGTCGGGAGCAGCTCGGGCTCGTTGAGGGGAGTCTTGCCCTTCTCCGCGGCCGAGAACCTCCAAATCGGCACCATGACTACACCAGCAAGGAGTGGAGCAAGGAAGGAGAAGAAGCAGGAGAAGCAAGGAAGAGACAGGTGGTGGGGGCTCCGTCCCCACTTCCCATTTATAGCCAAGGGGAGGCCAACCGCCAGCCTCCATGATCTAAGGTAATAATGATCTTTTTCCTGCATGCAGCAAGGACCCGTCAAGTCGGGCAGTTGCCGAGGTAGAGTGGGGAAGCGGAGATGCCCACGTCTAACAATCGCCATGCATCGACCAAGGCCGCAGGCTGTTGGTGCCTGTGACGCTCCGTGCTTGCCCTTTGGCTTCGCCTCGAAGCCAAGCCCGAGCGCGCCTTGGGCCCAGGGGCTATTGTCGGTGTTCTGGGAACGGGGGTCCCCAGACTTGCCTGCCTGCGGCCCACAGCGTGGCTCCATCAGCGGCCCCGTATGGCCCATCTTCACCAGCAAACACCCAAGACCCTCGCGAGGGGCCAAGCCTCGTGAGGCGGACGAGGCGGGACCTCCTCAAGGGCGGCCTCACCAGGCTGGCTCACAAGGGGCAGAGAGATCAAGGCAAGGCGAACCTCGCGAGGTTCCACTGACGTAAGCCATGACAATCAGACCAGGCGGGCGCCAGCGAGCACAGTGTCCTTGTTTCCTCTTTTGTGCTAAAGGGGCAAGCACATGCGAGGAGTCCCGAGGCATCAGGCAAAGGTTTCCATATCGGTGCAACAAGACCAAGACCAGCAGGACGGTAGGACAGAGGTCACCGTGGAGCCCAAGATGGCGTCACCACCAGAGCCTTTGGCAGGCGAAGACTACTTTTGTTAGGATAGCTTGTACTAGTTGTCCCCCTTCAAATTGGCCGTTGTGGGATCCCTTCCCGCTCAATATTTGGGAAGAGGATCAGGGCCTCTATAAATAGGACTAGCCACCACCATAGCTGGGAGGAGGATCCCAAACCACACAAGTTCTCCACGCACAAGAACGCCTCTCCTCAGGAGGCTGTTCTTCCCTTGTAACTATTCATCATCAGCCCAAGAGGCAATCCACCACACCACACTGGAGTAGGGTATTACACGACAATGGTGGCCCGAACCAGTATAAATCTTGTGTCTCGTGTTCTTTGGGTCCGTAAGGCTAGGCCATGAGATCGATGAGTGTGCGAGCTAGAGAGGGGGGAGATCTCCATGTGCACCCCAGTGTTCGAACCTCAAGGGTTTTGCCGGAACCCGAAATCTGACAGAGAACAAGACGACCGAAACATGGTCTTCCGAAGATTTCCCCTGACCACTGTCCGGTGCTCATCCAATCCTACCGTAGTTCTACATATGCTAGCACCGTCCCAGCCAGAGTCACAACTAAGGTTAACCAAGCCAAATCCCATAATGACTTGCGGTTGCACAGGTAAGCTTCCGGGCATGAAGTATTCTTCCATCTCTTTGAGTCTGGGTGAAGCTTTCCGCAAGATGTCATGGCGCTTCTGCATGCATCCCGGGTCATCCACTGGTTGCTCTAGGGTGCGCATCTAAACCATCCTTCACCCAGTAGTGTGTATTGAATTCTTGTCTCGAGTCTTGACGTCTTGAGGTCCTAAAGATGCAGTCCTTGCGGATTCCATCATGATTTTTTCATCATTGACGTAGAGTCCTCCATTCTCACACCACTCCCGAGCACTCATACTAATCATGTCTACTATAGTGTAGCATTAAAATAAATAACATCCTGGGCTTGGTAATAGGGTGATGGGTTCCTACCTCATGCATACTACTCAACTACAAGGATTCAGTATCACTACTGGAGGGATTGTTGCAAAGATGACACTAAATGCAATAAAAACATAGGTATGAAAAGCATGGTCAAAGTGAACTTGCCTGGTAAGTTGATGAAGATTATAACGCCCTCAGAAACTTTGATAACAATACTATTCGCACTACGAAGAATCTATCACAAACAATTATAATAACATGTAAGCAATCACTAAAAAACAGGTAAAAGACTTATAAACTCAAAAAGAACTAAATCAAGCTTTCTGGACAAAGACAATTTAATTGTGTGAAAATCATGTGATTGTGGTTCTAGAGGATAGTATGGATCCAAGGCTTCAACTTCACACAACAAATCACACAAGCAATCATTATTACTTAATTAATATAACATTCCAAAATTTAGAATTTTGGGATGTTACACAAATATTCGCTTCCGCGATCAGATCGTAGAAACTTTATTTTCTTGTTAATGATTCTCCACTTCACTCTGAAATTATCTGAACTTTTTAAACTTTTTAGACTTGCATTTAATTAAGTAGATATACCCATACCTACTTAAATCATCTATGAAGATTAGAAAATAACGATACCCGCCGCGTGCTTCAACACTCATGTAGCGACCCGACCTCAGACGGTCAAGCCTCTATGTATCTGTGCCATCCCTGGATCGGTATGCTGGCACACACAGTACATCAATGTATATATCAAAGTGCAATCACATGTATAAATAACGTAAAATTGATATATATACCTCATATGTCTCAGCGGAAACAAACAATCGGGTGTGGAGTCCCATCAACGCCATCGACAAGTTGAGTGTAGACCGTAACCCTGTATCGTAACTCTTACTCGTCGAAGAAATATCTGCAACATGATACGTTGCAGCCGTGTAGGTCAGTACATTGAATGTACCGGCAAGATCACAATAAGAGAAAACAAATGATAAACTATACTATATGCAATATGGCTTTGTGGCTCTGTATCTGAGTTTTGTTTGCATAAAAGCTGGTTTTATTTTCCTTACAACAAAGGAATATCAGGAGTTTGTACTACGGAGTTTTCTGTCATGACATGGTTCCGCCAACCGATGTCTCATACCCAAATCATCATAAGTTGCCCACAATTAAATTATCAGTCCGGTGTTGAGAGTTCCGAGATAGATCCAAGTCCAGAGGCTCAAATTGTCCGTAATCGGGGACACGGCTAATCGATTAGGTTTTAACCCTCTGCAGAGGTTTGTACACTTTACCCGCAAGATTCGATCCCTCTCTTTACATTCTCGCACTTCAGGGTGTTTGAGAACAAGATGACCGAAACATGGTCTTCTGAAGAGTTCCTCTAACCACTGTCCGGTGCTCATCCAATCCTACTGTAGTTCTACATCTGCTAGCACCGTCCCAGCCAGAGTCACCACTAAGGTCAACCAAGCCAGAGCCCATAGTGACTTGCGGTTGCACAGGTAAGCTTCCAGGCATGAAGTATCCTTCCGTCTCTTTGAGTCTGGGTGAAGCTTTCCACAAGATGTCATGGCGCTTCTCCATGCATCCCGGCCAACCACTGGTTTCTCCAGGGTGCCCGTCAACCGTCCTTCACCCAGTAGTGTGTATTGAATTCTTGTCTCGAGTCTCGAAATCTTGAGGAGTCCTGAAGATGCAGTCCTGGCTGGTGCCATCATGAAGTTGTCGCCATTAACATAGAGTCCTCCTTCTTCACACCACGCTCATACCAAACCCCGTCTACTATAGCGTAGCATTAAAAATATATAGCGTCCCGGGTTTGGTAACAGGGAGATGGGTTCCTACCTCATGCATTCTACTCAACTACAAGATTCAATAACACTACTGGAGAGACTGTTAAAAGGGTGATACTACATGCAAATAAACATAGGTATGGAAAACATGGTCAAAGTGAACTTGCCTGGTAAGTTGATGAAGAATAATAACGCTCTCAGAAACTTGATAAGACTATATGCAACTCTTAGATGAAATCTATAATAATAAACATGGCATTCACATAAGCAATCATTCTACCACTCAAAATAACAATCAAAACAACAAGGAAACTCAATAATAAAACTCAAACAAATTCCAAAGAACCTCGAATAAAACTACATACAAAACTACTAGGGAAAGTCTAAAACTTTACTACAAACAACTAATATAGTTTTGCCCTAAGTCAAACTTAATAGCAATTAAAACACTAAAGTAAATTAATGGAAAGGAAATATAGTGTTTATTAAAATAACTCAAGGTATTTTTCATAAACTTGCACTAGCAAAAAGAAACACCTAAAAACTGTTTTTTAAACTCTAGTTATGATTAAAACAAAACAAGAAAAAGAAATAAACATTATATTTTTCTGTAAATAAAAGTTCACCCTCTATATCTACAGAAAATAATCAGAAATAAAATAAAACAGAGGTGGAAAAAATATTTAAAGTAATAAAAACAACAGAAAACAACAACAAAATGAATTAAACTAAAACAGACTTGTTTTTGTGATAAAATAATTTTATAAAAAATCTATAAATGCCCAATTTAATCCTACTGCTAGGCAAGGTCAAAACAAAGCAGTAAAAAAAAGAAACACTAAAAAAATTAATCCTAGCTCACTTTATAGCAGAAATACTAATCTGACTAAAACTTAAATAACACAATTTTTAAAACTACAAACATGGCCGAAATTATTTTATACAGAAACTAGAGGAAATTTGCAGACTAGAGCAAAAAGAATCAATCAAAAACTCTAAATAACCTAATAGATATAGAAGTTACGAAACTGAAACTTTTCTGTTTTAAAAACAGAAAAGAAAATACAGAAAAAAACAAACGGGCGCTAATGGGCCCACGGGGGTGCGATCTGTAGCTACCAAATGCTCGGGCGAAAGTTAACAATACGTACACGTGGGTTTATTTAATAGAAGACCGGGGAGCCGGTTCGATCTAAACCGAGGAACCGATCTACAAGAAAAACCAATCTACTAAACCGATCTAATATTATTTGCACTTAGCGTTTCAAAAAAATGGAGGGAGGCGCTCGTTGCTTACAGAGAGGAGCTCATGTAGGCAGGGGAGTGGATGTCGTCGGGGGCGACGGCTCTGGTGACCGGCGGTGGAGACGACGATGTCCAGCGGGTGGAGGACTCCGAGGGGGTCTGATTTTTAGTTGAAGGTGAAGGTCGGGGATGACGGACTTGAGCGGAGCGTCGAGATGAACTCAGTGCTTCGGCAATGTCGGGCGAGGTCCATGGCGAGGCTCCGGTGCTCCCTGGACGAGGAAATGATGTCAAGGAGATGCGCAAAGACGAGAGAAGTATGTTGGACAAGATTTGGTGGTTCAGGGTTGCTCACCGATGTCGGGATCTACGGTGAACGGTCTCGGCTCCAGCGAGATCCAAACGAAGATCACGTGAGGTAGAAGTGGTTTCGGCGTGGGCTTTTGGGGGCGTGGGACGAGGAGGTGGCTGGGTATTTATAGGACATGTTCTTGAGGCAAGGGGCAAGCGGTAGATAGGGTTTCCGTCGTTTGCGCGTGCGGCATGGCAACCGTGCTCGAGCTAGGATTTCGTGCAACGGGAGAAGATGACGGGTGGGGTCCAACGCCAGGGTAAGGGAGAGAGGGACGCACGTGAGAGAGAGGTGGCGGCGGCGCTCCTGGGAGTTCCCCTCGAGCGTACATGCGCGCGTGCGCTAGCCATAGCGCTAGCGCTAGGCTGGGCCGTCATGTGGCTGGGCCTCACTGGCCTGGCCGAGCGGATTAAAAAAATGTTTATTATTATTTTTAAACAGTGAGGAAAACTAATAAAAAGAAGAAACACAAAATATTCTATATAGGCATTTTATATACCAAAAGTTTTAGAATAAAATTTCCTAAAACATGAACATATTTTGACGGCCAAATAAAATATAAAAAAACATTTGTTTTCGAAATAACTCCAAAATAGAATCTGAGTTTCAAATAATTTGCAAAAAAAAATTCATATTTGAATCTCAATCCCAACATTGTCTCTGATCTTTTGGAGTGTCATTTTCCTCCTCTCATATTATTTTTTTATCAGAGAATTTTTACAAGATTCAAACTAAAAATCAAATAGGGATTCAAATAGAAAATTTTGGGAAAGTCCTTTTATTCCCTCTCATTCGATTTTTTTTGTTTCAAATTCCACTCATTTCAGTCAATCAATCAAACAACCAATAAAATTTATTTAATTAATATAACATTCCAAAATTTAGAATTTTGGGATGTTACAAACCTACCACACTTAAAATGAATCTTGTCCTCGAGATTCGAAGAGGCTAGCAAGAAAAGGTTAGGGGCTGGGGGTCTTCTAGCAAATATTTTGGTCGGAAAGGTCAGGGGTGCTACCACGCTTAAAAGAAAGGTTAGGGTTCCAATAAACTCAGGTACTTCCTCTGGAGTGCCGAAGATATCTGTCTCTTCACATATCTTACAATAGCTCCTTCATTAATGCTCTTCTGTCATAGGCATAGCGTTTTCCTCAAAATCTTGGATCGCTTCGTCAAAGATGAGGTTTGTCCGAGACTGGATCTTCTTAGCTGATAGGTCTGCGTCCATTCTAGACAACTATCGAAATACTCATGGTGGTCTACCATTAGTGGTTTCTGCAGAAAAGGGGCTTTGGCTTCATTCTCACCGTATAATCTATGATTGGCAATAGCTGCCATGTACATGGGTTTATCATCATACCATTTTAAGGCTTAAGAAAGGCTTCAACGAGCGTCGTCACTTTACTATGGGTAAGTCTCTCAGATTTACCATTCCAAATATCAAGAGTGAATGATAAGAGTAAGTCGGTATGGTGATCAATCCATTCCGCACCCAGATCATTACCCTATATAAGGTTTAGCGAATCTCATATTTCTAACACTCGGGCATCCCCACAAGCTTTGCAGAAATTTCTCTTGTCCTCGAACTGGGTTCGGGTAAATCCATTGATTCTGTAAGCTGAACAAAACATCTATAATTCTTCACAATCTCGGGGTTTACGTAACATCCTATGTAACATCTGTTGATCAAATCACATATTCTTCCAGAATTCTTCCTTCAACAAGATTGTGCTTGTGCCTTGGTCAAATCCTGGGCCTGTGGGTTATGGGTCCACTTCAGCACTTGCATAGTGTTAACTCATCTGTGGAGTTACAGTTGTTCCATATTCCAACATTACACCTCCTTTAAATCCAATAGTACTTCATTTTATCATACTCTTGGGGTAACCATCATAATCAAACTCCAACTTATTTCGTCTGGCTCCTTTCTATGGACCGTCATGAACAACACCTTTCTTCCTTCATTGATCCCGTGGCTTTACAAAGTACTACCACACTTAAAATGAAATGCACTAGTTCATCCATAAATCATATTATTTTCATATCAAATCTTTTATTATATCCTTAACCATTTTTCGTAAATCCAAATTCCAAAAATGTACTTCATTACAAATGCCGCCATCCACATGGTTTGGTATGGTCAAGCATTACTTCTCGCTTTTTTCATTTTTCCTCCTTGAGGATCCTTTCAGTCCCACTGGAATTGTGCGACATGCTCCTTGAAATCTTGAATCTTCTGTTTCATCATGGTGGCCTTGAGCTTCATCTCCATCATCTCTGCATGCACTTCTCTTAGGTATTCCTGAGTATAATGGAGTCTTGCTTCAAGTATTTCTCCGATCTGGCGTATGGCTTCCATGGCTGCTTCACGAACAGCGTCGAAGAAAGTTGCTTGTGGTACATGTGAGATGAAAAAGTACTGCCCCATCGTCTTTGGGAAAACTCCTTTCATACGGTTGAGGTGTACCTCCACATACCAAAGTTCCACTCCCTTTTGCATGAAGGGGTAGCCTTTGTAGACTGCATCTCCTTCAAGGTGAATATGCTTCATCATGTCCTTCAGGATTTTTGGGTAATCATGATCACTTGTCAGGGTCATGATCGTTTTCGGTCCCTTGAGGAAAGACTCATAAAGGGTCGTCATCTGCGGTTGTAAAACAAAAATGGTGCTCAGAATAAGGTACATATCTCCTTGGGTACACATTCATATCATCCAAACAAAACTTCAAACTCAATTTCCAACATCCAGTTTATGCATCACAACTCATTTTCTTATATGTCCACCCAGAATATTAATTTCCAAGATAAAACATAACACCTCCTTAAAACCTTTCAGCATATGACATATCAACTTTATTGAGTAATGAATTATTACAATCTCTGAGTAATCTATTACATAACTCAACCCCGCATTCTCATGAAAAGTGTTTTCCATACTACCCTTATTACTGATATCAACATCTCCACTACTCAGCTCCAGCTTTATCATGATTTGAACAATCCCTAGCAAAATGTCCTGCTTCCTTGCAACGAAAACAAATAACTTCCGACATGTCTCGAGGCTTCTTGGTGATGGTGCCTGCTCCTTGAGTTCCTTGCTTCCTTTCGAGACAATCATTGGCATAATGCCCGACGTCCTTACATTCAAAACAGGTAATATGACTCTTGTCCCTCTTTGCAGAAATTGGGTTGTTCTGAGGGTGTGTTTGTTTTCTCTTCCTGGTTTTCTTCATTCTGATCAAACGTTCTATTCCCCGTGGATCAAACTCCACTGCTTCTGTCGGGAAGTATCCCAGATACTCTTTTCTTTCCTTGGTGCAATACTGTGAAAAATGTCCTCCTTCTCCACATGAATAACATGCATTGGAGTAAAATCTGTTGAGGCTTTCTCCATCAAGGTCTTCAACACTTTCCTTAATCACATGGTCTTTCATAACTTCTCGGAGGGCTTCTTTCATTCCTTCTTCGTGCTTCTGAATAGTTTGTTGCACCATGGGGTAAATGTAACACTGAGCTGGGTAGTGGGCGGTTCCTTCACACAAGAAACAAGTCACCTGACTAGTGGGGCATTCCTCAGCTGGGTGTTTCTCCTCACAATGAGGGCATCCATCCTTGTGTTCCTCCTGGGTGTGTCCTATTTCTCCGCAAATCTTGTAGGCACAAGGTTTATTTCTTGGGGTATCATGGTGCTTCCGGATAAGACGAGATCTTGTCAGAGTCTTCTTGAATTCTTCCCAAGTCCTTGCTCCATTCCATCCCTGTATAGCTTGATGCATCTGCCACCATGCTGCAGCACTTCCTTCAAAGTACTGAAGAGCGTACGATACTTCATTCTTCCTTGAAATCAAATTGCTCCCGAAGTCATTCTCCATGTTCTGAATCCATAGCTCTGCTTCCGGCTGGGTTTTCGGTCCAGAGAATACCAATCCAACTTCATTCATCATCTACTGGGTCCAAGGGTTTTAGGGTGAGATAAGAGAGAGGTGGGGAGGGATACACACAATACAAAAAATAGTTTTGAAGAAACGAGTTTTATTTTGTGGCTGTCGGAAAAACATCAAACAAATAATAGCTCACAATCGTCGCATCTAACGTAAGTGTATAATAGGGGTTTGGTCCTCTAACGGTTGAATAATTCTTCTGATTCTTCAAGTCCTCGAAGTCTTCAACTGGTGTAGCTTCAACTCTTCTAATGCATGGTCAAATCATGTTTACTCTGAAATGGTCATCGGTTGTCCGATACCTTGTCCTTCTTGGAGCGGATTCGGTTGATCCTCCGTGTGGTCAAAAGGGAAAGGGGTATATTCTAACTATTTGAGGTAAGAGAGGATATTTGATAAAATCAAAAAAGATGAGAAGTAATGGATTCTTTTGAAAATAAAGTTTTAGAGATTTCCTGTCCTAGGAGCTTTCTAGTTTCTAGGGTCACGTCCTACAGTCAACATGTGCTCTGATATCATATCTGTAGCGACCCGACCTCAGACGGTCAAGCCTCTGTGTATCTGTGCCATCCTTGGATCGGTATGCTGGCACACACAGTACATCAATGTATATATCAAAGAGCAATCACATGTATAAATAATGTAAACCTGATATCTATACCTCATATGTCTCAGCGGAAACAAACAACCGGGTGTGGAGTCCCATCAATGCCATCGGCAAGTTGAGTGTAGACCATAACCCTGTATCGTAACTCTTACTCGTCGAAGAAATATCTGCAACATGATACATTGCAGCCGTGTAGGTCAGTACATTGAATGTACCGGCAAGATCACAATAAGAGAAAACAAATGATAAACTATACTGTATGCAATATGGCGTTGTGGCTCTATATCTGAGTTTTGTCTGCATAAAAGCTGGTTTTATTTTCCCTACAACAAAGGAATATCAGGAGTCTGTACTATGGAGTTTTCTGTCATGACATGGTTCCGCCAACCGATGTCTCATACCCAAATCATCATAAGTTGCCCACAGTTAAATTATCAGTCCGGTGTTGAGAGTTCCGAGATAGATCCAAGTCCAGAGGCTCAAATTGTCCGTAACCGGGGACACGGCTAATCGATTAGGTTTTAACCCTCTGCAGAGGTTTGTACACTTTACCCGCAAGATTCGATCCCTCTCTTTATATTCTCGCACTTCAGGGTGTTTGAAAACAAGATGATCGAAACATGGTCTTCCGAAGAGTTCCTCTGAGCACTGTCCGGTGCTCATCCAATCCTACTGTAGTTCTACATCTGCTAGCACCGTCCCAGCCAGAGTCACCACTAAGGTCAACCAAGCCAGAGCCCATAGTGACTTGCAGTTGCACAGGTAAGCTTCCAGGCATGAAGTATCCTTCCGTCTCTTTGAGTCTGGGTGAAGCTTTCCACAAGATGTCATGGCGCTTCTCCATGCATCCCGGCCAACCACTGGTTTCTCCAGGGTGCCCGTCAACCGTCCTTCACCCAGTAGTGTGTATTGAATTCTTGTCTCGAGTCTCAAAATCTTGAGGAGTCCTGAAGATGCAGTCCTGGCTGGTGCCATCATGAAGTTGTCGCCATTGACGTAGAGTCCTCCTTCTTCACACCACGCTCATACCAAACCCCGTCTACTATAGCGTAGCATTAAAAATATATAACGTCCCGGGTTTGGTAACAGGGAGATGGGTTCCTACCTCATGCATTCTACTCAACTACAAGATTCAATAACACTACTGGAGAGACTGTTAAAAGGGTGATACTACATGCAAATAAACATAGGTATGGAAAACATGGTCAAAGTGAACTTGCCTGGTAAGTTGATGAAGAATAATAACGCTCTCAGAAACTTGATAAGACTATACGCAACTCTCCGATGAAATCTATAATAATAAACATGGCATTCACATAAGCAATCATTCTACCACTCAAAATAACAATCAAAACAACAAGGAAACTCAATAATAAAACTCAAACAAATTCCAAAGAACCCTCAAATAAAACTACATAGAAAACTACTAGGGAAAGTCTAAAACTTTACTACAAACAACTAATATAGTTTTGCCCTAAGTAAAACTTAATAGCAATTAAAAGTATAAAGTAAATTAATGGAAAGGAAATATAGTGTTTATTAAAATAACAGAAGGTATTTTTCATAAACTTTTACTAGCAAAAAGAAGCACCTAAAACTGTCTTTTAACTCTAGTTATGATTAAAACAAAACAAGAAAAAGAAATAAACATTATATTTTTCTGTAAATAGAAGTTCGCCCTCTATAACTATAGAAAATAATCAGAAATAAAATAAAAACAGAGGTGGAAACAATATTTAAAGTAATAAAAACAACAGAAAACAGCAACAAAATGAATTAAACTAAAACAGGCTTGTTTTTGTGATAAACTAATTTTATAAAAAATCTATAAATGCCCAATTTAATCCTACTGCTAGGCAAGGTCAAAACAAAGCAGTAAAAAAGAAACACTAAAAAAATTAATCCTAGCTCACTTTATAGCAGAAATACTAATCTGACTAAAACTTAAATAACACAATTTTTAAAACTACAAACATAGCCGAAATTATTTTATACAGCAACTAGAGGAAATTTGTAGACTAGAGCAAAAAGAATCAATCAAAAACTCTAAATACCCTAATAGATATAGAATTTACGAAACTAAAACTTTTCTGTTTTAAAAACAGAAACGAAAATACAGAAAAAAAACAAACGGGCGCTAATGGGCTTACGGGGGTGCGATCTGTAGCTACCAAATGCTCGGGCGAAACTTAACAATACATACACGTGCGTTTATTTAACAGAAGACCGGGGAGCCGGTTCGATCTAAACCGAGGAACCGATCTACAAGAAAAACCGATCTACTAAACCGATCTAATATTATTTGCACTTAGCATTTGAAAAAAACGGAGGGAGGCGCTCGTTGCTTACAGAGAAGAGCTCGTGTAGGCAAGGAAGTGGATGTCGTCGGGGGCGACGGCTCCGATGACCGGTGACGGAGACGGCGATGTCCAGCGGGTGGAGGACTCCGAGGGGGTCCGATTTTTAGTTGAAGGTGAAGGTCGGGGATGACGGACATGAGCGGAGCGTCGAGATGAACTCAGTGCTCCGGCAATGTCGGACGACGTCCAGGGCGAGGCTCCGGTGCTCCCTGGACGAGGAAATGATGTCAAGGAGATGTGCAAAGACGAGAGAAGTATGTTGGACAAGATTTGGTGGTTCGGGGTTGCTCACCGATGTCGGGATCTACGGTGAACCATCTCGGCTCCAGCAAGATCCAAACGAAGATCGCGTTAGGTAGAAGTGGTTTCGGCATGGGGTTTTGGGGGCGTGGGACGAGGAGGTGGCTGGGTATTTATAGGACATGTTCTTGAGGCAGGGGGCAAGCCGTAGGTAGGGTTTCCGTCATTTGCGCGTGCGGCATGGCAACCGTGCTCGAGCTAGGATTTCGTGCGACGGCAGAAGATGACGGGTTGGGTCCAACGCCAGGGTAAGGGAGAGAGGGATGCACGTGAGAGAGAGGTGGCGGCGGCGCTCCTAGGAGTTCCCCTCGAGCGTACGTGCGCGCGTGCGCTAGCCATAGCGCTAGCGCTAGGCTGGGCCGTCATCTGGCTGGGCCTCGCTGGCCTGGCCGGGCGGATTAAAAAAATGTTTATTATTATTTTTAAACAGTGAGGAAAACTAATAAAAAGAAGAAACACAAAATATTCTATATAGGCATTTTATATACCAAAAGTTTTAGAATAAAATTTCCTAAAACATGAACATATTTTGACGGCCAAATAAAATACAAAAAAACATTTGTTTTTGAAATAACTCCAAAATAGAATATGAGTTTCAAATAATTTGCAATTGTTTTTTCAAATTTGAATCTCAATCCCAGCATTGTCTCTGATCTTTTGGAGTTTCATTTTCCTCCTCTCATATTATTTTTTTATCAGAGAATTTTTACAAGATTCAAACTAAAAATCAAATAGGGATTCAAATAGAAAAATTTGGGAAAGTCCTTTTATTCCCTCTCATTCGATTTTTTTGTTTCAAATTCCACTCATTTCAGTCAATCAATCAAACAACCAATAAAATTTATTTAATTAATATAACATTCCAAAATTTAGAATTTTGGGATGTTACAACTCATCAGACCATGCACATCGGTATGTATTATTTCCAGTAAGTCATTAGCTCGCTCCATTGTCCCGGAGAATGGAGTTTTAGCCATCTTGCCCATGAGACATGGTTCGCAAGTATCAAATGATTTATAACCAAGTGATTCCAAAAGTTCATCTGTATGGAGTTTCTTCATGCGTTTTACACCAATATGACCTAAATGATAGTGTCAGAAGTATGTTGCACTATCATTATCAACTTTGCATCTTTTGGCATCAATAGTATTAATTTGTGTATCACTACGATCGATATTCAACAAGAATAGACCATTCATCAAAGGTGCATGACCATAAAAGATATTACTCATATAAATAGAACAACCATTATTCTTCGACTTAAATGAATAACCTTCTCGCAATAAACAACATCCAGATATAATGTTCATGCTCAATGCTGGCAACAAATAACAATTATTGAGGTCTAAAACTAATCTCGAAGGTAGATGTAGAGGTAGCATGTCGACGGTGATCACATCAACCTTGGAACCATTCCCCGGCACACATCGTCACCTCGTCCTTAACCAATCTTCGTTTATTTCGTAGCTCCTGTTTTGAGTTAAAAAATATGAGCAACCGAACTAGTATCAAATACCTAGGCGCTACTATGAGTATTAGTAAGGAACACATCAATAACATGTATATCAAATATACCTTTGTTCACTTTGTCATCCTTCTCATCTGCAAAGTACTTGGGGCAGTTCCGCTTCCAGTGACCATTTCCTTTGAAGTAGAAGCACTTAGTTTTAGGCTTGGGTCAAGCTTTGGGCTTCTTCACGGGAGCGGCAACTTGATTTCCATTCTTCTTGAAGTTCCATTTATTTCCCTTGCCATTTTTCTTGAAACTAGTGGTCTTGTTAACCATCAACACTTGATGCTCCTTCTTGATTTCTACCTCCACCGATTTCAACATCGCAAAGAGCTCGGGAATCGTTTTCGTCATCCTTTGCATGTTATAGTTCATCACGAAGCCTTTGTAGCTTGGTGGCAGTGACTGAAGAACTCTGTCAATAACACTCTCAAGTGGAAGATCAATTCCTAGCTGAGTCAAGTGGTTATGATACCTAGACATTTTGAGTATGTGTTCACTGACAGAACCGTTCTCCTCCATCTTACAGCTAAAGAACTTGTTGGAGACTTCATATCTCTCAACCCAGGCATTTGCCCGAAATATTAACTTCAGCTCTTGGAACATCTCACATGCTCTGTGGCGTGCAAAATGCTTTTGAAGTCCCAGTTCTAATCCGCAAAGCATGGCCCACTGAACTATCGAGTAGTCATCAGATCGAGCTTGCCAGACGTTCATAACATCTGCTTCAGCTCCCGCAGCAGGTTTGTCACCTAGCGGTGCATCAAGGACACAATTCTTCCATGCAACAATGAGGATAATCCTCAAGTTACACACCCAGTCTGTGTAGTTGCTACCATCATCTTTCAACTTAGCCTTCTCTAGGAACACATTAAAATTCAAGGGAACGGTAGCACAGGCCATTGATCTACAACATAGATATGCACAAACTATTAAGACTAAGTTCATGATAAATTTTAGTTCAAATAATCCAAGTACTAATGAACTCCCACTTAAATCAACATCCCTCAAGTTGTCTAAGTGATACATGATCCAAATCAACTAATCCATGTCCGATCATCACGTGAGATGGGGTAGTCTTCAAAGGTCAACATTTTTATGTTGATCATATCTACTATATGACTCACGTTCGACCTTTCGGTCTCCAGTGTTCTGAGACCATGTCTGCACATGCTAGGCTCGTTAAATTTAACCTAAGTATTCTACATGTGCAAAAATGGCTTACACCCATTGTATGTGAACGTAGAATCTATCACACCTGATCATCATGAGGTGCTTCGAAACGACGAGCTTTGGCAACGGTGCATACTCATGGAGAAAACTTTTATCTTGAAATTTAAGTAAAGGGATCATCTTATAATGCTACCGTCGTTTTAAGAAAAATAAGATGCATAAAGGATAAACATCACATGCAATCAAAAATATGTGACATGATATGGCCATTATCATGTGCTTTTGATCTCCATCTTCAAAGCATCAGCATGATCTCCATCATCACCGACACGACACCTTGACCTCCATCATTGCGTTGGGGTCGTCTCGCCAACTATTTCTTATACAACTATTGCTAACGCATAGCAATAAAGTAAACCAATTACATAGCGCTTAAGTGATTGACACACAGGTCAAACAATAATTAAAGACAACCCTAGGGCTCATGCTGGTTGTCTTACTCATCGACATGCAAGTCGTGAACTTATTACAAAACATGATCATCTCATGCATCAACATATATCACATCATATCTTGACCATATCACATCAGAACATGCCCTGCAAAAACAAGTTAGACGTCGTCTACTTTTTTGTTGCAAGTTTTACATAGCTGCTACGGGCAACTAGCAAGAACCATTCTTACCTACGCAAAACCACAATGGTGATTACCAAGTTGCTATTTAACCTTCTGCAAGGATCTCTGTAGTCAAATCCGATTCAACTAAAGTAGGAGAAACAGACACCCGCCATCCACCTTTATGCAAAACAAGTTGCATGTCAGTTGGTGGAATTGCTCTCATGTGCGTCGACATGTAAGGTTGGTCCGGGCCGCTTCATCCCACAATGCCCCCGAATAAAAAAAGATATTGGTGGGAAGCAATATGAACATCACCGCCCACAATTCCTTTGTGTTCTACTTGTGCATATCATCTACACATAGACCTAGCTCATGATGCCACTAATGGGGAACGTTGCATGGAAAACAAAAAAAATTCTACGCACACGCAAGATCTATGCATGAAGATACATAGCTACGAGAGGGGGAGAGAATCTACATACCCTTGTAGATTGCTAAGCGGAAGCATTTATCAATGCGGTTGATGTAGTCGTATACCTTCACAACCCGCCCTGATCAAGTATCGAACGTACAACACCTCCGTGTTCAGCACACATTCATCTCGATGACGTCCTCGCCTTCTCGATCCAGCAAGAGAAGCAAAGTAGTAGATGTGTTCCGGCAACATGATGACGTGCTGACGTTGGTAGTGAAACTATCCGCAGGGCTTCGCCAAGCACAACGGACGTGGACGGAGGAGTAACTAAGAGTAGAGGGAGAGGAGGCGCCGCACACGACTTGGGGATCGTGGTGTGTTGCCCCTCTCCCTCCTCACATATATATAGGTGGAGGGGGGAGGGGAGGCAGCCTAGGGTGCCCCAAAGGGGGTGGCGGCCATCCCTAGGGCCTGCCCTGGCCGCGCCCCCTTCCTCCTTTGGCGCATGGGGGAAAGGAAAGGGGGTTGGCTGCCTTTAGGGCGCCCCCTTTCTCTTTCTCTCTTTCGTGGAGAAAGGCAGGAGGGGGCCAGCCCCTCCCTTTAATTTACAAGGTCGGCGGCCAGGTTGGGGGCACGCGAGCCCCTTGTGGGCTGGTGTGCTCCCCTTCCCTTGGCATGTTAGGCCTAGTAACTTCTTGCGGCCTCCCGGAACCCCTTCCAGTGATCCAATAAATACCCGGTGCATTCCGAAACCTTTCCGGAGACCAAATACTATCATCCTATATATCAATCTTTACCTCCGGACCATTCCGGAGCACCTCGTCATGTTCGTGATCTCATCCGGGACTCCGAACAACATTTGGTCACCAATTCACATAACTCATATAATACTATATCGTCAATGAATTTTAAGCGTGCGGACCCTGCGGGTTCGAGAATGATGTAGACATGACTGAGACGCTTCTCCGGTCAATAACCAATAGCGGCACTTGGATGCCCATATTGGTTCCTACACATTCTACGAAGATCTTTATCGGTCGAACCTTCATGACAGCATACGTAGTTCCCTTTGTTTGTCGTATATTACTTTCCGAGATTCGATTGTCGTTATCTCCATATCTAGTTCAATCTCGTCACCAGCAAGTCTCTTTACTCATTCTGTAATACATCACCTTGCAACTAACTCCTTAGTCACTTTGCTTGCAAGCTTCTTGTGATGTGTATTACCAAGAGGACCCAGATATACCTCTCCGTCATATGGAGTGACAAATCCCAATCTTGACCCATGCCAACTCAACAGACACCTTTGGAGATACCTGTAGAGCACCTTTATGATCACCTAGTTACATTTTGACGTTTGATAGCACACAAGGTATTCCTCTAGTATCTGTGAGTTTCATGATCTCATGGTCGAAGGAATATGTATTTGACATTAAGAAAACAGTAGCAATAAACTGAACGATCATATGCTAAGCTAACGGATGGGTCTTGTCCATCATATCATTCTCCTAAGGATGTGATCTCGTTATCAAGTGACAACACATGTCTATGGTTAGGAAACCTTAACCATCGTTTGATCAACGAGCTAGTCTAGTAGAGTCTCACTAGGTACACGGTATTTGTTTATGTATCCACACATGTATTTAAGTTTCCGGTCAATACAATTCTAGTAGGAATAATAAATCTTTCTCATGATTAAGGAAATATAATAATAACCACTTTATTATTGCCTCTAGGGAATATTTCCAATAGTCTCCCACTTGCACTAGAGTCAATAATCTAGATTACATAGTAATGAATCTAACACCCATGGAGTCTTGGTGCTAATCATATTTTGCCTGCGGAATAGGTTTAGTCAATGGGTCTGCCACATTCAAATCCGTGTGTATTTTACAAAGTTCTATGTCTCCATCCTTGATCTTTTCACGAATGGAGTTGAAGTGTATCTTGATGTGTTTGGTTCTCTTGTGCAACCTGGATTCCTTTGCTAAGGCAATTGCTCCAGTGTTGTCACAAAAGATTGTCATCGGACCCGATGCACTAGGTATTACACCTAGATCGGATATGAACTCCTTCATCCAGACTCCTTCATGCACCGCTGCCGAAGTAGCTATGTACTCCGCTTCACACGTAGATCCCGCCATGATGCTCTGCCTAGAATTGCACGAACTGACATCTCCACCATTCAATATAAATACGTATCTGGTTTGTGACTTAGAGTCATCTGGATCTGTGTCGAAGGTAGCATCGATGTAACCACTTACGACGAGCTCTTCGTCACCTCCATAAACGAGAAACATATTGTGACACCCCCGATTTGACCGTACACTAATCATACACACAAATGTGTACGATCAAGATCAGGGACTCACGGGAAGATATCACAACACAACTCTAGACACAAATTAAAATAATAAAAGCCAGAGGCCTCGAGGGTTCGAATACATCATCTCGAATATAGACCAGTCAGCGAAAGCAACAATATCTGAGTACAGACATAAGTTAAACAAGTTGCCTTAAGAAGGCTAGCACCAAAGTAGCAACGATCTAAAAGGCGAGGCCTCCTGCTTGGGACCTCCTAACTACTCCTCGAAGTTGAACACCATGTAGAATCATCCTCGTGATCCTATGGCTCCTGGACTCCATCATATGATCACAATAACCGGGAAAGGGGGGAAAGAAGTAGCAAAGCAACCATGAGTACTCATCCAAAGTACTCGCAAGCAAGGATCTACACTACATATGCACTGGTATCAATGAAATGGGTAGTATCTGGGGACAGAACTACAGAATGCCAGAATAAGAGGGGATAGCTAGTCCTATCAAATACTACGCTTCTGGCAGCCTCCATCTTGAAGCATATAGAAGAGAGTAGATGGTAAGTTCACCAAGTATCATCGTATATCATAATCCTACCCAGAGATCCTCTCCTTGTCACCCTGTGAGAGAGCGATCACCGGGTTATATCTGGCACTTAAAAGGGTGTGTTTTATTAAGTATCTGGTTCTAGTTGTCATAAGGTCAAGATACAACTCCGGGTCATCCTTTTACCGAGGGACACCGCTATTCAAATAGATAAACTTCCCTGCATGGGTGCACCACCTTACCTAACACGCTCGATCCCTCTGGTCGGGCACACTTTCCTAGGTCATGCCCGGCCTCGGAAGATCAACACGCTGTAGCCCTACCTAGTCACAACAGAGAGGTCAGCACGCCGGTCTAAATCCTATGCGCGCAGGGGTCTGGGCCCATTGCACACCTGCATGTTGCGAACGCGGCCGGTAAGCAGACCTAGCCTTCCCAATACAAGAGCAGGCGTTCCAGTCCAATCCGGCGCATGCTGCTCAGTCGCTAACGTCAAGAAGGCTTCGGCTGATACCACGACGTCGAGTGCCCATAACTGTTCCCGCGTAGTTGGTTAGTGCGTATAGGCCAGTGGCCAGACTCAGATCAAATACCAAGATCTCGTTAAGCATGTTAATTGATGTAAGCGCGGACGTCGACCAGTGCCAGGCCCACCTCTCACCTAGGTGGTGTCAACCTGCTCTGTCACTCCGCCACAAAGTAACAGTCGGGGGCTGTCGAGAACCTAGGCCCACCACTACCGGGATGGAACCACCTGTCCTTTCAGCCCCCACATCAGAATCACTTGCAGGTACTCTACGAGCCAAACCGACTTTAGTCACCACATGTATCATATAATAGGTATGTAATTATATACCCGTGATCACCTCCCGAAGTGACCACAGCCCGATAATATAGCATAGCTGACGGACAAGAATGTAGGGCCACTGATGGAATACTAGCATCCTATACTAAGCATTAGGATAGCAGGTAAAGGTATCAACAATGGTAGCAACAATGACAGGCTATGCAACATAGTTGGATTAATCTAAAGCACTAACATGCTACCCTACTCTAATGCAAGCAGTACAGAAAAGGAATAGGCGATATCGGGTTAGTGCCCCTAACTATTCCTGCGTAGTTGGTTAGTGCATATAGGCCAGTGGCCAGACTCAGATCAAATACCAAGATCCCGTTAAGCGTGTTAATTGATGTAACCACGGACGCTGACCAGGGCCAGGCCCACCTCTCACCTAGGTGGTCTCAACCTACTATGTCGCTTCGCCACAAAGTAACAGTCGGGGGCTGTTGGGAAGCCAGGCCCACCACTACCGGGATGGAACCACCTGTCCTTTCAGCCCCCACATCAGAATCACTTGCGGGTACTCTACGAGCCGACCCGACTTTCGTCACCACATGTATCATATAATATGTATGTAATTATATACCCATGATCACCTCCCGAAGTGACCACGGCCCGATAATATAGCATAGCAGACAGACAAGAATGTAGGGCCACTGATGGAATACTAGCATCCTATACTAAGCATTAGGATAGCAGGTAAAGGTATCAACAATGGTAGCAACAATGACAGGCTATGCAACAGAATAGGATTAATTGAAAGCACTAACATGCTACCCTACTCTAATGCAAGCACTAGAGAAAAGGAATAGGCGATATCGGGTTGATCAAGGGGGGGGGGGCTTGCCTGGTTGCTCTGGCAAGGAGGGGTCGTCAACTACGTAGTCGATCGGGGCACCAACAGCGGCGTCAGTCTCGTAGTCTATAGGAGAGAAGAGGGGGAAGAAACAATGAATACAATGCAAACAGATGCATATCAATGCATGACATGCAAGTAGTGGTGCCAGGTGTGCCCTAACGCCGTAGGAGGTGATACCAGCAAAGGGGGGAAACATCTGGGAAAGTATCCCCGGTGTTTCGCGTTTTTGGACAACTGAACCGGAGGGGAAAAGTTGCGGGTTCCCTATGCTAGGGATGTGTGGCGGACGAACGGGCTATGTATTCGGATTCGTCTCGTCGTTCTGAGCAACTTTCATGTATAAAACATTTTCATCCGAGTTACGGATTATTTTCTATGATTTTTCAAAGGTTTAGCAATATCCCGAAACTCCCTGAAAATTTTGCTAAGTATGAGAATGCGATAGTTTTAAACATCACTTAGCTGTTTTCCGGAGGCTATAGCTATTGTTCTGTATATCCTATGATTTTTTGCCTTATATAAATTTTGAGCATTTTATGTGAACTACATGTTAGTATCACTTCCACTATATTAGAGTTCATTTGCTTGATCATCAATAACTCTAAACTAGCTATGAAAATAAAGTTGTTTTCATTTTTTTTCTGTTAACAGAACATTAAACTTTGTGATTTTCATAGGATTTAATCTATGCATCTAACGAATTTGGTCCAATGAAAACATTTGAGCCTTGTCAAGTGTACTACCTCCTCATAATAATTTGGCTCCTGTTAACTATCGTTTTGTTGTTGTTTAGGGGCTCTCCAGAGGGTTAGTCAAAGTAAAATTAGAAAAGCTAGCAATAGCTATAGTAGCTAGCAGCAGTACGTGCAGAGCAGTAGTGGGTAGAGCCATGGCGCGGGCGGTTGGACGTGGTGGGCGTAGGTGGGGCAGCCGCAGTGGCAAGCGAGGCCATATGCGGGCAGGCATGGGGAGATGCATGCGACCATGCGCGGGGCTGCGGGCACAGCAGCAGGGCATGCACGGGCGCCGGCGGCCCTTGGCAGCCGCAGCAAGGAGAGTAGGCGGCAGAAGTGCTGCGGGGCAGCAGCGGTATTGGCAAGCACAGGAAAGGGCGGTCGCAGGGTGCAGCAGCGGCGCGGCCATGCGCAGGTGCACGCGCGCGAGGGCGCGAGCAGGGGTGCGCACAGTGCGGTCGGGGGCGGGCCGACGCGCGCGCTGAGATGAGCGCGACCCAACGCGGGGCGCGGCGCAAGCAGCAGCAACACGGCAGGTGTGAGGCGCGTGCAGAGGGGGAGGATGCAACAGCAGTGGCAGCAAGCGGCAACGCTGATGACATCAGCAACAATGAAGAGAGCAACGGCAGTGCGTGGACATGGGTGGCTGCAGGGGAGTGCGTGCGTTGACGGTCGCAGCGGGCAGAAGACTACAGTGGGAGTAGGCAACAGTGGGCGGGCGCGGGGCGGCTAGAGACGATGGAGCGCAAGAAAATTAGTGGGGGGTCGTCGAGGAGCTCACCACGAGGCACAAGAAAGGCCCGTGAAAGGCTTAGTAGTTGCGGGGGCGGTGGATCAGAGTGGCGATGATGGAGGCCGAAGGAGGAAGACGACGCGGTGACGAGCGTACAAGGCCTCCCTGCTCGATTCGGTGCACGTAGGCGAAGGAGACGGCGTCGGTGAAGCTCACGGACATCCCCCGAAGCGCCGGTGAGCACGGTGGCCACGGGATCGACAGATCCATGGCGATGTGTGGTTCGGCCTCGAGCGTGGGAGGAGAGATCGAGACGAGGGGGGATTGGCGGAGCTAGGGTTTGACCAAGAGGGGGGGTGCGGCCTCAAGTAAGCATTGGGAGGGTCGGGATGGCCGGCACGTGGCCGATCCGGCCATGGACGCAAGGGAAACGACCACGGCGCCAAGGATGAACAGGGGGAAGGATATAAGATGGGGGAGTTGGGTTGGGCCTCGCTGTAGCCATAGTGCCCAAGTGCACAGTAGTTTCTTGCTCCTTTTTTCTATTTCTGTCTTTTATTTCTACTCCACTTCTACTTAGTTGGCCCACCAAATGAATTTTTTCATGTATGAAACTTGGCAAATAAATACAGTATGTTAGCATAGGGCCGCACACAAAGTTTCTTGTGATTTGGGAAAAGTAAGAATATATGTTGGAATTTAAACGACCAAGTTAAATGTGGTTGGTCCACCAAAATATTGCCATGGCCAAAATAAAAATCCAATTTGAGTTGATTTCTTCATGAAAATTACTTGACGAATACTTGCAACCCATCGAACATTTTTATTTGACAGATTAAAGAAATAAGAATTTGACTTGTATTTCAAAAGGAATTTGGATTTGATTTTTCTCAAGTGGCAATTGTTGGGGAACGTAGCAGAATTTTAAAATTTTCTACGCATCACCAAAATCAATCTATGGAGTCATCTAGCAACGAGGGAGAGAGGAGTGCATCTACATACCCTTGTAGATCGCGCGCGGAAGCGTTCAAGAGAACGGGGTTGGTGGAGTCGTACTCGACGTGATCCAAATCACCGATGACCTAGTGCCGAACGGACAGCACCTCCGCGTTCAACACACGTACGGTTGGGAAGACTTCTCCTCCAACTTGATCCAGCAAGGGGGAAGGAGAGGTTGATGAAGATCCAGCAGCACGATGGCGTGGTGGTGGAAGCAACGGTGATCTCGGCAGGGCTTCGCCAAGCGCAGGGAGACGGAGGAGTGTCACGGGAGGGAGAGGGAGAGGCCAGGGGCTAGGGTGCGGCTGCCCTCCCTCCCCCCACTATATATAGGGTCCCTAGGGGGGCGTCCCTAGGAGATCCAATCTCCTAGGGGGGCAGCGGCCAAGGGGGTGGCTTGCCCCCCAAGGCAAGTGTGGCGCCCCCCACCCCTAGGGTTTCCAACCCTAGGCGCAGGGGAAGGCCCAAGGGGGGCGCACCAGCCCACTAGGGGCTGGTTCCCCTCCCACTTCAGCCCATGGGGCCCTCCGGGATAGGTGGCCCCACTCGGTGGACCCCTGGGACCCTTCCGGTGGTCCCGGTACAATACTGATTACCCCCGAAACTTTCCCGATGGCCGAAACTTGACTTCCTATATATAAATCTTCACCTCCGGACCATTCCGGAACTCCTCATGACGTCCGGGATCTCATCCGGGACTCCGAACAACTTTCGGGTTACCGTATACTAATATCTCAACAACCCTAGCGTCACCGAACCTTAAGTGTGTAGACCCTACGGGTTCGGGAGACACGCAGACATGACTGAGACGACTCTCCGGTCAATAACCAACAGCGGGACCTGGATACCCATGTTGGCTCCTACATGCTCCTCGATGATCTCATCGGATGAACCACGATGTCAAGGATTCAATCAATCCGTATACAATTCCCTTTGTCAATCGGTACGTTACTTGCCCGAGACTCGATTGTCGGTATCCCAATACCTCGTTCAATCTTGTTACCGGCAAGTCACTTTACTCGTACCGTAATGCATGATCCCGTGATCAACCACTTGGTCACATTGAGCTCATTATGATGATGCATTACCGAGTGGGCCCAGAGATATCTCTCCGTCATACGGAGTGACAAATCCCAGTCTCGATTCGTGTCAACCCAACAGACACTTTCGGAGATACCTGTAGTGTACCTTTATAGTCACCCAGTTACGTTGTGACGTTTGGCACACCCAAAGCACTCCTACGGTATCCGGGAGTTGCACAATCTCATGGTCTAAGGAAATGATACTCGACATTCGGAAAAGCTACAACGAACGAACTACACGATCTTTGAGCTATGCTTAGGATTGGGTCTTGTCCATCACATCATTCTCCTAATGATGTGATCCCGTTATCAATGACATCCAATGTCCATAGTCAGGAAACCATGACTATCTTTTGATCAACGAGCTAGTCAACTAGAGGCTCACTAGGGACGTGTTGTGGTCTATGTATTCACACATGTATTACGATTTCCGGATAACATAATTATAGCATGAATAATAGACAATTATCATGAACAAAGAAATATAATAATAACCATTTTATTATTGCCTCTAGGGCATATTTCCAACAGCAGTGTGGCTTAGTCAACCTGATGACATGGCACCATTGTGTGAGCTTATTGTAGTCTAATTATCTGGGCATCACAATTCTCCCCCACTACAAAAAATATCATCCCGAGATTTAAGATGTGGAGTAGGGGGAAAAAGGTTTGGTTACAAAATTCTAACGGGTCTTCTCGGTCTTGGGTTCTCTTCTCGAAGAAGTTGATCCCTTTCGTTGATGTCTTTATTTCTCTGCTCCATCTCATCATGATGAAGTCATCGTCCTTTCTTCAGGAACTCCATCATACTTACGAAAGGATAGGAGGGAAAACTACAAGGTGAAAGTGCAACTATCCCTAGGTGGTTTTGGTAATTCATAACAACATATAGCTCATTGAGCTAATGCTATTCCAAGATGATTATTTCAGGAAAGCTCAATGATTGGCATGGCATGGATGTGAAAGTGGAACCCTCAAAATGCTAAGGACAAAGGATTGGCTCAAGCTCAAAAGCTCAAGACTCTTCATTTTATATTTTAGTGATCCAAGATCACATTGAGTCTTTAGGAAAAGCTAATACTATCAAGGAGGGATGAGGTGTTGCTTAATGAGCCTCTTGCTTCATGTGCTTAGTGATATGCTCCAAAACCCTCAACTACTTTCCCATATCCACATATTACCTAAGCCCTAAGCCAAACTCGGTCCTACCGATTCTTCCTATCCGGCGCCACCGAGTTTCACTTGTCATAAGCCACTGCCAAACCCTAGCAATTCGGTTCTACCGATAGGGATCTCGGTCTCACCGAGATGGGATTGCAAACTCTCTGTTTCCCTTTCGTAACTTTTCGGTCTCATCGAAAGAGCAAATCGGTCCCACCGAGATTGCAATGTAAATTCAGTGTTTCCTTTTTGTAACTTTTCGGTCTCACTGAAAGAGCAAATCGGTCCCACCGAGTTTGCCTGACCAACTCTCTGGTTAGCTAATTACCAAATTCGGTCTCACCGAGTTTGTGTAATCGGTCTCACCGAGATTACGTTATGCCCAAACCCTAACCATATCGGTCCTACCGAGTTGCATGTCAGTCCCACCGAAAATCTCTAACGGTCACTAGGTTTACATTTTCGGTCCGACCGAGTTTGTTGATTCGGTCCCACCGAGATTGGACAACTGTGTGTAACGGTTGCATTTTGTGTGGAGGCTATATATACCCCTCCACCTCCTCTTCATTCGTGGAGAGAGCCATCAGAACACACACACAATTCCAACTCATATGTTCTGAGAGAGAACCACCTACTCATGTGTTGAGACCAAGATATTCCATTCCTATCATATGAATCTTGATCTCTAGCCTTCCCAAGTTGCTTTCCACTCAAATCTTCTTTCCACAAAATCCAAATCCTATGAGAGAGAGTTGAGTGTTGGGGAGACTATCATTTGAAGCACAAGAGCAAGGAGTTCATTACCTACACACCATTTGTTACTTCTTGGAGAGTGGTGTCTCCTAGATTGGCTAGGTGTCACTTGGGAGCCTCCGACAAGATTGTGGAGTTGAACCAAGGAGTTTGTAAGGGCAAGGAGATCGCCTACTTCGTGAAGATCTACCGCTAGTGAGGCAAGTCCTGTGTGGGCGATGGCCATGGTGGGATAGACAAGGTTGCTTCTTCGTGGACCCTTTGTGGGTGGTTGCTTCTTCGTGGACCCTTCATGGGTGGATCCCTTTGTGGACTCGCGCAACCGTTACCCTTTGTGGGTGGAGCCCTTTGTGGACTCGCGCAACCGTTACCCTTTGTGGGTTGAAGTCTCCATCAACGTGGATGTAGGATAGCACCACCTATCTGAACCACGGGAAAAACATCCGTGTCTCCAATTGCGTTTGAATTTTCCAAACCCTTCCCTTTACATTCTTGCAAGTTGCATGCTTTACTTTCCGCTGCCAATATACTCTTTGCATGCTTGCTTGAATTGTGTGATGATTGCTTGACTTGTCCAACAATAGCTAAAATCTGCCAAGAACTAAAATTGGGAAAAGGTTAAGTTTTTATTTGGTCAAGTAGTCTAATCACCCCCCCTCTAGACATACTTTCGATCCTACAAGTGGTATCAGAGCTTTGGTCTCCATTTGCTTTGATCTCCATAGCTTTTGGTGGTCATAGCCTTGGTTTCACAACCTAGGAGAGTATGGCGTCTAGCGAGGGAAATTATCACCGTAGAGGTCCTTACTTTGATGGTACTAATTTTGCTAGTTGGAAGCATAAAATGAAAATGCATATTCTTGGGCATAACCCCGCCGTTTGGGCTATTGTGTGTGTTGGTTTGCAAGGTGACTTCTTTGATGGGAAAGAACCAAACCGTGAAGCTACCGCGGATGAGTTGAAGATGTTGCAATACAATGCTCAAGCTTGTGATATTCTCTTCAACGGATTGTGCCCCGAAGAATTCAACAAAATCAGCCGTCTTGAGAATGCAAAGGAAATTTGGGATACTTTGATTGATATGCACGAAGGTACCGACTCCGTCAAGGAATCCAAGTTGGATGTGCTTCAAAGTCAACTTGACAAGTTCAAAATGAAGGATGGGGAAGGTGTCGCTGAAATGTACTCTAGGCTTGCTCTCATCACAAATGAGATTGCCGGCTTAGGAAGTGAAGAGATGACCGATAGATTCATCATCAAGAAGATTCTAAGAGCCTTGGATGGAAAATATGATACCGTGTGCACATTGATCCAAATGATGCCCAATTACAAAGATCTCAAGCCAACGGAGGTGATTGGAAGAATTGTTGCTCATGAGATGTCACTTAAGGATAAAGAGGAACTTCACAACAAATCAAGTGGTGCCTACAAAGCCTCATGTGAAGCCCCTACATCATCAAGTGAGAAGCAAAACTTCAATGAAGAATTGAGCTTAATGGTGAAGAACTTCAACAAGTTCTACAAGAGTAGAAGCAAAGATAGAAGCTTCAAGTCAAGGTCCTACAATGACAAAAGATCTTCTAGTCGAGAGCGAAACTGCTACAGTTGTGGAAGACCCGGACACTATTCCAATGAGTGTACGGCTCCCTACAAGAAAAGAGAAGATTCTCCAAAAAGAAGAAGCAAAGAATCACCACCAAGAGAGAGAAGGAGTAGAGATGATCGTTATGAACGAAGATACTCACGGAGAAGCAAGGATTCGAAAAGGAAGGAAAAATCATCAAGGAGCTACACAAAACGAAGACATCAAGCTCATGTTGGTGAATGGGTATCCGGCTCCGACTCCGACAGCCACTCCGAGAGAAGTTATCACTCCGACTCCGAAGATACTCAAGATGAAGGTGTTGCCGGTCTAGCACTTGTGTCAACCAACTCCTACGACATATTTGACTCACCAAATGAAGGAATTGGAAGATGCTTCATGGCCAAAGGTCCTAAGGTAACACACCCCGAGTATGTTGATTTCAATAGTGATGAAGATGACTTGTTAGGTGATGATTTGCTTGTTGACAACTCTAGTGATGAATACTATGATGAAACGTCAATTAAACATGCTAATCAAGATAAAACGAATGACAATGATAAGGAGAAGATTGAGGCTCTAACTAAAGAACTAAACACTCTTAAGTTAGCCCATGAAACTATCTTCGAAGATCATCGAGAACTTTTAAGAGCTCATGAGAAATTACGCTTTGAAAAGCTCAATCTTGAGCAAGAGCATGAGTTCTTAAAAGCGATCAATGATGATCTCCGCAAGAAAAGTTCTTATCACATTGCCAAGCGTTTACTCTTATCCACTTACATGCCTCAAGTCAAGTCTAGTAACAAGAACAAGAAAGATTCTTCCTCTAGTAGTAACAATGATCATGCTAAATCCAATATTGTTGCTTCTAGTAGTTCTCTTGATTCCACTAATGATTCTCTTAGCCAAGTTACACTTGAGCAAGAAAATAGCTTATTGAAGGGAATTATAGAGAAAGGAGTGTACAAAAGCCTTGCCGGGAGTAAGCAATTCGAGGAAATTGTGCGCAAGCAAGGAATGCACCGGAAGAATCAAGGTGTTGGTTTTGGACGAAAGTTCAATGCCAATGGAGTTGAGTGGGAAGAAGATCAATACCCCAAGACAAAGTTTGTTCCTCAACAAGAGAAGTATGATACTTCTTTCAAGGGAACACAAGCTCAAGATGATCTTCCACCACAAGACTACAAGCAAAAAGGCAAGGACAAGCTTCAAGAGGAAATTGATGCATTTGAAGAAGCTCCTAAGACCTTAGTCAAGTGGATTCCCAAGACTACTTCAAGTTCCACTTCATCAAGTTCGACTACAACTCCAAGGATTCCCATCAAGATGGTGTGGATCCAAAAGAAGAAGAACTAGAAGAGTTCTTGAGGGTGACTCCGCCAACATACTTCACTCTTATCATTTTGGCAAGAACAAGTGCAATCAACTTCCACATCTTGCACTAGTTTAAGGAGTCACAAACCCTCTTGTTGGTAAGACAAGGGACAAGGTAACCTAAAAGTTTTCATGGACATCATCTTTTGTGTGCATCACTCTATGTCTATGGATATCCTTGTTTGTTCCTTGTGGGACTAACCCATGTAGGTATTGAAAGTGCAATTCACTCAAATGGATAGCTCCAAGTGACCTACATCAACATTGAGCATCCACATCTTCAACATCTACATGAAGTCATCATCGACAAAACCCAAGGTTAGTTCATCCCTCTAAGGGGGGATATCACATCTAGGGGGGCTTTCCTCTAAGACTTGAGCTAAAGCAACTCTAAAGATGTGAACACAACAATGCTTTATGTAAAAGTGGTAACCCCACTTGAGCTTAAACGATGAGTATGACCTATGATCAAGTGTTCTCACTTGACTCCTAAGTCAATATACTCATATATAGATGACCTTGTCATCACAAATTGCTTGATAGATGCTAGAATTGGTTGTGCATGCCTTGACACATATTTCATTTGCCATCTTATTGTGTGAGCATGCTGGTTGCATATTTTACTCATTCGAGGACATCCACTTGTTGTTTTGATTGTTCGGTTTTATTTCCTTTTGCCAAGTGGATAGACAAGAATGCCTAAGTACCTCCTCTAGCTATCTATGCTTTTCTCGTCTCAAACACTATTCATGCTACATCACAAAATTTGATCAAGTCAGATTCGAACCACTCTGTGTGAGGAGCGCTCGGAGTCCCCAATTCGTCATAGACTTAAACTTCCAAAACCTCTTTATGATTCTTGGTCTGACCGATACCCCACTTTCGGTCCTACCGAGATCATTAAGTTGATCTAGGTTTTCGATCTCGGTGCAACCGATTTGAACCTTTCGGTCACACCGAGTTTCAGTAACTGCTTGCAGTTATGAATCTCGGTGCCACCGAGTTGTTCCACTCGGTCACACCGACAGGGTCAGGCTATATATAGTCACGGGCAAAATTTGGAAATTTCTCCGAACCCCTTCGCCCGCGCGATAGCCTGCTCTGCCAACGTGGTCTCCGGATCGTCTTCTCACCGCCAGCCGCCTCCAGTCGCTGGTCTCCATCGCCGTCAACGGAATTCTACCCCGCCGTTGCCGCCGTAGCGAGTCTCCGCCGAACTAGGGTATGGACTCGATCTTTGTGCTATTCCCCAATCCGATTCTTAGCACATTGTGATCATCATGATTCTTGCCACGATTGAAACACTCCTATCCAGTCAATGCGCCCGTAAATTAGCTTTGATTCGAAAATTTTAGGGTTAGGTTTCCGCCGAAACCATCTCGGACCCACCGAGTTGAAAAACTCGGTCCCACCGATTTGGCTTATGCCATTGCACAAGTGAGACTCGGTCTGACCGAGAATTACTTATCGGTGTGACCGATTTTGGAACTCTGTGAAACCCTAGCAGTCTCGGTGCCACCGAACTATGACTCGGTCCAACCGAGTTCACTAGTTTAGGTTCCAAAACTGCTTCGGTATCACCGAGTTTAAAAATCGGTAGATCTGAGATGATTTCAGTGGGAAACTAAAACTAAGTTTTTGGATCATTCTTTTGCAAAAATCTCTGCATTTTGTGATGCTCATCTATTCTACCTCATCTATAAACTGTTCACAGGGTCAGCAGTCAGCTTGTTCATCATGTCAAACCAGAGTGACAGCCAGAATGTGTCAGAACGGCAGGTGCACATGAGTGAGGGCACTAGTCCCTCCAGCTCTTCAGATGATGGCAGCAGGAGCACCCCAAGCAATCTGCCAAAAGCTGCCACCAGACAAAGGAAGAAGAGAACTTCAGATTCTGAAGATGAAGATTATGTGGCAGAGGAAGAGGCCACATCAAAGAGAGTTGAGCCAGCACAGGGCACAAAGCCAGGCTTAAAGATCAAAAGGCCAGCAGGCAGGAAGCCTATGTCAAAGGCTAGAGCTTCAACTGAAAAGCCCACTCCCAAAGAGCCAGTTGCTGCTGAAGGCAAGAAAAGAAAGGAAAGGGTCAAGAAGGCCGTAGCTAGAGTGCTTGGAAAGGCTTCCATCATGGAAGAGGAAGAGGAAGAAGAGGTTGCTGCACCAGCACCTAAGGCACCTAAGCTTATGGGTGATGCTATCAGGACAGGGGCTGCCACATCTAAGCCCAAAGAAGCACCCAAAGCTGCCTCCAAGCCAAAACCAAAGAGGAATACAAGGAGCATACCTGCAACTGAAAAGAACAAGGCCCCAGTGCCTGAAGCTGCTGAAGAAGAGGATGAAGAGCAAGTTCTCAGAAAACTCAAGCCCAAGATCCCAGACCACAATGATGCTCATCCTGTGGCTGAGGACATGAAGCTCAGGAGAGACTCAGGGCTGAGGAAGTGGAGAGAAGCAGACCCGTATGCTTCAAGGAGAAGGACTGCTGTGGATTACAGATTTCACACCAAGGAACAGCAGGACTTCTATGAGACAGTGCTGCTTGATAAGAAGCCAATAGTCTGTGACATGAGATGGGTCGACTGGGAATACATCAAGGACAACGAAGAGCATTATACTGGAGTGCAAGACAGCTTCAATGCTTGTGGAGTAGCAGATTTTGTTGGGTAGAAGCTCACAAAGTGGAACGAGGAGCTTATCATGCAGTTCTACTCCACAGCACATTTTTATCCAGATGGGAGGATCACATGGATGTCTGAAGGTACGAGGTACCAATCTACAGTTGCTGAGTGGGCACAGCTCATTAATGCCCCAGAGGAGCAAGCAGATGACTTGGACATTTATGACAAGAAAAAGATGGATCATAACTCAATGTCCAACATGTACAAGGAAATTCCCAATGAAGCTCTTGACACTTTCAAATTTGGCTCAGTGCATTATCTTCTGTCAGGGCTGCCAACTATAAATTGGATATTGAGGCACACTCTCTTGCCCAAGTCTGGAGATCACAAGATGATCAGAGGCCATGCAATCAATTTGCTTCATGTATTTGATGTGCCTTAGAAATTCAAAGTGATGAGCCTCATAGTAGAGACTATCAAGAGGACTGCAGCAGATCAGAAGAGGAGCTGTGGGTATGCCCCACAGATTCAGGAGCTCATTAACTCCAAGATGGGCACGGGCATATACTTATTGGACAAGGAACACCTGCCCATCCGTCCAGATTTTGAGGACAATCAAGTTGTTATGACTGAGAATGAGCCATCATCTGCCCAAGCACAAGCAAAGAAGGAGAAGGCAAGGAAGGAGAAAGCTGCCAATATGCCAACTCAAGAGGAGGCATCTGAGTATTTCTTGAAAACCAAACAAGAGCAGCTTGGTTACCTGATTGCATCCACCCTACGGATTGAGCAAGGACTAGCCACCCTAACTCAAAACCAGGCAAGCTTAGAGAGGATCATGGAACAAAAGTTCTATGACTTGGATGTCAAGGTGACAGAAATTCAGACTGCAGTGGAGTAGCTCCAAGATGATATGCAGGAGAGGAAAGGGAAGACAACCACTGATGCCTTTGCCAGAGTGCCACGAGGTCCGAGGTCGTCTGCAGTGCCAGTTCCTGACACAAGAGCAACTGCCTCAGCTCCAGCCGTAGCACCAGCCCAACCAGCTCCAGCATCTACTTCAGCTCCAACTCCAGCATCTACTTCAGCGTCTACAGAAGCCTTCGTCCTTGGAGTGATCCGGACTCCACCACCACCAGAAGATCAAGCCTGAGCGTCGATCTAGCACTATGCATTTTCTAGGAACTTTTTGGTAACTTGTTGCCAAAGGGGGAGAAAAATGTATAGATCATAGGCTTCGAGAGAGAGAGTGTTGCTTTTTTCTCTCTTGCTTTATTTGGTGGTTTTTCGAACTTTGTTTGCTTTTGAGTGCTTGAGATACTATGTCATTGCTCGTGAGACATTGATGATCATGTGTTTGATCATAAGCTACACTTAATGTTTGCTTAATGCTATTATCTTATCTATCTTATGTGATCATTCACTATTCTTGGTGATGAGTGCATGTATTTCATTTTTATCATTTTAAGCGCTCCACCAAGATGTATGTGACATGGAAGAGTAACCCATGACTCTAACTCTTTGTGCATTTGCAGTCCAAAGCAAATTTTAAATATGCACAAATTTAGGGGGAGCTCTTACTTATCACATACTTCTCAAAGCGATGATATATTTCATGCTTATTATCATTTGTCGAAGCTTTGATCTATATGTTGTCATCAATTACCAAAAAGGGGGAGATTGAAAGTGCAACTATCCCTAGGTGGTTTTGGTAATTCATAACAACATATAGCTCATTGAGCTAATGCTATTCCAAGATGATTATTTCAGGAAAGCTCAATGATTGGCATGGCATGGATGTGAAAGTGGAACCCTCAAAATGCTAAGGACAAAGGATTGGCTCAAGCTCAAAAGCTCAAGACTCTTCATTTTATATTTTAGTGATCCAAGATCACATTGAGTCTTTAGGAAAAGCCAATACTATCAAGGAGGGATGAGGTGTTGCTTAATGAGCCTCTTGCTTCATGTGCTTAGTGATATGCTCCAAAACCCTCAACTACTTTCCCATATCCACATATGACCTAAACCCTAAGACAAACTCGGTCCTATCGATTCTTCCTATCCGGCGCCACCGAGTTTCACTTGTCATAAGCCACTGCCAAACCCTAGCAATTCGGTTCTACCGATAGGGATCTCGGTCTCACCGAGATGGGATTGCAAACTCTCTGTTTCCCTTTCGTAACTTTTCGGTCTCACCGAAAGAGCGAATCGGTCCCACCGAGATTGCAATGTAAATTCAGTGTTTCCTTTTTGTAACTTTTCGGTCTCACTGAAAGAGCAAATCGGTCCCACCGAGTTTGCCTGGCCAACTCTCTGGTTAGCTAATTACCAAATTCGGTCTCACCGAGTTTGTGTAATCGGTCTCACCGAGATTACGTTATGCCCAAACCCTAACCATATCGGTCCTACCGAGTTGCATGTCAGTCCCACCGAAAATCTCTAACGGTCACTAGGTTTACATTTTCGGTCTGACCGAGTTTGTTGATTCGGTCCCACCGAGATTGGAAAACTTTGTGTAACGGTTGGATTTTGTGTGGAGGCTATATATACCCCTCCACCTCCTCTTCATTCATGGAGAGAGCCATCAGAACAAACACACAATTCCAACTCATATGTTCTGAGAGAGAACCACCTACTCATGTGTTGAGACCAAGATATTCCATTCCTATCATATGAATCTTGATCTCTAGCCTTCCCAAGTTGCTTTCCACTCAAATCTTCTTTCCACAAAATCCAAATCCTATGAGAGAGAGTTGAGTGTTGGGGAGACTATCATTTGAAGCACAAGAGCAAGGAGTTCATTACCTACACACCATTTGTTACTTCTTGGAGAGTGGTGTCTCCTAGATTGGCTAGGTGTCACTTGGGAGCCTCCGACAAGATTGTGGAGTTGAACCAAGGAGTTTGTAAGGGCAAGGAGATCGCCTACTTCGTGAAGATCTACCGCTAGTGAGGCAAGTCCTGTGTGGGCGATGGCCATGGTGGGATAGACAAGGTTGCTTCTTCGTGGACCCTTTGTGGGTGGTTGCTTCTTCGTGGACCCTTCGTGGGTGGAGCCCTTTGTGGACTCGTGCAACCGTTACCCTTTGTGGGTGGATCCCTTTGTGGACTCGCGCAACCTTTACCCTTTGTGGGTTGAAGTCTCCATCAACGTGGATGTAGGATAGCACCACCTATCCGAACCACGGGAAAAACATCCGTGTCTCCAATTGCGTTTGAATTCTCCAAACCCTTCCCTTTACATTCTTGCAAGTTGCATGCTTTACTTTCCGCTGCCAATATACTCTTTGCATGCTTGCTTGAATTGTGTGATGATTGCTTGACTTGTCCAACAATAGCTAAAATCTGCCAAGAACTAAAATTGGGAAAAGGTTAAGTTTTTATTTGGCCAAGTAGTCTAATCACCCCCCCCCTCTAGACATACTTTCGATCCTACACAAGGCCAAATGTCTACAAGGGCTGATATTCGGCAATGAGCTCATGGGTTTTGGCCCAAGGTATCCCTTGAGTTGAAACTTAGGAAAACATCAAGAGCAAAGTAAGAAGGTACAATAAGGAGTTTCAAGCGGCCAGGCAATCGTTCGATGGCTAAACAAAAGGTGAAAGGGCTTCAGTGCAATGATAATAAGTATTGCGTCTGATGCCATAATAGATCACTAGGAAGGTGGCTTGCGAATTACCTACAAAACCAAGCACAAGGATAACTTTGAATCAGGGATGTACAGGAGAGTCAGGTTTTGATCCTATGGAACTGTGGGTTATGGGCCCACCATGTGGGTTAAAAAGTAGGAAGGGCGATGTCATCTTGCACGATCATGACAACAAGGTTGGGGAACGTTGCAGAAAACAAAAAATTTCCTACGGTTTCACCAAGATCCATCTATGAGTTCATCTAGCAACGAGTGATCGGATTGCATCTACATACCTTTGTAGATCACGCGCGGAAGCGTTCAAAGAACGGGGATGAGGAAGTCGTACTCGACGTGATCCAAATCACCGGAGATCCTAGCGCCGAACGGACGGCACCTCCGCGTTCAACACACGTACGGTCAGCGTGACGTCTCCTCCTTCTTGATCCAGCAAGGGGGAAGGAGAGGTTGATGAAGATCCAGCAGCACGACGGCATGGTGGTGGATGCAGGGGTCACCGCAGCAGGGCTTCGCCGTTCTACTGCGAGAGGGAGAGGTGTAGCAGGGAAGAGGGAGGCGCCAAGACTCAAGGGTGCGGCTGCCCCTCCCTCCCCCCCTTTATATAAGCTCCCCTAGGGGGGCGGCCCTATGAGATGGGATCTCCTAGGGGGGCGGCGGCCAAGGGGTGGAGTGCCCCCCAAGCCAGGTGGGGCGCCCCCCCTCCCTAGGGTTCCCAACCCTAGGCGCATGGGGTGGGCCAAGGGGGGCGCACCAGCCCACTATGGGCTGGTTCCCCTCCCCACTTTGGCCCATGGGGCCCTCCGGGATGGGTGGCCCCACCGGATGGACACCCGGGACCCTTCCGGTGGTCCCGGTACAATACCAGTGACCCCGAAACTCTCCCGATGGCCGAAACTGCACTTCCTATATATAATTCTTCACCTCCGGACCATTCCGGAACTCCTCGTGACGTCCGGGATCTCATCCGGGACTCCGAGCAACATTCGGGTTACTGCATATTCATATCTCTACAACCCTAGCGTCACCGAACCTTAAGTGTGTAGACCCTACGGGTTCGGGAGACATGTAGACATGACCGAGATGGCTCTCTGGTCAATAACCAACAGCGGGATCTGGATACCCATGTTGGCTCCCACATGCTCCTCGATGATCTCATCGGATGAACCATGATGTCGAGGATTCAAGCAACCCCGTATACAATTCCCTTTGTCAATCGGTACGTTACTTGCCCGAGATTCGATCGTCGGTATCCCAATACCTCGTTCAATCTCATTACCGGCAAGTCACTTTACTCATACCGTAATGCATGATCCCGTTCCCAGACACTTGGTCACTTTGAGCTCATTATGATGATGCATTACCGAGTGGGCCCAGAGACACCTCTCCGTTATACGGAGTGACAAATCCCAGTCTTGATCCGTGTCAACCCAACAGACACTTTTGGAGATACCCGTAGTATACCTTTATAGTCACCCAGTTACGTTGTGACGTTTGGTACACCCAAAGCACTCCTACGGTATCCGGGAGTTACACGATCTCATGGTCTAAGGAAAAGATACTTGACATTGGAAAAACTCTAGCAAACGAACTATACAATCTTGTGCTATGTTTAGGATTGGGTCTTGTCCATCACATCATTCTCCTAATGATGTGATCTCGTTATCAATGACATCCAATGTCCATAGTCAGGAAACCATGACTATTTGTTGATCAACGAGCTAGTCAACTAGAGGCTTACTAGGGACATGTTGGTGTCTATGTATTCACACATGTATTACGATTTCCGGATAACACAATTATAGCATGAATAAAAGACAATTATCATGAACGAGGAAATATAATAATAATCCTTTTATTATTGCCTCTAGGGCATATTTCCAACAGTCTCCCACTTGCACTAGAGTCAATAATCTAGTTACATTGTGATGAATCGAACACCCATGGAATACTGGTGTTGATCATGTTTTGCTCTAGGGAGAGGTTTAGTCAACGGATCTGCTACATTTAGGTCCGTATGTACTTTACAAATATCTATGTCTCCATCTTGAACATTTTCACGAATGGAGTTGAAGCGACGCTTGATGTGCCTGGTCTTCTTGTGAAACCTGGGCTCCTTGGCAAGTGCAATAGCTCCAGTGTTGTCACAGAAGAGTTTGATCGGCCCCGACGCATTGGGTATGACTCCTAGGTCGGTGATGAACTCCTTCACCCAAATTGCTTCATGCGTTGCCTCCGAGGCTGCCATGTACTCCGCTTCACATGTAGATCCCGCCACGACGCTCTGCTTGCAACTGCACCAGCTTACTGCCCCACCATTCAAAATATACACGTATCCGGTTTGTGACTTAGAGTCATCCAGATCTATGTCGAAGCTAGCGTCGACGTAACCCTTTACGATAAGCTCTTCGTCACCTCCATAAACGAGAAACATTTCCTTAGTCATTTTTAGGTACTTCAGGATATTCTTGACCGCTGTCCAGTGTTCCTTGCCGGGATTACTTCGGTACCTACCTACCAAACTTATGGCAAGGTTTACATCAGGTCTGGTACACAGCATGGCATACATAATAGAACCTATGGCTGAGGCATAGGGGATGACACTCATCTCTTCTATATCTTCTGCCATGGTCGGACATTGAGCTGAGCTCAATTTCACACCTTGCAACACAGGTAAGAACCCCTTCTTAGACTGATCCATATTGAACTTCTTCAATATCTTATCAAGGTATGTGCTTTGTGAAAGACCTATGAGGCGTCTTGATCTATCTCTATAGATCTTGATGCCTAATATATAAGCAGCTTCTCCAAGGTCCTTCATTGAAAAACTCTTATTCAAGTAGGCCTTAATGTTGTCCAAAAGCTCTATATCATTTCCCATCAAAAGTATGTCATCTACATATAATATGAGAAATGCTACAGAGCTCCCACTCACTTTCTTGTAAACGCAGGCTTCTCCATAAGTCTGCATAAACCCAAACGCTTTGATCATCTCATCAAAGCGAATGTTCCAACTCCGAGATGCTTGCACCAGCCCATAAATTGAGTGTTGGAGCTTGCACACCTTGTCAGCATTCTTAGGATCGACAAAACCTTCCGGCTGCATCATATACAATTCTTCCTTAAGGAAACCATTAAGGAATGCCGTTTTGACGTCCATTTGCCATATCTCATAATCATAGAATGCGGCAATTGCTAACATGCTTCGGACAGACTTCAGCTTCGCTACCGATGAGAAAGTCTCATCGTAGTCAACCCCTTGAACTTGCCGATAACCCTTAGCGACAAGTTGAGCTTTATAGATGGTAACATTACCATCTGCGTCCGTCTTCTTCTTAAAGATCCATTTATTTTCTATGGCTCGCCGCTCAACGGGCAAGTCAGTCAAAGTCCATACTTCGTTTTCATACATGGATCCTATCTCGGATTTCATGGCTTCCAGCCATTTGTCGGAATCCGGGCCCGCCATCACTTCTTCATAGTTCGAAGGTTCACCGTTGTCTAACAACATGATTTCCAAGATAGGGTTGCCATACCACTCTGGTGCGAAACGTGTCCTTGTGGACCTACAAAGTTCAGCAGCAACTTGATCTGAAGTTTCATGATCATCATCATTAACTTCCTCTCTAGTCGGTGCAGGCACCTCAGGAACATTTTCTTGAGTTGCGCCATTTTCCGGTTCAAGAGGTAATACTTCATCAAGTTCTACTTTCCTCCCACTTACTTCTTTCGAGAGAAACTCCTTCTCTAGAAAGGATCCATTCTTGGCAACAAAGATCTTGCCTTCGGATCTGAGGTAGAAGGTATACCCAATAGTTTCTTTAGGGTATCCTATGAAGACGCATTTTTCCGACTTGGGTTCGAGCTTTTCAGGTTGAAGTTTCTTGACATAAGCATCGCATCCCCAAACTTTTAGAAATGACAGCTTAGGTTTCTTCCCAAACCATAATTCATACGGTGTCGTCTCAACGGATTTCGACGGAGCCCTATTTAAAGTGAATGCAGCAGTCTCTAAAGCATAGCCCCAAAAAGATAGTGGTAAATCGGTAAGAGACATCATAGATCGCACCATATCTAATAGAGTGCGATTACGACGTTCGGACACACCATTACGCTGAGGTGTTCCAGGCGGCGTCAGTTGTGAAACTATTCCACATTTTCTTAAGTGTGTGCCAAACTCGTGACTCAAGTATTCTCCTCCACGATCTGATCGCAAGAACTTGATTTTCCTGTCATGTTGATTCTCAACCTCACTCTGAAATTCCTTGAACTTTTCAAAGGTCTCAGACTTGTGTTTCATTAAATAGACATACCCATATCTACTCAAGTCATCAGTGAGGGTGAGAACATAACGATAGCCACCGCGAGCCTCAACACTCATTGGACCGCACACATCAGTATGTATGATTTCCAATAAGTTGGTTCCTCGCTCCATTGTTCCTGAGAACGGAGTCTTGGTCATTTTACCCATGAGGCATGATTCACACGTGTCAAATGATTCGTAATCAAGAGACTCTAAAAGTCCATCTGCATGGAGCTTCTTCATGCGTTTGACACCTATGTGACCAAGGCGGCAGTGCCACAAGTATGTGGGACTATCATTATCAACCTTACATCTTTTGGTACTCACACTATGAATATGTGTAGCATTACGCTCGAGATTCATTAAGAATAAACCATTCACCATCGGAGCATGACCATAAAACATATCTCTCATATAAATAGAACAACCATTATTCTCGAATTTAAATGAGTAGCCATCTCGTATTAAATGAGATCCTGACACAATGTTCATGCTCAAACTTGGCACTAAATAACAATTATTGAGGTTCAAAACCAATCCCGTAGGTAAATGTAGAGGCAGCGTGCCGACGGCAATCACATCGACCTTGGAACCGTTCCCGACGCGCATCGTCACCTCGTCCTTCGCCAGTCTCCGCTTATTCCGCAGCTCCTGCTTTGAGTTACAAATGTGAGCAACTGCACCGGTATCAAATACCCAGGAGCTACTACGAGTACTGGTAAGGTACACATCAATTACATGTATATCACATATACCTTTCATTTTGCCGGCCTTCTTGTCCGCTAAGTATTTGGGGCAGTTCCGCTTCCAGTGACCACTTTCCTTGCAATAAAAGCACTCAGTCTCGGGCTTGGGTCCATTCTTTGGCTTCTTCCCGGCAGCTTGCTTGCCGGGCATGGCAACTCCCTTGCCGTCCTTCTTGAAGTTCTTCTTACCCTTGCCTTTCTTGAACTTAGTGGTTTTATTCACCATCAACACTTGATGTTCCTTTTTGACTTCTACCTCTGCTGATTTCAACATTGCAAATACTTCAGGAATGGTCTTTTCCACCCCCTGCATATTGAAGTTCATCACAAAGCTCTTGTAGCTCGGTGGAAGCGACTGAAGGATTCTATCAATGACCGCGTCATCCGGGAGATTAACTCCCAGCTGAGTCAAGCGGTTATGTAACCCAGACATAGTGAGTATGTGCTCACTGACAGAACTATTTTCCTCCATCTTACAGCTGAAGAACTTGTCGGAGACTTCATATCTCTCGACCCGGGCATGATCTTGAAAAACCATTTTTAGCTCTTCGAACATCTCATATGCTCCGTGTCTCTCAAAACGCTTTTGGAGCCCCGGTTCTAAGCTGTAAAGCATGCCGCACTGAACGAGGGAGTAATCATCGGTACGTGTCTGCCAAGCGTTCATAACGTCTTGTTCTGCAGGGAGAACAGGTGCTTCACCTAGCGGTGCTTGTAGGACATAATCTTTCTTGGCAGCTATGAGGATGATCCTCAGGTTCTGGACCCAGTCCGTATAGTTGTTGCCATCGTCTTTCAGCTTGGTTTTCTCTACTAACGCGTTAAAGTTGAGGATAACGTTGGCCATTTGATCTACAATACATGTTGTAAAGATTTTAGACTAAGTTCATGATAATTAAGTTCATCTAAATCAAATTATTCAATGAACTCCCACTCAGATAGACATCCCTCCAGTCAGTGGCGTAGCTAGGGGTAGCCAGGGTGGTCCATGGACCACCCTGGAATTTCCCCATAGCTTGTATATAGTGTAGTAAAAAAATATTTCTTTGAAAATAAATAAACTTATGTAAATATTTTTATTGATGGACCACCCTGATTTATTGGGCTGGCTACGCCACTGCCTCCAGTCATCTAAGTATAACATGATCCGAGTTAACTAGGCCGTGTCCGATCATCACGTGAGACGGACTAGTCAACATCGGTGAACATCTTCATGTTGATCGTATCTTCTATACGACTCATGCTAGACCTTTCGGTCTATTGTGTTCCGAGGCCATGTCTGTACATGCTAGGCTCGTCAAGTCAACCTAAGTGTTTGCATGTGTAAATCTGTCTTACACCCGTTGTATGTGAACGTTGGAATCTATCACACCCGATCATCACGTGGTGCTTCGAAACAACGAACTGTCGCAATGGTGCACAGTTAGGGGGAACACTTTCTTGAAATTATTATGAGGGATCATCTTATTTACTACCGTCGTTCTAAGTAAACAAGATGCAAAAACATGATAAACATCACATGCAATCAAATAATAATAGTGACATGATATGGCCAATATCACATAGCTCCTTTGATCTCCATCTTGGGGCTCCATGATCATCTTGTCACCGGCATGACACCATGATCTCCATCATCATGATCTCCATCACCGTGTCTCCATGAAGTTGCTCGCCAACTATTACTTCTACTACTATGGCTAACACGTTTAGCAATAAATTAAAGTAATTTACATGGCGTTTCTCAATGACACGCAGGTCATACAAAAAATAAAGACAACTCCTATGGCTCCTGCCGGTTGTCATACTCATCGACATGCAAGTCGTGATTCCTATTACAATAGCATGAACATCTCATACATCACATATATATCATTCATCATTCATCACAACTTTGGCCATATCACATCACAAAACACTTGCTGCAAAAACAAGTTAGACGCCCTCTAATTGTTGTTGCAAGTTTTACGTGGCTGCAATAGGGTTCAAGCAAGAACGTTTTCTTACCTACGTGAAAGCCACAACGTGATTTGTCAACTTCTATTTACCCTTCATAAGGACCCTTTTCATTGAATCCGCTCCAACTAAAGTGGGAGAGACAGACACCCGCCAGCCACCTTATGCAACTAGTGCATGTCAGTCGGTGGAACCGGTCTCACGTAAGCGTACGTGTAAGGTTGGTCCGGGCCGCTTCATCCCACAATACTACTGAAGCAAAATAAGACAAGTAGCGGCAAGAAAGTTGACAACATCTACGCCCACAACAAATTGTGTTCTACTCGTGCAAAGAGAACTACGCATAGACCTAGCTCATGATGCCACTGTTGGGGAACGTTGCAGAAAACAAAAAATTTCCTACGGTTTCACCAAGATCCATCTATGAGTTCATCTAGCAACGAGTGATCGGATTGCATCTACATACCTTTGTAGATCACGCGCGGAAGCGTTCAAAGAACGGGGATGAGGAAGTCATACTCGACGTGATCCAAATCACCGGAGATCCTAGCGCCGAACGGACGGCACCTCCGCGTTCAACACACGTACGGTTAGCGTGACGCCTCCTCCTTCTTGATCCAGCAAGGGGGAAGGAGAGGTTCATGAAGATCCAGCAGCACGACGGCGTGGTGGTGGATGCAGGGGTCACGGCGGCAGGGCTTCGCCGTTCTACTGCGAGAGGGAGAGGTGTAGCAGGGGAGAGGGAGGCGCCAAGACTCAAGGGTGCGGCTGCCCCTCCCTCCCCCCCTTTATATAGGCTCCCCTAGGGGGGGCGCCGGCCCTAGGAGATGGGATCTCCTAGGGGGGCAGCGGCCAAGGGGTGGAGTGCCCCCAAGCCAGGTGGGGCGCCCCCCTACCCTAGGGTTCCCAACCCTAGGCGCATGGGGTGGGCCAAGGGGGGCGCAGAAGCCCACTATGGGCTGGTTCCCCTCCCTACTTTGGCCCATGGGGCCCTCCGGGATGGGTGGACCCACCCGGTGGACCCCCGGGACCCTTCCGGTGGTCCCGGTACAATACCGGTGACCCCGAAACTCTCCCGATGGCCGAAACTGCACTTCCTATATATAATTCTTCACCTCCGGACCATTCCGGAACTCCTCGTGACGTCTGGGATCTCATCCGGGACTCCGAACAACTTTCGGGTTACTGCATATTCATATCTCTACAACCCTAGCATCACCGAACCTTAAGTGTGTAGACCCTACGGGTTCGGGAGACATGTAGACATGACCGAGACGGCTCTCCGGTCAATAACCAACAGCGGGATCTGGATACCCATGTTGGCTCCCACATGCTCCTTGATGATCTCATCGGATGAACCACGATGTCGAGGATTCAAGCAACCCCGTATACAATTCCCTTTGTCAATCGGTACGTTACTTGCCCGAGATTCGATCGTCGGTATCCCAATACCTCGTTCAATCTCGTTACCGGCAAGTCACTTTACTCGTACCATAATGCATGATCCCGTGACCAGACACTTGGTCACTTTGAGCTCATTATGATGATGCATTACCGAGTGGGCCCAGAGATACCTCTCCGTTATACGGAGTGACAAATCCCAGTCTTGATCCGTGTCAACCCAACAGACACTTTTGGAGATACCCGTAGTATACCTTTATAGTCACCCAGTTATGTTGTGACGTTTGGTACACCCAAAGCACTCCTACGGTATCCGGGAGTTACACGATCTCATTGTCTAAGGAAAAGATACTTGACATTGGAAAAACTCTAGCAAACGAACTATACGATCTTGTGCTATGTTTAGGATTGGGTCTTGTCCATCACATCATTCTCCTAATGATGTGATCTCGTTATCAATGACATCCAATGTCCATAGTCAGGAAACCATGACTATTTGTTGATCAACGAGCTAGTCAACTAGAGGCTTACTAGGGACATGTTGGTGTCTATGTATTCACACATGTATTACGATTTCCGGATAACACAATTATAGCATGAATAAAAGACAATTATCATGAACGAGGAAATATAATAATAATCCTTTTATTATTGCCTCTGGGGCATATTTCCAACAAGCAAGGCATGTCAGAGGATAGCCTGTCAGTTATGCCGGCAACAACGTTGGTACCAAGGGCGAGGGACGAAGAGAACCATTTTCCCGCTCGTTGACGAGGCGGACCAATAGGCAAGGTTCTCGTCCATCGATGGTTACCGGAATGTCATCAACAATAGTAATAGGGTTACACTAGATAGGATGGTACGACGTGGTGTTTACATAAGCAGAAGAATATTACTGCTTAGATCATATAGATCACAAGAAAAGTTAAACAAAACAATGGAAAGGAAAATGTGTTTAAACACATATTTCAGGGGTATATCCTTCCCATGGACAAGCAGAGCATGATATACACGATAGGACTCCAAGTATGTAACCATTCAGACAAACTGGGCAAGGAATTGATGAGGTTTACCCATACAATGGTGTTTGGATAATTGATCAAGAAATTTAGCGTTGTGCTTCAAATGTTCTTATTGAAAATCGGAGTACCACAAACATGCTTCGAGATAGCATTGACATGGTCTTCAAGCAAAGGTTGGACTTTGGATATATAAAGGATTCATCAGGAATAACTTATAAAATAAGTCTTATGATTTCCTCATGGAAGAATCGCTAAGCTTGCTAAAAAGGGAACTATATCAATAGGTCCTACGGCCATGTGTGCTAGGCATGACATCATCTTACTGGATCATATAATAGACCAATGTTATAACTCTTGGAAATATATTCCAGCCATCATATCTGACCAAGGTTCAGATTCGATTGGCGTCAGGATACCTCAGACTCAGGATGCCTAATAAGAAAAGGGTGCGACACAAATTAAACGAGATGCTATTGTAAGATTCTCGGGAGATGAACTATGGAAGCCAGTTCTGGAACAAGAGTTCGTCATTAAACCAAGGAGAAGAAGAGGATGTGGCTGATGGACTCAACAACAATACATCGAGATTTCCAAAGAGATGGATTTCCACAATCATGTGAACAAGTAGATAACATTAGTCAGATCGAATGATATAATGATGTATGCTTAAGGAAAACATACACAATTAAACATTGGTTGAAAGGTTGCACCCAAAATATGAGCCAAGTAGCACGATCAATGTTAGGATGGTGAATCAATAACCAAAAATTCTTAGAATGAAACTATTGACCATTCACTTCAAGGCAAGAGGGTTGCTGGAAGTTTTGAATTCACACATCATAGTTCAATTGTCGGTATTCCCATTAGAAACAACACGGGTAACAAGAAAGAATGGTGGTCGTGAGAAGTATCACTATACCAAGAATTCTTAAGAGGTGGTGAAATTCTCACAACATTTTTGACATAAAAGATGCTAATACTCAAAGGTAAAGAAGAACAAATGTTGGATAGCAAGGAACTCAAGGTGTAACACATAACAGGAACAAGTTTGTGTTGAACGAAAGGCAATAAAATGGTTGATGATAAAACAATCATCGAGGGCGAGGATGGTATTTCTCATCATGAATACAATGGATATCTAGGAAGGAGTCAAGATGTTGATGATGATCACAACAAACTTTGTCGAGAGGCTCCACAAAGAAGCAATCGAACAGCGATTGCATCAAGCAAAAGGACTGGTGCAGGGATAGATTATTGGATCCATGGATACGACACCAACTCAGAACCAAGCTTATTGTTTGAGGTGGAACGATAAGTCGAGGGAATCAACGTAAGCTTAGCTCATCGTCAAAGGTTGTGCTCCGGGAATAAGGACGAGGTAGCATAGTTAAAATCAACACGATAATGATATAGCCAATCAGGCTAGGAATGACATGATGGAGTATTAAACTTCCCAACAACAAAGTACTAGGAGTACTGAATCACAGTGTTGACTTGATTCACTATGCGGTGTTCTTGAGTGTTTAATGACTCAGAGCTCGTGAAAAAATGGAATCAGTGAGGATGTAGTACTTGATGGAGAACCCATAAGAGGTTATGCAGTTTCGTGATAATCTCGAGATACCAGGGTGTAATACTCGACGAAAGATAAAAGTAAAGGTTGGACCGGTGTATTGATCCACAGAAGAAAAGTGCTTAAACTTGCCTGAGAAATGGGATCAAAGAAGAACATATGGTCGGAAGCACAATTGTAGAGGATCAATTCACCGATACTAAAGGATATTATATCAAGGAAATAGTTATTATTACAAGAAGCTTCCATAATAGGATCTACATCGTGTCCAGGGGCATGAACACAAAGGTTCAAGGTCGACTCCCACTTCCTCAATGCATATCCTTCCATTCACCTCTTGTATTTCGAAAATAACATTAGTTGTTGAAAGGTTTACCTGGTGCAATACCAGATAAGTATGACCCGTGAATTCTTATGGGTTCAAACAGATTTGGGAAGGCATTGGTTCAACCCATCGGGGCATCTTAAGAACATATACCACAAACTTTAGAGTAAATATCGCCAACCCGAAAGCAGAGCATGGTTGGCCAAATCAGAGAATAGGATGTACCAATGGCATTATGTATCAGGGAAAGAACCTCCAAAGTGATTGAATATGAGGGACGTTGTCGGATAAAATCCAACAAAGGATCCGATGGTCCTCAAGGGATCTGATATAAGCATCGGTACTCAAACAGAGGAAGAAACAATGCAAAGGCATTGGATTATAGAATCAACTAACTAATTCAAAGCTCAAATACAAAGGAATTGTGATTTTCAAATCAAGGGATCAGAAGCAAACGTTCTGATTAAGGATGGATAAGTTGAGTAGGCTTAGGGATACCATCGGTGGTAATTTGATTGGTCGAGATCCAACTCATGTTTAAAATGACGTCTGAGCCGAAAGGATGAATTCTAGGTTGGGTTGATGATTGCGAGCATCCATAGCATATTAATCGACGGACTCAAGATGATAGTGACAAAGGATGCCAATAAGATTACTAGACTTATGGGATTATCCATAATGTAAGCAAGCAAGAATTTCAAGAGCAATAGGCTGCTAAGGATTTTTAGAAAATCGAATGGTATTTCGAAGATTGGTGACATACATGAATCAACTGGGGATGAGTGGATACTCGATATTCATGTGGTAAAGAACTGCAAGGCAGTAGGCACAAAGTATTCTCTGAACAATAGAGAGAATTTTGAGGTATCTTGTAATAACAAGATCAACGGGGAATGATTGTATGAATGGCAAGTGTACTTGGTTATCCAGGTTTGTCGATGGAAAGGAATTGCAAAAGCGATGGCACAAAGTATTGAGGGAACATCGGAGAGTAACCTCGGAATCTTCTAGAGCAACAAGTGATCATCTGGAGTGAGGGGCTGTTCGGGAGAAAGTATTTTCGAGAACCTAAAGTTAGTTTTTTTTGCAAAATCATTTAACCAGAATAGAAGAGATCAGAGTCCCAGAGTATAGACGAGGAATAAAAGATCCTAATACCACCCAATGGCGATGTGGGCCCGTAAGCCACATAGCCATGTTAGTAAAATATTTTTCAGTGACTAGACTCGACTTCGGCCAAGGAGTGTGGAAGGGGGATTCCTATAGGCAGTCGGCTCTGTTACCAACTTGTGACGCCCCCAATTTCACCGTACACTAATCATACACGCAAATGTGTACGATCAAGATCAGGGACTCACGGGAAGATATCACAACACAACTCTAGACACAAATTAAAATAATACAAGCTTTATATTACAAGCCAGGGGCCTCAAGGGCTCGAATACATCAGCTCGAAGACAGACGAGTCAGCGGAAGCAATAATATCAGAGTACAGACATAAGTTAAACAAGTATGCCTTTAGAAGGCTAGCACAAAAGTAGCAACGATTGAAAGGGTGAGGCCTCCTGCCTAGGACGTCTTAACTACTCGTCGAAGCCGAACTCCATGTAGAATCATCCTCGGGATCCTCTGGCTCCTGGACTCCATCATATGATCGCAATAACCGGGAAAGGGGGCAAAAGAAGTGGCAAAGCAACCATGAGTACTCAACCAAAGTACTCGCAAGCAAGGATCTACACTACATATGCATTGGAATCTATGAAATGGGTAGTATCTATGGACTGAACTGCAGAATGCCAGAATAAGAGGGGATAGCTAGTCCTATCAAAGACTACGCTTCTGGCAGCCTCCATCTTGAAGCATATAGAAGAGAGTAGATGGTAAGTTCACCAAGTATCATCGTATAGCATAATCCTACCCAGAGATCCTCTCCTCATCGCCCTGTGAGAGAGCGATCACCGGGTTATATCTGGCACTTGAAAGGGTGTTTTAAGTATCTGGTTCTAGTTGTCATAAGGTCAAGGTACAACTCTGGGTTGTCCTTTTACCGAGGGACACGGCTATTTGAATAGATAAACTTCCCTGCAGGGGTGCACCACATTACCCAACACGCTCGATCCCTCTAGCCGGGCAAACTTTCTTGGGTCATGCCCGGCCTCGGAAGATCAACACGTCGCAGCCCTACCTAGGCACAACAGAGAGGTCAGCATGCCAGTCTAAATCCTATGCGCGCAGGGGCCTGGGCCCATCGCCCTTTGCACACCTGCACATTGCGAATGCGGCCGATAAGCAGACCTAGCCTCCCTAATACAGGAGCAGGCATTCGAGTCCAATCCGGCACGCGTCGCTCAGTCGCTGACGTCAAGAAGGCTTTGGCTGATACCACAACGTCGAGTGCCCCTAACTATTCCTGCGTAGTTGGTTAGTGCATATAGGCCAGTGGCCAGACTCAGATCAAATACCAAGATCCCGTTAAGCGTGTTAATTGATGTAACCACGGACGCTGACCAGGGCCAGGCCCACCTCTCACCTAGGTGGTCTCAACCTACTCTGTCGCTTCGCCACAAAGTAACAGTCGGGGGCTGTTGGGAAGCCAGGCCCACCACTACCGGGATGGAACCACCTGTCCTTTCAGCCCCCACATCAGAATCACTTGCGGGTACTCTACGAGCCGACCCGACTTTCGTCACCACATGTATCATATAATATGTATGTAATTATATACCCATGATCAGCTCCCGAAGTGACCACGGCTCGATAATATAGCATAGCAGACAGACAAGAATGTAGGACCACTGATGGAATACTAGCATCCTATACTAAGCATTAGGATAGCAGGTAAAGGTATTAACAATGGTAGCAACAATGACAGGCTATGCAACAGAATAGGATTAATTGAAAGCACTAACATGCTACCCTACTCTAATGCAAGCACTAGAGAAAAGGAATAGGCGATATCGGGTTGATCAAGGGGGGGGGCTTGCCTGGTTGCTCTGGCAAGGAGGGGTCGTCAACTACGTAGTCGATCGGGGCACCAACAGCGGCGTCAGTCTCGTAGTCTATAGGAGAGAAGAGGGGGAAGAAACAATGAATACAATGCAAACAGATGTATATCAATGCATGACAGGACAAGTAACGGTGACAGGTGTGCCCTAACGCTGTAGGAGGTGATATCGGTGAAGGAGGGAAACATCGGGTAAATTATCCCCGGTGTTTCGCGTTTTCGGACAGATGAAACGAAGGGGGGAAGTTGTGGGTTCGCTATGCTAGGGATGTGTGGCGGACGAACAGGCTACGTATTCGGATTCTTCTCATCGTTCTGAGCAACTTTCATGGATAAAACTTTTTCATCTGAGTTAAGGATTATTTTCTATGATTTTTCAAAGGTTTAGCAATATCCCGAAACTCCCTGAAAATTTTGCTAAGTCTGAGAATTCGACAATTTTAAACATCACTTAGCTGTTTTTCGCAGGCTATACTTATTGTTTTGTATATCCTATGATTCTTTTGCCTTATATCAATTTTGAGCATTTTATGTGAACTACATGTTAGTATCACTTCCATCCATATTAGAGTTCATTTGCTTGATCATCAACAACTCTAAACTAGCTATGAAAATAAAGTTGTTTTCGTTTTTTCTGTTAACATAACATTGAACTTTGTGATTTTCATAGGATTTAATCTATGCATCTAACGAATTTGGTCCAATGAAAACATTTGAGCCTTGTCAAGTGTACTACCTCCTCATAATAATTTGGCTCCTGTTAACTATCGTTTTGTTGCTGTTTAGGGGCTGTCCCGAGGGTTAGTCAAGTAAAATTAGAAAAGCTAGCAATAGCTACAGTAGCTAGCAGTAGTACGTGCGGAGCAGCAGTGGGTAGAGCCATGGCGCGGGCGGTCGGCCTTGGTGGGCGTAGGCACGGCAGCCGCAGCGGCAAGCGAGGCCATATGCGGGCAGGCATGGGGAGATGCAGGCGGCCATGCGCGGGGCTGCGGGGGCAGCAGCAGGGCATGCACGGGCGCCGGCGGCCCCTGGCAGTCGCAGCAGGGAGAGTAGGCAGCGACAGAAGTGTTGCGGGGCAGCGGCGGCATTGGCGAGCACGGGAAAGGGCGGTCGCAGGGCGCAATAGCGGCGCGGTTATGGACGCACGGGCAACGACCACGGCGCCATGGATGAACAGGGGGAAGGAGATAAGATGGGGGAGTTGGGCTGGGCCTCCCTGTAGCCATAGAGCCCAAGTGCACAGTAGTTTCTCGCTCCTTTTTTTCTATTTCTGTCTTTTATTTCTACTCCGCTTGTACTTAGTTGGCCCACCAAACAAATTTTGTCATGTATGAAACTTGGCAAGTAAATACAGTATGTTAGCATAGGGCCGCACACAAAGTTTCTTGTGATTTGGGAAAAGTAAGAATATATGTTGGAATTTAAACGACCAAGTTAAATGTTGTTGGTCCACCAAAATATTGTCATGGCCAAAATAAAAATCCAATTTGAGTTGATTTCTTCATGACAATTACTTGGCGAATACTTGCAACCCATCGAACATTTTTATTTGACAGATTAAATAAATAAGAATTTGACTTGTATTTCAAAAGGAATTTGGATATGATTTTTCTCAAGTGGCAATGTGGCTTAGTCAACCTGATGACATGGCACCATTAGTGTGAGCTTACTGTAGTCTAATTATCTGGGCGTCACACATATCTTTGGTCCTTTTTAGGTACTTCAGAATATTCTTGACCGCTGTCCAGTGATCCACTCCTGGATTACTTTGGTACCTCACTGCCAAACTTATGGCAAGGCACACATCAGGTCTGGTACACAGCATGGCATACATAATAGAACATATGGCTCAGGCATAGCGAATGACTTTCATTTTCTCTCTATCTTCTGTCGTGGTCGGACTTTGAGTATAACTGAATTTCACACCTTGCAACACGGGCAAGAACCCTTTCTTTGACTAGTCCATTTTAAACTTCTTCACAACTTTGTCAAGGTATGTGCTTTGTGAAAGTCCTATTAAGCGTCTTGATCTATCCCTTGGGACATGGTATTTGTTTATGTATCCACACATGTATTTATGTTTCCGGTCAATACAATTCTAACATGAATAATAAACCTTTCTCATGATTAAGGAAATATAATAATAACCACTTTATTATTTTCTCTAGGGCACATTTCCAACAAGCATAATGTTTCAGACGCTCTCGAGCGGCCTTAGAATCTTCACGACGCTTTTGAAACTCTTCTTTCATATCAGCCATTATCTTCTTGAAGCTTTGGATTTCCTTGGTGCCAAGCTTGTCCACAGGCTTCCTGAAGACATATTTTCATGATTTATCTTGTTCTTTTGCTCAATTACTTTCCAAGCAATGGCAAGTTCCTTAGCAACAAATCCTTGGAAAGTGACACTAATGCCATTTGGAACTGAAGATCATCAAGGGGAGTGAGGGATCACAAAACCACTCATCGATGAAGTTGTTGAGTATATCATGATCGAATAGAGGTAGATACTTGAAGATATCAGCCTCTTCCTGCTTGTTCTTGATCAACAACTCAAGAGCATCGTCATCAAGATCATTGCTACTTCTTGAGCTTGCAGGTTTTTCCCTTGAAGAGGAAAGGGTGATGCAACAAAGTAGAGATAAGTATTTCCCTCAGTTAGACAACCAAGGTATCAATCTAGTAGGAGGTACAAGCAAGTCTCCAATCTCCAATCTATGCACCTACACAAACAATCAAACACTTGCACCCAACGCGATAAAGGGGTTGTCAATCCCTTCACGGTCAATTGCAAAGGTGAGATCTGATAGAGATAGGTATAAAAGATTGTTAAAACGTAAAACTAAATAAATTGCGTTGAGGTTTTTTTGGGTTTTTTTGGTTTATAGATCTGAAAATATATGATGGAAAATAGACCCGGGGGACATAGGTTTCACTAGAGGCTTCTTTCTTGAAGGCAAATAATACGGTGTGTGAACAAATTACTATCAAGCAATTGATAGAAAAGTGCAAAGTTATGACGATATCCAAGGCAATGATTATGTATAGAGGCATCACGTCCATGTCAAGTAAACTGACTCCTGCCTGAATCTACTACTATTACTCCACACATCGACCGCTATCCAGCATGCATCTAGAGTATTAAGTTCATAAAGAACAGAGTAACGCCTTAAGTAAGATGACATGATGTAGAGAGATAAACTCAAGCAATATGATGAAAACCCCATCTTTTTTATCCTTGATGGCAACAATACAATACATGTCTCGCTACCCCTACTTTGTCACTAGATGAAATCATGCAAGATTGAACCCAAAACTAAGCACCTCTCCCATTGCCAGAAATACCAATCTAGTTGGCCAAACCAAACCGATAATTTGAAGAGAAATAAAAAGATGTCAAATCATGCATATAAGAATTCGGAGAAGAATCAAATAATATTCATAGATATTCTGATCATAAATCCACAATTCATTGGATCTCGACAAACACACCGCTAAAGAAGTTTACATCGGATGGAAATCCAAGAACATCAAGGAGAACATGGTATTAAAGAACATGGAGAGAGAAGAAGCCATCTAGCTACTAGCTATGGACCTGTAGGTCTGAGGTAAACTACTCACGCTTCATCGGAAGGGCAATAGGGTTGATGTAGATGCCCTCCGTGATCGAATCCCCCTCCGGTAGATCGCCAGAAAAGGCCCCAAGATGGGATCTCATGGGAATAGAAGTTTGCGGCAGCGAAAAAGTATTTTCGTGGATGCTTTTGAGGGTTTGGAAATATTTGGGAATTTATAGGCCAAATAATAGGGTTAGAGGAGCTCCGAGGAGCCCACAAGGCAGGGGCGCCCCTCCGGGGCGCGCCCTGCACCCTTGCCGCCGCCTCGGGACTCTTTTGACTTGGTTCTCAAGTCCTACATGTGTCTTCTTGTCCAAGAAAAATCATCATAAATTTTTATTCCGTTTGGACTCCGTTTGATATTCCTTTTCTATGAAACTCAAAAACAAGGAAAAACAGAAAGTGGCACTGGGCTCTGGGCTATGGGTTAATAACTTAGTCCCCAAAATAATATAAAATAGCATATTAATGCATATAAAACACCCAAAATAGATAATATAATAGCATGGAACAATAAAAAATAATAGATACATTGGAGACGTATCAAGCATCCCTAAGCTTAATTCCCGCTCGTCCTCAAGTAGGTAAATGATAAAAACAGAATTTTTGATGTGGAATGCTACCTAACATATTTATCCATGTAATTTTCTTTTTTGTGGCATGAATATTCAGATCCATAAGATTCAAAACAAAATTTTAATATTGACAGAAAACAATAATACTTCAAGCATACTAACAAAGCAATCATGTCTTCTCAAAATAACATGGCCAAAGAAAGTTATCCCTACAAAATCATATAGTCTGGCTATGCTCCATCATCATCACACAAAGTATTAAATCGTGCACAACCCCGATGACAAGCCAAACAATTTGTTTCATACTTTTGATGTTCTCAAACCTTTTCAACTTCCATGCAATACATAAGCGTGAGCCATGGATATAGCACTATAGGTGGAATAGAATATGGTGGTTGTGGAGAAGACAAAAAGAAGGAGATAGTCTCACATCAACTAGGCGTATCAACGGGATATGGAGATGCCCATCAATAGATATCAATGTGAGTGAGTAGGGATTGCCATGCAACGGATGCACTGGAGCTTGATACGTCTCCAACGTATCTATAACTTTTGATTGTTCCATGCTATTATATATTCTGTTTTGGATGTTTAATGGGCTTATTTATACACTTTTATATTATTTTTGGGACTAACCTATTAACCGGAGGCCCAGCCCAAATTGCTGTATTTTTTGCCTACTTCAGTGTTTCGCAGAAAAAGAATATCAAACGGAGTCCAAACGGAATGAAACCTTCGGGAGCGTGATTTTTGGAGCAAACATGATCCAGAGGACTTGGAGTGGACGTCAAGCAACCAATGAGAAAGCCACGAGGTAGGGGGCGCGCCCTCCACCCTCGTGGGCCCCTCGTGGCTCCACCGACCTACTTCTTCCTCCTATATATACCTACGTACCCTGAAAACATCGAAGAGCACCACTAAAACCTAATTCCACCGCCGCAACCTTCTGTACCCGTGAGATCCCATCTTGGGGCCTTTTCCGGCGCTCCGCCGGAGGGGCCATTGATCACGGAAGGCTTCTACATCAACACCATAGCCTCTCCGATGATGTGTGAGTAGTTTAACTGAGACCTTCGGGTCCATAGTTATTACCAAGATGGCTTCTTCTCTCTCTTTGGATCTCAATACAAAGTTCTCCTCGATTCTCTTGGAGATCTATTTGATGTAATCTTCTTTTGTGGTGTGTTTGTCGAGATCCGATGAATTATGGGTTTATGATCAAGATTATCTATGAAAAATTTGAATCTTCTCTGAATTCTTTTATGTGTGATTGGTTATCTTTGCAAGTCTCTTCAAATTATCAGTTTGGTTTGGCCTACTAGATTGATCTTTCTTGCAATGGGAGAAGTGCTTAGCTTTGGGTTCAATCTTGCGGTGCTCGATCCCAGTGACAGTAGGGGAAACGACACGTATTGTGTTGTTTCCATCGAGGATTAAAAGATGGGGTTTATATCATATTGCATGAGTTTATCCCTATACATCATGTCATCTTGCTTAAATCGTTACTCCGTTCTTATGAACTTAATACTCTAGATGCATGCTGGATAGCGTTCGATGTGTGGAGTAATAGTAGTAGATGCAGGCAGGAGTCGGTATACTTGTCACGGACGTGATGCCTATATACATGATCATACCTAGATATTCTCATAACTATGCTCAATTCTATCAATTGCTCGACAGTAATTTGTTTACCCACCGTAATACTTATGCTATCTTGAGAGAAGCCACTAGTGAAACCTATGGCCCCCGGGTCTATTTTCCATCATACAAGTTTCCAATCTATTTTATTTTGCAATCTTTACTTTCAATTTATATCATAAAAATACCAAAAATATTTATCTTATTATTATTATCTCTATCAGATCTCACTCTTGCAAGTCGCCGTGAAGGGATTGACAACCCCTTTATCGTGGTGGTTGCGAGGTTCTTATTTGTTTGTGTAGGTACGAGGTGACTCGCGCGTGGTCTCCTACTGGATTGATACCTTGGTTCTCAAAAACTAAGGGAAATACTTATGCTACTTTGTTGCATCACCCTTTCCTCTTCAAGGGAAAACCAATGCATGCTCAAGAGGTAGCAAGAAGGATTTCTAGCGCCGTTGCTGGGGAGATCTACGCCAAGTCAAGACATACCAAGTACCCATCACAACTCTTACCCTTCGCATTACATTATTTTCCATTTACCTCTCATTTTCCTATCCCCCACTTCACCCTTGCCGTTTTATTCGCCCTCTTTTTCGCTTACTTCGTCATCATGGCTAGTCCTTTATCCGCTCCTTTGTCTCCCGAGAATGAAGTTCTTAATTTTAAACAAAGGGAGGAAGAAAATCTAAAAGATGCTTGGTACAGAATTTGCAATGCACAAAATAGATCTACTAGGAAGCAATCTACTTCCGTTCTTCTTCACAATTTTTATGTAGGCATCACTCCTTGGAATAGATATATTCTTGATACCATTACCGGAGAAAATTTCTTGGGTAGCCATACTTTTGATTCTTACAATGCTATGATAGATCTATTTGGCCCACCACCTCTTTTGGTTAATGGAACTGTTTTAACTTTGGAGCATGTGATGCAACGGCTTGAAATTATTGAAAATAAAGTTGCCACCATAGAGTTAATTGAAAATTTGGATAGAAAGATCCATAACCAAATTACCCAATACGGATCTAAGGTAGGAGTTGCTCTTAAAAAAATTAAAGAAAAGGGACCTATGGTTAATGAAAAGATAGATCAAGATTCCACTAGAATTGATAAAATTCAGGATATTATTACCAACCTAGGGTCTGCCTTTTCTTCCATGAAAAACACTCCTTCTAATGCTAAGATTTCCAAATTGATGTATGTTCCTAAAAATAAGGGAGAAACTTCTAGTAAGGGAAATGCGGACCTCAAATCCGTAAGTGTTCACCCCACCTTTCTCACTATCCTTAAGGAATCTTTGGCTACAAATGATTTTCTCGATTTCGTGCCTAGGAGTTTTATAATTAATAAGAAGAAATAAACTCCTAGGAGTTATAGGTGTCTTATTGAAGAATTGCCTATCAAAGATGGTAATACCTAGATCCATCCTCGCTTTTATGCCTAGCTAGGGGCGTTAAACGATAGCGCTTGTTGGGAGGCAACCCAATTTTATTTTTGTTCCTTGATTTTTGTTCCTGTTTAGTAATAAATAATTTATCTAGCCTCTGTTTTTGTTGTGTTTTTTGTGTTTAATTAGTGTTTGTGCCAAGTAGAACCGTTGGGAAGACTTGGGGAAGCTCTTTGCGATCTTGCTGTAAAAAACAGAAACTTTAGCGCTCGCGAGATTAGCTAAAACTTTTTACCAGAGAGTTATGTTTGGTTAATTCTTTTTGAAGATTATTAATAGATAAATTCTTCACGTCCGGAAATTTATTTTAGAATTTTTGGGGTTCCATAAGTATGCGTTTGATACAGATTACTACAGACTGTTCTGCTTTTGACAGATTCTGTTTTTCGTGTGTTGTTTGCTTATTTTGATAAATCTATGGCTATTAATGGAGTTTATAAACCATATAAAAGTTGGAATACAGTAGGTTTAACACAAATATAAATAAAGAATTAGTTCATTACAGTACCTTTAAGTGGTGTTTTGTTTTCTTTCGCAAACGGAGCTCACGAGATTTTCTGTTAAGTTTTGTGTTGTGAAGTTTTCAAGTTTTGGGTAAAGATTTGATGGATTATGGAACAAGGAGTGTCAAGATCCTAAGCTTGGGGATGCCCAAGGTAAAATCCAAGGACACCAAACAGCCTAAGCTTGGGGATGCCTCAGAAGGCATCCCCTCTTTTGTCTTCGTTCATCGGTAACTTTACTTGGAGCTATATTTTTATTCACCACATGATATGTGTTTTGCTTGGAGTGTCTTGTATGATTTGAGTCCTTGCTTTTTAGTTTACCACAATCATCCTTGTTGTACACACCTTTTGAGAGAGATACACATGAATCAGAATTTATTAGAATACTCTATGTGCTTCAGTTATATCTTTTGAGCTATATAGTTTTTGCTCTAGTGCTTCACTTATATCTTTTAGAGCACGGTGGTGGTTTTATTTTATAGAAATAGTTGATCTCGCATGCTTCACTTATATTATTTTGAGAGTCCTTCAGAACAGCATGGTAAATTGCTTTTAGGCATAATAAAAACTTTCATATAAGTGCATTGAATACTATGAGAAGTTTGATACTTGACAATTGTTTTGAGATATGGAGATGGTGATATTAGAGTTATGCTAGTTGAGTAGTTGTGAATTTGAGAAATACTTGTGTTGAAGTTTGTGATTCCCGTAGCATGCACGTACGGTGAACCGTTATGTGATGAAGTCGGAGCATGATTTATTTATTGATTGTCTTCCTTATGACTGGCGGTCGGGGACGAGCGGTGGTCTTTTCCTACCAAACTATCCCCCTAGGAGCATGCGCGTAATACTTTGTTTCGCTAACTAATAGATTTTTGCAATAATTATGTGAGTTCTTTATGACTAATGTTGAGTCCATGGATTATACGCACTCTCACCCTTCCACCATTGCTAGCCTCTCTAGTATCGCGCAACTTTCGCCGGTACCATAAACCCACCATATACAAAACAGCCACCATACCTACCTATTGTGGCATTTCCATAGCCATTCCGAGATATATTGCCATGCAACTTTCCACCGTTCCGTTATTATGACACGCTTCATCATTGTCATATTGCCATGCATGATCATGTAGTTGACATCGTATTTGTGGCAAAGCCACCGTTCATAATTTTTTTTCATACATGTCACTCTTGATTCATTGCATATCCTGGTACACGCCGGAGGCATTCGCATAGAGTCATGTTTTGTTCTAAGTATTGAGTTGTAATTCTTGAGTTGTAAGTAAAAAGAAGTGTGGTGATCATCATTATTAGAGCATTATCCCAGTGAGGAAAGGATGATGGAGACTATGATTCCCCCACAAGTCGGGATGAGACTCCGGACGAAAAAAAGAGGCCAAAAAAAGAAGGCCCAAATAAAAAATGAGAAAAAAAGAGAGAAGGGACAATGTTACTATCCTTTTTCCACACTTGTTCTTCAAAGTAGCACCATGATCTTCATGATAGAGAGTCTGATATGTTGTCACTTTCATAAACTAGTGGGAATTTTACATTATAGAACTTGGATTGTATATTCCAATGACAGGCTTCCTCAAATTGCCCTAGGTCTTCGTGAGCAAGCAAGTTGGATGCACACCCACTTAGTTTCTTTTGTTGAGCTTTCATACACTTATAGCTCTAGTGCATCCGTTGCATGGCAATCCCTACTCACTCACATTGATATCTATTGATGGGCATCTCCATAGCCCATTGATACGCCTAGTTGAGGTGAGAATATCTTCTCCTTTTTGTCTTCTCCACAACCACCATTCTATTCCACCTATAGTGCTATGACCATGGCTCACGCTCATGTATTGCGTGAAAGTTAAAAAAGTTTGAGAACTTCAAAAGTATGAAACAATTGCTTGGCTTGTCATCGGGGTTGTGCATGATTTAATATTTTTTGTGATGAAGATAGAGCATAGCCAGACTATATGATTTTGTAGGGATAACTTTCTTTGGCCATGTTATTTTGAGAAGACATGATTGCTTAGTTAGTATGCTTGAAGTATTATTATTTTTATGTCAATATTAAACTTTTATCTTGAATCTTTTGGATCTGAACATTCATGCCACAATAAACAAAATTACAATGAGAAATATGTTAGGAATCATTCCACATCAAAAATTCTATTTTTATCATTTACCTACTCGAGGACGAGCAGGAATTAAGCTTGGGGATGCTTGATATGTCTCCAACATATCTATAATTTTTGATTGTTTCGTGCTATTATATATATATATATATATATTGTTTTGGATGTTTAATGGGATTATTTATACACTTTTATATTATTTTTGGACTAACCTATTAACCGAAGGCCCAGCCCAAATTGCTGTTTTTTTTGCCTATTTCAGTGTTTCGCAGAAAAAGAATATCAAACGGAGTCCAAACGGAATGAAACCTTTGGGAGCGTGATTTTTGGAACAAACGTGATCCAAAGGACTTGGAGTGGACGTCAAGCAACCAACGAGGAAGCCACGAGGAAGGGGGCCGCGCCTACCCCCCTGGGCGCGCCCTCCACCCTCGTGGGCCCCTCATGGCTCCACCGACCTACTTCTTCCTCCTATATATACCTATGTGCCCTGAAAACATCGGAGAACACCAGTAAAACCTAATTCCACTGCTGCAACCTTCTGTACCCGTGAGATCCCATCTTGGGGCCTTTTCCGGTGCTCTGCCGAAGGGGGCATTGATCACGGAGGGCTTCTACATCAACACCACAGCCTCTGCGATGATGTGTGAGTAGTTTACCTCAGACCTTCGGGTCCATAGTTATTAGCTAGATGGCTTCTTCTCTCTCTTTGGATCTCAATACAAAGTTCTCCTCGATTCTCTTGGAGATCTATTCGATGTAATCTTCTTTTGTGGCGTGTTTGTCGAGATCCGATGAATTGTGGGTTTATGATCAAGATTATCTATGAACAGTATTTGAATCTTCTCTGAATTCTTTTATGTATGATTGGTTATCTTTGCAAGTCTCTTCGAATTATCAGTTTGGTTTGGCCTTCTAGATTGATCTTTCTTGCAATGGAAGAAGTGCTTAGCTTCGGGTTCAATCTTGCGGTGCTCGATCCCAATGACAGTAGGGGAAACGACATGTATTGTATTGTTGCCATCGAGGATAAAAAGATGGGGTTTATATCATATTGCATGAGTTTATCCCTCTACATCATCTCATCTTGCTTAAAGCGTTCTCCGTTCTTATGAACTTAATACTCTAGATGCATGCTGGATAGCGGTCGATGTGTGGAGTAATAGTAGTAGATGCTGGCAGGAGTTGGTCTACTTGTCACGGACGTGATGCCTATATACATGATCATACCTAGATATTCTCATAACTATGCTCAATTCTATCAATTGCTTGACAGTAATTTGTTTACCCACCGTAATACTTATGCTATCTTGAGAGAAGCCACTAGTGAAACCTATTGCCCGGGTCTATTTTCCAGCATACAAGTTTCCAATCTAATTTATTTTGCAATCTTTACTTTCAATTTATATCATAAAAATACCAAAAATATTTATCTTATTATTATTATCTCTATCAGATCTCACTCTTGCAAGTGGCCGTGAAGGGATTGATAACCCCTTTATCGCGTTGGTTGTGAGGTTCTTATTTGTTTGTGTAGGTACGAGGTGACTCACGCGTGGTCTCCTACTGCATTGATACCTTGGTTCTCAAAAACGGAGGGAAATACTTACGCTTCTTTGCTGCATCACCCTTTCCTTTTCAAGGGAAAAGCAACACATGCTCAAGAGGTAGCAGAGCTATAAGTGTATGAGAGCTCAAAAACAAACTAAGTGGGTGTGCATCCAACTCGCTGGCTCATGAAGACCTAGGGCAATTTGAGGAAGCCCATCATTGGAATATACAAGCCAAGTTGTATAACGAAAATTTTCCCACTAATATATGAAAGTGATAACATAGGAGACTATCTATCATGAAGATCATGGTGCTACTTTGAAGCACAAGTATGAAAAAAAGGATAGTAGCATTGTCCCTTCTCTCTTTTGTCTCATTTTTTATTTTGGGCTCTCTGGCCTCTTTTTTCACCCTTTTCTATTTTTTTATTTTTCTAGTCCGGAGTCTCATCCCGACTTGTGGGGAAATCATAGTCTCCATCATCCTTTCCTCACATGGGACAATGCTCTAATAATGATGATCATCACACTTTATTTATTTTACAACTCAAGAATTACAACTCGATACTAGAACAAATGTATTACTCTATATGAATGCCTCTGGCGGTGTATCGGGACGTGCAATGACTCAAGAGTGACATGTATAAAAAATATGAATGGTGGCTTTTCCACAAATACGATGTCAACTACATGATCATGCAAAGCAATATGACAATGATGAAGCGTGTCATAATAAACTGAACAGTGGAAGTTGCATGGAAATATATCTCAGAATGGCTATGGAAATGCCATAATAGGTAGGTATGGTGGATGTTTTGAGGAGGTTATATGGTGGGTGTAATGCACCGGCAAAAGTTGCGCGGTACTAGAGAGGCTAGCAATGATGGAAGGGTGAGAGTGCGTATAATCCATGGACTCAACATTAGTCATAAGGAACTCACATACTTATTGCAAACGTTTATTAGTTATCGAAACAAAGTACTGCACGCATGCTCCTAGGGATATAGATTGGTAGGAAAAGACCATCGCTCGTCCCCGACTGCCACTCATAAGGAAGACAATCAATAAATAAATCATGCTCTGACTTCATCACATAACGGTTCACCATACGTGCATGCTACGGGGCTCACAAACGTTAACACAAGTATTTCTACCAATCCACGATTACTCACTAGCATGAATCTAGTATTACCATCTTTATATCTCAAAACAATCATAAGGAATCAAACTTCTCATAATATTCAATTCACTTTATATGAATTTTTTTATTATATCCCTCTTGGATGCCCATCATATTAGGACTAAATTCATAACCAAAGCAAATTACCATGCTATTTAGAGAGACTCTCAAAATAATATAAGTGAAGCAAGAGAATTCAACAATTTCTATAAAATAAAACCACCGCCATGCTCTAAAAAGATATAAGTGAAGCACTAGAGCATATTGCCTAGCTCAAAAGATATAAGTGAAGCACATAGAGTATTCTAATAAATTAAAGATTCATGCATGTCCCTCTCAAAAGATGTGTACAACAAGGATGAGTGTGGAAAATTAAAAAGCAAAGACTCATATCATACAAGACGCTCCAAGCAAAACACATATCATGTGGTGAATAAAAATATAGCCTTAAGTAAATTCACCGATGGATTGAAGATGAAAGAGGGGATGCCTTCTGGGGCATCTCCAACATTAGGCTCTTGGTTGTCCTTAAATATTACCTTGGGGCTCCTTTGGCATCCCCAAGCTTAGGCTCTTGCCACTCCTTATTCCATAGTCCATCTTATCTTTACCCAAAACTTGAAAACTTCACAACACAAAACTCAACAGAGAACTCATGAGATCCGTTAGTATAAGAAAATAAAATCACCACTTTTGGTACTGTAGTGAACTCATTTTTTATTTATATTGGTGTAATATCTAATGTATTCCAACTTCTCCATGGTTCATACCGCCCGATACTACCCATAGATTCATCAAAATAAGCAAACAACACATAGAAAATAGAATCTGACAAAAACAGAACAGTCTGTAGTAATCTGTAAACTTCGAATACTTATGTAACGCCAAACATTCTTAAAAATTAGGACAACAGAGGCAATTTTTATATCAATCTTGTTCAAAAAGAATCAGTATTTTATCGCGCTTCTGTGAAAAATGAAAATTATTTTACTGGGCGCAAAAGTTTCTGTTTTTCAGCAACATCAAATCAACTATCACCGTAAGCCATCCTAAAGGTCTTACTTGGATCAAACACTAATTAAAACATTAAATCACATCTAACCAGAGGCTAGATGAAAAATTTATTGAAAAACAGAACAAAAATAAATAAAATAAAATTGGGTGGCCTCCCAACAAGCGCTATTGTTTAACACCCCTAGCTAGGCATATTGCAATAGATCTAGGTGTTGTCATCTTTGGTATGCAATCCATAAGTAGCTCTCATAATAGATTCATATGGCAACTTAATTTTCTTTCTAGGAAAGTGTTCCATGCCCTTTAACGGAAATTGAAATCTAATGTTTCTTTCTTTCATATCAATAATTGCACCAATAGTTCTAAGAAAAGGTCTACCAATAATAATAGGACATGTAGGATTGCAATCTATATCAAGAACAATAAAATCTACGGGCACATAATTCCTATTTGCAATAATAAGAACATCATTAATCCTTCCCATAGGTGTTTTTATAGTGGAATCCGCAAGATGCAAATTTAAAGAACAATCATCAAATTCATGGGAACCTAGCACATCACATAAAGTTTTTGAAAGCGTGGAAACGCTAGCACCCAAATCACAAAAAGCATAACATTCATAATCCTTAACTTTAACTTTAATTGTAGGTTCCCACTCATCATAAAGCTTTCTAGGGATAGAAACTTCCAACTCAAGTTTTTCTTCAACATATTTCATCATAGCATCAACAATATGTTTAGTAAATGCTTTATTTTGATTCTAAGCATGATGAGAATTCAACATGGATTGCAACAAGGAAATACAATCTATCAAAGAACAATTATCATAACTAGCAAAGTGGCACACTCGATGCGTGGGCTAGGATTTTACAAAGTTAAATTTTAAGATTATTTTTTTGAGTTATAATTGAAACCAAATTTGGAGACATTCTTTAAGTATTAGATTTTTATTATTATTATTATTATTATTTATATGTATATTTGTTGTCCGTTCATATTTTATTATTGAAGGTAGTCTTCAAACTATATTTATATATATTCCTGCTAATTGTTTTATCTTGTTGTTTATTTTTTCTATAAAGAGAAATTTTATAATGGTATGTAGGATTGGCATATTTATTTATTATTTCTTTGCTGTTATTTTTTCTTTATATTGTGATAAAATGTCTTACATTTTGATAGAGGGTATTATTTGTTTACATGGACATGCATCACAGTAACAAAGGTGGCCGTTTGCATCCGTACTATGTTTAAAAATACAGTATTTGGATGTAGACATATTTTAGTGTTAGATACATCTGTTTGAGCGAGAACTAATATGGAATGGTGGGATTACCTTGGTAATGATTTTGTAGTTTTTTTAGAATAGTATCATGCTCATGGTTTCACCTATGCAGATATGCCCTTGCATTCCATCTTGTATGTAGGATTGGCATATTTATTTATTGTTTCTTTACTGAATTTTTTCTTTATATTGTGATAAAACGTCTTACATTTTGAGATGGGGGTAGTATTTGTTTACATAGACATGCATTACACTACCAAGGCTGACCGTTTCCATCTATGCTATGTTTAAAAATACAGTATTATGATGTAGACATGTTTCGGTGTTAGATACATCTGTTTGAGCAAGAACTAATATGGAACAGAGGGATTACCTTGGTAATGTTTTTGTATTTTTTTAGAATAGTATCATGCTCATGGTTTCGGCTATGTAGATATGCTCTTCCATTCTATCTTAGTAGTTTTATGTTCAGTTGAATTCAATTATATTTGTACTTTTTTCAAACATTTTTATCATGTTGATTTTCTTTTGTGTGTAAAATTCTTTTTGTCATTTTCGTGTAGTCGTAGACTAATTCACTAACGCTATGCAATATTTGCATATTTTGTCTATGGTTTTTTGGAGTGTAATTGATTTAGTTTGTTTACATATTACTCCTGTCGGAGGAAACCACGGCCACCTATGGGACTAGGAGGTCCCTTGCTGGTTCGGCAGGGGCGACGCGTTGCACGAAGAGCAGACGGGCGTGGAACAGCACGGCAGAGATCACACAGGTAATTTACCCAGGTTGGGCCGCCGTGAGGCGTAAAACCCTACTCTTGCTTTACTGGATTGATGGTGGAAAAGGTGGTGGTGAGCGTAGTACACTTTGCCCGGCAGGGGTTGCCTTAGGGCAGCAACGACTATGCGCGTATGGGGGTGTGAGTTGTCCAACCTTCTGACCCTCTTTACGGTTTCCATGGGCCTCCTTTTATAGATCAAGGGGTAAACATAGTGGCAAAGTAGTCATTACGCACTGATAAGATAGCAAACAGTGCTATCATACCTAACTCTGGGGCTGACAGGGTGCATTAAATGCACCGCTTAACGTCACATCGTTGGTTGCCCGGCAAGGCTTGCCGGGCTATCTCGCCAACTTCCCGCCTGTTCTCTTGACACGTTACAGGCAGGTATCATCTGTGGGTTTCTCCTGTAGGAAATGGCTGTCAGTTAATCACTTTGCGGCTTGAAACCGCACTGATTAACGACGTGGGTCGTGGTGGAGTGGTTGGTGAGGTGGTTCTGCCTTCGTGAGCCCCGGCAGGCCCTGTCGGGGTGTTTTGGTTGTCTGTTTTTGGGGTGGCCTCGCCCCTTGCCGGGCTCGCCTGCCTGGCAAGGGAGGATCTTCTCTTGACAATATCCTGCTTCTCTGGCTTGATCCTGGTCCCTCTAATCTGCATGTTAGTCCTTCAAATCTCTTAGTTTCTTGTGCTCTGACTTGGGTTGGAGCTTCAATCTCGTTCCTGTGTCTGTGCACAGTCTGGGCAACATACCCAGGGTTTTTTGAACTGACAGAAGCCCCCGCCCCTGCCCCGAACGTGTTGCCGAGCGACGTCGGGGTAGGGCCTAATAAGTGCACAGGCGAGGGGTGCTGAAGAGTCTGGTCTCTTGAAGTCTTGTTTGCTTCTTCATTAGCCTTGATTCCGGGCTAGTTTCCGGTTTCCCCGTGCGTCGTGTGGAACATTGTGGATGGACTTTGATCGTGGCCTGCGGATTCTTCTCACCCCACGATCACGGGGCGGAAACTGCCGTCCCACTTGCCTCATGTTTCTCCCTCCCATCCAAGGGATGGCGTCGTCTTGATCCTGGGGAGGCGCCGAACCCAACCTGCGTTCGCCTTTTTCTTCTTTAGTCCCTCCCTATAATACCCCGAGGAAGATGGACAAGGGCAAAGGCGTAATCGGGCACTAATCTTTTTTTAATCTTAAATCTGTAGGCGACTGCTGAATTTTAATTCAAACAATATAATCTCTCTAGTCCATGTTTATGTTTTGTAATGCTTGTACTTGTAGTAGCATATTAATGAAAAAGATGAGCCTTGCCCGGAACCCATGCATGTGTATGTCCATGCAGAGGTGAGATGCCTCTTTAATATAAATAAACAAGTTTTTCCCGGCAGACTATCTTGCTGGTATCCTCTTCGCCTGCCAGAGAGCTACGTCTGCCGGGGAACAGACAGAGGGACCAGCCCCCCACCAACTCCTTTTTACCAAAGGTCACTGCGACCATCCTGACCGAAGCAACGTTCGAGTCATGGATGGGAGCACCTCAGTTTCAAAAGAGAGGCGAGGCTTTCTCATGCAAAGTTATAACTTTACAGAACACTAATGGACAGGAGGTAGAACTTATCTGCTTGGCTCGTCGGGGATCGTTGTGCCAGGCAATCTTCTCAACTCTTGTCGAAGCCAAGTTTGCAGCAGGAACCTGCAACTTCATGTAGATGAGAATAAATGCAGGATGCGATCCTATCTATATGCATATGCAAATGCTCATGAAATGCTTTTGCGGTGATATTAGAATGCTCATGCATGCATGCAATCTTGGTTGGGCCCCCCTCATAGCGCTTCTTTATTTTCTCTTGCACGGGGTCATCGCCCCGGCTTTGTACAAGGGGTTACATGCAGCTGAGGCAAGGCCTGTAGAAAAGGGTGGCTGTCGGGCAGGGCCCGACAGCCGCGCCTTACGGGTAGAACTTGCGGAGATGCTCAATATTCCATGAGTTTTGCAACTGAGTGCCATCTTCAGTCTCCAGACGGACTGCGCCAGGTCTGGTGACTCGTACTACCTGGTAAGGGCCTTCCCACTTCGGTGACAACGTGTGTGTACCCTTGGCGGACTGAACGCGCCTAAGGACAAGGTCACCTTCCTCAAAACACCGGGCATGAACCCTGCGGCTATGATAGCGACGTAGGGCTTGCTGGTAGCGTGCAACATGCGTAGCAGCCCGGAGACGGTTCTCCTCGAGTAGCACAGTGTCGTCATGCTGGTGCTGATCTTGCGCTACTTCATCATAGGCAAGCACTTGAGGCGACCCGTGAATGAGTTTCGTGGGGATAACCGCTTCTGTCCCGTAGACCAGGGAGATGGGAGTCTGCCCGGGAGCCAGGTTTAGTGTCGTCCTGAGCGACCAGAGGACTACCGGCAGCTCCTTGATCCACCGCCTTCCGTGCTTCTGCAGCGTATCAAAAGTTCTTGTCTTGAGCCCACACAACACTTCAGCGTTCGCCCTCTCATCTTGTTCATTGCTCTGGGGGTGTGCCATAGAGGCGAATGATATCTTGTATCCGAGGGCATGAACATATTGCATGAAGGCGTGGCTCGTGAACTGGGTGCCGTTGTCGGTGATGATCCTTGCCGGAACTACAAAACGACACACCAATTCTTTCATGAACTTGATAGCTGACTGAGCAGTCACCTTTCTCACGGTAGTCACTTCCGACCACTTTGTAAACTTGTCGATGGCAACGAACAAGAATTCAAAGCCCCTGATTGCTCGGGGGAAGGGGTTGAGGATATCGAACCCCCAGACCGAAAATGGCCATGATAGAGGGATTGTTTGAAGAGCTTGGGTAAGCAGGTGTGTTTTCTTGGAATGGAACTGACAGGCTTCACATGTCATGACTAGCTCGACCACATCTTGGAGGGCTGTGGGCCAATAGAATCCTTGCCGGAATGCTTTCCCAACTAATCCCCTTGATCTAGTGTGGGAGCCGCACATTCCTCTGTGAATCTCAGCTAGCAGTTGCTTTCCTTCTTCCCAGTAGACACACTTCAATTTCACATCGTTGGCCCTCCTTCTGTACAGAGTGTCATCGACAAACTGGTACATACTAGCCCTCCGGGCTACTTTTTTAGCTTCTTCTTGGTCGCCGGGAAGCTCTCTAGTTTGGAAGAAGCGGACAATGTGCCTTGCCCAAGTGGGAGCCTGGGGCTCGGCAACAAGGACTAGCGGCACCTCCTCTGCTGCGGGAGTACCAGCCTCATTCGCAGGGTTCGTGAACCTGGTTGGAGGGGGTGGTCCGGCAGGCTGTGAGGAGTTGTTTCCGGCAGGGTCTCTGCCGGGAGCGGATGGCTCTATCTGGAGAGGCTTACCGTAGTCCAAATTTCTCCTCTTCCGGGCCATTGCTGCTGGGGATACGGAGGGTTGAGTGATATGGAGAACAAAAGTTCCTGGTTCCACAGGAAGCTTCTACGCAGCACACTTTGACAAATGATCAGCTATGCTATTTTTCGCACGGGGCACGTGCTCTGTTTGCAATCCATCAAAGCGCTCCTCCAATCTCCTCACTTCCTCGACGTATGCCTCCATCAATGGACTTTGATAATCCTTGTTGACTTGTCTCACCATAAGTTGCGAATCTCCTCGAACGATCAGCTTCTTGATTCCCAATTCCGTCGCAATCCTGAGCCCGGCAAGGAGCCCTTCGTACTCAGCTGTATTGTTAGTGGCTTCTTCCCAGACAAAATGCATTTGCATGACGTACTTCAAGTGCTCCCCGGAGGGGCAACAAGAAGCATGCTAGCTCCTGCACCTTGCAGGGAAAAAGCACCATCAAAATACATAATTCATTCTTGGGGAGATTCCCTGTCGGGGATAACCGTTTCTGTTACCTCCTCATTAGGGTTTGGCGTCCATTCTGCAATAAACTCTACCAATGCCCTGCTCTGAATAGTTGATTTGCTCTCAAACTTTAAACCAAAGCTGGATAACTCCAAAGCCCACTCCACTATTCTGCCGGTAGCCTCAGGGTTTCGAAGTATCCTTTGCAACGGAAAACGAGTAACAACCGTGATCTCATGGGCTTGGAAGTAGTGGCAAAGTTTCCTTGAGGCCATGATGAGATGAAAGATCAACTTCTGCATGCCAGAGTACCTTGATCTAGCCCCCTGTAACAGGGAGCTGAGGAAGTACACTGGGAGTTGCACCACTTTCTTCCTTGTCGTGTCCCTGGGGTTACTCTCGTTGCCGTGCTCATTGTTGTTCTGATCCTTGTTTGATCCTGCCAGTCTCTTCTCACTTTTTGCCTCATCTACTTCCCGCTGCGCTACCAGGGCCGCACTGACCACTTGGTTGGTTGCCACCAAGTATAGCAACAATGGCTCCTAGGGTTTGGTTGCAACCAAGGTAGGCATAGAGGATAAATAAGCTTTCAACTCTTGCAAAGCTGCATCTGCTTCTGGAGTCCACTTCATAGGGACGGCCTTCTTCAAAATTTTGAAGAACGGTAGGGCGCCCTCGGCAGACCTGGAAATGAATCTGCTTAGCGCGGCAACACATCCTATTAGGCGCCTCACATCCTTAACTGTCCCTGGCGCTTGGATATGCTCGATGGCCTTGATCTTGTCGGGGTTGGCTTTAATCCCGCGATGGGATACAAAGAAACGAAAGCAGCTTGCCGAAGGGAACACCAAATACACACTTCTCTGGGTTGAGCTTCAAATTAATCTTGCGCAAATTATCAAATGTTTCCTCCAAATCCTGAATAAGGGTGGCCTTATCCTTGGTCTTGACCACAATATCATCCATAAGGCTTCTATGTTTCTGTGAAACTATGGCTAAAAACCAATCTGGATTGCCCTTGCAAAAGTGGACCCGACACTCTTTAATCCGAATGGCATGTGGACAAAGCAGTACGTACCACATGGAGTGATAAATGACGTCTTCTCTTCATCTTCCTTAGACATGAAGATTTGGTGATACCCAGAGTATGCGTCCAGAAAGGAGAGCAAATCACAACCTGAAGTGGAATCCACAATTTGGTCGATGCGCGACAAGGGAAATGGGTCTTTCCGGCAAGCCTTATTGAGATATGTGAAATCTATGCAAAGCCTCCACTTCCCGTTAGCCTTCCGGACTACCACTGGATTTGCCAACCACATGTGGTGCAGTACTCCTCTGACCAAACCAGCTGCCTCAAGTTTCGTGATCTATTCTGCAATGAACTGCTGCCTCTCCAAGGCCTGCTTCCATACTTCTACTTGATAGGTCGTACATGTGGGCAGACAGCAAGGTGGTGCTCGATTACCTCCCTGGGAACACCAGGGATACAGATGGTTGCCAGGCAAACACATTGATATTCACCCGCAGGAAGGCAGTGAGCATGCTTTCCTATTTGTCATCAAGGGTGGCGCTGATCGTAGAAGTACCATCAACGCCAGCCAGCCCTGTCGGGACCTTCTTCACGTGAGGTGCAGCAACCTTGGATTTCTTACTTTTAGAACACTCTGGCACGTCGTCAATGGGTGTCGTGCACTCGGTGGGGCACGCTTCTCGGACTCTTTGCCGGAGTCTCTACAGTCTCTCTTCTTTCCTTTACTTTCCTCGGTGGGAGCCGCCGCTGCCTCTACCGCGACTGTGTCCCGGTACATCTTGTCCACACAAATGATTGCATCCTTCTCATCAGATGGGATAGTGATGACTCCTAGTAGCCCAGGAATCTTTAAGGTGTTGTAGAGGATGCCGCCATGAACTTAGCCAGAGCCGGGCGTCCAAGAATCCCATTGTATGGCAGGGGAGATCAACCACATCAAATACAATCCTCTCAGTCTGGTAGTTTAGCTCCCCCCAAACATTACCATCAACGTGATCTTTCCCTTAGGACGGCTCCTGCCGGGATTAACTCCTTGAAACGTATCGGTAACCTCTATCTCTTCTTCTCCTATCTGAAGCTTATTGATAATTGATGACGAAACCAGATTCAACCCGGCCCTGCCGTCCACCAACATCTTTGTGACCTTGAGGTTGTGGATTGTTGGAGAGACCAACAACGGCAAACATCATACCACAGTGGTACGGCCAGGATGGTCCCCTTCGTCGAAGATGATGGACGTATGGGACCATTTGAGCGGTTTCCGGGCCTCTGGCGCTGGTTCCACGACATTGACCTCTCTTGCCCACCGTTTGAGCTGGCAGTGAGAGGCGTGTAGAGATGCACCTGCGTCAATGCACAGGGCGTCAGTGGCCTTCTGAAACTACTGCTCACTGGTTTCCTCTTCATCCCCTCCATCACTCTCATCATCACAGGTTTCCTTCTCTCGACCCTTGGCGGGCATTCCTTGGTTCTGAAAGGGTTTGTCGGGGTTGTTTACTTCACCACATCGGCTCTTACCGCCAGCAACATTTTGACCCTTTTCCGTATATCGCTTCTCATACTCTATTTTCTATTTCTTGACAAGCTGCTCAACCTAATAACACTCTTGAAGGTCGTGTCACTTGGCCCGATGAATCTTGCAGTACGGCCCATCACCATCCCCGGCTTTCTCGGCAGCAGCGGCTGATACGTCTCCAACGTATCTATAATTTTTTATTGTTCCATGCTGTTTTATTATCAATCTTGGATGTTTTATAATCATTTTATAGTCATTTTATATCAGTTTTGGTACTAACCTATTGACATAGTGCCAAGTGCCAGTTGCTGTTTTTTCCATGTTTTTTACATCGTAGAAAATCAATATCAAACAGAGTCCAAATGCCACGAAACTTTATGGAGATTTTTATGGGCCAGAAGGAACACAACGGGCCCTAGTTGCGCCTGGGGGTGCCCCGACGGAGGCACAACCCACCAGGGCATGCCAGGAGGCCCAGGCGCGCCCTGGTGGGTTGTGCCCACCTCGTGTGCCCCCCGGACCGCCTCTTTGCTCTATAAATACCCCAATATTCCCAAAACCCAAGGGCAGTCGACGAAATATTCATCCAGCCGTCGTAGAATCCAGAACCACCAGATCCAATCTAGACACCATCACGGAGGGGTTCACCACTTCCATTGGTGCCTCTCTGATGATGCATGGGTAGTTCTTTGTAGACCTTCGGGTCCGCAGTTAGTAACTAGATGGCTTCATCTCTCTCTCTCTCTTGATTCTCAATACAATGGTCTCTTGGAGATCCATATGATGTAAATCTTTTGCGGTTTGTCTGTTGGGATCGATGAACTTTGAGTTTATGATCAGATCTATCTTTTTATATCGATGAAAGCATTGAGTTTCTTTGATCTCTTTTATGCTTGATCTCTTATAGCCTTGTATTTCTTCTCCGATATTTTGGTTTTGTTTGGCCAACTTGATCTATTTATCTTGCAATGGGAAGAGGTGCCCGGTAGTGGGTTCGGTCTTATGGTGCTTGATCCCAGTGACAGAAAGGGAACGGACACGTATGTATCGTTGCTACTAAGGATAAAAAGACGAGATCTATATCTACCGCCATATAGATAAACGGATCTTATCTACATCATGTCATCATTCTTATTGCATTACTCTGTTTTCCATGAACTTAATACACTAGATGCATGTTGGACAGCGGTCGATGTGTAGAGTAATAGTAGTAGATGCAGGCAGGAGTCGGTCTACTAATCTTGGACGTGATGCCTATGTAATGATCATTGCTTGGATATCGTTATAATTATTTGAGGTTCTATCAATTGCCCAACAGTAATTTGTTTACCCACCATTTGCTATTTTTCTCGAGAGAAGCCACTAGTGAAACCTACGGCCCCCGGGTCTTCTCTTTCATATGTTTGCCTTTGCGATCTACCTTTTATTTGCTTTTATTTTTAGATCTATTAAACCAAAAGCCAAAAATACCTTGATACAATTGTCGGCGTTCTGGGAACGGGGGTCCCCAGACTTGCCTGCCTGCGGCCTGCGGCGTGGCTCAAAGGGGGGCCCAGCGCGGCCCATCTTCACCAACACAAACCCAAGACCCTCGCGAGGGGCCAAGCCTCATGGGGCAGACGACACGGAGCTTCCTCAGGCACGGCCTCGTCAGGCTGGCTCGCGAGGAGGCGGAGAGATCAAGGCGGGGTACCTCATGAGGTGCCCGTGACGCAAGCCATGACGACCAAGGGCGCCAGGCGGGTGCCAGCTCGCGCAGCGTCCTCCTTTCCCCTTTGGTGCAAAGGGGGCAAGCGCAGCCGCGGAGTACCGAGGCATCAGGCAAAGGTTGCCGTTTCGGTGCAACAAGACCAAGACCGGGAGGACTGCAAGATGGAGGTCATCGTGGAGCCCAAGGCGGCGTCACCAACAAAGCTTTGTGCAGGCGAAGACTACCTTTGTCAGGACAGCTGGTACTAGTTGTCCCCTTTCAAATTAGCCTGCCATTGTTTGCTCCCTTCCCGCTCGATATTTGGGAAGAGGACCAGGGCCTCTATAAATAGGACCAGCCACCCACGAGAGACGAGAAGGGAGAAGAGAGGAAAAAAGGATCAAGAGGTGAAAAGGGAGCAGGCAGAGAGAGAGGGCAAGGAGAGAGGAAGAGAGAGAGAGAGAAGGGTGGCTGAACTCCTCCCAGCGGTTCATCCCCCCAGCCAAGAACAGACCCTCGCGAGGTTGTTCTTCCTTGTATTGTTCATCATCGTCAGCCCAAGAGGCAATCCACCACACCACACACTGGAGTAGGGTATTACACCACAACGGTGGCCCGAACCAGTATAAACCCTGTGTCTCTTGTGTTGTTCTTTCCATAGCTTAGATCTTAGCGAGGCGGAGGGGTGCAGGTAGGTAGGAGGCGAAATCTCCGCGCGCACCCCAGTGTTCGAACCTCAAGGGTCTGCCGGAACCCGAAATCCGACATTTGGCGCGCCAGGTAGGGGTGCGCCGGGATTCGTCTTCCACCACCCCATTCTCCTCCGACCATCACGCCCATGTCTGACGCTCGTCGGGCCCGCGCCGAGCGCCGGGCCGCTCTCGCTTCCCGCGTCGCCCAGACGGCCCCTGACGGCGGGCGTCCTCGCCGTTCCCCGTCACCTGCCGTCAACGCCGCCACCGGCCCGGCGGGGGACAAGCAGCAAGCATCGTCTCAGCATCCGTCCGTGCGGCAAGACGGCCGCACCGCAACTCCCTTGCCCATGGAGGCTCGGGCTGCGTTCATCGCGGCAAACAAGCTACTGCGCTACCGTCCCGTCGACGACGTCTACGAAGAATGGCTCGACCGCGTCGCCGAGCTCGTCCGCGCCGCAGGGGGCTCTCCTGCGCTGTCCGTTCCGCTGCACCGCGCCCCGCCCCGCGCGGGCGATGAAGCTCCGGTAGCGCCCCGGGCGCCTCCTCCTCAGGAAGACGCCATGGCTCCAAGGCGCGTGGCCCCTGGGCGGAACCCGCTCCGTCAGGTGCCAGCGCGGCAAGAGTAGAGCTGCCAAGAAGTCCCTCGCCCGCAAGAAGCTGCCCGGGCGCTCCCCGCTCCAGCACGTCGCGACCATGCTCCTGCTCCCACGCGTCAAGACCCCGCGCTGCTCCCAGCTGCAGCGCGTGGGGACATGCAAGACCAAGCTCTCCGTCACCCAAGGCCTCCCGTGGCCACAGCAGGCTGCCGCGCTTTCACCGCCGAGCTACGCAGCGTCGCGTAGCCCGGCAAGTTCAAGCCAGACCTGCCTCCTCGCTACGATGGCACAGCTGACCCTGCGGAGTTCCTCTAGATCTACGAGCTGGGCATCGAAGCTGCCAACGGATACGAGAAGGTCATGGTGAACTGGTTTCCCATGGCGCTCAAGGACGGGGCCCGCACCTGGCTCCTGAACCTGGCTCCAGGCACAATCTCCTCCTGGGACGAGATGCGCACCCGCTTCATCGCCAACTTCCAAGGTACTCGCGACCGGCCGCCCGCCGTGAGCGACATGCGCTGCATCAAGCAACAGCCCGGGGAGACCCTGCAGAAGTACATCCAGCGCTTCAACAGCGCATGCCTCAAGATTCCCAAGGTGACTGAGGAGGCCATCATCTCAGCTTTCTCCGACGGCGTGCGCGACGTCAAGATGAAGGAGGAGCTGGCGATGCATGAAGACCTGTGCACTTCCTTGGAGCTGTTCAACCTGGCAACCAAGTGTGCCAGGGCCGAGGAAGGGCGTCTCTCCCTCCTCGAGCTGCCTGTCGCAGACCCAGAAGAGAAGAAGCCCAAGACCAAGGATGTGAAGCGCAAGGGGGCTGCCGTGCTCGCGGCAGAACCAGACACCAAGCGGGGCAGAGATCATCCCGAACCTTCCAAGGGCAGCCGGTACTGTGTGTACCACGACCTCCACACCCACAACACCAACGAATGTCAAGAGCTCCGAGCCGTGCAAGAAGGAAGGATCGGCCGTCGCCCTGACCGCGATGACCGGGGCTATGATCGAGGAGGAGGAAGGAACGTAGGACGCTGGGAAGACCGTGGCCCGCGCCAAGGGTGGCGCGATCAACCTCACGAGGATCGCTGGCAAGACCCGCCTCGCGAGGGAGACTGGAGGGATCAGCCTCGCGAGGATCGCCCGCAAGGCAACGCAGGCCTCCCTCCGCTGCCGCCGCAGCCAAGGAGAAACAAGGACCGCAACCAGGACGAGGGGGCTGGGGGCTTCCAGGAGCCGCGCGCGATCGCCTGCATCCTGGGCGGGGCTCAAGCCCCAGCCTCTCAACGCATCTTCAAGCAGTTCGCCCGCGAAGTGAACGCAGCCCTCCCCAGGCTCGAAGCCACGCGCCCTCTCAGGTGGTCGGCGTGCGCCATCACGTTTAGCTCAGCAGATCAACTCAAGTGTGCGGCTACAGCCAGAGTCCTCCAGATGCTTTGTTCCCCAATTGTCAGCAACGTGGTGGTCACCAGGACCCTCATCGATGGCGGGGCAGGGCTCAACGTCCTGTCCGTGGAAACATTCAACAATCTCCAAGTGCCCTACAGCCAGCTTCAGCCAACCAAGCCTTTCTCCGGTATCACCGACGGCTCCACGGTCCCGATTGGGCAGGTCTGCCTCCCTGTCACCTTCGGAGCACGCGACAACTACCGCACCGAGCTCATCGACTTCGACGTCGCTCACATTCGCCTGCCGTACAACGCCATCCTTGGGTACCCAGCGCTGGACAAGTTCATGTCCGTAACTCACCACGGCTATAACGTCCTCAAGATGCCAAGAAGTGGCGAAGTCATCACGGTGCCCTGTGAAGAGAAGGACGCGGTGTGTTCCCTGGAATGAGCCTTTCAGGCCGCGTCACTGGAAGACCCGGATCGCGGAAGCAGGAGGCCTCCCGAGACAGCCCCTAAGAAGAAGAAGACATCGTCCGGCCCGACCACTCAGTAGGCAGGCCCCTCTGCGTCCGTGCCTGCCCAGGGGGAACCTCCTTCCATCACATAGGAAAGCGCGCCCGACGCCCTCCTCAGGCAGGGCTCGGGGGCTCTCCCCTGGAGGGCCACCGACCTAGCTAGGCTCACGAGGGAGGCGCTTGGGCACCACATGGAGGCGTGTTTCGAAGCACGTTTCCCTCAAGAAGGAGCAAGGCAAGGAGAGCCAGACCCTCAGGAGTTCGTCAGCAAGGCCATTCAGGAGCTACAGGAGTCAAGAGTCATGAAAGGCGGCCGCCGCCTACCAGCAGTGGCTCCCCATCCAGGCGAGGATGGTGGGCTGCGCGTCTGCATCGACATACCAGGGCTCAACCGAGTCGCCTCTCTGGAGCGCCTCTGGCCCTCGGGAGTGGGGCGCTGCGGAGGTCCACCCCACAGCCATGTTCGCATGCCTTACGGCTTGCCGAACACGGCTGCCACGTACCAGCGCCTCATGAGGGGCATCATGGAGGCACGAGAGGCCAGGCGTTCCGCAGCCCTGGCGGGGATGGAGATGGTCCGCGAGGAGCCGCCAGCGCCACCGGAGCTTCCCGAGGCCCCTGGGCCTGGGGGCTCGTGAAGATCGGCTTCTGCAGCCCACCGAGTCTACTACACCAACGCTCCTTCGTCCTCAACGTCATCAGGTGACATCTTTCGAGTTTCATTTCCAGCTGGGAGCGCCCCCCCAGGGCTGCATTATTCCCAGGCCGCGTGGGTCCGTCCCTGCGGCGTGTATCCCTTTTTATTTCATGTTGTTAGCTTACCTTGTTGGGGGCGCCCCTTGGGCTGCATGATCCCCAAGTCGCTCGGGCCAGACCCAGTGATGTCCGCCTTCCCAGCTTCTATTTACATGAATCCACTCCTCCGCGGCTAATGCGCTTGACCTAGTTGCCCACTCAACTGACGGAATTGCTCCCAAACGGCACGACGGTTGCGCATGGGTCCGTCCCTGCAACGCCGACAAACCTGAATGGCTGAGCTCTGGCCGCGGCAGCCCCGCATGGCGCCACCTCGTCAAAGCCTTCAGTGCCTCATTACCCCTCGGGAGCAACCAACGGCTGACCGTCAATTGTCATGGCAACCCCCTTGTTTTTTCTATGATGGACCTACAGGACCCCCCGAAGGAGCTGCATCAGGCGAGGCCCTTGTGGTGTCTCCTTCACTCTCGTCCCCGTGAACCGCTTGCACGTTAAAGGGGGGGTGCCTGAGCATCGCGACTAATGGCTCCTACTGGCTCTCCAGCCCTCACCCTCTGGCCTTGTCCACGGCATCGCGACCTGGCATACCAGCGACGGCTGAGACTCGCTCGGGGGCCGGGACCCGAGGACGTAGAGCAGAAAGGGGAGCAAAGGCGAGAGGGGAGGGACACGCGAGGACCTCGCCAAGCAACCTCATGCCTGCCGATGCACGGACCCGGCGACACACCAGAAAGCGGCCCCTGATTCTCGAGATAAGTCACCACCCAGAAGCGCCAACTACCGTGGCATCATCCCCACACCTAATGCAATCCCATGTTAGCAACGCCGCTCTCCTTTCTCACCGAACGACGGCTGCTTGAGCGCCAAAGGGGACCTCGTGAGCATCGCGACTCAGGGGCTCTTACCGGACTCCGGGTCGCTCACCTCCTGGCCTTGACCACGGCATCGCGACCTGGCATACCAGCGACGGCTGAAGCCGCCTTGGGACTGGGACCTGTCGGCACAGAGCACCAAGCCCTCGTGAGGTTCGAAAGGGAGGACTGAGCTAAAATGGAATGAGCAACTCGCACAATTCTACGACAAGGGTTATATTAACAAAACAGGATCACAGGCACCTTACAAACCCCCACGGGACGCGTCTTTGATTCCTCGCAGGGAACAGATCCTAAAGGGACACAAACTACGCGCGTCTCTGCAAAAGACGTCATCATCAACAGTGGGCCGTCAAGCACCGACGCCAACCCCATCCAGATCAGAGTCGGCGGCAGCCTGACGAGCCCGCCCTGCTCCAGGAGTGGCGCCTGCTCGGGGGCTCGTAGCTGTCGTCGCTCGTCTCCGGAGTCGCGAAGAGCTCGCCGGAGTCGCTGGAACCTCCGACGCCTCCACCGCCTGAGGAGCCGCCAAGGGAGTGGTTGGCGGGCCCAGTCCTCATCGCAGCAGGGTCCTGGCCACCTCTCCCGGGGCAGCACTCCAGCCGGCGCCCACTCGCATCAAAGACCTTGAAGAACATCACTGAAGCACCGTCGTACTCCAAGTGGATCGCGAGGGCGCCTCTTGTCCTGCAAACCCGGGTGATCTCGCTCCAGCCTCGAGTCATGAAGACCTCGCCGGGGGAAACGACCGCGACCTCTGCCTCGGTCGCGAGGGCGCTGCAGCCGGCGTGCTGCAGCCAAAGCTCCAGGAGTTCTCCCTGCGGGATGATGGAGGCGAAGAAGGGAGGAAGGCGAATCCAAGACTAAGGAGGCATGGCGACGTGGAGCACGAACTCTCGGGAGGAGCCCTCGGTGTGGACCCCAGGGGGGACGACCCACACCTTCATGACTCGTCGGCGCCCACGGCGGCACCGCCCGTGGCGATCAGCATCAGCTCCTTCAGGGCCCTCTATGTGGGCGTACAAGGGAAGCGGGAACCCCAGCGGCGCCCGCTCGCACCAAGGCCTCGACACCACCTGATGGACCCCCTCGTCCGGGCAACGGAGGACGAGCCGTTTCTTCGGCGGGAGCGGGTCTGGTTCCTCTCGGGGAGCCTTTCCCTTCTCTGCCGTGGAGAACCGGCAGATCGGAGCCATCGCAGCAAGATGGAGCAAGGACCGGGAAGAAGGAGAAGCAAGGAGGGATGAACTGGAAGGGCGCGCGCCGATCCGTACTAATAGCTGGCGAGGGCCAACCGACGGCCCCCATGATCGCAGGTCACACGGTCGGAGTAGATCTGGAAATTTTGGAGGAAGGAAGGAGAGGCGCAGGAAAGGGGATCTGAGCAGCAACCGGGGAAAGCAAGAAGCAAAGCCTAGGTGGATGCCACTCCTTTATCAACTCGCGCGGTTGCTAAGGCGCCCACGTCCAATCAACCGCCACGCTCTTTCTTGATTTCTACCTTCATCGATTTCATCATCATGAAAAGCTCGGAAGTCGTTTTCGTCATCCCTTGCATACTATAGTTCATCACGAAGTTCTACTAACTTGGTGATGGTGAATAGAGAATTCTGTCAATCACTATCTTATCTGGAACATTAACTCCCACTTGATTCAAGCGATTGTAGTACCCAGACAATCTGAGCACATGCTCACTAGTTGAGCGATTCTCCTCCATCTTTTAGCTATAGAACTTGTTGGAGACTTCATATCTCTCAACTCGGGTATTTGCTTGAAATATTAACTTCAACTCCTGGAACATCTCATATGGTCCATGACGTTCAAAACGTCTTTGAAGTCCCGATTCTAAGCCGTTAAGCATGGTGCACTAAACTATCAAGTAGTCATCATATTTAGCTAGCCAAACGTTCATAACGTCAGCATCTGCTCCTGCAATAGGTCTGTCACCTAGCGGTGCATCAAGGACATAATTCCTCTGTGCAGTAATGAGGATAAACCTCAGATCACGGATCCAATCCGCATCATTGCTACTAACATCTTTCAACACAATTTTCTCTAGGAACATATCAAAATAAACACAGGGAAGCAACAACGCGAGCTATTGATCTACAACATAATTTGCAAAATACTACCAGGACTAAGTTCATGATAAATTTAAGTTCAATTAATCATATTACTTAAGAACTCCCACTTAGATAGACATCCCTCTAATCCTCTAAGTGATCACGTGATCCAAATCAACTAAACCATGTCCGATCATCACGTGAGATGGAGCAGTTTCATTGGTGAACATCACTATGTTGATCATATCTACTATATGATTCACACTCGACCTTTCGGTCTCCGTGTTCCGAGGCCATATCTGCATATGCTAGGCTCGTCAAGTTTAACCTGAGTATTCTGCGTGTGCAAAACTGGCTTGCACCCGTTGTAGATGGACGTAGAGCTTATCACACCCGATCATCACGTAGTGTCTGGGCATGACGAACTTTGGCACGGTGCATACTCAGGGAGAACACTTCTTGATAATTTAGTGAGAGATCATCTTATAATGCTACCGTCAATCAAAGCAAGATAAGATGCATAAAGGATAAACATCACATGCAATCAATATAAGTGATATGATATGGCCATCATCATCTTGTGCCTGTGATCTTCATCTCCGAAGCACTGTCATGATCACCATCGTCATCGGCGCGACACCTTGATCTCCATCGTAGCATCATTGTCGTCTCGCCAATCTCATGCTTCCATGACTATCACTACCGCTTAGTAATAAAGTAAAGCATTACATCACGATTTCATTGCATACAATAAAGCGACAACCATATGGCTCCTGCCAGTTGCCGATAACTCAGTTACAAAACATGATCATCTCATACAACAAAATTTAGCATCATGTCTTGGCCATATCACATCACAACATGCCCTGCAAAAACAAGTTAGACGTCCTCTACTTTGTTGTTGCAAGTTTTACGTGGCTGCTACGGGCTTAAGCAAGAACCAATCTCACCTACGCATCAAAACCACAACGATAGTTTGTCAATTTGACTCCGTTTTAACCTTCGCAAGGACCGGGCGTAGCCACACTTGGTTCAACTAAAGTTGGAGAGACAGTCGCCCGCAAGCCACCTATGTGCAAAGCACGTCAGGAGAACCGGTCTCGCGTAAGCGTACGCGTAATGTTGGTCCGGGTCGTCTCGTCCAACAATACCGCCGAACCAAAGTATGACATGCTGGTAGGCAGTATGACTTATATCGCCCACAACTCACTTGTGTTCTACTCGTGCATATAACATCAAACCATAAAACCTAGGCTCGGATGCCACTGTTGGGGAACGCAGTAATTTCAAAAAAATTCCTACGCACACGCAAAATCATGGTGATGCATAGCAACGAGAGGGGAGAGTGTTGTCTACGTACCCACGCAGACCGACTGCGGAAGCGTTGACACAACGTAGAGGAAGTAGTCGTACGTCTTCCCGATCCGACCGATCCAAGCACCGTTACTCCGGCACCTCCGAGTTCTTAGCACACGTACAGCTCGATGACGCTCCTCGGGCTCCGATCCAGCAAAGCTTCGGGGAAGAGTTCCGTCAGCACGACGGCGTGGTGACGATGATGATGTTCTACCGACGCAGGGCTTCGCCTAAGCACTACAACGGTATGACCGAGGTGGAATATGGTGGCAGGGGGCACCACACACGGCTAAGGAACGATCACGAAGATCAACTTGTGTGTCCTAGGGTGCCCCCTGCCCCCGTATATAAAGGAGCAAGGGGGAGGGGTGCGGCCGGCCAGGAGGTGGGCGCAGGAGGAGTCCTACTCCTACCGGGAGTAGGACTCCCCTCCCCGTTCCTTGTCCAAATAGGAGAGGTGGAGGGAGAATAGGAAAGGGGGGGCGCCGCCCCTCCCTCCTTGTCCAATTCGGACTAGGGGGAGAGGGGGCGCGCGGCCTGCCCTGGCAGCCCCTTCCTCTTCTCCACATTAGGCCCATAAGGCCCATTAACCCCCGGGGGGGTTCCGGTAACCCCTCCGGCACTCCGGTTTTATCCGAAACTTCTCCGGAACCCTTCCGGTGTCCGAATATAGTCATCCAATATATCAATCTTTATGTCTTGACCATTCTGAGACTCCTCGTCATGTCCGTGATCATATCCGGGACTCCGAACTAACTTCGGTACATCAAAATGCATAAACTCATAATAACTGTCATCGTAACTTTAAGCGTGCGGACCCTACGGTTCGAGAACAATGTAGACATGACCGAGACACGTCTCCGGTGAATAACCAATAGCGGGACCTGGATGCCCATATTGGCTCCTATATATTCTACGAAGATCTTTATCGGTCAGACCGCATAACAACATACGTTGTTCCTTTTGTCATCGATATGTTACTTGCCCGAGATTCGATCGTCGGTATCCAATACCTAGTTCAATCTCGTTACCGGCAAGTCTCTTTACTCGTTCCGTAATACATCATCTCACAACTAACATATTAGTTGTAATGCTTGCAAGGCTTATGTGATGTGCATTACCGAGAGGGCCCAGAGATACCTTTCCAACAATCGGAGTGACAAATCCTAATCTCGAAATACGCCAAACCAACATGTACCTTTGGAGACACCTGTAATGCTCCTTTATAATCACCCAGTTACGTTGTGACGTTTGGTAGCACCCGAAGTGTTCCTCCGGCAAACGGGAGTTGCATAATCTCATAGTCATAGGAACATGTATAAGTCATGAAGAAAGCAATAGCAACATACTAAACGATCGGATGCTAAGCTAATGGAATGGGTTATGTCAATCAGATCATTCAACTAATGATGTGACCTCGTTAATCAAATAACAACTCTTTGTTCATGGTTAGGAAACATAACCATCTTTGATTAACGAGCTAGTCAAGTAGAGGCATACTAGTGACACTCTGTTTGTCTATGTATTCACACATGTATTATGTTTCCGGTTAATACAATTCTAGCATGAATAATAAACATTTATCATGATATAAGGAAATAAATAATAACTTTATTATTGCCTCTAGGGCATATTTCCTTCAAGTATAGCCGAGCTGGCGGAGTTAGTCGGCAAGGTGACAATGAAGCCGCCACGCCAGTCGACCTGTTCAGCATGGTGGACTTCAGTTTGATGAAGCGACGACGATGCGCGACCGATGTGGCGAGATGAAGTTCTTGGTCCAGTTAACATGACGAAGCTATGATCGGCGGATGACGAAGTCTCATGCAGGTCGGCTGGTGATGCCGAAGTGACCGTGTAACATAGTCAAAGTCGATTACCTGCACACATAAAATAGTGGAGTAAAAAAATAGTAATATAAATATATAAAAAAACTCACATAATTAATTTACACAAAATAATTTATTTAAAGATATGTGGCCTAGCGCCGAAGTCAATGTCGATGTAGGGAGGTCAGCGTGATGCGGTAAAGGCGTGACAAAGCCTGAAGTCACAGGTCGGTCCGAGTTCCGGATGCGGCGTTCGCCGAATTGTGTACGGAAACTAACCGAACCACCACGTGACCGTCGTTAATGCGGCCACCATTTGATAGATCTGTGTGTAGAGAATGGAACAAATCAGAGTAATAATTCATCGGAGAAAACAAACCCATGTAAAAAAATTATTAGGATTAATAGCATCTGGTTTATTTATTGTAGCAATCCGAAGAGACACATGTGGGTGTTCATGGACTTGCATCTCGTAATAGCACTAATACCAGTGCTAGCACGTGAGAAGTGCAAGAAAGACTATGATTAGCAAAAAGCAAAGTCCGCCTTCGTTGAATTTAACCTATAAACCCTGGAGAACCGCTAGGCAGGACCAAGGTGGCCACGTCGCCTTTAAATCGCTCGTGCCACCGCCTGTTAATTAGGTGCCCCTCCGAGGGCATTTTAGTCATTTCACCTTTTAACCTATAAACCCTGGAGAACCGCTAGGCAGGACCAAGGTGGCCACGTCGCCTTTAAATCGCTCGTGCCACCGCCTGTTAATTAGGTGCCCCTCCGAGGGCATTTTAGTCATTTCACCTTTGGGTATAAATCCCAGCAGCTCCCGTGCAACGTAGAAGGTAGAACCCTAGCCGCCTCCCCATCTGCCGCCCCGCCCGACCCGCTCACCCCACCGCTCCGCCCGTCCCGCTCGCCCCCTTCCCAGCCGCTCACCCCGCCCGTCCAGCTCGCCGTGGCCGATGACCACGCCACCAGAGACCGCGGACCTTGGCGCAGGCCTGTGCTCCCGAGCGGTGGTCCCTCCTCGTTGCCACCCCTCTCCTCTGCCCCGTGTCGGATCCGAGGCGTGCGGGTGCGGAGGCGAGCTTCTCCAGCGGTGGCCGCCACCCTCTCGTCTCCTCAATCCTCTTCATATCGTCCCGCGTTCTTGATCTACGCCGCCGCGTGTTGTGGTTCTGGATTGGGCGCAGGCTGCCGCCATTGGAGAGCAGCGGCGGTGAGGTCTTTAGCTCGGGTGCGAGGAGCAGGGGGGTGAGGTGGACGGTGTTGTGGCGAAGAAGTGATTGATGCGGCCGGCAGCGAGCGCCGGTGAGCGACGAGGATGCTACCATCTCTCCTCATATCCTCCCAGATTCTCGATTGGAGCGGGGGACAGACGCCGCCACAGGCCACCGGGGACGCCTCTGCATTGTCGTCGGCTGGACGAGGAAAACAGCAAGATGCTGGCCTATGCATCGAACGTGGGCCGCTTCAGCTTTAGGGGAGATTTGACTATGGCGCAAGGTCCCCCACTTCCTTGTTGTGGCGCTGCAGCGTCATGGGCCCTTCTGAAGGTACGCTAACTCCTTCTCTCCTCTTCTTTCATACTGATGCAAAAGGTGAGGTGCAAATCTGAAGAATTTTGTACAGGGAGAGGGAGGCACATCGGAGGGTGGTAGCAGGTGCGTCTTGCTAAAGCAACCAGGTATATATTCCAGTTCCTTCTTACCATGACCTTTATATTCCAACCATACAGTATAGCAATACAGGCGCTCCATTGTGTGTGTTAACGTTTTCCTGTACTCATGATTTTTCTCAACCAATGATTTGTCTGAAGTGCCATTTAACCTATAAACCCTGGAGAACCGCTAGGCAGGACCAAGGTGGCCACGTCGCCTTTAAATCGCTCGTGCCACCGCCTGTTAATTAGGTGCCCCTCCGAGGGCATTTTAGTCATTTCACCTTTGGGTATAATTTAACCTATAAACCCTGGAGAACCGCTAGGCAGGACCAAGGTGGCCACGTCGCCTTTAAATCGCTCGTGCCACCGCCTGTTAATTAGGTGCCCCTCCGAGGGCATTTTAGTCATTTCACCTTTAACCTATAAACCCTGGAGAACCGCTAGGCAGGACCAAGGTGGCCACGTCGCCTTTAAATCGCTCGTGCCACCGCCTGTTAATTAGGTGCCCCTCCGAGGGCATTTTAGTCATTTCACCTTTGGGTATAAATCCCAGCAGCTCCCGTGCAACGTAGAAGGTAGAACCCTAGCCGCCTCCCCATCTGCCGCCCCGCCCGACCCGCTCACCCCGCCGCTCCGCCCGTCCCGCTCGGCCCCTTCCCAGCCGCTCACCCCGCCCGTCCAGCTCGCCGTGGCCGATGACCACGCCACCAGAGACCGCGGACCTTGGCGCAGGCCTGTGCTCCCGAGCGGTGGTCCCTCCTCGTCGCCACCCTTCTCCTCTGCCCCGTGTCGGATCCGAGGCGTGCGGGTGCGGAGGCGAGCTTCTCCAGCGGTGGCCGCCACCCTCTCGTCTCCTCAATCCTCTTCATATCGTCCCGCGTTCTCGATCTACGCCGCCGCGTGTTGTGGTTCTGGATTGGGCGCAGACTGCCGCCATTGGAGAGCAGCGGCGGTGAGGTCTTCAGCTCGGGTGCGAGGAGCAGGGGGGTGAGGTGGACGGTGTTGTGGCGAAGAAGTGATTGATGCGGCCGGCAGCGAGCGCCGGTGAGCGACGAGGATGCTACCATCTCTCCTCATATCCTCCCAGATTCTCGATTGGAGCGGGGGACAGACGCCGCCACAAGCCACCGGGGACGCCTCTGCATTGTCGTCGGCTGGACGAGGAAAACAGCAAGATGCTGGCCTATGCATCGAACGTGGGCCGCTTCAGCTTTAGGGGAGATTTGACTATGGCGCAAGGTCCCCCACTTCCTTGTTGTGGCGCTGCAGCGTCATGGGCCCTTCTGAAGGTACGCTAACTCCTTCTCTCCTCTTCTTTCATACTGATGCAAAAGGTGAGGTGCAAATCTGAAGAATTTTGTACAGGGAGAGGGAGGCACATCGGAGGGTGGTAGCAGGTGCGTCTTGCTAAAGCAACCAGGTATATATCCCAGTTCCTTCTTACCATGACCTTTATATTCCAACCATACAGTACAGCAATACAGGCGCTCCATTGTGTGTGTTAACGTTTTCCTGTACTCATGATTTTTCTCAACCAATGATTTGTCTGAAGTGCCATTGGTATTAATTGTTCGTTTGTCATGTAGACCAAACCAAGTGAAATAACCATAAAAGGACAAATCAAATAGAATCATTTTGTTTAGCAAATTTATATTAGTGTTTAATGGTAAAAGTTTCAAAAGATTTTAACATCAATCTGAAGTTGACCTTTGTTCAGGGACGAAGGCATTATATACCTTTGAATTGCCTCTTTTGTTGTTTATTGCTGGATTTGACAAGCAGTTTTTTTTCAGTGGTTGTCGTGGCCTGAAGCAGCAAGTATTGTGGAGATTGATGGACTAGGTGCTTGCAGCCGCAGTCCATCGTGCTCTCGGTTGCTGACCTTGAGGTCCAGCGGCAACTGCCCGTCGCTTAGGTATCTTCCCCCCTCTCATGCTCTTCCCCTTTTTTTCCTTATTGGTTGTATCCAGACCAAGGCTTGATCCAGACCCAAGAAATGTGGTCACGGTGCAGCTTATCAACTCCATCCCATCTGGGTGCTTCCCGACATGGCAGTGATGGTCTCCTTTTTCAGTCATCGTGCGTTGCACCACAAAGAATTATGTGGTTTGATGGCAATGAAAGAAAGAGGTGGTGATTTAATTCCGCTTATTTGCGCCACAAACGATTCAGTGGTTTGATGGCAAGGAGCAGGAGGTGGTGGTTCAGTTCCACTTATTTGTTAGCTTCTCTTTCCTTGGAGAAATGGTCTCGATGTTGATATTTTTTGTATTTTCCATTATCTCAATCTTGAATAGATTGGATTAATGGACAGATACAGGGGTGCTTTACTGGTTGTATAGTCCCTTGCGTAATAAATCTTTGTATCTCTTTTTCTTAATCAGGACTGAATTAATTAATTACCTAATTGTTGTTGACCTGAGTTTAGTTGTTCAACTGTGGTCATCAAATATAGCCTCTGGCTGGCTAGATTAGCCGATGTTTTAGCCAATCATGATGTATTGCACATTGTCTTTCATTTTCTTCTCACTCTTATTCTTTTCATGTTGATTTTTCACTGGCATGGAGAAGAAGAGAGATTATAGGGCGACATTAACTTTAGTTGTCTTTAATTTGATTATGACTGCAAATTTGAGATTTATCATTTTCTAATTCTCAGTGATTTATATTTTGTAGGGGATGCTTCTAAGCTGCAATGCTCCATATCCGATGCAATATATTTCTGCTTTATTGAAGAGGACTAACTTGTGCTGGGAAAGATTCCTGAAGGTGATGTCAGATCATTGGTAAATAACAAGGAATCCTTGGAACCTGTCATCCTGTAGTATTTGTCTGCGATAGGTATGCATTCTGTCCAGCTAAGCAGAGTATTCCAGATTGAGTAATGCTAGAGATACAGACATATTATATACTCCCTCCTTCCATCTATATAGGGCCTAATGCATTTTTTAAGACCGCGTTTGACTATTGACAAGATTAATAGTACATGACATGCACAATGTGAAAATTATATCATTGAAAGCTCCTTTCACACACGAATATAACGACGTGCTTTGTGTAAGTTGCATGTCATATATTGTTGCTCTAATATTTGGTCAAAGTTAGCCTCGAAAAACACATTAGGCCCTATATAGATGGAAGGAGGGAGTATACATTTTAATGCTTTAGCTTCCATAGTGAGAGCAAGTTGCAAGACCAGATGCCATGCGGTCTTACTGCGAGCTCGTCCAGTTCATGGTGACTTGGTGATGACTCAAATCCACCTACCTCTTTCTCTCCGTGTCTCCTTTTGTTGCTGTTTGTTGGAACTTTGGATTGCGCTGGCTTGATGGCTGTTTCGGATTAATCAAAGGATTTTGTTTAGCTTAGTTTCATTACGGGCAAGCCTAAGAGAGTCGTTCTTTAGTGTGGGTTAAATTAATCAGGGGATTTGAAGAACGGTTCAATCGATCTGTACTAAGCAAACCTGTGTGCTTGCAATCACGTATGGTTTTAGCCATGTTGCTGCTAGAAAGCTTCCTTCAATTGAACCGATCTTCTCAGTAGCTAATGGAGCGCATTGGCAGGAACAGAGTGGCCAACTGAATCTGACAGTCTGGTTTCTTTGTACTCATATCTTGCAGAGTAGTTTCCTAACTGATTGTATGGCAACAGGTATTTTGAAGAACTCAAACTCATGGTAACAAATGAACTAGCAAAGAGAGCCATTTATACCTCTCTTCTGTAAGATAATCCCGTGAAGGACACACACATAAAAGCCATGAAGGACGAAGAAAGAATTATTGATCTATTATTATGTTTCTTCTTTGCAAATATATTGCTATGGTTGTTAGCGATGTATACGCCCGAGTGGGCTAATGTATAGTTGTATTGGTTTAGCTTATCGACCTTGCCGCGTTCATGTTTTCATTTCCTTTTGTTCATGATGATTGTTTTTTTTTGTGCAGGCCTGGATTGTAGGATTGCATGAGTTGGGGCTTGCGATTGCCCATTGTGGTGCACAGGTAGATTGTAGGATGTACTTGCCGAAATGAGCATGGTCGCCATGCTAATTGTTCAAATATTCTATGGTTATTTCAGTGCTTATCTCAGTTACTTGATTTCTTTTGCAGTACTGCCAGGGGTGGCTGTTTGTTTACTGCAGGGGGTGTTGATCTGCTGCCCCATTATTTGATTACATGTTTGATGCTCTCCAAAAAATGCTACAAAGAATCATAAGAAACTTCTCGTGATAGATTTACCATTAGGGATATTTCCAAATGTTTACTTCTAATTCATTAGCATATCCTCTGTTTTTTTAATTAATTGTTGCCTCCTGTTTTTTGTTTATCTTAGCCTTCTGGTGCTTTTGGTGTATGGGCAAAACAGGTCAGAGTACAAAGTGGTGAATTGCATTTCACATGCCAAGATAAACAAAGAATAAAAAAAGAAAACATGGTATTCTCTAACACAAGAGCATGATACCTTGGGTCCATTGGTGCAGACCAAGAGATAAGAACTACTTATGCTGCAATAGTTTCAGTGGAAGTATAGTCAGGTGTTTAATTGTTTTTTTACAGTTTTAGCTAATTGGCTGGGTATCCACTTTATCTTTTGTGCTTGCACATATAATCGATTCTCTGGTCCATACTTGCATGTTCTCTAATTATCTTGGAGTGCTGGCAAGTAATTAGAACATATCTTGGTCCATACTTGCATTAGAATATGCCACATAGAAGGATGTCGCATATCTTGGAATAAGAATGGCCACACGAGCATTCTGTCATGATATTGTAATGAGTGGTCGATACTTGTGGCAGTGCTGCAATGGTGCTATGTTGCATGTTTGCACAAGATGCCTGTAAATTCTTGATCTTCGTCGTGCCTCCTGCTTACTATTAGTTCAATTGAGCCCAATCTTTCTGGTCGTATTGCTACGCGCTTATGATTAGTTGCTCTATTTCTTGGTTGTTGTATTGTAGGATAGGAAGGCAGAAGAGAGGACATGCCGGGGAATGAAGGAGAACAAACGTAAGTAGTACTCGCCACTATTCAGATTTCTTTGTTGTTGCATTACAGGATTGTAGGGTGTTTAGATTTTAAATGCTGGCATTGATCGAGGTGTTAACTGGTTTTTAGTTCTGATTAGATGCGAATCAGGTTCTAGTTATGATGAGATGCAGAAATTGTTGAGAGAGGGCATGAGTGGTCTATATTTTAACCGTGCTTTTATTCCTTTTTGCCCTTTCCAAAGGGACTGCTCTACCTTTTGTTGACAACAATATATTTATTAAGCTAGGAGGCTGCACCGGTCATGAATTTAAATAGGCTTGGTACCGCTTTATTTTGGTCAACATTTTTGGCCCTGAACATGTTATGTTTTGATTTATGAGGTTAAAGCATACTACTGCTTGCAGAAATAGCAACCTGTTGAAAGTATTGTTGGGTCACTTTTAGGCTTCTAGCTATTTTGATTTTATCATATACAACACTTTCAGACCAGTAAATACAATGACCTCCCTTTTACATTAAATAATCGTGATTGTTCTCATACCATTTGGAATTTGCAGAGTGTCTCAGGCACACAAGCTAAAGGTTCACCAAGTTCAGGGAAAGAAAAGTTTCCCTAGACATGTGGCAGCAGCTGTCAAGACAAGAGCGGCGCTGTGAGCGACAACCCTCGATCGTCTTCCTTGTGGAATCAGGTACGCGTCGTCCATCGTGGGTGTTGGCGGGTGGCCGGAGGCGGCTACATCAGGCCAGTGTCCGTGATCAAGACTGACACCGGGAAGGCTGCCGGTATGTAGTATGCTCCTCATCTCCTCCAACTTACGTTTTGGTAGCACGTCTCCATCGTTGTAAGGACATATTTCTAGCTTTCACTATCCTACTCTACTATGTCGTGCTTGACCATTCCTCTTCCATTCAGGTCTACAGTTGTGCACTCAATTCAAATGATTATTCTCCGTTCTTTGCCTCAGAACTACATATGAGAGGTACAAAGGGTTGGCCAAGATACTCAATTAAGCTATTCGATTTAAGGTATACTTCTATCGCTTCCTTCTATCTTTTTTGTTCAACTTCTCATGTGTATTGTTAGCTTTTTCTCAAGCTTTTTTTAATCTAGAACCTCAAATATAAGTACATTTTGCTGATTAGTGAGTAATCAACCGGCAATAGTTGGTATATATTTGTTGTAGGTTTGATGTCACCTATTCATTCTTTTTCTTTTTGAGATGCTCTGTTTTTACAATGCAGCATTTGTTCCTTCATAACTATATTACCACTTACATTGCTGGCAATGGAAACTAAAGAAATCTTTGAGGCTACTTGTGAAGCTCTATTGTTGATGCCAGATTTGTACATTTGAGTAGTGTTATATCCATGTATAAATGCAGACTTCGTTGAAGCTATATTTTATAAACCAATCAGCCATGTTTTTTCTTTGCTGCTGCGGTTGCCATGTGTCACGTAGTTATATGTGCGTGTTCATAATTATAATTGCACTTTGTCTCCCTTTGCAAGTGTGATATATGTGTGTTCATAATTATATGTTAGTCCTAATTTTCAGATCATGCCCACAGCTTGTGGAGTGTTAAAATCTAATATCTCTAATTTCCGCATCAAGCTATGGTTCCCCTGTTTAGCATTTACTTTCTATTAATTACTTTGATCTAATGTTTAAGATTTTTGCTTTACCGATGTTTGATCTAGATTAGCAATAAAACACACTCAAAATTAGGTGTTCTTCCTTGGTTAGCTGTCTGCATTTCTTATGTTGGATTGGTTCAGGCCAGGGTGTATCGCTCTTTTTCCTTGCCTTTCACAGGTCCTTTGCTGATGTTGGTTGTGTCCTTGCTGCTTGGAGAGGGGGTGAGGGCAGAGGACTTTGATGCCAGAAATAGGCGAGGTAAAGAAAATACTACGGTCTATCTATGCTACAGCTGTTTAGCTAATTGGATCTGGTCTCCTTGAGCGGATGTTTATTTGCTTACTCATTTGTGCTCTTCTTGCTGTATGTGAAGTGATATAATTGTATTCCATTGGTGTCAACTTACTTTTCGTGAACTAATTCTGTAATGAATACACATTGGTCTCTACAGAGGTCCTCTATATTTGTTCTCCTTCACTAGAGTGCCATACATACAGAAACAACTATATTTAAACTGTACATTTGAAGCTTTTTACTCAAAGCCAAATGACACTCTGCAATCTACTCAATTAATTCCTCTCGCATGCCAGTATTTTCAGGTCCACTACACCAAAGAAAAGCTGAAAGAGTACATCAAACCAGATGATGACACACTCAAGGTCAAGCTCGCAAACAGCAGTCTGCACACCAGTTGTCGTATCATGCTGGGAACAGACAAGAGAGCCACAATAACCAGAAACTGGTCGGAGTTCCGCCACCGTGCAAACATCCATGAAGGATGTATCTGCGCCTTTTGTTTCAAGGTTACCGCAGAGCACCGCCTGACTCTCATCGTCCATGTCCTCTAGACGGACCATCTACAGCAACCCATGCCTTTTGCATGCATAGCCTGTTGTCTTAAGAATATCTAATTTGCCTCTATGATAAGATGAACCTTACCTGTGGTTGCCGATGATGCCATACGTTGCTTTTGTACAACTGCCGGTGATATTATAACCTGTGTAACCCCAGTTATTATTACCCGGCAGCACATCCATCTATTGATCTTACGCATGATTTTCTATCGTTGCTGCTTTCCTCTGCTTCAATCATCAGTTATTTGACAACAACGCTGAACAATCTGCACAAGTACTAATGGAGCCTGGATGATGATGTTGAAGGGATTTCTGTTATGAACAATGAGAACATTCAACCCCAGCCACTATGAACAATCGCAGCGCCGATGGTCCAACAAGCATAAAGCCTATGAGATGAATCTCCCCCTTTCTACCTTACTTCCCAATAGCATTGTAAACATTCTATCATAAGCTCCTAATATCATATTCTATCATGAATGATCCATGTGTACCAATCTGCCCCTAAATATATTTAGGTTCACTCTTTCCATACTTGCCGTACTCTCGCCCCTTGCGCCGATCGCCATCGGCGCAACGGGTCATCTAGTAACAAAGAAAAGAAAGAAGGATTAGGTCTCCCTGTATGCCACCGAACGATCCGAATTCAGCATGTGTCTGCTGCTCTAGCTTGATGTTGTGCGCGCGTTCTTGGCTGGAACGTAGCCGTTCAAGATCTCCCACGATGTGCAGCACGTCCTCAGGAGCTACGTCTGCAAAGCAGGTAAAACGAAGCAGTCTGTACATAATTACTAACAACCAGTACCAAGACTAGATTGGTTTTGATCTTTTAGGTGGAGTAGTGTTCGGACTACTACTAGAATCCAATGACCAAACCAAGGGTACCGTGCTGCAAAATTAGTACTCAATTTGGTCAGTATCACTTTAGGTCTATGCACTTAATTAAAGAAACAAAAAGGGTAGCAGCAAACAATGGCCGGCTACGAGCTGAATTAAAAAAGGGAAGAAAACAAACCTGGCTGATGTGTTGCCGCCATCTGAACTCCCGTCGGCCGGCCACATGCGCTGGAGTACTATATAATTTTTCATTTGACACGTACAAGGAATTTGCCAGCTCCAGGCTACTGTTCATACGCGCACTTCTCCAGGATTTTTATGGCGCGCAGGGTAGCTCGGATCCAATATACTATTAAATGGCGGATATAATAGTCACCGCGGGACCTGACTCTCTGCCAACTCCGATCTGATCTGCAGACAAAACAAAAGAGGCGATAGAAAAAATTGTTTGCAAACAAACCGGTTTATACAATACTGATCTAACTAGAAAAACATCACTTGATCATTGATTTTGATCCCCATCAAACCACGACGAACACCTAGCAGGCTCTCAATGAAAGCATCAATATCGGTTCTATATCCGGCGTATCTTGTAGTAGGGATCCTAAGTTAGGCGTCCTGGAGTGATGGTAACATGGACACATGATTTTACCCAGGTTCGGGCCTTCTTGATGGAGGTAAAACCCTACACTCTGCTTTTGATTATATTGATATGGGTGTAGTACAGGGTACATGTGTCTACCACGAGATTGGTCTAATGAATATGAGATGTCATGTAGTGATCTATTGACTAGCCTGGCCTTGGTTTATATATGCACCAGAGGCCTAGGGTTTTGGAAAGTCCTCGTCTTGTGCGCCAAGTCTTGTGGAAAAACCTCCTTGTATGCGGCATGGGCTACCCGAAGTGGCCCATGAATGAACCGCCACGGGGTCCTTGGCCCGATCCAGCTGGTCGGGAGATGACGTGGTGAGTATCCCCTAGTCCATGACACCATCAACGCCCTCTCGATCATGCACACACACACACACACTATCGCCTCATTTTAAGCTGATACCTCTCGCACACACACTCTTTATGTCTTTGTCACACGTGCACCCTGTCCTCCTCCTCTCTCCCTCTCTCTCACACACACATGGGCTTTTTGTAACAACTAGCAAGATGCCCATGCGTTGCATGGAACATCAAGATACATTTGTATGAGTAGTTTATCCTGTGGGAGAAAAGGATGAACGAGGGAAGTCCTTATTTGCAAAGGTTGAGAGGGGTGTGGGTATCTTTTTGCTAAATTGCCATAGTTTCCTTCCTATCCACCAGATATAAATCGGACGGCATATATTGCAGGATGGCTGGCACACCATCATCACCAACTTTATTTTTTATCTCTACTCTTATAAAAAAACATAGTCGGTGATGATGGTGTGCCTGCCATCCTGCAATATAGGCCGTCCGATCCATATCTAACGGATAGGAAGGAAACTATGGCAATTTACCCGCACTCCTCTACACATTTGCAGATAAGGCCTTCCCTCGTTTATCCTTTTCTCCCACAAGATCTTGGTGTTTCGTGCAACGCACGGGCATCTTGCTTGTAAGAGTAGAAATTAGACATATACCACTTCTCGAATCTTGAAACCAACATCATTCCTCCCTTATCTCATAAAAACCGCCAAAGGAATATATTTTGAGTGAAACATAACATATTTTTAGTGATATACATATTTCAAAACTAGACTCTTTTTTCTATCAAATCGGTGAATATTTATTAATCAACTTTGATCGTGTGGCAACGCATCGTTCCACAATGTAGTGCCTATAGATTTTTTAAGAAGTCAAACTTTGCAAATTTTGACCAAGTTTGTAGAGAAAAATATTTATATCTACAATAGCAAAAATATATAATGCAAAACTACATCATATGATGAATCTAGTGATATATGTTTCGCACTCTAGATGTAAATATTTTTCTCCACAAACTTGGTCAAAGTTTGTGAGGTTTGACTTTTCAAAAAATCTATAGGCACTACATTATGGAATGGAGGGAGTAGTTATTACCACTGTATAATATTTTGGACACCAGACAAACGGTGGAGTACATATACGAAGAGAAGAGGCGCACGCACGCAGTCGGTCTCTCGCTGTCTCGCACACATGAGAGTTATGTAAAGGCACCGTTAACAAATAAATCCTGAAAACCTAGGTGCACGATTGCTGCATGCGCGGGTACCGACTACATGGTGGAGCGCACCTTTGTAGGAATAGTCTGCTTGCATGATAATTTGATCTGTAGGAGTTGATGGTCGGGGCAACAGGTGAACAACCTGGAGGCGATGGCTCGCCAGATCCAGTAGCCACGTTTAAAATATCATTTTTTAGCGGGGTAAGAGTTCCGATATTCAATGGCGCGTTATAAGTACTAAGTAGTTTTTAGAACGATTTGTATGGAGCAAAAATGGAATTCATAACTACTACCTCCTTGGCGTATGGCTGTATGTGTTTATGTTGCGAGATTTTGAACCTGGTAGTTCTACGGAAAATACTATGGTTTAGATGTTGGTTTTCAGTAATGAAAATCAGAAGGGGGAAACACTTTTTGATAAAAAAACTACTACCTTTGTTCCAGTTTACTAGTCCCCATCGTAGTTTGGGTCAAAGTTTGTCCACGAATTTTACTTGTAAAATGTGAATGGAAAACGAAATTTTGTTATACCCAAACAAAAAAGGACTGGAGGGAGTGATTGCTCTGACACAGACGCGACCTCTCACAGCACAGACATTGAACCGGCACGCCGGCCAAGAGGGCCCCACTCGCTGCAGGCCCGGCTGAACACGCCTCCTCGCCGCATGCAAATTGCTTCAGACTGCCCCGCCTGCCTCCATTGAATCCGCGCCTGTGCCGGCAACATGTCCTTCCGCGAGTCGGCCGGCATTTTAGAACACAAAAAATGACCAAAATATAATTAATTACGCATGGTCTTGACTTGTTGTGCTCGCAGTGGTAGCAGGAACTAGAGGTTTTCTTTAATTATAACTCTCGTCACATTTTTTGGCTTTGAAGTGAATCATGGTTGTGGACATTATCTATGAATGTGCAGATATCCGTGAACATGAATTTGATGTGGAAGTTGAACTTGGAATGTTGGGCTTGCGCGTGAACTATACCATGTCCAATGCTATGTTTGTTATTGTTTAGAAAGTAATTGCTGTTATTACATGACCTGAAAAAAAATATTTTGTGCCACGTCAGTAGATGCACGGACATCACAACAGGCATGCTGACAGGATAAACATTTGAACCTAGCTATTATGAAGGAATTTTTGTATCGACAACAGTTTTAGATAGCATGGGACGCCTAGCCTGCTCTGCCTCTACTAGCTTATTTCTGGCTTCTTCCATCTCTTCTTTGGCTTGGGTGAAGAGATCATCTGATTGCTCTTTTCGCTTCTTTAGGAACTCAGCTACATTCTTAAGGGCTGTTGCACGCTTTCTTTTAGCCTTTACTAGAGCCACGAGGACACGAACAACTGACGACTCCACCTGGCTTGTGTGTAATCTAGCATCATCTGGGAATTTGCACCTTATGTGTAATCCAACATCATTAGGGAACTGGCACCATATGTGTAATCCAGCCTCATTTTGGAAACATGATCTCGAGGTTGACCATACTTCCCTACTTGCAGGAACTGCATCCTGACATGAAGTTACTTCTTTTTAGATCAATACTCAGAGCAACCCAGATCCATTTAGTAGAAGACAGATAGATAGGACTTGTAGAAGTGAATTCAAAAGGAAAAATATAAAAACATACTACAAGGTGAGAACATCCACTTCCTACATCAAGCTAAAAACGAAAACATTAGGACGATTAAGACTCTTCTTATTACACATCGAAGAACATGAGGCTAAGAGAAACAGAAACTACAACATATACACATCGAAGAACACGAGGCTAAACGAAAGTAATTGAAAGGGTGTTACATACCAAAGCTCGTTTTACAGGTTCGGTGCAGCTCCTCTTTAACTTGCCACGCTCCTTGAAAATGTCCCCAATATCCCGTGTTTGGTCTTCATTGCTCCTCTGCATGTTCGCACTCATGGTTTTAAAATCTCAACATGGTAAGAAAAATATACTACTAGTAATACTCACGCATCTTGTAGGCAACATTAAAGCACTTGTCTGCCATGTTAGAGCATCTCCAATAGAAGCACAACACGTGGTGCTTTAAAAAAGCGTTTACAGTGCTGAGATCGAGAAGTAGAGATAGAGATTAGACACTAGAGAGTAGAGGATAGTTCTCAGCATAGATAGATAAAAAATAGATAGTTCAACTACTCCTCATCGTCCGACTCCTCCTCGATGATGTCCTCCTCCGACGTCTCAATGTAGGTGTGAAGATACCGATCATCGTTGGATTCTCAGGGCGATGCTGCTCCTAGCCTCATGTTGAATTGAGCGTCCGCTTTTCGGTACGCTTGTCCTCGCGATAGGCGGCTTGCTCCTCCCTCCTCTTCTCCCTCTCCGCCCTCCTTTGCATGTAGAACTCGCGTTCGTTGATGATGTCCCGCGGGAAGCGTTGGCGCCACAGCGCTATGGCTTCCTCATCCATCTCGGCGATGCCAAGACGGCGCTCCCGCCTCCAGTTGTCGCGACGATCCTCGTCGGTGATAAGCCGCGACAGAGGCACGAGCTCCCGCGCCCGCTCCCATGTCGGCACGTTGGAGAAGTTCAATGTTCTATGAGGCCACCGGAGGCGCCACGCAGCCTCGTTGTATGCGCGGGCAGCCTCGTTGGCGGTGTCGAAATTGCTGAGGCCGAGGCGCATCCCGCGGAACCGGATCTCGGCGTAGAAGCCGCCGGAGGGGCGCGCGCGGACGCCATGGTATCCCCAAGTTTCCCGGCGACGCGGAGGCATGGTGGTGCGGCGGCAGTGAGGCGAGAAAGAGTGGGAAGAGAGCGGTGGCAAGGCACAGAGCGGGGAGAGAGCGGTGGCAAGGCACAGAGCGGTGGGAGGGCGTTGGATTTTATAAAGCGCGCCGGACGTCGCGCGCCAAAACTAGCACACGCCCTGCCGATTTTTTCCCCACGCATGCGATCCTTTCCCGACGTCCCTGCTATCTCTACTCTCTTCTCTACTGTTATATTTATTTTATATTTAATATTTATCTCTACTTCTCTACTCTCTACTCTTTTTTTATTTTAAAAAACAGAGTTTGTGATGATGGTGTGCCTGCCTTCCTACAATATAGGCCGTCCGATTTCTATCCGACGGATAGGAAGGAAACTATGGCAATTTTGCAGAAAGATACCCACACCCCTCTCCAGATTTGCAAATAAGGCCTTCCCTCGTTCATCCATTTCTCCCAAAAGATAAACTACTCATACAAATGCATATTGATGCGTGCAACGCATGGGCATCTTGCTAGTTCTAAAAAACTTTTCATCATTTGCCACACTACTGGTTGCAAATGAAGAACCTACCCAAGCACAGTGCGATACAGGAGCGACGCACAATTACAAGCTGATATTCTGTTGGACAATGGAGGCTATAACCAATTAATTTTACAGGAATAATAGCAACCAGGAAATTTGAAGGGTAGGTATGAACAAAATTGGAACTGCACATGTACTGCTAAGTGATTCAATACACACATTACCAATCGAGGAGGAGAACGATGGTCGCAACGGCCTCTGTGCATCACGGTCGGCAACGGGAGTCAGTTCATTTTCCACGACGGTGGTGCTTCTGTGCTTGGCGTCGGCTTCCGGGAAGCAGATCCGAGATCGTGGAAGACAGTGCCAGGGAAGAGGCTCCATGTACAACGACGATGGTGGACCAGCTCTAGTGCGGCGTACGAGGTCGTTGATGAGGCAGATGCGCTGTGGTGGACGAGTGTGCCGATGTAGAAGGGGAGGAGCATGAAGGCTGCAGTGCTGTGGAGAAGTCTATTTTGCGGTGGGTATAGAAAATGGGGAGTATTCAGGTGTACTACTCTGGGTGCCGGGGTGGGGTTGGCTGGGTAGGGTGAACCTGAAGTTATGAAAATAGCCCCCTACCAAGCGTCATCCGTAGGCCTGTTCCTAAGGCTATGATGGTAACTTCGCACTGCTCAAATCAGGGTCGTGGGAGATTTTCCCGCCGACCTCAAAATTTTGTGACACTGAACTCCCCGTGTGGCGTGCTGGCTAATTGGGCTAAGCAACTAGCGAGTACTACTAGTAACTACTAGTACTCCCTCCGTTTTTATTAACTTTCCATATTAGGTTTGACCGAAGTCAAACTTCCTAAGTTAGACAAGTTTATAGAAAAATATAAACATTTACCATAACAAATATGTATGATGTGAAAGTACATTCAATAATGAATCTAATGGTATTTATTTGTTACTGTATTGTATATGTTAATATTTTTTGTTATAAACTTTCTGAGAGTTTACAAAACTTGACTTTGACCAATGCTACTACGCGGACCTAAATAAAAATGGAGGGAGTACACATTTGTTTTCTTAGTTTGTACTGAATTAATCATTTGTTGTAATTGTGAAATAAATATATTAGGCTACTGACTTCGAATGTAATGGTCTATACAATTCAATAGTTGCAATCATTGTTGAATTCCAAGATGTATACGGGGTCTATAGTACTTCACAATATGCTCAAACTCACATAATCCCAGTCAAATGAGAATCTAAATGCATTTTATAGTTATTACTGTGTAGGATGCAACAAAACCAACCATAACTCTACATCATCCATTATAAAAGCAACATTTTGAACACATCCCAATGTGGGAATGAAACGTGTAGAGAGAGCTTGCGAAGATGGAGTAGATAGGACGGGAAAGATTGTATGTATGTGGAAGAGAGAGTAGGAGACAAACCTAACGAGAGAGATAGAGAGAGAAAGAGAGAGGAACAAGTTAGGTCTGTGAGAAAGATGAAGACATGTAATATACGTGAGATGCGTGTGCATCGGGATTCTGTACACGTGGAAGGAGAAGAGACAACATGTTTGATGAGAGAGCTGGAAAAACATGGACGAGAGGGGAAGGATCTTGTGGGTTGAGCGATTGATCATTTTGTGCGGTGGAGAGAGGGATTGGTAATTTTGTGCGGGAGAGAGAGGGAGGAGGAGTCAGTCAGCCGTCGTCACATCATCCTGCTTCCAAATGGCCCTGCATTCTCTAGTGCAGTGTGGTCGCCGTCTTCGATCTCCTCGATGCCCTCTTTGAAGATTGAGGTATTTAGCATGCTGGGGTGCATAGAAGCACAAGCGAGAGTGGTCGCCATATAACCTTGGATGGGGATGAATTGTGTGCTTGGGGAGGGGGTGTGTGTGCGGTGTGTGTGTGTGTGTGTCAAATATTGAGAGGAATCAAACCTATGGAGAGAAATGTGTGTGTATGTGACGGAAAGCTACATGCTAAATAGGGTTTTCACGAAGAGATTGTGCGTGCGAGATAGAGAGCGATGTGCGGGCCTTGAGGTGGGCAGGGGCCGGGTGAGGGTGTCAAAATGTGTGCGTTGATGCATGTGTTACATGCGATCGTGAAAGGGATGGACGAATAGAGAGAGATGGTTGTTGTGTTACAGATGCTCCCCCCTCTCGCTCTCTCTCTCTCCCACACACACAAGTAAAATAGAAGACCGTTCTCTCATGTATACACAACGTATCAGCATCTGTCTATGTCTCACTCATGCACGATCATTTGCACATTCACACCTCTCTATGTCTCTATCACACGCACATCGTCTCCACATTGCCCTTCCGCCACAACACACATATGGACACATACACACATTCTCTCTCAGTCACACACACAAAAATAGTATTAAAAAAACTAGGGAACACCTAAAATGTCCAAATCCAAATAAACACGAACTGGAGCTAAATTCAAATATATGGAAATATTGTAGCGTCAAGAACTTTTCCAGGAAAAAAGTTGAGTAATATTCGGGGATTGTTTTCACACACACACACACACAAAGGTTCGGTCGATGTCCTTCGAGCGCGACATGGTGACGCCCCGTTCGATCGACCGCGCGGCCGTGGTTCAGACGCTTGCACCGGATTCCGTATCATGGCTATGGCAACTAATATAAGCGCTGCCTTAGTCTAATGTTTACATGTACTAGTACGGTTTTCTTTTAAGTTTGGCCAACCCTATATAAAACTAAACTAAGCTCCCATATGCGCACTCATCAATATGCCGCCGTCGCCGTTGTGCATGCCGGCGCCCGCCTGCTCTGGCCAACAATTTCTCACCCATCACGGCCGTGTCGCCGCCATCCCTGTGCCATGAAGCCGAAGGCTCGCCCGCTCACGTCGTCTGTAGTCCCTCCTCGCGATGCCGCCGCGCTGCCAAGCACGCGAGAACCTGGTGGAGCCGCGCCTATGCACACAGCGTATGAAGAGGAGGACGAGCGCGTGCTCTAGCACGCCAGCGAGGAGGAACTAGCGTGTCATTGTCGTCTTTGCCCGCGCGGAGGAGGCACGCATGGTGGCCGTCGCCGCGGAAGCTGGTCACGCCCGCGCCGAGCCTGCAAACCGGGTGCGGACGCGAAATCTACCTTCGAGACCTTGAATGCCACGTGGATCCTGCAATCTGAAGGAACAATTTGGGTCATACGACTCTTGTGAGCCATTGGATGCAACATGGATGGATAGAAGGGCTTCTTCAACCTCTGAAACTGATGCACTGTTAATCTTCTCAGCCCGCCACACGCCTAACCGCCTGTCGTCGTCGCCCCGCCCTCCCCCGAACCGCTTGCAACCGCCATGCTCCCCCACCCCCGCCATCCGTTTAACCCCGAGCACGGTCCATTTTTTCCAGTGAACTGCATTCCACACCCAACACTCATAAGATAGATCATGGGCACCCTGCCACCCTAATATAGATGCTGGGGTAGCTTCTCCGCCGTCTTCTTCCTTCGCTCCGTCAAACTTCTTTCACAAATTGACTGACCCAAATTATACTACTAGTATGAACGTATTAAGTACAGTAGGAACATGAAGATACGAGCAGTAGTACCAACTACAAGAAGAACAGTAGTAAGACATACTAGTACTAGTACTACTGTACATACTAAAGAGTTGAAATAACGAGGAAGAACATAAAGTTCAAAAAACGAGAAAGAACATAAACATAGTTCTGCTGGGGGATCAGCACAACACACCACTCAAATAAAACTAAGCAATTAGTCCGCTTGACACTGTAGTAGAACCAGCATGAGCGACGACACGGCCACCTTACTCGGAGTCCGAGTCCACGTCCTCGACTTCGTCCTCGTCCCTCTTCCTCTTCCTCTTCACTGACGCTTCTATGCTTAAACCGGACACTGGGCTCTGCTTCTTCATCAAACCCTTGTAGATATTTAAACAAAGGTAGGCATCCATTGCTGCGTACAGGATGTGATCTTCATCTAATGTCTTCGAATCCCATGCATGATGAAACTCGTGGTGAGGTTTCTTCAATTTAGCGTAAGAAGGATCAATCATGGCTGCTGCCAGGGTCAGCATTGAAGGCTGAGAGGAGGACACCAGGCTTGCCTTCTGGAGATCGAAGGGCTGGCCTACAACGAGGCCTATCTGACCCAGGACATCCCTGTCATTCCTAAAGTCTATAGTAACGAATTTCACTCTTTCGTCCTTGAGGAAGTTCTTAAAATCCCGGCAGTCAACGTCGGCATGGTATATGTGGTAGACCAAGCACACGTTATGTACGCAAACCTCGATCACAACGGGCTTCTTCTTCTCGGCCTCCTTTAGAATCTTCTCTCTTTCCAGGACTGTGGTGTACTCAACATCTAGCCCACTGACCCACTCATCCTTTGAACTGTTGAACATGCATAGGAAGTGAGCAAGGCATGCTTTCACCGTCGCGGATCCACGTGTGTAGATGACGATGAACTAATCGCTGGTGATGGCTCTAACCTGGTACTCAGTGGCGACCATGGAGATTTGGGAGGCCATGGATTTTGGAGGAGGGTTAGGAAAAGTTGAACTGGTATAATGTGAAAGGACGGGACGACTGGGAGCGAACTGCTATAAGGTAGGAGTAGTAGAATATGGGGACGAGTAGGGCGTGCGAACGGCGTGGGGTTGTTGGCTTGCCCGGTGGATAAACGGCTACAAGCCCCCAAAGAGTTCTCGAGTACTATGCGGGACCCACTAGATGTCATGTCTACTAGACCCATATCGTAGGCGTGATGGTATAGCTTCTGCCTGTTCGCACGCCATGCCGGCGCATGGATGTAACTTCACTTAATTCCATCAACTGTCGCGCCTCCCACGACCTTCGCCTCCCTCGCGTGGTCGCGCCCTTTGAGACTTCGACCGGCTATAAATGAGCAGTTTTTTGCATAGTCCGCATGCATCATACTCCCTCTGGCCCCTTTTACTTCCGTCAACTGTTTGCAAAGTGTTTGACCAAATTTATACTAACAATATCAATATCTACAATACTAATTATAATGAGTATAATAACTACATTTCATAATGCGTATAAAAATATTGATTTGACATTGTGAATGTTGATACATTTTTCTATAAGTTTGGTCAAAGTAGAGGTACATTGACTTCAGACAAAACTTAAATGCACAATGCAGACTAGTTCCTCCGTCTAGGTGTGTGCCATGTCCTATCTAGTCATCACAACAAGGTTAGCTATTAGAGTACTACTACCTCCCTTCTACTTTAAAGGGCTTGATTCAAAATTTTCACCTACTCTTACCAAGATAGAGGCGGTGGAATAGTTTTTGTAGTATGCAAAAGTACTCAACTAATGATGTCGTTCTTCATAAAAAATGTGTTTACCAATGCATTATCGCATTGCATGCATGCATGAACACTAGTTACTCTAACCCCCTCACTTCTTTAATTCTTTGCCCCATCAGCATGTTTGCTATTCCCGTGTGCATGATACCAGCTAAGATACCACCATTATGGCCATCCTTAATCATCGCATGCAATAATTTAATGCACCTTGAAATATGAGCATGTGTGGGGCGTGTATGTTTTTAATGACTTGAGACTATACCTTGCCCGACATGCTGGATGACTTATTATGCACCGTTCCCCATACCTACAGGAAGCCCGTTCGTCTCCAAATCTTTTCCTGTCCATGTGTGAAAACAATATGCCTGCTTGACTCTCCTTCTCCCTCCAGCGGTCCCACCACTCCACCCCGTGTGGAAAAAATCTGCATGCATGACTCTCCTCCCCCCGCGCTCATCCAATCCGTTGTGACCAGCAATATTTCCACCCCTTCCCTCCCCCGTAATTTACTCCAACAAATATGCCCACGTAGCTGCTACGTTAATCACGCAACATATATTACGGGACGCTGCTTCAGTTACTTAACTGTAGGTGCATTGGGTCACTGACATATGGGCCCAACAAGGGTCTAGCCCACATGTCAGTGACGCAACTGGACCTACAGTTAAGTCAGTGCAGCTCAGTCCATATCTTACGTAGGTGTGCCATTGCTCGCTATAAATACTGCGCCTCCCACGACATTTGGAAGAAAGCTCACGTTCATCGCTATCTCCCCCCTCCCTCTCACGTCGACCACCATGGCATCACCCCTCCCAAGCCCCAGGTGCCCCTCGCTGCACCGCGCGGACAGTCATGTGTCGCCGTTCCGTTCCTCGCCGCCACTAGTCGAGGAGGACGCATCGGTGTTCCGCTCCTCGCCTGGACGCGTCGGCGTTCCCAATCTCACCAGCACGCGCATCGGAGTACATGTCAGCTCCCCGCTACCAGGAGAACGCTACGCCGCTCGTCGAGCCCCCCCACCCTTGAGGAGCATTGGAAAGAAATGGATGTCGCCTTGTGGGAGGCTTTGGCTCTGGGACAAGTTGCCTGGCAGGCCTATGTCGCGTCCGAGAGAGTCAGGCAATTGGCTCTTTGGGAGAAGGCTCGTGCAAGGGTTGTGAGGGTGGCGGAGGACGCCCGTGCCAAAGCCCTGAGTGCAGTCGGGCCCAAGCGCCTCATCTACACTTGGCGGTACATGGACCGGGTGCATGCTTCCAGCGAGGAGGAGTACCTGTTGGCACCGGATCACCACACTGGTGAGATCGCGCTCGCCCATCGGCACGCCGCCAATCAACACCTCGCGAGTTGCGAGGCTAAGGAAGAGGCGTTGTGTTGGCGTGCTGGGAAACGACCGCGCACCAAGGCACTCGTGGCGCACCGCAAGCGCTCCTGCGAGCGCCGTGGCTTTTAGTACGAGTATAATTTAGTTTTGTAAGGCGATCTCATTAGTTTTGGGACGCAAATGATAGATCCCGAACGTTCAGGAATTATTAGCGTCCTTAATTATGTATATAAAGGTAAAGTTTGGAAACCTTGTGTATCCGTACGCATTTTCTAAGTACGTGCATATAGCACAAACTTTACTACTCCTATATACTATCGCACTGCACGTCTCTCTCTCTATATATATGCTTGCAGACTGTGCTACTCCCTCCGTCCAGGTGAATAAGTCATCTTTGGTTGTGCACCATGACCAAGAAGGAGGGAAGACTTATACACCTAGGCGGAGGGAGTACTACTATTACTTATGTACGTGCAAATGCACGTTTTAACATTACGATGCGGTTTTTGTAAAAGTAGAAAAATAGCACTAGTCAAGCTTGTGAAACGATTCACTGCAAAACAAATGCAGAAATGCTCGTTTGATTGTTTACTTTTAGCTTCCTTCTCTGTGGTTATTTCTCTGTCATACTTTGTATGGAGTATCTCACTGGTCGGAAAGGCATGCAAATTCCCAAACCGCTTCCTACACCCTGTAACGAATTTTTTGCCTAACAAGTTCTGCCGTGCAATTGGAATTCCAACTTGAGTACTACTACTAGGAGTACCAGGGCCCAGTTCTTTTAGGCTTCTAGATTAGTAATCCCATAACTACTACCTCCGTCTTGGTTTATTGGTCCCCATTGTAATCTGTGTCAAATTTTGATCATAAATTTAACTAATGAAATGTTAGTGCATGTCACATGCATTAATATTTTATCAGTTAAATCTTTGGTCAAAATTTAGCACAAATTACAATTGTGACAAATAAACCAGGACGGAGGTACTAGTAGTAGTTTAGAGGCCCAAATAAATGAGTGAGGCACCTTTAATGTTACTCTCCACTATGACTAGTCTTATGGGAAAAGCCGGGGAAGAAACGACTTATTTTTTAAGCCACCAAAAGAACTGGCCCTAGGAGTAGTAGCTAGGGATACTAGGAGTAGTAGCTAGGGATCGAGTGTGCGAGATGAACCAGAGAAAGTAAATGCAGAGAGATGAAATGCAAAAAAGACGGAGGGATGTGATGGTTGCTTGTCCGTTTATTTTACCAGGCCACTTATTACTGGGAGTGGTTGGGTTTTGTGATATGATGGATTTACTGCTGCGCCACGAGCGGGGCGAGACTCGCATGCAACACCGCCCTCTACACTAGTACTACATCGGTCGTGGTTTATTAGTCCCCCATTGAATTTGACTGAAGATTTAACTGACAAAATGTTAGTGCATGTCAACAAAAACTATATCGTTGGATTCGTATTTGAACATAGTTTTCAATGATATAATTTTAGGTGACATGCATCAGCATTTATCGTACTATATATAATGTTAGTTCAATTTTTGGTCATACCAATCTATAGTAAGGTGCCCTTGTGTTGCACGGAACAATGAAATGCATTGATCGGGGAGTTGTTTATTTTTACAAAGGATGTGGGGGTCATCTCATGTGTAATGGGTATCGATAGGTTTCTTTGGATATTATTTCATCTCTAGAGCTCACAAACATCCGGGAGAAATAGAAAAAAAGTATCTTTTGCAAACAAAAGCGTTCAACTGTTCAACCTGCATCCAAAACTTGTGAAGAAATAACACTTATTGTGCTTTGCAAGAAATGATCTTTAAGAATTAGTTTTTTAGTATCGATTGTTATACATGTTGGCTACAGATGACATGGCACTTTCTTATAGTCAACAGTTGGCTATACTATTAAGTATTAACCATGCCCTTATACACCTAGACGGAGGCATTAAATCAGGATGACTTGGAAGGGGGCAGAGGAGATGTAAGAAATGGTTCATCATAAGTATTTCACTAGTACTGTAGTAAAAATTTCATACATGGAAGATTCTAGACTAGACCATAAATGGATACACTTTTATTCATGTGCGATACTCCAATAGAGCAATAGTATCATGCATGGAAGTCTCCACATGCTTAGACAGCAGATTACATTGAGCGAAGACTAATGATCAACATTTAACTTGGTAATGCATATGTCCACGTGAACCTCCTTGGAGTCCCCATGCACATTGTTGGGGGTCAAATCATGCCATGTGTCTTCCATGTCCACATCGGCGGGAAGGTCCCAGCTCGGCACAGTCCTAGTCAGCTTGACGTAGCCAGTGTCGCCGCCCACGTACCTCCGAGGGGTAGTAATAGTGAGCACACACCCTTACATCGGCCTCGTGTCAGTGTTCGCGTCAGCAGCGTCGCCCCTGACACACACTACAAAGACAGGGCGGCCGCCTGCGCGGGCCTCGCCGGTGCCCACGATCAAGAGGAAGACGCTGCCGTCCTCCTCCGAGACTAGTAGGTGGCGGAGATCCTCCAGAAACTCTGGCACGGTGAACGGGTAGCTTGTCTCGTACTTGATGTACTCCGCCAAGGGCCAGTAGTGATCAACGCACGCCTGCGTGAGGTGATGCACGATGTCCGCCGGCGAGCCCCAAAACGGCATCGGGCACTCATAGCAGTAGACGAAGGGCTCCTTGGAGGCATCGACCAGGTCTATCATGAAACGGGAGTGGCTGTAGGGGACGTTCTGCCAGTTGAACATATGAGCAAGTTACTACGAGATTTAGTCCGAATAAGCACAAAATAAATCATGCCGACTATAACAGAGATTGAACTAATCATGTGGACTAGCATAGTAGATGAACATATCGAATCTAGGACACATACTGGAAACATGAATTCTACCACGATTTCAAACAAGAAGGACAGAAACACATACGGTGCAACGGGAGCAGCACCGTTGGTGTTGAGGTTGTCGCCCATGTCGTTGAGGAAGAGGTTGCCAAGGTCGGGGAAGAAGCCATCGTCGGTGAAGTCATCGCTTCCAGCAGTCGCAAGAGTGCGCTCCCCAAATTTCAACAGCGCCCGCCGAATGGAGCGCAGGAGGGAGTGGCTGTAGGGGACGTTGCGGCCGCCGAATGGAGCGCAGGAGTAGCCCACGAAGCAGTAGATGGTGCTCCTCCCTAGTCTCTACTCTTATCTCTATCTATACTACTCATCTTTGTTTTTTATAATATACTAGTTGTAGCTGTCAAATCAAATAATACTGCGCTGTCCGCTGCATGCCCGGCTGAACACGCCTCCTCGCCTCCATCAAACCCCTGCGTTAAACCCGCATGCAAACCGAGAAACCTACTCTGACCCACGGGAGGAAATTTGCCGATTGCCGTTGGAGAATAACATAGTCACGTCCAATCCATTTGAGTTAATTGCGTGTATGATTCTCCCTCTATAAAAAGTTAATCCATCCTTAATCTTGTATTCTAAGTACTCTGTGGGTTCCACTGTCAGTACAGTGTACATGACTTGCAGGCTGGCTACAGATTCATACAGAAAGTTAAAACGAAACAAATCCATCCTTAATCTTGTATTCTAAGTACTCTATGGGTTCCACTGCCAGTATAGTAGAGAAAGAAGTATATATTAAAAAAAATATAAAGCTAAAGTTTAGGATAGAATTCGAACTCAGGTCATCGCGCTGCGAGCATCAGGACCAGACCACAATGCTAGGTGTTCATTGCGGACAATGCAAGAGATAAACCTTTATAACAATGAGCCTGTCCGTTGCAACGGATCCAAAGTAGAATAAAACATAATCACAAATTTGAAAGAAAACAATTTAGTTTTGATATACATATCACGAAAATATCTTATGTTTCACTCCAAATATATTCTTTGGGCTGTTTTGATGAAGTAAGGGAGGAATGTGGTTGGTTTCAAGATACTAAGGGGTTTTGTGTAAACTGGAGCAGAGAATTGGGAATTGTTGCAAAAGGCCACAACTTACATCACAACCGTTAGATGCAGATCTAATGGTCAGAAATGGCGGATGGCAGACACACCATCATCACCAACTGAGTCTTTTATAGGAGTAGGAGTAGAGAAAAAATCGAGTTGGTGATGATGGTGTGCCTGCCATCTTATAATATAGACTGTCCGATCTATATCTGACGGATAGAAAGCAAACAATGACAATTTTACAAAAGATACCTGCATCTCTCTCCACAATTACAGATAAGGCCTTGCCTCGTTCATCCTTATCTCATACAACCTCATTGCTGAGCAATTAAAAAGGAAGTCTCTGGAACAATCTGGCATGGTGGCCGCTACCGGCACCGTCCATCCCCATGTCTTTGAAGGAAATATGCCCTAGAGGCAATAATAAAGTTATTATTTATTTCCTTATATCATGACAAATGTTTATTATTCATGCTAGAATTGTATTAATCGGAAACATAATACATGTGTGAATACATAGACAAACAGAGTGTAACTAGTATGCCTCTACTTGACTAGCTCGTTAATCAAAGATGGTTATGTTTCCTAACCATGAACAAAGAGTTGTTATTTGATTAACGAGGTCACATCATTAGTTGAATGATCTGATTGACATGACCCATTCCATTAGCTTAGCACCCGATCGTTTAGTATGTTGCTATTGCTTTCTTCATGACTTATACATGTTCCTATGACTATGAGATTATGCAACTCCCGTTTGCCGGAGGAACACTTTGGGTGCTACCAAACGTCACAACGTAACTGGGTGATTATAAAGGAGCATTACAGGTGTCTCCAAAGGTACATGTTGGGTTGGCGTATTTCGAGATTAGGATTTGTCACTCCGATTGTCGGAGAGGTATCTCTGGGCCCTCTCGGTAATGCACATCACATAAGCCTTGCAAGCATTACAACTAATATGTTAGTTGTGAGATGATGTATTACGGAACGAGTAAAGAGACTTGCCGGTAACGAGATTGAACTAGGTATTGGATACCGACGATCGAATCTCGGGCAAGTAACATACCGATGACAAAAGGAACAACGTATGTTGTTATGCGGTCTGACCGATAAAGATCTTCGTAGAATATGTAGGAGCCAATATGGGCATCCAGGTCCCGCTATTGGTTATTGACCGGAGACGTGTCTCGGTCATGTCTACATTGTTCTCGAACCGTAGGGTCCGCACGCTTAACGTTACGATGACAGTTATTATGAGTTTATGCATTTTGATGTACCGAAGTTAGTTCGGAGTCCTGGATGTGATCACGGACATGACGAGAGTCTCGAAATGGTCGAGACATAAAGATTGATATATTGGATGACTATATTCGGACACCGGAAGGGTTCCGGGGTAGTTTCGGATAAAACCGGAGCACCGGGGGGTTACCGGAACCCTCCGGGAGGTTAATGGGCCTCATGGGCCTAATGTGGAGAAGAGGAAGGGGCTGCTAGGGCAGGCCGTGCGCCCCCTCTCCCCCTAGTCCGAATTGGACAAGGAGGGAGGGGCGGCGCCCCCCCTTTCCTTCTCTCCCTCCACCTCTCCTAGTTGGACAAGGAACGGGGAGGGGAGTCCTACTCCCGGTAGGAGTAGGACTCCTCCTGCGCCCTCCTCTAGGCCGGCCGCACCCCCCCTTGGATCCTTTATATACGGGGGCAGGGGGCACCCTAGGACACACAAGTTGATCCACGTGATCGTTCCTTAGCCGTGTGCGGTGCCCCCTGCCATCATATTCCACCTCGGTCATATCGTTGTAGTGCTTAGGCGAAGCCCTGCGTCGGTAGAACATCATCATCGTCACCACGCCGCTGTGCTGACGGAACTCATCCCCGAAGCTTTGCTGGATCAGAGCCCAGGGAGCGTCATCGAGCTGTACGTGTGCTAAGAACTCGGAGGTGCCGGAGTAACGGTGCTTGGATCGGTCGGATCGGGAAGAAGACGTACGACTACTTCCTCTACGTTGTGTCAACGCTTCCGTTGTGATCTACAAGGGTACGTAGATCATACTCTCCCCTCTCGTTGCTATGCATCACCATGATCTTGCGTGTGCGTAGGAAATTTTTTGAAATTACTGCGTTCCCCAACAGTCTCCACCCAGTCCGACCACCAGTCACCACCACGCCCCACTCCTCCTCACCTTATCTATCATCTTTCTCGAGATATCATTATTTCGATGAAATGGTTGACATACCATTTTCCGACAAAATTCTCAAGATATCATTAGTTTTTACACATGGGATTACTCCTGCATGGGTCAATCACAATAGGTGTTTTGTAAAAAAATGCATCTTGATGTTCTATGCAATGCATGGGCATCTTGCTAATTTTTCTGCATATAATTCCAAACACCACGTAGACACGGTCTTTGACCATTTTACAACTATGTTAGTATCATTGTTAGTGGTCAACCGGTGCAAGTTATAGCCCTGGGTGTTTTAACCTTTTTTTAGTAATGATATCTGGTGATTGTTCGCCACGAGCTCAATCCTGACAAATCCCACGTAACCGTCAGATTTCCATCCGACGGTGGCCTGGTTTTAAGCCATAGTATTTAACAAAACCGCCACCCTTACACACGTACTGTAACTGCGTCGCGGGCGTTTGCAACTGCCATGTCTCCCAGTGAATGTTTGTTGGGGATTGGAGTTAGCACCGATGGCGGTTCATAGTCGTTCCACGCTCGGGCATTGAACTTTGTAACTATTTTAGATTAGAATATACTACTCCTTCAGTCCTACTCCACTACTACTCTACTCAAGCAAGTTAGGGCATAGTAGTAGGTACTGTAGGGAGTACCAGTACTGTGATCACTCAAGCAAGTTTTCTGGCATCGATATGACCCTACGCTGCTGGTATGTGTCTCGTAAGTCAAGCGACGTGTTGTAGTCATCATCACCTGTCCACTTCCCGCAACACATATTCACTTCTCCATCTTTGTCCGCACATAATCTCGTCCAATCTTCCATCCCCGCTAAGGCGCCCCCCTCGTCTGAATCCCAAGCACTAACAATGTCAGAACTAAGCAGCGTCTGCCGAAAGAGTGGCTGGAATTCGCTCCTCACAGAGGTAATCAAGCTCATTGTTTTGTGTGTGGACAATCTCAGTACCATGCCGCTCGCCGCGTGCTCGTTGGGGTTGTACCGTTTACTCAAAGCCCTCAGGCCGGAGCTTTTTAAGCCAGCTCCTTGCTTGCTGATGTCGCCTGATCTTCGGAAACGATGTGTCATGCAGCATAACGATCGTAGGGTGGTGAGCATCAACCCACTTGACTGCGATCCGATCCTCATCACGCTCAACTACATTAACGGTATGTACTGGGTCAACATGAACACGTCTTGGATGGTGCTCGTCGACGGTCGCGACAGCTGGATGCTCGTGGAGGTCTACAACCGGTGATTGATCCCCTTCCTTGGATTAACACTGCACTGCTTTGGCACCGTGGCCCAGAATACTCGAAATCTTACAGTAGCCAACATGATACCAAGTTTGATTTGCTCAAGGTTGTAATCTGCTAAGTGCCCACAAGATCTGTGAATTATAAAGACTTCGGGCTAATTGCATTCTTCAACCGCGGTCTTGCCTATCTGATAGGTCACTGCAGTAAGTGGATAAATCTGCACGTCCATCGCAGGATCATACATCCTCCATGGTTCGCTGATGCCATTGAACACAAGGGCTTCATTTACGCTGTCGACTCCTTCTATGGTTGGACGTATTGCTGGCCTACTCCAGTCATCGCTACAAACGGTTGTTATATCAGTATGTTACTTTCCTATGATATCATGATGGCTTGCTTATATTAGTGTCAACATTTACTGAAAAAATATTCATGCTCATAACATGTTGTTCTTAAGATTGACTACATTAAGAGCCCTTTTTTATTTGACTCCAACTTGATATGATGTTGTAGGCCGCCTGGTGTCCCTACCCTTCCTAATCCCATAACCTTTCAAAGAAAAGCGGCATGGCAGTTGCAGCTGGTTCCTGGCTCGATCAACAACGGCGAACGATTGATGATCGTTCACATGTACCAGGCGTGTTGTTCCACGGAATACAATCACAGTCACTGCAAGGTCTTTGAGCAGGATCCAAACTTCTCTGGGCCTTCAGGAATTTTTGACTGGAGGCTGGTAAGTAGCCTTGGTACACGCTCTCTGTTTCTCTAACTGAATTATCCGTTTAACCAGGAGATAACCGACGACAAGGATCATGATGGTAGCGCGGTTTCGTTCATCAGGAAAAACTGTGTGTACACAACGTACTGCTACCTCTTGAGCTTGCGTTGGTTTTCCCTTGAAGAGGAAAGGGTGATGCAACACAGTAGCATAAGTATTTCCCTCAGTTTTTGAGAACCAAGGTATCAATCCAGTAGGAGACTACACGCAAGTCCCTCCTACCTGCACAAACAAACAAGAACCTCACAACCAATGCGATAAAGGGGTTGTCAATCCCTTCACGGTCACTTAAGAAAGTGAGATGTGATAAAGATAATAAGATAAATATTTTTGGTATTTTTGTTGTATAGATTGGAAAATAAAGATTGCAAAATAAACAGCGACATGAATAGCTTGTTGACGGCAGAATAATATAATGGAGAATAGACCCGGGGGCCATAGGTTTCACTAGTGGCTTCTCTCAAGATAGCAAATTTTACGGTGGGTGAACAAATTACTGTCGAGCAATTGATAGAAAAGCGCATAGTTATGAGAATATCTAGGCATGATCATGTATATAGGCATCATGCCCGCGACAAGTAGACCGAAACGATTCTGCATCTACTTGTGTTACTCCACACATCGACCGCTATCCAGCATGCATCTAGAGTATTAAGTTCATAAGAACAGAGTAACACATTAGGCAAGTGACATGATGTAGAGGGATAAACTCAAGCAATATGATATAAACCCCATCTTTTTATCCTCGATGGCAACAATACAATACGTGCCTTGCTGCCCTTGCTGTCACTGGGAAAGGACACGACAAGATTAAACCCAAAGCTAAGCACTTCTCCCATTGCAAGAAAGATCAATCTAGTAGGCCAAACCAAACTGATAATTCGAAGAGACTTGCAAAGATATTTAAATCATGCATAAAAGATTTCAGAGAAGAATCAAATATTTTTCATAGATAATCTTGATCATAAACCCACAACTCGTCGGATCTCGACAAACACACCGCAAAAGGAATTACATCGAATAGATCTCCAAGAGAATCGAGGAGAACTTTGTATTGAGATCCAAAGAGAGAGAATAAGCCATCTAGCTAATAACTATGGACCCGAAGGTCCGTGGTAAACTACTCACACATCGTCGGAGAGGCTATGGTGTTGATGTAGAAGCCCTTCGTGATCGATTCCCCCTCTGACAGAGCGCTAGAAAATGCCCCAAGATGGGATCTCATGGGTACAGAAGGTTGCGGCGGTGGAAATAGGGTTTCATGGTTCTCTCGGATGTTTTTGGGGTATATGGGTATATATAGGAGGAAGAAGTGCGTTGGTGGAGCTACGAGGGGCCCACGAGGGTGGGGGGCGCGCCTCCCTGCCTCGTGGCCTCCTCGCTTCTTTCTTGACGTCCACTCCAAGTCTCCTGGATCATGTTTGTTCCAAAAATAACTCTCCCGAAGGTTTCATTCCGTTTGGATTCCGTTTGATATTCCTTTTCTGCGAAACACCAAAATAGGCAAAAAAAACAGAAATTTGCACTAGGCCTTTGGTTAGTAGGTTAGTCCCAAAAATAATATAAAAAGGTATATTAAAGCCCATTAAACATCCAAAATATATAATATAATAGCATGGAATAATCAAAAATTATAGATACGTTGGAGACGTATCAAGCATCCCCAAGCTTAATTCTGCTCGTCCTCGAGTAGGTAAATGATAAAAAAATAGAATTTTTGATGTGGAATGCTACCTAGCATAATTCTCAATGTAATTTTCTTTATTGTGGCATGAATGTTCAGATCCGAAAGATTCAAGACAAAATTTTAATATTGACATAAAAATAATAATACTTCAATCATACTAGCAAAGCAATCATGTCTTCTGAAAATAACATGGCCAAAGAGAGTTATCCCTACCAAATCATATAGTCTGGCTATGCTCCATCTTCACCACACAAAATATTTAAATCATGCACAACCCCGATGATAAGCCAAGCAATTGTTTCATACTTTTGATGTTCTCAAACTTTTTCAATCTTCACGCAATACATGAGCGTGAGCCATGGACATAGCACTATAGGTGGAATAGAATGGTGGTTGTGGAGAAGACAAAAAAGGGAAGATAGTCTCACATCAACTAGGCGTATCAACGGGCTATGGAGATGCCCATCAATACATATCAATGTGAGTGAGTAGGGATTGCCATGCAACGGATGCACTAGAGCTATAAGTGTATGAAAGCTCAAAAAAAGATTTCAGAGAAGAATCATATATTGTTCATAGATAATCTGGATCATAAACCCACAATTCATCAGATCTCGACAAACACACCACAAAAAGTATTACATCGAATAGATCTCCAAGAGAATCGAGGAGAACTTTGTATTGATATCCAAAGAGAGAGAAGAAGCCATCTAGCTAATAACTATGGACCCGAAGGTCTTTGTTAAACTACTCATACATCATCAGAGAGGCTATGGTGTTGATGTAGAAGCCCTCCATGATCGATTCCCCCTCCGGCAGAGCGCCGGAAAAGGCCCCAAGATGGGATCTCACGGGTACAGAAGGTTGCGGCGGTGGAAATAGGGTTTTGTGGTGCTCTCGGATGTTCTCGGGGTATATGGGTATATATAGGAGGAAGAAGTATGTCGGTGGAGCTGCGAGGCCCCACGAGGGTGGGGGCGCGCCAACCCCCCTGGGCATGCCTCCCTGCCTCGTGGCCTCCTCGCTTCTTTCTTGACGTCCACTCCAAGTCTCCTGGATCATGTTTGTTCCAAAAATAACTCTCCCGAACGTTTCATTCCATTTGGATTCCGTTTGATATTCCTTTTCTGCGAAACACTGAAATAGGCAAAAAAACAGCAATTTGCACAGGGCCTTTGGTTAGTAGGTTAGTCCTAAAAATAATATAAAAAGGTATATTAAAGCCCATTAAACATCCAAAACAGATAATATAATAGGATGGAACAATCAAAAATTATAGATACGTTGGAGACGTATCACGTACCATACCCTGATATGTGCCGCCACACTCTGCAGCCCAAAGAAGGAGAGAGGGTCGCAAGTATCAGACTTCGACCTGCTGGCTGGACTTTCCCCCGTCAGGCACCCATCTGGTTCAAGCCGTCAGCAGATCTCCACATCTTAATAAATAGTAACGTCTAACTGAGCCAGTTAGTTAGATGCTTACACTTAGTGTAGTAGGATCTTTATTTAGTTTGATGCATACACTTGTTCTTTTTTGGTAGCCCTTTTGTAATTATGGCTGATGTTTGGTTTGGAAGAGAGAGTTGCGTCTTTACTCTTCTGGCCTGCTTACTGCTTCTGTTGCACTCCCAGCCCTGGTTGCTGCTGCTGCTGCTGTTTTCAATGTACAATCAGTAGTATATCTCGTCTGTTGGTTGAATAATTGTGTTGTTATAACGACAAACACAATGTTTTGGAATTCGTTGCATGGTCCGATCCTTTAGTGCCCCGTATCGTACGTAGCGCATACTATTTTTGGTATGTAACACACTTTCCACTTGTTGATAACATGTAGCCCACTGATGAAGGCCCAATAGAGGAGCCCATAATTAACTGGAAGGGAGGCTCTCACATGAATCCGATCCAGGTACATGCTCATGTTCCCCTAATCATAAATAAGTAAATAAATAAATAAAGCTAAATGCTCATGCACTAGTTCTTTAAATTCACGATTTAACAGGAGGATATTATTTCCTATGATAGTGTCGTTACATTCAGTCGATATTATTCTTAGGCAAAGATAGCGACCAGTCTTCTTTCTCCCACCATTTTCTTCCTGCAACCAACGGACCCATGCAAATCGTAGACAACATTGTAAATAGTCCCGGTCCATTTTTATTTTTCAATAAGAATGTCCAACCCAGCCTAGAACATTGGCGACAACACTTTATCCCGACGAATCACAAGAAAACATCTTCCATTGGGGTGCAGCTGGATCCGAAGGTCGATGCCGCATTACGCGCGTTCTTGCATGAGAATTGGGACATCTTCGCCTGGCACCCCTTAGATATGCCAGGAATCCCATGCTCCCTGGCCAAACATAGTGTCAATATACTGAAGGGATACAAGCCGGTCAGGAAAACGCTCCGGCGATTTTTTGAACCCAAATAACAGGCTATGGGCGAGGAGCTGGCCAAACTACTCGAAGCCGGGTTTATCAAAGAGATCAAACATCCGGACTGGCTAGCAAACCTGGTCATGGTACCAAAGAAGGATAAATACTGGCGCTTGTGTGTCGATTTCAAAGACCTTAACAAGGCCTGCCCTAAGGACCTCTTCCCACTACCTCACATCGACCAGATTATCGATGCAACCGCGAGACACGATTGACTCTGTTTCCTCGACACATACTCCGGATACCATCAAATTAAGATGAAGGAATCTGACCAAGCCACAACGGCATTCATCACCCTGTATGGGCCTTTCTGCTTCAACACAATGCCTTTCAGGTTCAAAAACGTCGGCGCCACTTACCAACGCATGATTCAAACGTGCCTGGAAAAACAAATCGGCAAGACTGTGGAGGCACATGTAGATGACGTAGTCATCAAAACTAAGCATGTTGAATCATTGGTAGACGACTTACGCCTCACATTCGACAACCTCCGAACATATGACATAAGGCTCAATCCGGAAAAGTGTGTTTTCTGTGTTCCCGCCGGCAAACTACTCGGGGTTATTGTCTCCAATAGGGGAATCAGAGCAAACCCAGTAAAATTCGAGCCTTGTCACAATTGTCAACACCAACCGACCTCAAGCAGGTCCAAAAACTAGCCGGGTGCGTGGCAGCCTTGAGCCGCTTTATCTCCAGATTAGGAGAAAATGCGTTGCCACTGTATCGCCTGCTCCGACGCACCGACCACTTTGTGTGGATGGATGCTGCAACAGCCGGGCTGGAGGAAATAAAAACTTTGCTAGCAAGCAACCCCATCCTGGCCGCACCAAACATCGGTGAACCAATGCTGCTTTACATATCGGCAACTCACCAGGTGGTGAGTGCGGTGCTCGTCGTCGAACAAGAAGAGGAAGGACATAAATTCCCACTCCAGAAACCAGTATATTACATATTGACGGTCCTCACACCATGCAAATCCCGATAACCCGCATTATCAGAAGATAGCATATGCCGTCTTTATGGCATCCCGCAAGCTACAACACTACTTCCAAGAATGCTCAATCACGGTGGCTTCCGAAGTACCACTCAATGATATTATAAACAACCGGGACGCCACCGGCAGGATTGCCAAATGGGCCATTGAGCTCCTACCATTTGAAATAACGTACAAACCACGCCAAGCCATTAAATCTCATGTGTTGGATGACTTCGTCGCCGAATGGACTGAGGTCGAACTCCCTAAATTGTACGACACGTGTTCCAATTGGGTGATGCACTTTGATGACTCTAAAATGTTAGCCGGACTGGGGGCTGGTGTCGTCTTGACATCCCCCACAGGAGACACAATTCGTTACGTGGTCCAAATATTGTATACAGACTCTAACAATGCAGCCGAATACGAGGCCCTATTGCATGGTCTCCGGATGGTTGTCTCCATGGGCATACAACACCTTGAGGTGCGCGGGGATTCCAACCTTGCAATATCCCAAATAAATGGAGACTTTGACGCAAAAGATCCGAAGATGGCGGCTTACCGCAACGTCGTACTCCAAATATCAGCTCAATTTGAGGGCCTCGAGTTTCATCACGTGGCTCAAGAGAGTAATCAAGCCGCGGACATCCTTGCTCGCATGGGCGCTAAATGCGACCTCGTCCCACCTAACACCTTTCTGGAAAGGCTCTTCAAGCCATCCGTGGTGTGGCAAGACGAGAACGGGAGCACCGACCCAGAGCCGATCATACCCCCCGATTACGAACACAGTACCGATATCATCGGGGGCTCAGGCACTGAAATAACACCATCGGCCCATGAAATTATGGCTGTAATTCCCCCATGGACCGAGCCTTTCCTTGCTTACCTCACTAGGAATGATCTCCCTTGTAACACCCCGGATACAACATTCCATATTTGTAACTCCGACTCTTGCCATTTTCGGCCACGTGATCTAATATTCCCTTCGTGGTTGGGTTTTTGTCTTTCGTTTTGATTTTTGTTCATGTCATGCATTTTATATCATGTCATCATGTGCATCGCATTTGCATTCGTGTTCGTCTCATGCATTCGAGCATTTTCCCCGTTGTCCGTTTCGCAATCCGACACTCCCACATGCACCGGCGCACCCCTCTTGTCTCTTTTCGTGAGCGGGGGAAAAACGTACTCGGATTGGGTCGAAATTTGTCAAGTGGCCTTGGTACACCACCGGTAGAACGCTTATCAAATTTCGTTCCATTTGGAGGCTATTTGATGCCCCAACGGTTAACCGGGTAACCGCGAAAGCCTCTTTGTGTTGCAGCCCAACACCCCTTCAAAACAGCCCAATAACCCATCTAAACCATCTCCATGTTCTCCGTCGTCGGATAACGAATGTGTGGGCGAAAATCGCACCTCATTTGGACACTCCTACCTCCATCTACCTATAAATATTTGCCCCTCCCCGAAATTTTCACGGAGATGAAACCCAAGAAATCTTCCCCGCCGCCACCAGACATGTCCGCCGCCGCCGGACGCGTCCGCGCTGACGGCGGACCAACTGGAGGCCGTCACCTCTCCCCTTGCCGGCCTCTCTCTCCTCCCCTCCCTGCCAGGCCCGCCGGGCCCAGATCGGGCCCGCGGGGTCCATCCCGCCGTCACCGCGGCCCGAGCGCACGCGCCACTCACGCCTCCCTCCGCCCGCATCCGTCTCCGGCGACCGGATGCCACCGTCCGCCGCGCGCGCCGCCCCGTTCTTCGCTCGCCGGCATTGCTCCGCCGCCCGGCACCTTCCCGAGCCGCCGCCTCTGTCCACCGGCGCGACGCCGCGCGCCGCCCACGCCGAAGCTCGCCGCCGGCCGCATCCTCACTCCGCCGCCTCGCGACCCGCCGGCTGTTGCCTCCTCCTTGCCGCGCCGCCCCTCGCCGGTCTCCTCCACGACTCCGGCCGCGCCGCTTGCCGGAGTTCGTCATCATTGCCGGATCCGTCCCGGATCCCCGCCTGGATCGGATCCACCCGTCCATCCAACCAAACGCGCAAGCCCCGTCCCGAATCTCTTCATCCCGCACCACCTCGTCCCGTTGACTTTTCGCAGGGTATAATTTTCACTAAGTCATTTTTCCTTGATATTTGTATGCCTCCTTCATCATGCCATATCTCGGTGACCGTGGTTCCAAATCATGCATATGATATGTTGAAATGTTTGTCTTGTTGAGCTATTCATGTTAGCAACATTTCCATGCATGTTACTCTCCATTATGATGCCATTTTCATTGTTGCAAGAGTGCTATAAAATGTTAACTGCTGGTGCTTAGCAGAACATGGTGATTTGTCATTTTGGTTGCATTTGATGTGTGCATCCTATGAACATGAGGTCTACATGTGTTTTGAACTACATCATGCCATATTTACAGAGGTACAACCCTTGTATTTTTGTAATCTATGTGGTGACTAGCACAAGCATGCAAAGTAGGCTTCATAATGTTACTATTTTCAGGGACTTAGGATTTTGCTAAGCCCTTTTTCCTGTTGTTATTTTGATGCCATGTAAACTTGATACTACCATGAGATCCATGCTTATTTTGAGAGACTTCGGTGAGGATGTTTTGAACATGTGGTTATGCTCTATCCATTCATGCCCCTGGTTGAAATTATGGAGTGCTCTAGCATGTCTTTTTCTTGCTCTACTTTTGCTATATATTGTTCCTGGCAGATTGTTAACATGTTAATCAATATTGCCATGGTTGTTGCTAGTGATCCATGCATCCTATTAACTTGATCTTGCCGTGTTTAGGTTCACGAACATATTTTCTTACTGTTGGTATGCTTATGTTGTCATGCAATGCTTTGTGGTGAGTGGCATGAGCTCGCAAAGTTGCTATCACGAATCTATTGCACTTTTGCCATGCTTGTTTCAACCTGTTCTATGGTGAATTAGCCATAGCTCAGTGTTCATGTTTTGTCAAGAATCTCTTGTACATAACTGCCATATGCTTTGTTGACATGTTGGAGTGCAGTAGCTTAGTTTCTTGTTGCATTCTAAGTGCTATCATGCTGCTAATCGCAGTTTCGCATCATCCTTATATTGCTTGTCATTTGCAAATCGTGCATCCGTTTTCGATGATCCTTATATCGATTTCGACCGAAATTGGCTCATCTTTCCAGAGGCATACTTGGTTTGCCAAGTCGATGCATTGATCTTTCTTTTCCTTCCGGAGCACGCATATGCATTGCATATCATGCCATGTATTGCATCATGTTTCTTGTGCATTGCACCGTGATTGATTGTTGCTCCATTGCTTGTGTTCTTGCCTTGGGTAGAGCCGTGAGACGAGTGCGAGACCGAGGAACCTATTGAGTACGCTATCGAGGATCAAGCTTTCGATAACTCTGAGAACTTTGTAGGCAAGATGACCATACTCTCGAAATCACTTCTATATTTGCTTGCTAGTTGTTCGTTCTATCACTATGTCGCACTACCTACCACTTGTTATATCATGCCTCCCATATTGCCATGTCAAGCCTCTAATCCACCTTCCTAGCAAACTGTTGTTTGGCTATGTTACCGCTATTGCTCAGCCCCTCTTATAGCGTTGCTAGTTGCAGGTGAAGTTGAAGTTTGTTCCATGTTGGAACATGGATATGTTGGGATATCATATTATCTCTTATTTTAATTAATGCATTTATATACTTGGTAAAGGGTGGAAGGCTCGGCCTTTTGCCTGGTGTTTTGTTCCACTCTTGCCACCTTAGTTTCCGTCATACCGGTGTTATGTTCCTTGATTTTGCGTTCCTTACGCGGTTGGGTGTTATGGGAACCCCTTGACAGTTCGCCTTGAATAAAACTCCTCCAGCAAGGCCCAACCTTGGTTTTAACATTTGCCACCTAAGACTTTTTCCCTAGGGTTCCGCGGACTCAAGGGTCATCTTTATTTTAAACCCTCGGGCAAGTGCTCCTCTGAGTGTTGGTCCAAACTAGAGCACCGTGCGGGACTGTCCCTTTACATCTTGGGTTATGTTGGTACTTGTATGCTTAGCTTATCCGGTGTGCCCTGAGAACGAGATATGTGCAGCTCCTATCGGGATTTGTTGGCACAGTCGGGTGGTCTGGCTGGTCTTGTTTTACCATTGTCGAAAAGTCTTGTAACCAGGATTCTGAGACTGATCGGGTCTTTCCGGGAGAAGGAATATCCTTCGTTGACCGTGAGAGCTTGTGATAGGCTAAGTTGGGACACCCCTGCAGGGTATAAACTTTCAAGAGCCGTGCCCGCCATTATGTGGCAAATGGGAATTTGTTAATATCCGGTTGTAGAGAACTTGACACTTGACTTAATTAAAATGAATCAACTGCGCTTGTAGCCGTGATGGTCTCTTTTCGGCGGAGTCCGGGATGTGAACATGGTCTTGTGTTATGCCTGAACGTAAGTAGTTTCAGGATCACTTCCTGATCACTTCTAGCTTCTCGGCCGTTGCGCTGCTTCTCTTCTCGCTCTTATTTGCGTATGTTAGCCACCATATATGCTTAGTGCTTGTTGTAGCTCCACCCCACTACCTTCTCCTACCCATAAGCTTAAATAGTCTTCATTTCGCGGGTGTGAGATTGCTGAGTCCTCGTGACTCACGGTTAGTTTCAAATAGTTGTAGGTGCTGAGGATACCAGTGCAGGTGATGCTACCAAACTCAAGTGGGAGTTCGAAGTGGATCTGGGTCCTTACTACGTTTCGTTTCCTGATGATTAGTAGTGGAGCCCAGTTGGGACGATTGGGGATCTTGCATTTGGGGTTGTCTTCCTTTTTTCTGGCCGTAGTCTGTCTTTGAGTGTATTTGGATGATGTATGAATTATTTATGTATTGTGTGAAGTGGCGATTGTAAGCCAACTCCTTATCCCTTTCTTATTTAGTACATGGGATTGTGTGAGGATTACCCCTCTTGCGGCAAAACTACCATGCGGCTATGCCTCTAAGTCGTGCCCCAACATGTGGGAGATATAGCCGCATTGTGGGTGTTACAAGTTGGTAATCAGATCCATCCCCGACTTAGGAGCCCCTGCTTGATCGAATCGCTGACGTTGTTGAGTCTAGAATAAAATGTTTTGAGTCTTAGGATTATATATATCGGAGAGTAGGATTCTTTTTACTTCTCAGTCCCTTCGTCGCTCTGGTGAGGCCTCCTGACATATAAGTTTTGACTTCCCTCTCCTCAAATTTCATGAATTTTTTTTAGGATCATGCGGGTATCTTGGAATCGTTCCGATAGTCTTGTGAAAAGAACATTGTTCTTGGTGCCTCCTGACATTTAGGGGTTGTGGCAGTGTCCCGGGAAGTTGAGCTCTGAGGTGTTGTCGTCACAATTTTATCGTTGCAGTTCTAGAATACCTGAGTTCGCCGACATCGAAAAATCTCTTTTATGTAGTTGTTGGTGAGATAACCTCGACACCACCCAGTACTAGGGAGAGAGTTCGGGAGTACTGCCATAACTCGTATAACGGATGCTTTTCAAAGGTTGAGGTACACGATTTCCGAAGGTTTCTTGGTTATGTGTTGGATGGATACAGCTGGATGTAGGGATTGTTAGTTTGGGTGATATATTATGCTTTCCCTGTATCCCCAACACCTGATTTCATAACCAGAAAGTTTCAGGAGTTTATAAGTGGGAATTCAAGTATCTCATAGGATACCTTTCCAACAGACACATGATACGATATGGGGTCTATCATATGTTTGTTCCAATCCTTTGTTTTGTTTTGAGTTGTGGTATTCGAGTTGCTTCTATGTCAAATATTGATTCCATACCGTTCCTAAGCGGTGTTCTCATATTCCTATGTGAATACTAACCCTTCTTATTTATCGAGATTGTCATCTCAATTCTATTTCCAACCGGTGTGTTTCTCTTCGAGATGATCCCATCATTTTTCAACATCCACAAGATCAACTCTAAGTTTTCTCGATGGTATCCATTCCATCTTCCCAAGTTGCCTTTGTTTTCCCACCCTCCCACCCTTTTTCTTCAAGGAATCAGATGTCTTAATCAAGTATCCATTTTATTCATGTGAAGTCTCTTCATTCTTTTCAATCAATGTTCTTACCCGGTGGTTCTCATGAAGATTCTCTACAAGTTCATCATTCTTCATTCTTCTTCTTTTCTCGTGGATTCAATTCAAGCTTCGGTGTTGAGTACATTCCTTTCATTTGTCCAATGCTTTCTCATGCTGGTGCACCTCTCAACCATCCAGTTCTCGCCATTCATTTGTTCTGGAGTACTGAAGATATCTCAGGAGATTCGTGTTTTCCACTCTGCATTCGTTCAAGCTCTTTCAAGGATGTTATCTCATTCAAGCCATTTAATTCAACCGGTGCAATCTCGCTTTAAAAGTTGTTCAACGGTGTATCTTTTGAGTGGGCCCTAACCCACAGGTCTTTTCCCAGGATCTTACCTGACTCTTCTATTTTCTCAGAGCTATTCTCATATTCATTTCAAAGTTTGACATAAGAAAGAGTTATCATCAGTCAAATGTCTTTCTCCAAGATCTTTCAAATTCTTTTCATTGTCGATTCAACCTTTATATTCTGCATTATTCCGGAGTGCCTCAACAATTCTTGGTGGTGTGTCTCATCGTCATTCTCGGATTTTGAAGACCGAAGAAGAGTTTCTCTTAAATCTTGGTCCATTCTCATGAAGATATATGGTTCTAGCGTCATGCCATCCTCTCATAATTGTTTTCGATTTTGAGAATTCTTTTCAACCATTTGGAGCAATCCAGGAGTCTTTTCAGTTTCATTCTCCGGAGCCCGTCATCTCAGAATTATTCATTCAAGCTTTCAGCTCTCGTTCTCCAAATCATACCGGTGCATCATTTAAGTATCCTCTAATCAGCTTGTGATCTCTTCATTCTCATGTATCTAAATTCCCTCAAGTATCATCATTCGTTTTCCAATTCTTCCCGGTGAATTGTGCCTTTGCTAATTTCATTTTCAATTCTTACGGTGGTTCGTACAAGATTTCTCTTCCTTCGTTATCACATCAATTTATTCGTTGTTTCAATCATACCGGTGGTTCGTTGAAGACCTTCTCAAGTTTAAGCTATATCTCTCTTAATACTTTCTACGACAATAAGTAGTATGCCAAACCCGTTGCTTGTCATCAATCTAAATTAGTGAAATATAAGCATAACTTAATTCTTATTCTTGTTTTATCCAAGTGATTAATTACTTATTCCGGAGGTTCATCAAAATTCTTGATTTCATTTGTTTATCTTTCTTTCCGGAGTTCCAAGTTTTTCTCAATTATATCATCGCGAAGCTCCATTTAATCAATGCAAGGATTCATCTTATTCTTTTCAAGCTTCTTTTCCTTGCAACCTTCTTTTTATCTATCCGGAGTTCTTCGAGAGTTTATTCATGGTGGCTCGTCAAGGAGTCTGTTCATTCTTCAATTGTTCTTCAAGATCTCTCCTTAAGTTATGATCTGCCAAGCTATACTCTGAAATAAACATGTTGTTCAACACATGTCTTGTTTTGAGGAGTTCAAGTATTCTTCATCTTGCGTTTCAAAGTTCAATCCCTTCTCCCTTATCTTTTGAGGTGGTATTATGTCATTCTTGATAATTTCCCTTCGTGTTTCATGATTCACAAGTTATCAAGAATGAGGTATTCTAAATCCATTAATCTCTTCGTTGGGGTTATCTTGGGTCATATTTCACCTAAATCTTTCCCTAAGGATTGTTGCTATTTATGGTGCTTATAAATGACCCAAGTTCTTCATTTATCCTCCCGGTGAAATTAGTTTCTAGTCTCCTTGTTGAAATCAGTCCAAATCTATTGTTTCCGTTAGTGGCAGAATTTCACCTCATAATTTTGAGGCGTTTTCCATAGGCCCACTACAAGCTTATTCTTTTGTTATTGATTTTCCAACAACTCCGTTCAACCCTTCTTCGTAAGGATGATTTTCCAATTTATTTGGGGGAGAGGATGTTTTCTCTTCTCCGTTCTTTTCGTTCCTTTCTTTCATTTCTTCAGGAGGCATTGTGATGTTGCTCTCTTCACTCATCATCTCGAGTTGTTAGGATCGTGTTATTTTCATGCTTATCCATTTAACCGGAGTGTTGTGTCCTCTGCTCAAATTCTTTTCATCTTATCAAGTCTTGCATCTCTTTTCAACCGGAGTGCTATCCGAATTTGTTCTTCCTTGTTCCTCTTTCCTAATGGAGTGTTTTCAACTTCGATCATCTCCGTTGTGTTCTTTTCTCGAAATGGTTTAACCTCTCAAGGTTCGTGGTTTCACTCATTTTTTGAAGAAGCAACTTAGTTTACCTCTCCTCTTCCTTTTCTGTTTTCCCTCCGGTGCCATCCTAGATCTCGGGACGAGATCCTCTTGCAGTGGAGTGTTGTAACACCCCGGATACAACATTCCATATTTCTAACTCCGACTCTTGCCATTTTCGGCCACGTCATCTGATATTCCCTTTGTGGTTAGGTTTTTTTCTTTCGTTTTGATTTTTGTTCATGTCATGCATTTCATATCATATCATCATGTGCATCGCATTTGCATTCATGTTCGTCTCATGCATTCGAGCATTTTCCCCATTTTCCGTTTCGCAATCCGACACTCCCACATGCACCGGCGCACCCCTCTTGTCTCTTTTCGTGAGCGGGAGAAAAACATTCTCGGAATGGGTCGAGATTTGTAAAGTGGCCTTGGTACACCACCGGTAGACCGCCTGTCAAATTTCGTTCCATTTGGAGCCCGTTTGATGCCCCAACGGTTAACCGGGTAACCGCAAAAGCCTCTTTGTGTTGCAGCCCAACACCCCTCCAAAACAGCCCAATAACCCATCTAAACCATCTCCACGTTCTCTGTCGTTGTATCACGATCGTGTGGGCAAAAATTGCACCTCATTTGGACACTCCTACCTCCATCTTCCTATAAATATGTACCCATCCCCAAAATTTTCGCGCATATGAAACCCTAGAAATCTTCCCGGCCGCCACCGGACATGTCCGCCGCCGCCAGACGCGTCCGCCCTGACGGCCGGACCAACCGGAGGCTGCCACCCGTCCCCCCGCCGGCCTCTCTCTCCTCCCCTCCGCGCCAGGCACGCCGGGCACAAATCGGGCCCGCGGGGCCCATCCCGCCGCCGCCGCGGCCCGAGCGCCCGCGCCGCTCACTCCTCCCTCCACCCGCATCCGTCTCCGGCGACCGGACGCCGCCAGCCGCCGCGCGCGCCGCCCCGTCCTTCACTCGCCGGTGTTGCTCCACCGCCCGGCGCCTTCGCGAGCTGCCGCCTCTGTCCGCCGGTGCGATGCCACGCGCCGCCCGCGCCGAAGCTCGCCACCGGCCGCGTCCTCACCCGTCGCCCGTTGCCTCCTCCTCGCCACGCCGCCCCTCGCTGGTCTCCTCCAAGACTCCGGCCATGCTGCTCGCCGGAGTTCGTCGTCGTCGCCGGATCCGTCCCGGATCCTCGCCTGGATCAGATCCACCCGTCCATTCAACCAAACGCGCAAGCCCCGTCCCGGGTCTCTTCATCCCGCACCACCTCATCCCGTTGACTTTTCGAAGGGTATAATTTTCACTAAGTCCTTTTTCCTTGATATTTGTATGCCTCCTTCATCATGCCATATCTCGGTGACCGTGGTTTCAAATCATGCATATGATATGTCAAAATGTTCGTCTTGTTGATCTCTTCATGTTACTAGCATTTCCATGCATGTCACTGTGCATTATGATGCCATTTTCATTGTTACAAGAGTGCTATAAAATGTTAACACCTGGTGCTTAGCAGAACATGGTGATTTGTCGTTTTGGTTGCATTTGATGTGTGCATTCTGTCAGCGTTCTGGGAACGGGGGTCCCCAGACTTGCCTGCCTGCGGCCCGCCGCGTGGCTAAGCCAGCAGGCCGTACGGCCCATCCTCACCAACGAAGTGCCCAAGACCCTCGCAAGGGTCCAAGCCTCGCGAGGCGGACGACGCAAGACCTCCTCTAGAGCGACCTACCTAGGCAGGCTCATGAGGAGCGGAGATATCAAGGCAAGGCGAACCTCACGAGGTTCTCGTGACGTGACCGATGACGATCGACACCAGGCGGGCGCCAGCGCGCACAGCGTCCTTGTTTCCGCTTTGGTGCAAAGGGGGGCAAGCGCAGCCGCGGAGTACCGAGGCATCAGGCAAAGGTTGCCATTTCGGTGCAACAAGACCAAGACCGAGGACTGCAAGACGGAGGTCACCGTGGAGCCCAGAACGGTGTCACCACCAGAACTTTGTGCAGGCGAAGACTACTTTTGTCAGGATAGCTTGTACTAGCTGTCCCCCATCAAATTAGCGCGCCATTGTTGGCTCCCTTCCCGCTCGATATTTGGGAAGAGGACTAGGGCCTCTATAAATAGGACTAGCCACCACAGTGGAGGGGGATCGGGGGGGGGGGGGGGGGAAGAGAGGGCTCAGCTAAAGAGAGAAGAGCTGAGCTAAAAAGAGAGACCACCTCACACACAAGCTCACCGAGCACAAGAACGCCCCAACCTCAAGAGGCCGTTCTGCCCTTGTATTGTTCATCATCAGCCCAAGAGGCAATCCACCACCACCACCACACTGGAGTAGGGTATTACACCACAACGGTGGCCCGAACCAGTATAAACATTGTGTCCTTCTGTGTTGTGAGTTCGTCGAGTTCGTCCGCGAGATCCTAGCAAGCTAGAGCGTAGATCGGTTCGAGGGAAAGACTTCGCGCGCACCCCAGTGTTCGAACCTTAAGGGTTTGCCAGGACCCCATACCCCGACATTTGGCGCGCCAGGTAGGGGTGCGCCGGAGCCTTTTCTCCGCCAATCGGCTCTCCGATGTTCACCGGCTATGGTGTCTGGCGACCCAAGAGCCGGACCCGACCGCTGGGCGGCCTGGCCGGCCCGGACGGCGCCGCCTGCCCATGAAGATCTCGACCCCGCACCCTAGGCGGCGCGGGCGTCATCGAGCTCTGCCGGGCGCAAACAGTGCGGCCAGGCATCATCCACCCTCACCCCACGGCAAGCGCGGGCCGCGGTGAGAGCAGCAAGTCACGCTGCTGCGACGGCGTCGCACTCACGGCGGGAGCAAGCGAACATGCGGGCGGCACCCACAGTGGCAAGGGAGCTGCTGCGATGCAGGCTGATGGAGAGCGGCCGATACATGCTGCTTGAGCGTGTCGCGGAGCTCTTGGACGCAGCGGCATCAGGAGCGCCACCCTTCAGCTACCGACTTCCCCCCCAGGCCAATGCAAGGTCATGCAGCGAGCCTCACCACATCTGCACGCCGTCGACTATGCCCGGGGGCTTCCCCAACATTAGCACAGCCGGCGGCGTAGGGGGTTCCACTCCCCCCATGCCGCCCTCGAGAAGCACAAGCGCAAGCGTCACCCCTCATGGCCTTGATCGGATGTCGTATTATCATCCCCAGGACGCCATCATGGGAGGAGCAACATGGAGTGTGGGGCACCACGGCATGGTGTACGAGGTGACAGCCCCGGAAGCCTACGTGCCACGCATGATGGACCAAGGGTACGCGCCAAAGGACGACATCGGCTCATTCGTTGGAGAAGACTAGAGAGAAGGGGCGCTAGGAGTCGAAGCCTTCTAAGAGCCAGCGGAGAACCACAGCGATCGCGCCGGCGACGGCAACTATTGGGTACCGCTAACCTCTCAGGAACAGGCTTATGCTAACCATGGGCTACCGATGAATCAGGTTGCAGCACCAATCGACGACCCCAGCACAGCAGCACCCGTCTCAACAAGGGAGACACGCTGGGGGCCGCCGAGAGGGAGCCAGGAGCAAGGCCCCTCCCCAAGGCACGTGAAACCAGGGGACACCCGGAGGTAGGCCCTCTACCGGGGCGGCTTCAACAACCCTTCCTCCGGCAGAGGACCCGTGGTCGCCGAGGGAACCGCTGGCGACCTCTTTCCCTCCTTTGTACCGTCCTGGTCTCCGGCCGGCTCAAAGGAGGTCAAGAGTGGCACAAGGTGGGGCCCTCGTCTAGCGATATGAAGCAAGGCCAGTACCTGTGAAGAAGGCCCGGTGCCCGTGAAGCTCGCCGCCCGTGACACTCTCATGTAATAATGAGTTGGGGCTGTACACGCCCCGAAATCTCAGGAGCGCCGGCCTCAGGCCCTGGGGCTCCCTCCCACGCCTAGTGGACAGCACTTAGCTCCGCGCTGGTGAGAAGACTTGAAGACCCGAAGACTAGACTAGGTGCCGGACGCGGCCTTTTGCTTTGGATCTCTCTTTCTGTGGCTTTGCTTTCTGGTTCTGGATTTAAGTTGAAGCTGAATTTTATCGTTGCGTGCGGGGGTGCCTTTTCTCTTTCGAGCCATTTCTCGCCTTCTGGATCTTGTTTGGTTTGGGACTCACGTCCGTCGCCTCTCCCTCGCAAACCTCCTCGCGAGCCGAACCACGCAGAGCACGTGCTAGCACTACGCCTGGTGCTCCCCCTTTCCGGGACCCCCTTCAAACGGGGCGGCAAGCCCCGTAAGATTCTCCGGAACTCATCGCCTCATGACCCAGCCCTAAACAGGCGCTGGCTAAGGTAATCTGCGTCCGAAAACTCGCCCACAGCTTCACAAATTCACGAGGACACATTTCCACATTGCGTAGGAAAGTAAAAACTGCGATTCATTTACATGAGGGGCTCCCCCTCTCAAAATGCTCTCACAAGTTTTCCTAGGGCCATGCCCGAGTTTTGCGTGCAGAATAAAACAATAGGAGAATATAGGATCAGCCAGAGATCTCGCTCGCTGCGTCATCCAGGGACGCGTCGCTCGCATCGTCAGCACCTTCGTCAGAATCGTCGTCGCCGTCAGCGACGCCCCCATCACCGTCGTTGACCACGTCGCCTTCGTCTGCGGCGACCACCGTCCTCCAAGGTGAAGGCCCTGACCAACGCGTCGACATGATCCTCTACCCAACGCGCCAAGTTGCCCCGGACGGCGATGGGCACAGGAGCAATGGCGGCATCAAAGTCGAAGTTGGGGTCGGTGTTCAGGAGGTGGCTGAAGACACGGGAGAAGGCGCGTTGAAGCAGGCCACGACCCCTCTCCTCAACAAGCTACCAAGCTCTGGCGGATTGAGCCTCCAGGCGTGTTACCACCTCGGTGAAGAAGGTCAGGTGGCTGGCGTAGTCACTCGAGTGAGGGGTCACGGGTACTCGTCGCAGATATGGCCCAGGGAGGTGTTGGCCTTGTTCCAAAGGTCTTGAAGCATAGGGCCATGCACACGCTCCAGCGTTCGGCGTTGGAGCACTTCTTCTCTGTTTTGCTGAGCGACGGCCTCGGCATCGTCAATTCGCCTCCGGAGGGAAAGAAGCTCGGCACGGACGGAGGCCAGGTCCGCCTGCGCCGTAACCAGGGCGGCGGTTGTGGCCTCAGCACGCCTCTCGGCCTCGTCCAACCTGGGCCTGAGGGTGGCGGCCCTGCCCGCGCCCTCCTGACCGGCAAGCTCCAGCCTCAAGTTGTACCTGCCCTCCAGCTCGGCGCGAACCACGACTACCCGGCGATTGATCTCTTCTTCGACTCCGGCCTCACGGGCCCCGACGACATCTTCGGCTTGAGCGACTTGACGCTCCCTCGTCTCCAGCCGCTCGAGCTCGAGGCTGCGCTCCACGGCCTCCAGGGCCAGCGCCTCCTCACGCTGCCAGATCTCCTCTTCCTCCATAGGCGTCCCCCTCATCGACGCGAGGGCGGCCCTGCACACCTCGGCTTGCTGCTCAAGGGATGCGCTCCAGGCCTGGATCTCCCACGCGTGCTCCTCCGCGGCCTCGCGGTGGCAATAGGCCTCGTGGGCTTCTTCCAAAGCTCACGAGCGGGCCTCATTGGCAACCTTGAGGGACGCCTCAGCCTTCGCGTTCTCGAGGTCGCGATAATAACGGCCAAGGTTGATGGCCACACGCAGCTTGCACCGCTCCTCCACCAACCGAAGACCTTCAGCCTCAAGACGCGAATCGACGCCGGCAAGCTCTTCATCAATGCGGTTCATCGCACCCATCGGCTCCTGGAAGAGCTCGTGGCGGACCACGCTGCGCCCGCGCTCGAGCTCGGACGCTCGCCCCATCTCGTCCTCCGCCTCAGGGGCTACGGGTGGAGCATCAAGTGGCGCGCCGTCTCCCGATTGGGGGCTGGGGGCTAGCACGGCCCCAGGCGCCGGCTGACCCTCGCGAGGGCCCCGGGCCGAGCAGGGCCCACTGCTTGAAGGTGGCTCCAGCATTGAGGCTAGCCATCCACCAACCGTGACCAAGGGAGGAGCCCTTGGCACGCCCGCTGCGCTCCAAGCAAGGCCGCGTAGGAAGGGCGGCGAAGGCACAAGCTCGGGGCGCCTTGACGATGGACCAGCTCCCGAGGCTGACCCCGCGCCGCGGGCAACCTCTGGGCCTGAAGCGCTGGAGCTTAGCGAGTGCGATGGAACGAGAGGGAGCCGCTTCTCCGGAGGTTTTGCGGCCCTAGCAGAAGGGGACCTGAGGGGGCACTCGTCAGGAAGAGAAGGCGGCACATAGAAGATCACCAAGGAGAGGTACTTACTCGTCGATGGCGATGTACTTCCGTCGCTTCAACGGTCCAAAGATGTTGCTGCCGCTGGGGGATCCCTTCCTCTTGCGGAGCTCCTCAAAGTCCACGCAAAGGCGACCGAAGCGCTAGACGTGACGGCCGGCGCGTGGCGGAGCCGAAGGAGAACCAAGAGGGATGGCTTCAGGGGAGCCGGGCTGCGGCGAACAACCCGGCTCTTTCTCTCGCTGCGACCTCCCAAGGCCGCTGAAGCCTCAACCTCGGGAGCCGCATGCCGCACCTCATCAGCGACTGGCGCCTCAGGAGAGGCGTCGCAAGCTCCCGAGGACGACGCTGCTGGATCACTACTCAGCACGTGCTCCTCAGCACCTGAGCAGCCGGCCCCCGTCGCAGCTCGCTCCCCCGCACCATCACCTGGGGTGAGCTCGTCACCGGCGGCGAAGAATGGGACCACGATGACGGGTTTCTTGCGGGGTCCCTCCAATCCAATTGGGCGCAGACCCCACTCATCAAAGGAAGGCATGGTCGCAACGAAGGTAACCTTGTTCTCGCTGCGGTTCAACGTGCAGCTCTTCCTAGGCATCTTGTCTAGCAGGGGGACACCGGATAGCACCGTGAGCACAGTTTGCCGCGGAGCAAGAGGAAGCCCCTCCTCCTGAAACCTCATGTTGTCCCGACTGTTGAGGAAGTCCCACATCGGGCGAGAATGACGCTGAAGCGGGGGAACTCGACGCCTGACGAACTCCCTCACCGCCATGGGCGCAGTCACACCAAGGTCCTTCAACCACCGCAGCCTGGCCCAGACGGGGGCAAGACAGGGACTCGTGAACCTCTAGTGACCCCAGCCGGAGTTTGGAATGGCAGGCCCCACCAAAGCTTGGAGCAGAGGTTTGAGCACACCGGCATCAACAATAACCCATCATGTGCGGAATTCGCTCGCGAATGAAGTGTAGGATCTAGAAGTAAATGTGTCTAGAGGGGGGTGATTAGACACTTAATGCAAGAGTTGCAATTTTTAAACTTTTTCGGTTTAAGTGGAGTTTAGGCACAATTTCAACACACACAATACATATCAAGCAAGCATGCAAAGAGTATATGAGCAGCGGAATATAAAGCATGCAACTTGCAAGAATGTAAAGGGAAGGGTTTGGAGAAATCAAACTCAATTGGAGACACGGATGTTTTTCCCGTGGTTCGGATAGGTGGTGCTATCCTACATCCACGTTGATGGAGACTTCAACCCACGAAGGGTAACGGTTGCGCGAGTCCACACAGGGCTCCACCCAAGGGTAACGGTTGCGCGAGTCCACACAGGGCTCCACCCACGAAGGGTCCACGAAGAAGCAACCACCCACAAAGGGTCCACGAAGAAGCAACCTTGTCTATCCCACCATGGCCATCGCCCACACAGGACTTGCCTCACTAGCGGTAGATCTTCACAAAGTAGGCGATCTCCTTGCCCTTACAAACTCCTTGGTTCAACTCCACAATCTTGTCGGAGGCTCCCAAGTGACACCTAGCCAATCTAGGAGACACCACTCTCCAAGAAGTAACAAATGGTGTGTAGGTAATGAACTCCTTGCTCTTGTGCTTCAAATGATAGTCTCCCCAACACTCAACTCTCTCTCATAGGATTTGGATTTAGTGGAAAGAAGATTTGAGTGTAAAGCAACTTGGGAAGGCTAGAGATCAAGATTCATATGGTAGGAATGGAATATCTTGGTCTCAACACATGAGTAGGTGGTTCTCTCTCAGAACATATGAGTTGGAATGGTGTGTGTGTTCTGATGGCTCTCTCATCGAATGAGAGGGAGGTGGAGGGGTATATATAGCCTCCACACAAAATCCATCCGTTACACAGTTTTCCAATCTCGGTGGGACCGAATCAATAAACTCGGTCGGACCGAAAATGTAAACCTAGTGACCGTTAGAGATTTTCATTGGGACTGACATGCAACTCGGTAGGACCGATATGGTTAGGGTTTGGGCATAACGTAATCTCGGTGAGACCGATTACACAAACTCGGTGAGACCGAATTTGGTAATTAGCTAACCAGAGAGTTGGTCAGACAAACTCGGTGGGACCAATTTGCTCTTTCGGTGAGACCGAGTGGAACTCGGTGAGACCGAAAAGTTACAAAGGGGAAACACCGAGTTTACATTGCAATCTCGGTGGGACCGATTCGCTCTTTCGGTGAGACCGAAAAGTTATGAAAGGGAAACAGAGAGTTTGCAACCTCATCTTAGTGAGACCGAGATCCCTATCGGTAGAACCGAATTGCTAGGGTTTGGCAGTGGCTAATGACGAGTGAAACTCGGTGGCGCCGGATAGGAAGAATCGGTAGGACCGAGTTTGGTTTAGGGTTTAGGTCATATGTGGAAGTGGGAAAGTAGCTGAGGATTTTGGAGCATATCATTAAGCACATGAAGCAAGAGGCTCATTAAGCAACACCTCATCCCTCCTTAATAGTATTGGCTTTTCCTATGGACTCAATGTGATCTTGGATCACTAAAATGTAAAATGAGAAGTCTTGAGCTTGAAGCTTTAGCCAATCCTTTGTCCTTAGCATCTTGAAGGAGTTCCCACAACCTTTAGTTCATGCCACTCCATTGTTGAACTTGTCTGAAACATGCTAGATAGAAACATTAGTCCAACAAGCGATATGTTGTCATCAATTATCAAAACCACCTAGGGAGCACTTGTGCTTTCAATCTCCCCCTTTTTGGTAATTGATGGCAACATACATCAAAGCTTTAGATAAAGATATAAAGAGCAGCAAGTAAAGCTTTGGAAGGACATGTAACAAGCATAGGCTCCCCCTACATGTATGCACTCATGTAAATATGAAATATAGAGACATGTGAGAGCATAACCATGACAGAGTAGGCAATGTGTTACATGCATCTTGGCCATATGCATCAGAGCAAAAGATTATCAAGGAAAATACCTTCATGCTCATGAGTCCTTCTTGCAAACAGTATGTACATAAGCAAGAACTCCTCATACTCATGATTTTGATGCATATACTTACCTTGTGGTCTTGAGTTGGCTTAGGATGGAATGAACCTGCACAAACAAGGTTAGATAACACAGGTACGTCCACTAGCCAGAGCAAACAAAAGAAACCACAAGAATACCAAGACTGGGATGACATGTAGAGAGTAAGTACAAGGTACCACATTGAATTCAACATGTCCCCAAGAATAAAGATATGCAATGAATTTGACTGATTTCTTTCCCTTAGGTGTCTTGCTCCCCTTGAATCTTACATGGGATATTGGGAGAAGATAGGAAACAGAAAATCAGAGCTGAAGGATATGAATAGAACATGTATTTCCCCCAAAAAGACATGTGGCATCTCTCCTCTTGAACATCAAGCATCTGGGATCCTTGAGTATTTTCCCTCCCTGGAAATCTCTCTCTCCCCCTTAACAACATCTGGGATCCTTGAGACTTTCTCTCCCCCTTGAGGTCTCTCTCTCCCCCTTAATACTTTCTCTCTTGTAGGTTTGGTCCTTGAGACTGTTTCTCTCCCTTGATGTGATCTCTCTCTCCTACAAGCTTTGATGTGATCTCTCTCTCCCCCTTTGACATCAATTTCCAAGAAGGTTTTTCCTGGAATCCGTTGAATAGGTTTGGTCCTTGAGATTCAGCACAAAGCAGAGGATAAAATTGTGATGCTTGTAGAGGACAAGATTCATTGAGTGGAGCTAGATCAGAAGAAATGTAGAACAAGTGGCAAACTGTTTTTCTGATTGCAAAGTCGGTGGCACCGAGTGGCATATTTCGGTGGTACCGAAAAGATTCGGTTGGACCGAAAATTGCAAGTCGGTGAAACCGAGTTTACACAGAGAAAAACACCTGTCACCTTAGCTCACTAGTCAAGTAAGATCTCACAAAGATTTGCAATGAATTAGCTGAAAGATTTGCAAGGAATTTGATGCAGAAATATGCAGAACAAAAATCAAAAAGAAAAGAGTGTAAGTTTCTAGATGAAGTTTTTTTTGTTTGAAAGAGAAGGAAACAAATATGCAAGGGACAAATGCAATAACTCAGAAAAGAACACAAGAGATCTTCATCTAGAATTGGGCGGTGACATAGTCACCTATGTTAGAGTATATTGACTTAGGAGTCAAGTGAGAACACTTGATCATAGGTCATACTCATCGTTTAAGCTCAAAATGGGGTTACCATTTTTCGTTTAAGCATCTTGATGTATTCACATCTTGTTGAGTTGCTTTGACTCATGTCTTGGAGTAAAGCTTCTCTAAGATGGAATAACATACCTTGGGTGGTGATGTGGTTCTTGCTCATGTAGTTGAACTTGTGTGGGTGCTCAAGGTTGATGTAGTTCATCAGGAGTTGGGAGCACCACTTGGAGTTTGAGTTCATCTACCTACATGGGTTAGTTCTTGCAGGGAAGAGAACTTGTGTATCCAAAAATGACAATCATGAAGCTTAATATAGAATTTGTCAAAGGATATGTTTGAATGGTTTTGTGCTTCCTTGTCTTCAACCACTATTGTGTAGAGTCTTGGTGATGTAGAGATTTCTCAAGATATGAGTGAGTCGCAATCTCATGGAATTAGATTCAACCAAGCAACATGGGTTAGACAACATGCAAGGTGCAAATATATCCAAGACATAAGATAGTTATCACAAGAGATATATCATGGATTAGTCATAAGCTCATGTCTTGCATGTATCCAATGGAGTTTCTACTCTAAGTTCGAAGCATCAATGATGTTCAATTATCCTCTCAACCTGCAAAACACTTTCTCATCAGGCGGTTTAGTGAATATATCCGCTAATTGCTTATCGATGCGAACATGCTTAAGATTGATGTCACCCTTAGCAACATGATCTCGAATGAAATGATGACGAACTTCATATGCTTAGTTCGAGAATGTTGTACAGGATTATGACCAATTTTGATAGCACTTTCATTGTCACACAGCAGTGGAACATGTTTCACAGAAATCCCATAATCTTTAAGAGTTTGGGTCATCCAAAGTAATTGAGCACAACATGAACCAGCGGCAATGTATTCTGCTTCGGCGGTGGATAAGGATACCGAGTTTTGTTTCTTGGAAGACCAAGACACAAGAGATCTACCAAGAAATTGACAAGTACCCGAAGTGGACTTTCTATCAACCTTGTCTCCGGCATAATCCGAGTCAGAATAGCCAACAAGATCAAAAGAAGACCTCTTAGGATACCAAATGCCAAAATTTGGTGTATGGATTAAATATCTCACTATCCTTTTCACAGCCTTAAGATGACAATCTTTAGGAGCAGCTTGATATCGTGCACACATGCACACACTTAGCATAATATCGGGACGTGAAGCACATAGGTATAACAATGAACCAATCATAGAGCGATAAACCTTTTGATCAACCGGTTCACCATCTTTGGTTAAATCATTATGTCCACTAGTAGGCAAGGGTGTAGACATACCTTTGCATTCTTGCATATTGAACTTCTTGACTAAGTCCTTGGTGTACTTTGTTTGAGAGACAAATGTACCTTCCTTAGTTTGCTTGATTTGCAACCCGAGAAAGAATTTGAGTTCACTCATCATAGACATCTCAAACTTCTCTGACATTAGCTTTCCAAACTTTTCACTAAAAAGAGGGTTAGTTGAACCAAATATGATATCATCAACATAAATTTGGCATACAAATAGTTCTCCATTAACCCTTTTAGTAAAAAGAGTAGAATCAATTTTACCAATTTCAAAGCCACTTGTAGTAAGGAACTTGGTCAAGCATTTATACCATGCTCTAGGAGCTTGTTTAAGACCATAAAGAGCTTTGTGAAGTTTGTAAACATGATTTGGTTTCTTAGGATTGATAAAGCTGGGAGGTTGTTTGACATAAACTTCCTCCTCTATTTCACCATTTAGAAAAGCGCTTTTAATGTCCATTTGGTACAAGGTGATATTATGGTGATTAGCATAGGCAAGTAAGATGCGAATGGACTCAAGTCTAGCAACGGGAGCATACGTCTCACCATAGTCCATACCTTCGACTTGTGTGTACCCTTGGGCGACGAGACGTGCTTTGTTGCGAACCACTTGTCCATCTTCATCTTGCTTGTTGCGGAACACCCATTTGGTACCAATGATGTTGTGGTTGTTGTCGGGCTTCTCAACCAATGTCCAAACTTGGTTTCTCTCAAAATTATGTAGCTCTTCATGCATAGCGTTTATCCAATCCGGATCTTCCAATGCTTCTTCAACCTTCATAGGTTCAATGCTAGAGATGAATGAATAGATTTCACAAAAGTTAGCTAAACGAGTTTTTGAGCGAGTGATTCTCCCGGTTTGTATATCATTGAGGATTTGTTCGACGGGATGATCTTTGCCAATTCTTGCTCGAACTCGTGAGAGCTTTTGCTTGGGTCTTTGTTGAACATCTTCTTCATCTTGTTCTTCTTCTTGGCCTTCTTCATTGTTGACGTCGTCGTTCTCTTGTCATGGTGGAGAAGGAGGTTGTTGATGTTCATCTTGATGTACTTCCTCGTTTTCTTCATCTTGGCGTGTCCCACTTGTGGATGCTTCCGTGTCGATTCTTGGTTCACCTTGTCGTGAAGTAGAGGCTTCCACTTGGACGGATGAAGTACTCTCCTTCACCTCCGTTGGACGAATTTTGCCAATGGACAAGTCTTGAATTGCTTCTGAAGGGTCTTTGTCTCCTACATCAATTGGCAATTGCTCTACTTGCGAGCCATTAGATTCATCAAACTTCACATCTACCGTCTCTTCAACCTTTCGGGTGAAATTGTTGTAGACACGGTAAGTGTGAGAGTTTGAGCCATAACCAAGTAGAAAACCTTCATGAAATTTAGGAGCAAACTTTGAACGACGATGCTTATCAAGAATGTAGCACTTTGAGCCGAATACTCGAAAGTATCCAACTTGAGGCTTGTTACTGGTGAGGAGCTCGTATGCCGTCTTGCCGAGTAGCTTGTGAAGGTATAAGCGATTTGTTGCGTGACAAGCTGTCTCAACCGCTTCTGCCCAAAAGTGCTTTGGCATCTTGTATTCATCAAGCATCGTTCTTGCCATTTCGATGAGCGTCCGGTTCTTCCTCTCAACAACTCCATTTTGTTGAGGTGTATACGTAGCCGAGAACTCGTGTGAAATCCCTTCTTCGTCAAGAAAGGTGTCCACATTTGCGTTCTTGAACTCCGTTCCGTTGTCACTCCGAACCTTCTTGATCTTCACATCAAACTGATTTTGGGCCTTCCTAGCGAAGCTTCTGAAGATCTTCTGGACCTGCGACTTGTCATTAAGAAAGAACACCCACGTAAATCTTGAAAAATCATCAACTATAACTAAACCAAAAGAATTTCCACCGAGACTCTTGTAGGCGTTGGGACCAAAAAGATCCATGTGAAGTAGCTCAAGTGGCCTCCTTGTGGTCATGATATTCTTCACAGGATGTCTTCCTCCAACCTGTTTACCTGCTTGACAAGCACTGCAAAGTCTATCCTTATCAAATATGACATCGTTAACTCCAAGGATATGATTTCCTTTAATAAGCTTGTCAAGGTTTCTCATGCCAACGTGACCTAGTCGTCTATGCCACAACCAACCTTTTGAGGATTTAGCAACAAAGCAAGTTTTAGGTTGTGCCTTTTTAGAGAAATCGACAATGTAAAGATCACCTCTACGCATACCCGTAAAGACCATTTTATGATTGTCTCGACGAAATACTTGGCAATCTACCTCAGTAAATAGGACATTCAAACCGAAATCAGCAAGTCTAGATACTGAAAGTAAGTTGTAGCCAAGAGATTCAACGAGCATGACATTTTGAATGGAACTATCATGTGAGGTGGCCACCTTACCAAGGCCAACCACTTTACCCTTTGAATTATCACCAAAGGTGACATATTTTCGAGGGCCGTCATTTTCAGCAAGCTCGCGAAACATCTCTTCATCTTCGGTCATATGATCAGTACATCCACTATCAAGAACCCATTCCTTTCGTCCTGATTCATATCCCCGAAGATTTGCCATAAGACCAAAATGTCTCATTGCATCATCAAGATCGAAGTCACTATCATCATCATCATCATAATATTCATGTTCATCATGATCTTGTGACTCATCATTTCCTAGAGAGGGTAATTCATTAGATAAATGATGATCAAAGTGGTCACTTTTATGAATTCTTATAGCTTTGAATATGATATCATTAATGATTCCAACATCTCCTTTAGCATGCTTAAGATTGGCAAGTTCAAAAAGACATTTACCAAAACTAGGATCACTAGAGTTCATCTTACTCAAGGCAATAGATTTATGGAGAATTTCATCCAAAGTTTTCAAGGAATAATCGGGAAATCGTTCCTCAAGAAATTTCCATATGGTATAGGCACAATTGTGAGTAGGCAAACTAGCAATCAAATTTTTGGGCAATCCTCTAATGATGAGCTCAATAGTTCTAAGATTGCGAATCATGTCAGTATCTTCATCTAGGGTAGGATGCAAGGGATCAATATGGGGTGCACAAGGGCTAGCAATATACTTGTTCAAATGATATTGATTGAAGATTACAAGCATCTCATTTTTCCACTCATGAAAATACTCTCCCTCAAGAATAGGCACTCTATGTCTAAGACTCCCTAATGTAGACACATCCATCTTCCTCCAATGGTGATTAAACCAAGGCAATGGAGACCAAAGCTCTGATACCACTTGTAGGATCTAGAAGTAGATGTGTCTAGAGGGGGGTGATTAGACACTTAATGCAAGAGTTGCAATTTGTAAGCTTTTTCTGTTTAAGTGGAGTTTAGGCACAATTTCAACACACACAATACATATCAAGCAAGCATGCAAAGAGTATATGAGCAGCGGAATGTAAAGCATGCGACTCGCAAGAATGTAAAGGGAAGGGTTTGGAGAAATCAAACGCAATTGGAGACACGGATGTTTTTCCCGTGGTTCAGATAGGTGGTGCTATCCTACATCCATGTTGATGGAGACTTCAACCCACGAAGGGTAACGGTTGCGCGAGTCCATACAGGGCTCCACCCAAGGGTAACGGTTGCGCGAGTCCACACAGGGCTCCACCCACGAAGAAGCAACCACCCACAAAGGGTCCACGAAGAAGCAACCTTGTCTATCCCACCATGGCCATCGCCCACACAGGACTTGCCTCACTAGCGGTAGATCTTCATGAAGTAGGCGATATCCTTGCCCTTACAAACTCCTTGGTTCAACTCCACAATCTTGTCGGAGGCTCCCAAGTGACACCTAGCCAATCTAGGAGACACCACTCTCCAAGAAGTAACAAATGGTGTGTAGGTAATGAACTCCTTGCTCTTGTGCTTCAAATGATAGTCTCCCCAACACTCAACTCTCTCTCATAGGATTTGGATTTAGTGGAAAGAAGATTTGAGTGGAAAGCAACTTGGGAAGGCTAGAGATCAAGATTCATATGGTAGGAATGGAATATCTTGGTCTCAACACAAGAGTAGGTGGTTCTCTCTTAGAACATATGAGTTGGAATGGTGTGTGTGTTCTGATGGCTCTCTCATCGAATGAGAGGGAGGTGGAGGGGTATATATAGCCTCCACACAAAATCCAACCGTTACACAGTTTTCCAATCTTGGTGGGACCGAATCAATAAACTCGGTCGGACCGAAAATGTAAACCTAGTGACCGTTAGAGATTTTCGGTGGGACTGACATGCAACTCGGTAGGACCGATATGGTTAGGGTTTGGGCATAACGTAATCTCGGTGAGACCGATTACACAAACTCGGTGAGACCAAATTTGGTAATTAGCTAACCAGAGAGTTGGTCAGACAAACTCGGTGGGACCGATTTGCTCTTTCGGTGAGACTGAGTGGAACTCGGTGAGAGCGAAAAGTTACAAAGGGGAAACACTGAGTTTACATTGCAATCTCGGTGGGACCGATTCGCTCTTTCGGTGAGACCGAAAAGTTACGAAAGGGAAATAGAGAGTTTGCAACCTCATCTCGGTGACACCGAGATCCCTATCGGTAGAACCGAATTGCTAGGGTTTGGCAGTGGCTAATGACGAGTGAAACTCGGTGACGCCGGATAGGAAGAATCGGTAGGACCGAGTTTGGCTTAGGGTTTAGGTCATATGTGGAAGTGGGAAAGTAGCTGAGGATTTTGGAGCATATCATTAAGCACATGAAGCAAGAGGCTCATTAAGCAACACCTCATCCCTCCTTAATAGTATTGGCTTTTCCTATGGACTCAATGTGATCTTGGATCACTAAAATGTAAAATGAGAAGTCTTGAGCTTGAAGCTTTAGCCAATCCTTTGTCCTTAGCATCTTGAAGGAGTTCCCACAACCTTTAGTTCATGCCACTCCATTGTTGAACTTGTCTGAAACATGCTAGATAGAAACATTAGTCCAACAAGCGATATGTTGTCATCAATTATCAAAACCACCTAGGGAGCACTTGTGCTTTCATGAAGGAAGCTCGAAGTCGATCCTCATGCCTGTCGTTGCTGCCATGGCCTGAAAGCCCACACACCCTGAGCTCTGCCGGGCACCAATGAGATGCAGCGAGAAGAAGTGGCGGAGGAGCGCCACGGAGGGGGTGATGCCCACCATGGCCTCACACACGAAGGCGAAGACGACAAGAAGGGTCACAAATTGAGGGTCGAGATAAAGCATATGAATCTGATAGTGCTCAAGCACCGCGTTGAAGAAAGCGGAGAAGGGAGGAAGCAGGCTAGCCCAGAGGGCGTCAATAAAGATCAGGATCTCGGTGACTGCCCGAGCCATGCTAGAGCGAGACGCAGGCCAGGCCGGTGTCTCTCCCCACTCATTGAAACCAGAGGCGAGCATGGGGCGCACCTTGCCCATGGCCTCGTCGTTGATCACCCGAGGCTGGCTGAGCGCCGGCTCGAAGGATGGAGGCTTAGTTAGCGAGGACAGAGGTTTCTTCCCCTTGTCGGCTTGTTTCGGCGCCATGGCGGTAAAGCGGGTGGAACACTGGTTGGACTGGGAAGGCGGAGAAGGGCGTCGAGGAAGCAGAGAGATTGGAAGATTGGAAAGCCAGGCATAGAGGGGGAGGAATAACTGTGCAAGAAGCGGGGCCGCATAGCCAGGCGGATTCAGAGGGAGCATGGGGAAGCGAAGACGCCCACGTCCAATCAACCGCCACGCGTCAACCGAGGCCGTAGGCTTTGGGGGCCCATGGCGCTTCGAGCTTGAACCTTGGCTTCACCGTGAAGCCAAGCCCGCGCGCACCTTGGGCCCGGGGCTACTATCGGCGTTCTGGGAACGGGGGTCCCCAGACTTGCCTGCCTGCGGCCCGCCGTGTGGCTAAGACAGCAGGCCGTACGGCCCATCCTCACCAATGAAGCGCCCAAGACCCTCGCGAGGGGCCAAGCCTTGCGAGGCGAATGACGCAAGACCTCCTCTGGAGCGGCCTAGCCAGGCAGTGTCATGAGGAGCGGAGATATCAAGGCAAGGCGAACCTCACGAGGTTCTCATGACGTGAGCCGTGACGATCGACACCAGGCGGGCGCCAGCGTGCACAGCGTCCTTGTTTCCTCTTGGGTGCAAAGGGGGGCAAGCGCAGCCGTGGGGTACCGAGGCATCAGGCAAAGGTTGCCATTTTGGTGCAACGAGACCAAGATCGAGGACTGCAAGACGGAGGTCACCGTGGAGCCCAGAACGACGTCACCACCAGAACTTTGTGCAGGCGAAGACTACTTTTGTCAGGATAGCTTGTACTAGTTGTCCCCCTTCAAATTAACCCTCCATTGTTGGCTCCCTTCCCGCTTGATATTTGGGAAGAGGACCAGGGCCTCTATAAATAGGACTAGCCACCATAGTGGAGGGGGGTCGGGGGGAGAAAGAGAGGGCTCAGCTAAAGAGAGAAGAGTTGAGCTAAAAAGAGAGACCACCTCACACACAAGCTCACCGAGCACAAGAACGCCTCAACCTCAGGAGGCCGTTCTGCCCTTGTATTGTTCATCATCAGCCCAAGAGGCAATCCACCACCACCACAATGGAGTAGGGTATTACACCACAACGGTGGCCCGAACCAGTATAAACCTTGTGTCCTTCTGTGTTGTGAGTTCGTCGAGTTCGTCCGTGAGATCCTAGCAAGCTAGAGCGTAGATCGGTTGGAGGGAAAGACTTCGCGCGCACCCTAGTGTTCGAACCTTAAGGGTTTGCCGGGACCCAATACCCCGACACATTCTATGAAATTATGGAACATGTGGTTATGCTCTATCCATTCATGCCCCTGGTTGAAATTATGGAGTGCTCTAGCATGTCTTTTTCTTGCTCTACTTTTGCTATATATTGTTCTTGGCAGATTGTTAACATGTTAATCAATATTGCCATGGTTGTTGCTAGTGATCCATGTATCCTATTAACTTTATCTTGACGTGTTTAGCTTCGTGAACATGTTTTCTTACTGTTGGTATGCTTATGTTGTCATGCAATGCTTTGGGATCAGTGGCATGAGCTCGCAAATTTTCTATCACGAAATTGTTTATACCATGCTCTGTTTTTCTTCTAAGTCTGAATCTGTTTATGAAACTTGCTATGTTTACATGGGTGCCATCATGTCGTCTGTGCCTTTTTGGCTCATTTTCAGTAAGGGACTTTTGTTCTATGCATTTAGTAGAATCATGTCATGCCTTTGTTTGCTATGATATGTTCTTGTAGCATGTTGTTTGCTTGCACTAAACATTGCTTCCTGATGTTGTTTTTGACATGTTAGTATTTTCTCTAAGTCTGTGAAGATGATATCTTTTGCACTTTTTCCATGCTTCTTTCAATCTGTTCTATGGTGAATTAGCCGTAGATCAGTGTTCATGTTTTGTCAAGCATCTCTTGTACATCACTGCAATATGCTTTATTGATATGTTGGAGTACAGTAGCTTAGTTTCTTGTTACATTCTAAGTGCTATCGTGCTGTTAATCGCAGTTTCGCATCATCCTTATATTGCTTGTCATTTGCAAACCATGCATCCGTTTCCGGTGATCCCTATATCGATTTCGACCGAAATCACCTCATCTTTTCAGCGGCATACTTGGTTTGCCAAGTTGATGCCTTGATCTTTCTTTCCCTTCCGGAGCACGCATATGCATTGCATATCATACCTTGCATATCATGCCATGTATTGCATCATGTTGCTTGTGCATTGCACCGTGACTGATTGTTGCTCCATTGCTTGTGTTCTTGCCTTGGGTAGATCCGGGAGACGAGTGCGAGACCGGGGAACCTGTTGAGTACGCTATCGAGGATCAAGCTTTTGGTAACTCTGAGAACTTTGCAGGCAAGATGACCATACCCTCGAAATCACTTCTATCTTTGCTTGCTAGTTGTTCGTTCTATCGCATTGTCGCGCTACCTACCACTTGTTATATCATGCCTCCCATATTGCCATGTCAAGCCTCTAACCCACCTTCCTAGCAAACCGTTGTTTGGCTATGTTACCGCTTTTGCCCAGACCCTCTTATAGCGTTGCTAGTTGTAGGTGAAGTTGAAGTTTGTTCCATGTCGGAACATGGATATGTTGGGATATCATATTATCTCTTATTTTAATTAATGCGTCTATATACTTGGTAAAGGGTGGAAGGCTCGGCCTTTTTCCTGGTGTTTTGTTCCACTCTTGCCGCCTTAGTTTCCGTCGTACCGGTGTTATGTTCCTTGATTTTGCGTTCCTTACGCGGTTGGGTGTTATGGGAACCCCTTGACAGTTTGCCTTGAATAAAACTCCTCCATCAAGGCCCAACCTTGGTTTTAACATTTGCAACCTAAGCCTTTTCCCTAGGTTTCCACGGACTCAAGGGTCATCTTTATTTTAAACCCCCGGGCTAGTGCTGCTCTGAGTGTTGGTCCAAATTAGAGCACTGTGCGGGACCGTCCCTTGGCAACTTGGGTTATGTTGGTACTTGTACGCTTAGCTTATCTGGTGTGCCCTGAGAACGAGATATGTGCAGCTCCTATCGGGATTTGTCGGCACAGTTGGGTGGTCTTGCTGGTCTTGTTTTACCATCGTCGAAAAGTCTTGTAACCGGGATTCCGAGACTGATCGGGCCTTTCCGGGAGAAGGAATATCCTTCGTTGACCGTGAGAGCTTGTGATGGGCTAAGTTGGGACACCCCTGCAGGGTCTAAACTTTCGAGAGCCGTGCCCGCGGTTATGTGGCAGATGGGAATTTGTTAATATCCGGTTGTAGAGAACTTGACACTTGACTTAATTAAAATGAATCAACCGCGCGCGTAGCTGTGATGGTCTCTTTTCGGCGGAGTCCGGGTAGTGAACACGGTCTTGTGTTATGCTTGAACGTAAGTAGTTTCAGGATCATTTCTTGATCACTTCTAGCTTCTCGACCATTGTGTTGCTTCTCTTCTCGCTCTTATTTGTGTATGTTTGCCACCATATATGCTTAGTGCTTGCTGCAGCTCCACCCCACTACCTTCTCCTACCCATAAGCTTAAATAATCTTCATCTCACAGGTGTGAGATTGCCGAGTCCTCGAGTCTCATGGATACTTTCAAACAGTTGTAGGTGCCGAGGATACCAGTGCAGGTTATGCTACCGAACTCAAGTGGGAGTTCGACAAGGATGTGGATCGTTACTACATTTGGTTTCCTGATGATCAGTAGTGGGGCTGAGTTGGGACGATCGGGGATCTAGCATTTGGGGTTGCCTTCCTTTTTTCTGGCCGTAGTCGGTCTTTGAGTGTATTTGGATGATGTATGAATTATTTATGTATTGTGTGAAGTGGTGATTGTAAGACAACTCCTTATCCCTTTCTTATTCAGTACATGGGATTGTGTGAAGATTACCCCTCTTGCGACAAAACTACCATGTGGCTATGCCTCTAAGTCGTGCCCCGGCACATGGTAGATATAGCCGCATTGTGGGCGTTACATCCCTGAGGATCAGACTGAGGCCCGTTGCATCGTTCAATGTTCGAAAGCCTACAAAGTTCATGAAGGAGAACTATACAAGAAAAGTACTACCGGGGTCCTTCAACGATGTATCTCCGAAGACGAGGGATGATAGCTCTTAGCTGAGATATATGCTGGTCTTGGCGGCCATCATGCCGCAGCCCGGGCCCTTGTAAGCAAAGCCTTCCGCACGGGTTTCTTTTGGCCCACAGCCCGGGCAGATGCACAAGACCTCATGTAGCGATGCGTTGGATGCGAGCTTTTCGCTAACCAAAGCAACATGCTGCCTATTGCCCTTCGAACAATCCCCATTACTTGGCCCTTTGCGGTTTGGGGGCTCGATATGGTCGGACCTCTTAAAGGGGGAAGCCATAAGAAGAAATGCTTGTTGGTAATGGTCGACAAGTTGACTAAGTGGATAGAAGCTAAACTAGTTAAAATGGCGGAAGCTGGACCGGTGATAGACTTCATATCCGGCGTCGTACACCGTTACGGTGTCCCACACAGTATTATTACTGACAATGGCTCTAACTTTACAGCCGACGAGGTGAAAACTTGGTGCGCCAACTTGGGCATCAAGCTTGATTATGCCTCCGTATACCACCCTCAGACAAACGGTCAGGTCGAACGGGCTAACGACATGATAATGAGCGGCATTATACCCAGACTAGTGCGATCTCTGCAATAATCAAACAAACACTGGGTCGAGGAACTCGATTCTGCACTCTGGGGGCTGCGGACCACGCCCAATCGCACGACTGGATATACACCCTTATTCATGGTGTACGGTGCAGAGGCAGTCTTACCTTGCGACATTATTCATGACTCACCTCGAGTGCGCATGTACGAAGAGAGAGAAGCCGAGCTCGATCGGCAGGACGACCTGGACGACCTTGAGGAGGAGTGCGATGTCACAAAGGCCCGTTTCGCATTCTATCAACAGCAGGCTCAGCGATACCAAAGCAGAGAAGTACGGGCAAAGACCTACAATGTTGGTGAACTAGTTTTACGCCTACCAGAAAAGAAAAAGGACAAGCTCAAGCCCAAATGGGAGGGTCCCTTCATTATAGATGAAGTTCTCACTGGAGGAGCCTATCGTCTTTGCAATGCTTCGGATAATCGTTTGGAGCCAAACTCATGGAACGCCGCAAGGCTCCGAAGATTCTACGCCTAAGTCCGCACATATACCTTTTTTCTTGTTGTGTCTTTTCTCCTTTTTACAGTTTTCCCTTTTTGCCTCGTTTCTATACGACTTCTAGTCCGTGTTCGGATAAACCGTACACCTGAAGGGTAGACATCCTGATGTGACCCGACTAGATGGCGAGTCTTTTCTTGGAACAATCTTTCACGGTACTCGACGAAGTAGAAAATTCCACAACGAACATAAGTCGTAATAGCAGACGTAGAAGATGAGTAGCAGACCGGTTCTTGGATCAAGCAATATGCAAGAAGACCAAAGAATAAAACTTGCAAACAGAAACGATAGGATCGAACCGGGCGTGCAGCAGCAACTAAATCCCTCGAGGATTAGCAAAAGAACACAGATATTTGGTGCATCCCACGCGATGCTTATTCTCTGTATTTTTAACTCCAAAAACTTCCGTCCCATACAAGGCCAAGGCCTGCCTGTTTTATAGGCAAAACTAAACCTGAACTAACCGACCTAACAAACAAGCTAAAAAGATACGGACTCTTATCTCTTTCCTATTATAACTAATCATGATTTAATTAATTAAGTATCCGTCAAGCTGATCAGAAAAATCCAAAACAAGCTAGTACTCAAGGAGCATACGTATGTTAAAGCTAAATCAACATGGTTTGGACTCCTCCACGTGCCTTGGGACTTCGGCCTTCACGTCTTGGTACTCCAGACACACACGACCAATACAAAAGAAGTTGCATGGTGTTCTGAAGGTTGGTTTGATCTCTTGCTTCTCTCGTTGTGTCGACGGCACCTCAATACAAAAACCTCCAATCTGAAGTGTACATGGAATAGCGCGGTCTATGGTCACATCATCCCCTCCCCCTTCAAAAGAAACCGTCCTCAGTTTCGAGGCAGTCATTGCAACCTTGTTCTTCAATGTGACATGTCCATCCACCTTGATTGCATTCTCAAACATCGGTCGCAGCATGCGTCGCTTCCTAGAATCCCAAAATGAATATGTATTCGTCCGACCTTCATGTGTAGCATCGTGATCATATTGCCATGGTCTCCCCAATAACAAGTGACATGCATCCATAGGCATGACATCACATATCACCATATCAGTATAATCAACAACGGAAAATTTGACACGCACCTTATGAGTAACCTTTAACTTCCATGTATGATACATCCACTCGACATGATGGGGTTGCGGGTGCTTCCATACAGGCAACCACAAAGGATCAACCAACCCTTTGCTGACTGCATTGGTGTAGCTTCCACCATCTATTATCAACTTGCAATTGGTGTTGTTGATCTTACACTCAGACTGAAAAATATTCCAGCGCTTCCCCTTATCCTCATCACGATCTTCTTGCACTCGTTGCACCATTAATGATGGGCATGCTTCCGCGGCTTCAAAACCCGCAGTAACTTTTTCATCATCTTTAGATTTCTCACTAGACGTGTCAACATTTTTTTCTCCATCACTCGCAGACATGTATCCTTCTTCTGTGAGGAGAACCCTCTTCTCATTAGGACACTCAAACTTCTTATGCCCCCTGCCACCACACCAGAAGCACACAATATCACTAGTACGGGCGTTAGAAGCACGAGACGATTCAACCTTGGATTGAGATACTTCCTTGGTAGCCAACTTAGAATCTGACTTGAAACCGCTATTACATCCACCCTCTCTCTGAAAATTATGCCGCATCGAGTTTGATAAATTATCATGATCAACACGGCGCTTGACTTGCTGCTCTGCTCGAATGGCATGGTGTAATAATCCCTGCAATCCATTATATTGTATCATATCGACACGGTCTCGTACCTCTGATTTCAGACCATGCATGAACCATGCCATTGTAGCTTCTTCTGGCTCCTCTAGCCCTGTACGAATCAGTAATGTTTCCATCTCCTTATAATACTCCTCAACACTAGAGTTACCTTGTCGAAGCTACTGCAAGCATGTGTACAAGGTCCTAGTGAAGTGCTCCGGAACGAAGCGTCTTTTCATGATACTCTTCATCTGATTCCAAGCTCCGGGCGTCCTCCTGCGCGACATAGTTGGTTCCACCATATTAAATCTTAGCCCGTGAACTCAATAGAGGCAGCATGAACCTTTTTCTCCTCGGTGTACCGTTGTCCATCAAAAATCCAATCCACTCGCATCTCCCACTCCAAATAATCATCCGGGTTGTCTTTGCCGCTAAACGACGGTATGGAAATTTTTTGTTCTTCCAATACCATCATCTTCGTAGGCGCGCCGCGGATGTTCATGTCCTCCCCCATGGTGTAGGGCACCTCCATGATGGTTATAAGCATGCCGAACAGGCTCATAATAGTTACCGGCCCCCTCAGATTTATGGTCTTAATGATCACCATTGTTGCGAACTTGTTCGCCTACCCGCTATACAGATAATTACCGATGACAACACGGTGCAGCAGACCCATCACTAGGTGGTGAACGTGGTCTCAATCGATGAAGGGCCTCAGTCAAATCAACAATCTTTTTCCTAGACTTTCCTCAACCTTGTCGATGCGCATCCCCACTAGATTCAACACATAGTCACGAGTTGCCTCCAATCCTAGCATGATAGCCAGCGCAACACTCGGATCATATGTGGGCAAGGGAAGCTCGTCTTCCGCATCTCCTTCATGTGCACCATGCACACTTGAATTTGATTTCTGTGAATTCACCATTGTAGCAACTCAAGTAGATCAACTGAAGAGAAGAGAATAAAATTGTACCGTGATCAACCTTGCTCTGAATACCACTTGATGTGACCCGACTAGATGGCGAGTCTTTTGTTGGCCCAATCTTTCACGATACTCGATGAAGTAGAAAATTCCACAATGAACATAAGTCGTAATAGCAGACGTAGAAGATGAGTAGCAGATCGGTTCTTGGATCAAGCAATATGCAAGAAGACCAAAGAATAAAACTTGCAAACGGAAACGATAGGATCGAATCGGGCATGCAGCAGCAACTAAATCCCTCGAGGATTAGCAAAAGAACTCAGATATTTGGTGCATCCCACGCGATGCTTATTCTCCGTATTTTTAACTCCAAAAACTTCCGTCCCGTACAAGGCCGAGGCATGCCTGTTTTATAGGCAAAACTAAACATGAACTAACCGATCTAACAAACAAGCTAAAAAGATACGGACTCTTATCTCTTTCCTATTCTAACTAATCATGATTTAATTAATTAAGTATCCGGCAAGCTGATCACAAAAATCCAAAACAAGCTAGTACTCAAGGAACGTACGTATGTTAAAGCTAAATCAACATGGTTTGGACTCCTCCACGTGCCTTGGGACTTCGGCCTTCACGTCCTGGTACTCCAGACACACACGACCAATACAAAAGAAGTTGCATGGTGTTCTGAAGGTTGGTTTGATCTCTTGCTTCTCTGGTTGTGTCAACAACACCTCAATACAAAAACCTCCAATCTGCAGTGTACATGGAATAACGCGGTCTATGGTCACATCACATCCTCAAATGTACTTACCCCACAGCACCTGGGGGCTTCTTTTCACAAGAAGCTTATCCTTGTTATTATTTTTCGAGCATCAAGCTCACCATATATATGTGTTATCTATCCATATAAGTATTTTCTTCACCATTATATGCACCTTTATAACTTAAGTTTTTTCCAAGCTGGGTTGCCTGGCTCCTATGCTTATGCCCTATGTTCCCGTTTATTCGGCTAGGGCATAAAGGGAGCACCTCTGCGATTGTTACAACCGGGTCATCTGGACATGTACCTCAGACGGTTGAAGCCGAAAGCTAGCATTCTTAAGGGAATGATTGGTCGGTGAGTAAAAGACGAACTGCCCTCATGGCACTACAAAACCCCAGAGTATAAACACGTACTGTGATTTTTCAGCATCACAACTTTGGTATGCACAAAGAACCACATACCAGCCCAGGGAAAGGAACCCTTAACAGAACTATTCTCTCTGGAAGATGTTTCTTACAATCAAATGTAATATAACATAACTCCCCGAATACAACTTGCCTGTTCAAGCAATGATGACCAAACTTCCTGGTTTCAGAACATACTTTGGTGTTTACCTATGGTATAGTATTCGGAAACACTCCTAACCTAGGGTTTTCGGAGGTCGAAGCAGAAAGTCTGCCATGACAATCGTTTTACAAATTCGGATGGAGACAAGTTTGTTGACAAAAGTACATTGCTACTTAGACTCAAAAACTTCTTCTTCCTCTAGACCCTCTAACAGGCTGTCTAGTTTACAATCTTGTTGGGAGAATTTGGTGGCCACCTTCACTTGGTCGTACAGCAGGCTGACCAGAATTTCCTATCCGTCGGATCCTCGTGGTTCGACCCGGGCCATATGATTGGGATCAAGTCCAGTGTACCGTGCTTTTACCATGGCCCAGGCTTCTCGAGCACCTTCTCGGCATGCCGATATCTTCCATAGCCCAAAACAACACCGAGCTCCCTTGAATAAATTCACAAGGTCCTCCATACTTCCTGGAGGAGAATCGGCTGGCCATAAAGCCTTAGCGATGCTTCTCATTGCCTTCCATGCTCGCTCATGCACCTTGGACAGCTCTTGTAGCAGATCTCCTTGAAATCCGGACACCTCTTCTTCGGGCTGCCGAGTCAACACACCTACAGGCATAAACTTGTTAGGATTCGCATCAACGAACTATAAGGACAATAAGTTAAAAGGCATACTGAATATGTGGGCTCTCAGCTTTTTGTTCTCCTTCAAGGCGTCCGCTAGTTGGGCTCGCACATCTTTCAGCTCTTCGTCGGGCTGGGTGTTGGTGTCCTACAACTTGTTCCTCTCATCCCTGGTCCGTGTCAGTACACGATGACCAGTGGCCTCTTGCCTTTCGGCATGTTCTTTGTCCGCCTGCACGGCCTTCAGTTTCTCTTCTAGTTGTGCCACCGATCCTGCCATTGTAAAATGCAATAGTGTTCATTTGCATAAACATCACTGGCACATGATTATTTTTCCACACAAAAGGAAACATTACCAGTCGGTGCCTCCCTCGACTTCTCCGGTTTGGCAGTAACAATAGCGAGCTGGGTACGAGACTTCTCCGTAAGTATCTGATTATACATCGATACTTAAAATCAGTTGCTTCAACTGTTTTTAAGTCTTGGGGGCTACTGGTATATGACTATTAGATCTACACAAAATGATCTTGCCCGCATATCCTTTGAAAGTTGGCGAGTGGCCCCGGCAAGCCCATCTCGAGCAGCCCGGATATATGCATCCGCCGAACTGAAGGCATTGAATGCCTCTTCAGTAAAATTAGGATCACGCATAGCTGCCCTCCCGCGCCGATGGCCCATGGCACTCTCCACCTCGGAGTTGGTAACGGATACATTATCCAAATCATCGGAGAGAGGACAATCCGGCATGGCACCCATATCAACTCTCGCCCTAGAGGCAGGGTCCGGGGTCGGATTGATGGACGTATGTCCGACGAGGTCTCCAGATATAGTTCGGTGAGTGCTCTTCCTGGAATATGGGGAATGAGAAAAAAAATCACAGTTCGGCATGTTCGCCGCAGGGCGTATCAAAAACTATACCTTCTTGATGAAGGTCGGAGCTTGGAAGAATCCCTGGGGCCTTTCTTTTTGAAGATCCGCCTTGTGTTGGCGTACCCTTCTTAAGGGACGATCCCGAGGCGGCGTGGCGAGATGAGCGCCGCCCCTTTTAAAACACAAGACATCCCAGTGGATGAAGCGCAGTGAGAAAACTCTTTTTGAGGAGACACCTTAAGGGTAATTATGTGGGAGGAAGGGAGAAGGTCGTGGTAATCGGCTATAATGGCCACATCTGTGTCGTCATAACTCACTTGATAGAAACCCCCCTCCTTGAGCTCTATAGATATGTCCAGATCCTCTTCGAATCCGGGATCCAGGTCCCGATTATGGTCCTTCGGCTGCGGGGCAGGGCTATAGATCTCCATGACAACTTTCCTCCATTCCTGTCAAGAAATGGTGAGGTTAAGTTCAGCTGGATACTACTCAGGAGGAGCATTAAGTAAAATTACTGGGCAAAGGCTTACCCAGCTGGGAGGATTGTACATGGAAAAGCCATCTTGGCACTTGAGGCGGGTGAGTTCCCCTTTCTCCCCCTTAAAAAGATCAGCCAGCATGGCAGCTAGGGCGGCGAAGTCATCCGGACCCTTACGTCTGCATCGTGATGCGTCGTCTTCTCCGTTGTAATGCCACATGGGGAGTCCTGTGGATTGGAGTGGTTGAATGCCCCGCATTATGGAAATCGCCGTTGCCTCAATTATGGACAGTCTAGATTGGGTGAGTGTCTTTATCTTGTCCATTAGCATCTGAACCTCCGCACTGTCTTCCTTCTCGAGGCTTCGGGGGTGGCAGCTGTGGTGCTTCTTTAACGAAGCATTCGAAAACACAGTTAGGCCTCGTCGGACTGGGTCAGGTAGAATGATGTCTTCAATATAAAACCACTCCGAGGGCCACTCTTCGGATGCGTTCTTTGGAGTGCCGGATAGGTACCCTGTCCTGGCTATACGCCACACTTCGGCGCCGTCCACCTCGAATATGGATCCCTTTTGGGAGCGAGGGACGAGGCAGAAAAGATTCCTCCATAATTCAAAATGGGCCTCACATCCTAGGAACAACTCGCAAAGAGTGACGAAGCCCGCGATGTGCAGAATGGAGCCTGGCGTAAGATTGTGCAGTTGGAGGCCATAGTACTCCAGGAGACCTCGGAGGAAAGGATGGATTGGAAATCCAATGCCTCTTAATAAAAAGGAAACGAAGCATACTCGCTCCCCTTCTGAAGGGTTTGGGAAATTTTCCGCCAGGGCTTCGCCAGTAAAGGAGGTTAATCCCGCCCGAACGGGGACTAGATCCGCAGGAGGGAGATATCCCTGCATCTGGAGCTTGGTCAGCTGGGCGTGGGATACATAACAACTCTCCCAAACACCTTTTGGTGGCCATGGGGGCGGGAAGAAGAACTGGGAGCACTGGCCTTGTTTGCGTGGTTTCTTGTGACAAGCTCTAAGGATTTTCCGCCTAGTGTGGAATGGCATCTGAGATTCAATCTCCTTAAATAGACGCCTTCCTTACACGGCCCGGGTGTTACGTGTAAAAATGCTTGGACCCTTCGTATTCGCCTGACACATGGGAGTTGGAGCGGCGATGGCGCAGAAGCCGAAGTATATAACATTTAATGTGATGCCGAAGACCGAAGACCGAAGATGTAAATCTGAATACAGTCCTTTGGTTCAGATGCTTGGAGATCTACTGAGGAGGAACCCGGCTTGCAATGCCGAAGACAATTTGTGCGACAGACACGTCGTCATTGAAGACTGGTTCGGGGGCTACTCAGGGAGTCCTGGATTACGGGGTCCTCGGACGTCCAGGCTATGCAACATGGGCCGGACTAATGGGCCGTGAAGATACAAGATAGAAGACTTGCCCCCGTGTCCAGATGGGACTCTCCTTTGTGTCGAAGGCAAGCTTGGCATGCGGAGATGAATATTCCTTTCTTTGTAAACCGACTCTGTACAACCCTAGCCCCGTCCGGTGTCTATGTAAACCGGAGGGTTTAGTCCGTAGAGGCAATCACAACCATAATCATATAGGCTAGACATCTAGGGTTTAGCCATCATGATCTCGTGGTAGATCAACTCTTGTAACCCCTATAATCATCAAAGTCAATCAAGAAGGACGTAGGGTATTACCTCCATCAAGAGGGCCCGAACCTGGGTAAACATCGTGTCCCCTGTCTCCTGTTACCATCGATCCTTGGACGCACATTTCAGGACCCCCTACCCGAGATCTGCCGGTTTTGACACCAACACTTGGATATCGTCATAATTATTTGAGGTTCTATCAATTGCCCAACAATAATTTGTTTACCCACCATTTGCTATTTTTCTCGAGAGAAGCCACCAATGAAACCTGCGGCCCCCGGGTCTTCTTTTTCATATATTTTCCTTTGCGATCTACCTTTTATTTGCTTTTATTTTCAGATCTATTAAACCCAAAACCCAAAAATACCTTGCTCCAATTTATTTTATTTGGTGTTCTATCTATCCATGTTTACAACTTTATCTCCCGTCACACGCCGTTTCTGGCGCCGTTACCCAAAAGGGATTGACAACCCCTTTAACACGTCGGATTGCGAGGTGTTGTTATTTGTGTGTAGGGGCAGTTTACGTTGTGTTGCTTGGTTCTCCTATTGGCTCAATAACCTTGGTTTCATATCTGAGGGAAATACCTACCGCCACTGTGCTGCATCATACCTTCCTCTTTGGGGAAATACGAACGTAGCTTCAAGCGACATCAGCGGCTTCCCGGCTGTTAGCGCACACGGCAGCTTCCTTGCCGAGGGCCTCAACTTTGGCCTTCTTGCCAGTACTAGGCATACCCGATCCTTCAACAGTCATGACTTCCTTATCTCTCTGCTTCTTACTGCTCTTCTTGCTCTTTTTCTGACTAGTTGATTCATCCTCATCCTCTGAATCAACATTGGTGCAATCTTCCTCTCCGGGTAACTTCCTTCCCACCTCCATCCAAGTGCACTTATCCACTACTGTGTAAAGATCCTTCTCAGTCTTGGGAAACCATACGTTCATCTACGAACGGATACAACGGTCGCGCACATTGGACTGGAAGGCGGCTATTACCGCTGTCGGATGGATATTTGGGATATTTCTATGGACTTTGCTGAATCTCTATAAATACTTACGGAGGGTTTCTCCTTCCTTCTGCTGGAGAAGTTGCAAATCACTGGGCCTGCCGGGTTCTTGATGACCGCCGGTGAAAGCGCCAATGAACTCATGGCATAGATCAGCCCATGAAGAAATGGAGTTCTCTAGTAGGTGCATCAGCCAAGACCTCACATTGGACTTGAGAGCCAAAGGCAAGTAGTTGGCGAGCACCTTCTCATCTCTTCCCCTGGCAGCCTGAGCAACGATGGTGTAGAAGCTCAGGAACTCTGCCAAGTTCAGCCTCCCATCGTACTTCTCATGTATCTCTAGCTTGAACGTGCGAACGGACGGCCAACAGACTTGCCGCAGCTCTCGTGTAAAGGCAGGCACCCGCCAACACCGAGCGCACGCTATGGTCATCCAGCTCTATAGATATGTACACGCTGCAACCGCACCCGTGGTGGGGGTGGCCAGAAGGCGGCGGTCCACCCCGGTCCAAGCGCCGTTGCTGCGGATGTGCCCGTCGGTGGGGAGAGGGGCGTAGATGGAGTGACTCCCTCACCCGTACCTTGGGGCCATGGCCATCGGGGTGCTGCTGATGTGGCTCTCCTCCGGCACCTCCTACTCCCGTGTCGGCCGAGGGGGAAGTGGTGACGGCGCCGCATGCTCCAACCACTTCCCTAGCAGCATCCGCGCCCTCGTGCGCCTCCGCACCCCCCATAGCGTTAGAGGCCGCGGGCAGCGGAGCCTTCGATGTGCATGGATGAGCTAGAGGACCGGGCTTCTTCTTAGGCACCATGGTCGATGGCGTCGCCGAAGATGAAGATGGTGGTGAAGATGATGCGCTTTGCATGCCTTTAGGTTCACGCAAGCGAGCCCCCTACCTGGCGCACGAAAAATGTCGTGGGAAACCACTACCACCTATGGGACCAGGAGGTCCCTTGCTAGTTCGGCAGGGGGGCGACGCGTTGCACAAAGAGCAGACGAGCGTGCAATAGCACGACAGAGATCACGCGGGAAATTTACCTAGGTTCAGGCCGCCGTGAGGCGTAAAACCTTACTCCTGCTTTGGTGGATTGGTGGTGGAAAATGTGGTGGTGAGCATAGTACACTTTGCCTGGCAGGGGTTGCCTTAGGGCAGCAGCGACTACGCGCGTATGGGGGTGTGAGTTTTCCAACCTTCTAATCCTTTTTACGGTTGCCATGGGCCTCCTTTTAAAGATCGAAGGGTAACCACAGTGGCAAAGTAGTCATTACACACTGATAAGATAGCAAACAGTGCTACCATACCTAACTCTGCGGGCTGACAGGGTGCATTAAATGCACCTCTTAACGTCACATCATTGGTTGCCCGACAAGGCTTGCCGGGCTATCTCGCCAGCACCGCGCCTGTTCTGTTGACACGTTGTAGGACGGGTGTCATCTGTGGGTTTCTCCTGTAGGAAATGGCTGCCATGTGTTGAATGGCTGCCGCTTAATCACTTTGCGGCTTGACACCGCACCGTTTCACGACATGGGTGGTGATGGAGTGGTTGGTGAGGTGGTTCTGCCTTCATGAGCCCCGGCAGGCCCTGCCGGGGTGTTTTGGCTGTTTGTTTCTAGGGTGGCCTCGCCCCTTGCCGGGCTCGCCTGCCGGGCAAGGGAGGCTCTTCTCTTGACGATATCCTGCTTCTCTGGCTTGATACGGGTCCCTCTGATCTGCATGTTAGTCCTTCGAATCTCTTGGTTTCTTATGCTCTGACTTGGGCTGGAGATCTCTTGTTCCCGTGCCTATGCACAGTCTGGGCAACAGACCCAGGGTTTGTTGCACCGACAACTCCCTTCATTCCTAAATATAAGTCTTTTTAGATATTCCAATATAGACTATATATGGAGCAAAATGAGTGAATTTACACTATAAAATACGTATATCCATATGTAGTCCATATAGAAATGTCTAAAAAGATTTATATTTAGAACGGGCGGATGTTGGTATTTGCTTCCATACACGTGCACTCAGCAGTAGCAAGTGTGCCTTATATTTTTCCTGGAAGAAAATGGGTGCCTTATATTTTGACGTCACATTGTTTCATCTCACACTTTCCACAGTACATAGTTGGTCTCATGGGTCCCACCAGTATTACTCTTCACTTTACCCATTCTGTAGTCTTGTGGTCTTCTCCGTTCTTCGTTCCTCGGGGCATGTACAATGGTGCTATCTTAACAGTGCCACGTAGGATAAATGATGAGTTGGAGGAGAGAGAACTCATAAGAAAAGGCTTGTCATTTATGAGAAGACAAGATATGATCTCTTAGCATAATATGTCTCACCATGTTTTTAGGAATAGCCAGTTATTGAAGATAAGGCTAAGAGATGACACACTGTAGACAATTTTATTTGTCATCTCTAAATTACATGCAAGACTTTAGATAATACCGTCTTATCAACCATTGTACATGCCCTCACACAAGTGAGAATGTTGTTTGCCGATCCCCTTTATCCTCTCCTCTAATTCTTTCTTCTCACTCAAAATTTGATATTGTTGGATAGCTCCCATCAACTTGTTCTCTTGAGTCGCTATATTGAGGATGGTCGTCCAAACCTGAAGCCACCCCCACACCTCGTGCTTCCACAAGGTGAGATTGATGGGTAGCAGGGCCTAAGGATCTGCTGTTCCAGGGAGGATGCAAGATCATCGATCTGCATGCTAACCTTGATGTTGTTTTCCGTGCATTTGATTTGGTCGTGGATTTCATCTCCTGTAGGCCTGCAACCCTCTTGGATCTGGATATAGTATGAGGATGCTGGGGTTGTTTTCTTCCCCAAGCGCGCAAGGCACACACAACATCGCTATTTCCGCTCGAGGCAGCCGAAGACATGGCCCTAATCCTCCATAGCGGCAACATTCTTTGAGGTTGAACTGCAGGTCCTTATTTTCTGCTTTTCCTTACTCTGTAATATTTTCCCTTTTCCTTTACCTTTTCATGTGTTCGTGTCATTCAATCAATATAATTTAACTAAGGAAATGCATGATAGTGTTATTTTGGTATTTTTTTGTGAAATTTTGGAAGAACATGTGATTATCTTATTAGTGAACTATAAGTGTTGAATGAGGTACATAGTAGATACTAATAAGCTATTGAACATTTTAAAATGTAAGTATGTGTTTGACCAGACAAACCAATGCAAATTAGTATGGTGTTATATTCATTGTATCATCATGTATATTGGTTGTTGATAGTAAGTTCACATATTGGATGTAATACCGTCTTGTATTATGGGACATAGGGAGAACATATTAAGGTGTTGTGTGAGTTTCCTTATGGCCCCCACCACATTTTTCCATTCTTGGGACCGGCATTAGCAGTGTTAGGCCCCCCTACCCCTAGTAATATTTAACAAATTAAGAAACAGTTAGTACAGTTGTGATTAGCTATAGTTTAAATATTTCCTGGAGAAAAATGAATATATAATAGTTGAATATGAAATCCGGTCTGATTGCGTTGTACATATGAACTATAATTTTTACCCATGCTCTCACTATTGGTTTGCATGAAATACTTAGCTCATTTAATAAAACATCAACTATTATATTTTGTCGACGTTATGTAGTAATGAACTATTCCCAATTTTTATGTATTTTTGCAATATTTAGTGAACCAAAAATAATAGATAATAACTATATATGAAAACATGTTTGATAGCATTTCACATATGCAGTATAACAAAGTCCCAATGTCACATCTTTTATCTTCTGCAATACAGTTTTTGGCTCTTCCTATGTATTTTGCGATGTCATAAATAAATAGGCCATGAACATTTATCAAAGCATATACAGAGAGATACTGTTTTCAATTTGTTACCTCATCAGGAACTTAAGTTTTAACAAATGGTTTTCTGCTATTTCTGGAAGCAAACAGTGCCACATCTTTTTCATATTTTTTGCCAGACTTCTGTCTGTTTGTCCTCCATTGTTTTTTTGTTAGATGATTAAGGGGTTTCCTTTCTGCACATATCCTTCTCATCATTTGTTGCATTCTTGGAGGAGTGCACCTATAAAAGTAAAATTATTTTTAATATTTAAAAACCAAATTTTCACACTTGTGACAACAAAGCCATTAATCAGTGGCAACACCTTGTTATCGAACTTCTGCATAGCAGAATTTGAAGAACCTTGTGTGTCCTGCCATTTAAGTATGCCCTATAAAGAATGTACTCATATTATAATTTTATAATCCATTTAAAATATTGAAATGTGCATGTGGATACCTCTTCAACCATTTCATTTGAATGTTCCATCTCAAGTTTGTCATCAACTTCAAAACTGAAGGTCACTTTAAAATTTCCCATACACTCTTGTAGATTCCTTGAATTTAACTTCAGTCGAAATATGAGTGTTCTGCCATAAAGGTTTTGAATAACATCTGGTACTGTGTTGTTGAATCTGTCATGCTTTAATAGGGTCGATGCAAATATGTTTACTAAAATACTCTTTGCTACCTCATTAAACAGCACGAAAGTTGTTGTTTTCGGAGATTATAGTTCTTAGCATTGAATTTTCTGACCAAAAGAAGTGACAATCACTATTGTTTGTTTCTACAAAATACTTTCATTCACCATATTTGCTAAAATATCCCCCCACAACGTGATCCGGATCTTCTCGTCACTGCATGACTTTAATCATGAAAAAATGATATAAAAATTATCTATGTAATTCAAAAATAGCTATAGTAATATAATTGCTTGCTGTAGTAAAAAGGACTTCAATCTCACGGATGTTTGAAGTTTGCGAGATGCATGTCCCTTTAATTTTTTGTACTTGCTCTATTGGTTTTATTGTAGTAAGCAATCAATGACATCCGCACATAATCATATTTAAAAATCTAGTTAATCGATGCTTGTTCTTTGATATGGATTACGATCCTACCTGAGCACTGTTTATCAATATTCACCCTACTATCCAAAGTATCACCATTAGCAAATTCGAAGTGGGATTCCAAAAACTTGGATTTTCCTTCCTTCACTTCCTTCACTATTGTATCATAAACAAAACCAATTTTGAGATTGTTCTTCAAGACCTTGAAGGTCTTAATTATGTATATGAAGTCCTTTTTAATTTTTGATTTAAATTTATTGACCAGTTTGCTACCAATAGAAGCATGGATCGCGTTTCCCTACATAGAGAGAAAACATCAACAAACTTTGGAAAGGGTAAATTGAAGAGATATTATGTATGTAATAGTAGCACCTTTTTGTCTAATAAAATCATATCAGTGCTAATGAGTTCATTAGTTGATAAGTTAACTGTGTCCCAATGTCTTAAAACTTTGACTATGATTGTCCCTGTCTCGTTTCGTGTAGTTAATGCATTCAATAGTGTAGGTACCATTATCTTTTGAGGCCCGAAAAATATAAGAACAGAATGTTGATTAGTAAAATAAGTAATATAATGACATGCAAGCTTTATAAATACAAAATATTTCTGTTGCTTTTAGATTAGCACTGCCTATAGTTAGTATGATTCTAAACTTCTATAGTATGTTATCTTAACGTGAAAACGCTGGAAACAACATCCATGACATAACCCCTCTGCAGAGGAGTCTGTGAAATCATAGTAGATGAATCAATACAATTTTATTGACAATTGGTCTTATTTTTTGTTTCAGATGAGCTGTCGGCATTACGACAGGAACCCGCTATAGCATCTGGGGTTGACCAAATATGGAAACCATCTATGTATGTTTCTCTACATCTGTTTCTACACAATGAAACTTGTGAGCTAACATGTGAAATCCTTTTAGATTAGCACTGCCTACAATATAATTTACATATTATTGATCCATTAACAAGTTTGCTCTATAATAATAGGCCTAATCTATAATATGAACAACATCTGATGCACCATATACGTTTCTCTATATCTCAGCAAGCAATCCCACTTGTTTCTATAATAGTTGTAGTATGACTTTAGACTTCTATAGTATTATTATCTTAACGTGAAAACACTAGAAGCAACATCCATGGAATTAGCCTTCTGTACATTAGTAAAAAGTATGAACCTGACACCATTAAGACAGGAACCCACACCTATAGGATTCTACATAATCAACCTTCTGAGGTAACATGGAAAATACTTTTAGATGTTGACTACCTAGAGCATATTTGAACCATTATTGATCCATTAATAGGTCTAATCTATAATTTCGTGCAGATGGAACTTACTTGATGCCGTCTGATTGCTTGACGGAACTGTCATGTGGCTGTTGGAGGAAGACAATTCCGAAGTGCCATTGTTTGGAGGAAGTTGTGCTCGAAGTTTTGGTCGTCAGAGGAAGATGATGTAGAAGTTATACCTTAAAATCTAGAGGACAATGAACCCCTAAGATCATGGGAAAGGTATTATGTAGATGACTGAGTTTCTCATGGTTGCACGATGGAAAGAAAGTTTTGTTGGATGCCATCTGGACAGATATTCTGTTTGGAAAGTATTGTTGGATGCCATTCTGTTTGGAGAGATATATGATGGTTTCAATTTGTTTGGAGACACTGGACCCCTTTTTTTCTAGGATGGCCACATCGCTCATGGCATGGGCCCATCCTGTACGCGTGTGATGGCCCAACTTGTATGCGTATGCGCTTTTCTGATCCCTAGTGGGATGGTCTAACCTATTAGGCGTGCAATGGCCGTGTATTCTTTTTTTAAATGGCGTATCTGTTTTTCTGATCCCATGTGGGGTGGGGTTGTGGATGGGATCGTGAAATTGAATGTGAAGCCGTCATTGCATACTATGGACCCGTCATTGTATGGTATGGACCCACCTAGTATGAAGATCTAATGGTTATAATTTGTCATTACACTAAATTAAAGGTCAGATATTTCTAATTTTTGTGGGATTTTATAAGATATTTATCTTTATTTTGGTGAACCCATCAAGTACTTTATATATATAAATATATTAAAATCCTTGAAATCCAAAAGAGTGGGTTCATTGCTACTTAAAGTTTTCACCTCTCCAATCCCACTTTATCAATTTTTCCATCAAGATCTATAAACTTCGAATCATTGAGACGCCTTCTAGCTAAAGTTGACTCATCTCTAGTCCCACCTTTATCAACATTTATATTAGAAAATAAAGATTCAATAGAATTCACATCAATCATGTTAAGATCTTCATCATTATTTTCACGAGAAATCAAAGAACACGCTTTTACAAACCAATCTCGCTTAGCACGCATCCTAGCGGTTCTTTCTTTACGTTCATTAATAGAAATTCCCATAGCTTTTAGAGACTCATTAATATCGTGCTTGGGTGGAACAGATCTAATTTTCAAAGAATCAATCTCAAGAGAAATTCGATCCACGTTCCTAGCCAAATCATCAATCTTAAGCAATTTTTCTTCATCCATAGCATTGAAATTCTTTTGGGAACTAATAAATTCTTTAATATTGTTCTCAAGATCAGAGGGCATCTTATTATCATTTTCATAAGAATTGTTGTAGGAATTACCCAAATTATTAGAGGAATCACCATAATTATTAGAGGAATTACTAGGAAACGGCCGAGGTTTGAAATTTCCTCTATACGCGTTATTACCAAAATTGTTCCTACCAACAAAATTCACATACATAGATTCATTATTGTTTTCAATCGAAGTGTACAAAGGCATATCTTTAGGATCAATAGGAGCACTCTAACTAGCAAACAATTTCATAAGTTCATCCATCTTTCCACGCAAAACATTAATTTCTTCAATCGCGTGCACTTTTTTGATAGTAGAGGATCTTTCAGTGTGCCATTGAGAGTAATTAGCCATAATATTATCTAGGAGTTCAGTAGCTTCTCCTAATATGATTTCCATAAAAGTAACTCCTGCGGCCGAATCTAAAAGATTTCTAGAAGCAAAATTCAATTCAGCATAAAAAATTGTATGATCATCCATAAACTTAAACCATGAGTATGGCGATTTCTTATCATCAATTTCATCCTCTCCCAAGATTGTGCAACATTTTCATGATCAAGTTGCTTAAAATTCACTATATCATTCCTAAGGGCGATGATCTTAGCAGGACGTAAATATTTGGAAATAAAAGCATCTTTACACTTGTTCCATGAATCAATACTATTTTGAGGCAAAGATGAAAACCGAGTTTTAGCTCGATCTCATAGTAAGAACGGAAATAGCTTCAATTTAACAATATCATTATCCACATCTTTCTTATTTTGCATATCACACAATTCAATGAAAGTATTTAGATGGGATGCGACATCTTCACTTGGAAGGCCGGAAATTTGTTATTTCATTACAAGATTCAACAAAGCGACATTAATTTCATAAGATTCCACACTAGTGGCAGGAGCAATCGGAGTACTAATAAAATCATTGTTATTAGTATAAAATTCACACAACTTGGTATTCTCTTGAGTCATCGTGACAAAACAAGCAATCTAACACACGAGCAACCAAAAAGCGAACGAAAAGACAAACGGAAGAAGGGCGAGTAAAAAGGCAAATATTTTTGTATTTTTCTAAAAATCATTTTAGAAGTGGGGGAAAGGAAAACAAGAGGCAAATGGCAAATAATGTAATGCAAGAGATGGGAGTTTATGATGGGTACTTGGTAGGCTTGATGTAGACCTCCTCGGCAATGACACAAGAAATTCTTCCTGCTACTTCTTGAGCTTGTGTTGGTTTTTCCCTTGAAGAGGAAAGGGTGATGCAGCAAAGTAGAGATAAGTATTTCCCTCAGTTAGAGAACCAATGTATCAATCCAGTAGGAGGTACAAGCAAGTCTCCAATCTATGCACCTGCACAAACAATCAAGTACTTGCACCCAACGCGATAAATGGGTTGTCAATCCCTTCACAGTCAATTGCAAAGGTGAGATCTGATAGAGATAGGTATAAAAGATTGCTAAAACGTAAAACTAAATAAAAGTAAATAAATTGCAGCAAGGGGCTTTTTTGGTTTATAGATATGAAAATATAAGATGGAAAATAGACCTGAGGGCCATAGGTTTCACTAGAGGCTTCTCTCTTTGTAGCGACCCGATCCCAATGGACCGTAGTCTCTGTGCTTAAGTGTCGTCCCTGGATCGGTATTGCCAACTCGAGGATTTATAACAGAGTTCAACCACACACTTATTACATCGAGTGTCTCATAAAGAGTACTTATTACAATAATATGGCTGAAGGCCATCAAAATAACCGCGAAAGCTTCGAAGATAAATGAGTCCATCCAACTCTAGGGCAAAACTGAGTGCATGACAACGACCTATTGCACCTTACTCTTTGTTTGAAAATTCTGCAACATGATACGTTGCAGCTGTGTAGGTCAGCACATGGAATATGCTGGCAAGATCACACTATAGAGGAAATGATGAAATAAAAGATATAACTACATGCATATTTGGCTGGTGGAGGCTCTAAGTTTATCATTTGCATAAAGCTAATTTTTCCCTACAACAAAGGAATAGATTTTATTCAACTACTAAGTTTATGCCATTATTGAGAAGGTTCCCCCAACTCAATCCCAAAAGAATATTAATAACCCAACAAATTCATTAAGTAAAGTGACGAGATCAATCAATAATTCAAATACCAGATACTCAAGATGTCCATAACTGGGGACACAGCTAACCATGATTAGTTTATACACTCTGCAGAGGTTTGCACACTTTTCCCCACAAGACTCGATCGCATCCATGATCGAAAGACCAAGACATTGTCTTTCTGAAGCATTAACTCTTTATTATGGGTAGACAGTACCACCTACTTTCCCCTACATCTGCTAGCCTACCACTGAAAGAGGTCACACAACTTACTCAACTATACTAGAGCCCATATTGTCTTGTGGCTGCACACGGAAGTTTCTAGCATGAATAATATTATGATCGCTTTGAGCCTGGGTGGCATTCCATTGGATGATCACACGGGTACTCCGGGATATCCTAGGACAACACTGGATTCTCCAGGTGACCGCAACCATTCCACCCAGACATGTATTAAAGTAGCCACCTTCAATTTCCCTTAGTTATCATCTCTCGCAACTTGCATGAATCACAAATACCAATCCCAGTCTACGAGCATGACTAAGCAATATGAGCATAATGTATATTCCCGAGGTTGATAAAAGGATAATAGGTTCCTACCTCATCAACTACTTAACCACATGTTCCCAATCCTACTCATGCAATGTTTGAGGGTTGAAACTAATGCATAAAACTGGGTAATAAAGGGATATGATCAAACTGTAACTTGCCTTGTTGACGGTCGGAAAACCCTAGAGATTCGTAGTAGCAAGCTTCGCACTACGGAAAATCTATCGTAGGCCAACAATACCATAAATAAGCACTCAAGCATAAGAGGCAAGGGTAAAACCAAATAAAAAGGTTCTAAACAGATAGTTCAAGTGAAAAGCTTCGATTTGCAAAAAAAAATCAATCAAATCGGAGATACGGAACTCAAGTTATGATCAAAAGAAGTTCAAATTCAAATCTGTTTGAAACCAAATTTTAAACTTTCAAAAACATGTTTAAGTTGATTAGCTGAACATTGGGGATCGTAATGAAGAATATGGCGTTGGTTTCATTGGATTTGGATAAATGAGCGAAAAGATGTGATCGTTTAAAGATCAGGGACTAATCTACTAAGAAAATAATTACGAATAGGTCCCTGGCCGAAAATAAACAGAAAAAGAAAAACCTAATGAACGAACGTTCGCTACAGAAACCTAACGAACGAAAACCGTTTGCTACCGTAGACTAACAGACGAACGTCCGCTAAATAAACTAACCTAAATAATAAACCGAGTTTTAGAAAAAAACAAAATGAAAAAAACTGGGCCGGGGTCGGCGGTTTATACCGGTTCGGCCGGTTTGGGCGTCGGCGAGAAATACCGACGGCGACGGCGACGGTTGGCGGCGGCAGCGGCTAGCGGTGACTACGGCGCGGGGCGATAGCGGCGGCGATGACGAGAGGCAGCAGCGGCGGCTCGGCTTGGGGCGGCGGCGACTTGTGTCGGGGAGGGGCCAGGTCGGGCTGCTTATAAAGGCCGGGGCCGTCTTGGCTTGGAGGAGGGGCAAGGCGGCGGCGGGGTGCGCGTGCCGGACTCCGGCGAGTCCGAGTCGGGCGCGCGGAGGAAGGCGGTGCCGCTGCTGGGGCGGCTGGGCTTCGGCCTAGTCGGTCCGAAGAAGTTTTTTTAAATAACGCCGCAAAGAAAAAATACAAATAAAATAAAATTCCTAAAATTCGAGAAACAAATTTTCACCATCCCCTCCTAATATTTGGGACAATGTGAACATTTTTCTGGACTAAATGCAATTTTAAAAAATGCAACTTTTTCCCTAATTTAATAAAATGCAACTGAATAAAATTACAAATAAAAAATAAATAAAAATAATTTTATTCAAAATTAAAATTTCCAATATTTCCTTGCTGTTTTGAAGAAGTCATGTTATCTTCTCTCATTATTTATTTATTTGAAATAATTGGAAAAAATTATTTTCGAATAAAAATCTCTTTGATCCAATTTGCCAATTTTGAAAATTCAAAAATGCATTTTCGTGAAAACCTCCAACTCTCTCAATTGGTCCTTCAGTTGCTTAAGGTTCCTTGGATCAAAGTCCAAATAAAACCAATTCAAAAATGCATGAAATATGGATGCATATGATGACCTAATGAATAACATCCAAATTGAAAATTGGGATGTTACAAACCTACCCCCCTTAAGATGAATCTCGCCCTCAAGATTCGGGTTGGCTAGCAAAAAGGTGTGGGTGGTATTTCCGGAGGTCTTCTCGCTCCTAGGTGGCTTCTTTGTCAGTATGGTGGCTCCACTGAACTTTGCAAAACTTGATGACTTTGCTGTGCGTAACTCGGTTGGCGAACTCGAGAATCTTGATGGATTTCTCCTCGTAGGTTAGGTCACTCTCCAACTGAATTTCTTCCAGGGGTACTGTATCTCTCAGAGGAATATTGGCCATCTCTGCATGGCACTTCTTCAACTGGGAAACGTGAAACACATCATGAACTCCTGACAAACCTTCGGGTAACTCCAACTTGTAGGCAACTTCACGCATACGTTCCAAAACTCGGTATGGTCGTACAAATCGTGGTGCTAACTTTCCTTTGACTCCAAATCGTTTAACTCCTCGAAGTGGTGACACACGAAGATATGTTCTGTCTCCGTCTTCACAGGTTACCTCCTTGTGCTTAGTATCGACATAACTCTTCTGCCTGGACTGAGCTACCCTGAGTCTATCATGAATCAACTTGACCTTCTCCTCGGATTCTCTGATTAAATCCGGCCCGAACAATTGTCAATCTTCATCCCACATCAATGTTGTCCGGCACCTCCTTCCATACAAGGCTTCGAAAGGGGCCATCTTCAAACTAGCTTGGTAGCTGTTGTTGTATGAGAACTCTGCATAAGGAAATTTATCATCCCAACTAGATCCATAATCTAGCGCAAAAGCTCTCAACATGTCTTCCAGAATCTAGTTGACTCTCTCGGTCTGTCCATCTGTCTACAGATGAAAGGCTGTACTGAACTCTAGCCTAGTACCCAAAGTCTGGTGTAACTGATTCCAAAACTACAGACTAAGGCATAGCCTAGTGGTGGGAAGGGGTTGATGCCTTCCCACCCACCCAGGTTCAAGGCATGGTACTTGCAATTTGGGTTTGTTGCACCAATTATACTATAGGGGCCTCCCTTACAGTCTTTCTGTCAAAAATACTGATTCAAAAACTTCGAGGTAAACTGTGTTCCTCTATCTAATACAATGGTCCTCGGAACTCCATGCAGACATACGATCCTGGTCATATATATCTTGTCCAACTTCGCACTTGTATAAGTTGTTTTCACGGGGATAAAATGATCCACTTTGGTCAAGCGATCGACTACTACCTAGATGGAGTCATATCCTGATTGTGTCCTAGGTAATCCGGTGATGAAATCCATGCCAAGCTTACCCCACTTCCATTCAGGTATCGGCAAAGGCTGAAGTAATCCTGCTGGCTTCTGATGCTCTGCCTTAACTCTCTGGCATACGCCACAAACTGCTACGTACTCGGCAATATCCTTGTTCATACCTGTCCACCAGAAATGTTCCTTCCAATCCAAATACATCTTGGTGTTGCCTGGGTGAATCGAGTATGGCGAGTCATGAGCTTCCTGAAGAATTAATTTCCTGATCTCTGGACCATTTAGCACATAGATACGATCCTTAAACCATAAAGTTTCGTGTTCATCCTCACGAAAACCTTTGGCCTTTCCTTTTGTCGGCGTTCTGGGAACGGGGGTCCCTAGACTTGCCTGCCTGCGGCCTGCAGTGTGGCTCAGGCAGGGGCCCAGCATGGCCCATCTTCATCAGCCCAAGCTCAAGACCCTCGCGAGGGGCCAAGCCTCGTGGGGCGGATGACAGGAAGCTTCCTCAGAGCAGCCTCATTGGGCAGGCTCGAGAGGAGGCGGAGAGATCAAGGCAAGGGTACCCCGCGAGGAACCCGTGACGCACGCCATGACGATCAAGGCCAGGCGGGCGCCAGGCGGGCGCCAGGCGGGCGCTGGCCTGTGCAGTGTCCTTGTTTCCCCTTTGGTGCAAAGGGGGAGAGCATAGGCCAAGGCATCAGGCAAAGGTTGCCATTCCGGTGCAACAATACCAAGACCAACAGAGCGGCAGGACGGAGGTCACCGTGGAGCCCAAGACGGCGTCATCGTTAGTGCTTTTGGCAGCCGAAGACCACCTTTGGTCAGGGTAACTTGTACTACATGTTCCCCTTCAAAATGGCCAATTGTTGGCGCCCTTCCCGCTCATTATTTGGGGAGAGGCCCAGGGCCTCTATAAATAGAGCTAGCCACCACAGAAGAAAGGGCGGCCAAAGGAGGGGGAGAAATCTGGAGACACCCCGGAGAGATCTGGTAGAACCCTAGCAGAGAGAGAGAGAGGCGACCGAACTCGCCCTAGCAGTTCATCGCACCAGCTCAAGAACACCTCTCGCGAGGCTGTTCTTCCCTTGTACTGTTCATCATCAGCCCCAGAGGCAATCCACCACACCACACACTGGAGTAGGGTATTACACCACAACGGTGGCCCGAACCAGTATAAACCTCGTGCCTCTTGTGTTGTTCATCCTTTCCATCTTAGTTCGCACGAGAGGATCGGACATAGATTGGTAGGGGAGAGATCTCCGTGCGCACCCAAGTGTTCGAACCTCAAGGGTCTGCCGGAACCCGAAACCCGACATCCAGGTAGGGGGTGCGCCGGAATCCTTCTTCCGCTGTTCGCGTGTGATCTTCCGTTGTGTCCATGGCTGACGCTCGTCGGGCTCACGCCGAGCGCTGAGCTGCTCACGCCGCTCGCATCGCCCAGACGGCGCCCGTCGGCGCCCCCCCTCGTCGTTCCCCGTCGCCCGCCGCCAATGCTACCACCGGCCCGGCAGGGAACGAGCAGCAGGCCTCGTCCCAGCACCCCTCGGTGCAGCGGGATGGCCGCACCGCCACCACGTCGCTGACTCTAGCTGGCTCGTCGTCCCACGCCCGTCGTGCACCCATGGATGCGCACGCCTCACTGCTCTTGGCGCGGGAGCTCCTGCATTATCGCCCCGTCGACGACCTCTACAAGGACTAGCGCGCCCGCATCACCGAGCTCGTTAGTGCCATAGGGGGCTCCCCCTTGCGGTCCCTCTCGCTGCCTCGCCCTCCGTCCCGTGCAGGGGGCGAGGATCAGGAGGTGCCTCCGCCGCCTCCTCCCCAAGAAGGTGCGTTGGCTCCAAGGCACGCAGCCCCAGGGCGGGACCCTCCATGTCCGGCGCCTGCGCAGCAAGAAGGGAGCTGCCAAGAGATCCCACGTCCCCGGGAAGGTGCTCACGCGCTCCCAGCGCCGGCGCGCCAAGATCGCGCCCCAGCGCCTCCATGACAAAACCCCGCGTTGCTCCCAGTGGCGGCGCGTGGTGACCCGCAAGAACGAGTCCAGCACCAGCAAAGGGCGTCGGTGGCCATGGCGGGCTGCCTCGCCTTCACCCCCGAGCTGCGCGGCGTCACATGGCCAGGCAAGTTCAAGCCTGACCTCCCTCCCTGCTACGATGGCACAGCAGACCCCGCGGAGTTCCTGCAGCTCTACGAGATGGGCATCGTAGCCGCCAACGGAGATGAAAAGGTCATGGTGAATTGGTTCCCCATGGCGCTCAAGGACGGCGCCCGCACCTGGCTCCTGAACCTGGCTCCCGGCACGATCTCCTCCTGGAGCGAGATGCGCACCCGCTTCATCGCCAACTTCCAGGGCACTCGCGACCGGCCCCTGGCCATGAGCGACCTGCGCCGCATCAAGCAACAGCCAGGAGAAACCTGTAGAAGTACATCCAGTGCTTCAACTACGCTCGCCTCAAGATCCCCAAGGTGACTGAAGAAGCCACCATCTCAGCCTTCTCCGACGGCGTGCGCGACGTCAAGATGAAGGAAGAGCTAGCAATCCATGAAGACCTGTGCACATCCCTGGAGCTGTTCAACTTGGCGACCAAGTGCGCCAGGGCTGAGGAAGGGCGTCTCTCCCTCCTCGAGCTCCCGGCAGCCGACCCGGAAGAAAAGAAGCTCAAGGCCAAAGACGTGAAGCGCAAGGGGGCTGCCGTGCTAGCAGCGGAACCGGACACCAAGCGAGGCAGGGATCAGCCCGAGTCATCCAAGGGCGGACGGTACTGCGTGTACCACAACCTCCACACCCACAACACCAACGAATGTCAAGAACTCAGAGCCGTGCGAGATGGGCGAATCGGCCGACGCCCAGAGCGCAACGACAGGGGCTATGGCCGAGGAGGAGGAAGAGGTGGCGGCCGATGGGAAGACCGTGGCCTCCGCCAGGGATGGCGTGACCACCCTCGCGAGAACCACTGGCAGGACTAGCCTCGCGAGGGAGGCTGGAGGGACCAGCCTCATGAGGGCCACCCGAACGGCAACGCAGGCCTCCCTCCTCTGCCGCCTCCACCAAGGAGGAACGAAGACCAACACCAAGACGATGGGGCTAGGGGCTTCCAAGAGCCGCGTGCAATTGCTTGCATCTTGGGTGGCGCCCAGGCCCCAGCCTCACAGCGCATATTCAAGCAGTTTTCTCGCGAGGTGAATGCAGTCCTTCCCAAGCTTGAGGCCACGCGCCCTCTCAGGTGGTCTTCGTGCGTGATCACATTCAGGTTCGCAGACCAGCTCAAGTGTGCGGCAATGGCCGGAGTCCTCCCGATGCTTTGCTCCCTAGTCATCAGCAACGTGCAGGTCGCCAGGACCCTCATCGATGGCGGGGCAGGATTCAACGTCCTGTCCGTCGAGACGTTCAACAATCTCCAAGTTCCGTACGACCAGCTTTAGCCGACCAAGCCTTTCTCAGTAGTCACCGATGGTTCCACTGTTCCAATTGGGCAGGTTCGGCTTCTGGTCACCTTCGGGCAACGCAACAACTACCGCACCGAGCTCATCGACTTCAACGTCGCTCACATCCGCCTGCCGTACAACGCCATCCTCGGGTACCCAGCCCTAGCCAAGTTTATGGCAGTGACTCACCATGGTTACAATGCCCTCAAGATGCCAGGAAGCGGTGGAGTCATCACCGTACCCTGTGAAGAAAGGGACGCAGTGTGCTCGCTCGAGCATGCATTCCAAGCCGCAACAATCGAAAACCCAGATCACAGGAGCGGGAGGCCTCCCGAGGCGACCCTCAAGAAGAAGAAGACCTCACCTGGCCAGAGCCACAAGGCAGCAGGCACCTCCGGAGGTATCGCGTCAGGATTCGCGCCCGATCAGGGAGCGCCGCCCTCTCACGCATAGGAAGGCGCGCCCGGCGCCCTCCTCAGGCAGGGCTCGGGGGCTCTCTCTTGGAGAGCCGCCGACCTTGCCAAGGTCATGGGGGAGGCGCTCGGGCACCACTTGGAGGGGTGCTTTCAAGCACGCTTCCCTCAGGAAGGTACAAGTCAAAGGAGACCAAACCCTCGGGAGTTCATCGCAAGGAACACCCAAGAGCTACAAGAGTCCAGAGTCATGCGCGGCAGCCGCCTCTTACCTGCCGTGGCCCCACATCCAGGCGAGGATGGAGGACTGCGCGTCTGCGTCGACGTACCAGGGCTCAACCGAGCTGCGTCCCAGGAGCGCCTATGGCCTTCGGCCCTAGGCTGCTGTGTGGGACCACCTCACGGCTACGTTTGCATGCCCTTTGGCCTACCGAGCGCGTTCGCCGCACATCAGCGCCTATTGAGGAGCATTCTGGAGGCTCAGGAGGTCAGGCATCACGCGGTCCTGGCGGAGGTGGCGATGGTCCCCGAAGACCTGCGCGTGCCACCGGAGCCTCCCGAGGCCTCTGGGCCTGGGGGCTCATGAGGGCCGACGTCTTCACCACGCATCGCTCACTTCCTCAGCATCACTTCATCTTCAACAGCACCAGGTGACATCTTTCAGAGTTCTACTTTCAGCTAGGAGCGCCCACAGGGCTGCACCATTCCCAGGCCGCGTGGGTCCGTCCCCGCGGCATGTATCCATTTTTTTGTTCTCTTTATTTACCTTGTTGGGGGCGCCCCTCGGGCTGCATCATCCCCACACCGCTCAGGCCAGACCCAGCGGCAGTTGCTTTTCCAACATTTACCATAGGATGAAGTCGTTCTTTCACGCCTAATCTGATTCCCATAATTATAACCTACTGCTTGTCGTCATGCAAAGTTCTTGCACGTTAAAAGGGGGCGCCTGAGCATCGCGACTCATGGGCTCTTACTAGCTCTCTAGCCCTCACCCCCTGGCCTTGACCCACGGCATCGCGACCTGTCATACCAGCGGTGGCTGAGCTCGCTCGAGGGCCGGGACCTGAGGACGTAGAGCACTTGCATTCTAACAACCCTGCAGGAACACACCGATTGATAAAGGCCCAGAGCCAGGCGCAACCCGCCTCGAGGTAGGGCCTCGTGAGTCCCGCGTTGGATCACGGGTGCCCAGATACACCTTTCCTAGCCCTACCGTGCCGGCCATGTGTCAGGACGGGGCTGTACACACCCCGGGGGATCCTCCCGGAGGGGATCCCCCTCCCACGCACCAGTGGAAGCACCATGCTCCGCGCTGGCTGACGACACTACCGAGGAGCGGCTATGCCCGTAGACATACGGAAGCGCTATGCTCCGCGCTGGTGATAAACAACTGAGGGTGGCCCACAGCCGTACCAACCTCAGGGAGGCCAGAGCTCAGTGTCCAGCACCATCGCAATGCCTCCCCTCGGGAGTGTCGTGCGAGGGGGCTGGACACGGGGGCTACGCCCGGGCCTCGCCCGAGCGCATGCCACCCAGCCAGGTCCCTTGGACCTGGTCGTCGCGCGCCACTCCCCGAGCGGAGCCAAGGTACGAAACCCGTTTGAGCGTCTAGGGGAACTCCTGAGCATCGTGACTCAGGAGCCTAACTTGCCACCTAGCCCCTCACTCCTTAGTCCCGTCCTTGGTTTCCGGTCGGGGCTAACGCTGGGTGAGGTACACGCGGGGCTGGGCCTTGCCGACGTAAAACGATCAATCCACTCCTCGCTCCCCCCTTCCCTACATGTTGCTCGCGCGTCAAGGGGGACTCCTGAGCATCGCGACTCAAGAGCCTAACTTGCCACGTAGCCCCTCACTCCTTAGTCCCGTCCTTGGTTTCCGGCGGGGGTTAACGCTGGGTGAGGTACGCGCGGGGCCGGGCCCTGCCGACGTAGAGCATAAGCAAGTAGGAGAGGAAAATGCAAATTCCGGGAAATTCAAAGCAAATATTACGGGCCATAAGATTGTTCCACAATGCCAAACACAAGTTTTAACGCCTCCGCGAGGCATGGTGCATATGCAGGAATAAAACAGGATGGAAGTCGCGAAGGGATCACTCCCCGGTAATGTCGTCACCGGTGGTGGAGTCACGCTGGACGGCTTCGCCTCTCAAGGTCGCAAGGCCGGCAGCGCCGCGCCCGGGCAGGACGTTGGGGGAGCAGAACTTCCCCAGCAAAACCTCGGCTCGGCCCCTCACGGCCTCAGCGGCGGCAGCGGCACGGTCGCCGCTCACGGGCTCCAGCAGGCTGTCGAAGTCGACGTTGGGGTCGCACAGGTAGACATGGCTGAGGACACACGTCAGCGCCGCAGAAGACAGGGCATGCGCCTCGGCCTCGACCGTGGGGCCAAGGCCGTCTGCGACGTCCTCAAGCGCATCAACCAGGAAGGGGAGCAGCTTGGCGGGGCCGTCCTCTGCACCAGCCAACGGCTCCTCCAGGCCGCTCTCATACAACATCTTCAGTATGCCTCGAGCCTTCTTCTCCAGCTCTGCGAAGGCCACCCGGTCCTCCATCAGGACATCCGCCTTGGCGTCTAGCTCGGTCCTCTCCGCCTTCAGCGACCGCTCCAACGTCTCCAGTCGGCTGTGGCGGTCATCAAGCTTGGCATCTGTCGGTGTTCTGGGAACGGGGGTCCCCAGACTTGCCTGCCTGCGGCCTGCGGCGTGGCTCAGGTGGGGGCCAGCACGGCCCATCTTCATCAGCCCAAGCTCAAGACCCTCGCGAGGGGCCAAGCCTCGCGGGGCGGACGACCGGAAGCTTCCTCAGAGGCAGCCTCGTCAGGCAGGCTCGCGAGGAGGCAGAGAGATCAAGGCAGGGGTACCTCGCGAGGAGCCCGTGACGCAAGCCATGACGATCAAGGCCAGGCGGGCGCCAGGCGGGCACCGGCCTGCGCAGGGTCCTTGTTTCCCCTTTGGTGCAAAGGGGGCAAGCACAGGCCAAGGCATCAGGCAAAGGTTGCCATTCCGGTGCAACGAGACCAAGACCAGCCAGACAGTAGGACGGAGGTCACCGTGGAGCCCAAGACGGCGTCAACACTAGTGCTTTTGGCAGCCGAAGACCACCTTTGGTCAGGATAACTTGTACTACATGTTCCCCTTCAAAATGGCCAATTGTTGGTGCTCTTCCCGCTTATTATTTGGGGAGAGGCCCAGGTCCTCTATAAATAGAGCTAGCCACCACAGAGTAGGGAGACCCCGAAGAGATCAAGACACCCGGACATCTAGAGATCTGGGAGAACCCTAGCAGAGAGAGAGAGAGAGGCGACCGAACTCACCCTAGTAGTTCATCGCACCAGCTCAAGAACACCTCTCGCGAGGCTGTTCTTCCCTTGTATTGTTCATCATCAGCCCTAGAGGCAATCCACCACACCACACACTGGAGTAGGGTATTACACCACAACGGTTGCCCGAACCAGTATAAACCTCGTGTCCCTTGTGTTGTTCACCATTTTCATCTTAGTTCGCTCGAGAGGATCGGACGTAGATCGGTAGGGGAGAGATCGCCGCACGCACCCCAGTGTTCGAACCTCAAGGGTCTGTCGGAACCCGAAACCCGACATTTGTCGCGCCAGGTAGGGGTGCGCCGGAGTCCTCCTTCCTCCGCGTCGTGTTCTGCCACTTCGCCACCCAGATGTCAAGCAACCCGGCTGCCAACGCCGACCACTGGGTGGCGTGGCCCGCCCACGCCGTGTCGCCGTCTCAGGGCGACCTCAACCTTGCGCCTCAGGCAGCTCGCGCTCCGCAGGGCGCTGCGGGGTGAGGGCGACGCGGCCAGATGCCGCCTGCCCTCACGCCACGGCAGGTGCGGGCCGCAGCAAGGGCCTCGAACCACGCCGCTGCCACGGCACCATACACCCGACGGGAGCAGGCGAACTCCAGGGCCATGCTCACGGTGGCCCGAGAGCTACTACGGTGCCGCTTGCTGGAAGGCCGCCGCGACGTGTTGTTGGAGCGAGTGGCCGAGCTCCTGGACGCCGCCGCCTCAGGAGCGCCCCCTTTCTGCATCCAGCTGCCGCCCCAGATCCAGGACGGGTCGCACGACGGCATTATGCGCGCCCACGCGATTTCAGGCGGGCCCCAGGGCCGGTCCAGCGCCAACACCTCCGCCAGCACTGGGCAGCAGATCGTGCCGGCCCTTCCCCAGGCCAGCGAAGGCATGCACGCCGTGGCCTTTGGCCTCGGCGCACCACCGCATCATCACCTACAAGGCGACGCCCCAAGCCAGACTTCATGGCATGCGGGGCGCTACAGCGAGGTCCACGAGGTGGTCGCCCCATAGGCCTATGTACCCCGCATGGTGGATCAAGGGCGCGAGCTGGAAGAAGGTCATGGCTCGTTCCTCGGGCCCGGCTGGGACGAGGACGCGCCGGAAGCTGAGCTCTTTCAGGAACCCCAAGAGAGCATCGACAATTGCGCCAACAGCAGCAACTATCGGGTACCACTCATCCCTCAGGAGCAAGATTACGCTAACCATGGGTCGCAGGAGGTACAGGTCGTCACAACGGATGGCTGCCCCAACGCTGCAGCCTCTTACCCGTCGGGAGGAGGGTGCAGGGGGCTGCAGGAAAGGGGCCGAGATCCGGGCTCACCCTCACGGCGGTCGGGTCAAGATGTTCTCAGGAGGTAGGCCCTCTGCCGGGGAGGTGCCCCATGGCCTGCCCCTGGCGGAGGGCCCGTGGTCGTTGGAGGAACCGCTGGCGACCGCTCTACCCCATTGGTGTCGTCCTTGGTTTTCGGTCGCCGTCAATGGCGACAGAGTGATGTGCAAGGCGGGGCCCTCGTCTAGCGATATGAAGCAAGGCCAGTACTTGTGAAGAAGGCCTAGTGCCTGTGAAGCTCGCCGCCCCGTGACACTCTCACGTAATAATGAGCGGGGCTGTACATGCCCTGGAGTCTCAGGAGCGCCGGCCTCAGGCCCTGGGGCTCCCGCCCACGCCCAGTGGCAGCACTTAGCTCCGTGCTGGTGAGAAGACATCGAAGACTAGACTAGGTGCCGGACGCGGCTTTTTTTGCTTTTCTTCTGCCTTTTTGCTTTTTTGCTTCTTCCTTGTCGGCAAGTTTCTTCGGTTTGGATTTAAGTTGGATTTGAGTTCGAAGCTTGCGTGCATTCGGGGAGGGGGTGTTTAGTCTCGTTCAAGCAATCTCTTGCGTTCTGGTTTCGGATTTACGCCCCAAGCTAGGATCAGCTGCCCCCACCTCACGAGCCCCTCATGAGCCGGGCCGGGCCAGGCACGCCTACAGCCAGGACCACTGTCTCCGCACCCTCTCCGGAGGTCCTCGTCACAGGATCAGCAGGTTAATCGAGGGACGCCGGAGGCGTAGCATCCCCTCGCAGGCCTGCTCAGGGCACGCCAGGGACGGAAGGTCAACGAATCAACCGAACCATCACCGGGATAGCAACTAAACTCACGCATAACGTTGTGCTCACCAGAGTATGGATTACAAATCTTTACATGAGGGGCCTCCCCTCCCAAAATGCTCTTATATTCTTCAGGGCCAAGCCCGAGTCTTCTTCGTGCAGGATAAACTGCGGAGACATGCGGTCAGTCGGACATATCACTCACCACGTCTTCTGGGGCGCCCTCGGAAGTGTCACTGGCATCGTCGACATTGTCACCACCGCCGCCAGCATCCCCATCATCGCCAGAATCGTCCACAACGTCGCCTTCATTGGCGCCCACGACCACGCCGTCATCATCAGACGCAAAGGCCCTGACAAGGGCGTCCATGTTGTCCTCCACCCACCGCGCCAGGTCGCCCCGGACGGCAATGAGCACGGGCGCGATGGCAGCGTCGAAGTCGAAGTGGGGGTCCCTGTCCTGTAGATAGCTGAAGACGTGGGAGAAGGCATGCCCGAGCAAGGCTCGGCTCCTCTCTTCGACAAGCCAGCGGGACCTCTCGGACCAGTTCTCCAGAAGCGTCACCACATTAGTGAAAAATTGGAGGTTGCCGGCGTTGTTGACCTCGTGCGGCTCCCTAGCAGCAGCCTCGCAGACATAGCCCAATGCTGTGTTGGCCCTCTCTCGGAGCGTTTGAAGCTTGGGGGCATGCACATGCTCTAGAACCCGCCGCCGACGGAGCTCGTCCTCACTTCGCTGCGCGACGGCCTCGGCGTCATCGACCCTCTATTGAAGAAGAAGTTGCTCGGCCCGGGAAGAGGACAGCTCCGCCTGTGCCGCGCTGAGGGCGGCTGCGGAGGAGTCCGATCGCCGCGTTGCTTCGGTCAGTTTGGCCCTGAGGGCTGCGGTCCTGCCCTCGGCCTCGACCTTGATCAGCCCCAACCTCGTCCCGTGTTCGCGCTCGAGGGCCGAGCGAGCTTCCGCCACACGGCGATCGACTTCTTCCTGGGCTCGGGCTTCGCGTGCGGCAACGTCATCCTCCGCCTGGGCCACCAGGCGCTCCCTCGTCTCCAACCGCTCAAGGTCAAGGTTGCGCTCGGAGGCCTCCAGCGTCAGCGCATCCTTGCGCTTCAGAAGCTCCACCCGGTCAACAGAGGCCACCCCCATCGACTCAAGGGCCGCCTGGCGCAATTCCACTTGCTGCTCCAGGGAGTCGCTCCAGGCTTGGAGCTCCCGTCACGCTCCTCCGCATCCTTGCGCCGCCGGTCTGCCTCCCGAGCCTCCTCAATGGCCAGGGAGCAGGCCTCCCGCAAAGCTACCAGCGACGCCTCAGCCTTCGCGTTGTCAAGATCACGTTGATGACGCGCGAGGGCTACGACAACCTTTAGTTTGCACCTCTCCTCAGCAAGGCGCAAACCTTCGGCCTCGAGGCGCGCATCCTCGTCAGCAAGCTCTGCCCTGATCCGGCTCACCGCATCAGCCGCCCCCTGGAGGAACTCTTCGCGAAGAGCGCGTCGCTCCCGAGCGCGCCTAAGCACGTCTTCTACATCACCCTCTTCCACCGGAGCATGCGGAGGGCCCCGAGACGGCTGGCCTCCTCTCGGCGCGGGGCTGGGGGCTGGCGCCCTAGCCATCGCCGAACTAACCTCTTTGGGAATCCGGCCAGGCGTCAGCCCGCCCACGGAGGAGGAGCCGAAGACGGGCTTCAGCCATTCACCATCAATGATCAGAGGAGGAACGCGGGGCAAGCCAGGTGTGCCCCAGGAAGACCCATGAAGAAAGCACAGCGGGCGCGCAGGCTCGAGGTGCCCTATGGAACGGACCACTCCACCAACTGGTCCAGCCGCAGGGGTGCCACTCGAGCTCGGCGAGCCCAGAGCCGGCGACGAAGGCGAAGCTTGGGGGGATGGCTCCTAGGTCGACTCGGCGGACTCAGCAAGGCGGGACCTGAAGGGCCACAATCAGCCAGAAGGATAACAGAGCAAATGAGCAGGGAAAGAAGAAGTCTTACTCGTCCATGGCAAAGTACTTCCTGCGCTTCAACAAGCGGCAAGGGCGGTCGCTGCCGCCTGAGGCCTCCTTCCTTTTGTGAAGGGCCTCGAAGTCTACACGAAACCGACCCAAGCGCCTGGGGCGGGGGTTGGCCTGGGGCGCAGAAGAAGCCTCAGGATTGTCGGTGCCGGAGGAGTCAGCTTTGGGGGCACCGTCCGGCGTCGCCTCGCGAAGAACGGCTGGGGGCTCGGGGGCCCCGGCCTCAGGAGCCGAAGGCTAAAACCCTGCATCAACCGCCACCCCAGGGCGAGCCTCGGGAGACGTCACCTCCGAGGCTTCATGCGGCGCCACCACCTCGACATCAGGCACCTCAGATCCCATCGGCTCTCTCCCCGGCCTGTCGCTTGAAGAGGGACCGCTGTGGGCAGCGGGGGGAACAACCACGACAACTGGGTTCTCGCGTGGCCCCGTGAGGCCAGCCGGGCGCAGCCCCCACTTGTCGAAGCTGGGCATCTGCTTCACGAAATCAGCCCTGCTGGAACAAAGGTATAGAAGGGAGCCACCGCTCCGTAGGCTGCCTGGGGAAGGATCACCAGTCAGGACCCGAAGCACCGTCCGCAGCACTTCGGGCGCCAAATCCTCCTTCTGCAGCCGCATGCGGTCTCCACGCCCCGCAAAGTCCCACATCCGGCGAGAGTGGTGCTGGAGAGGAGCAACGCGACACAGAAGGAACTCCCTCACCACCTTGGGCGCTGTCACATTGTGCGCCCTCAAACTTTTGAAGCGGCGCCAGACGAAAGCGAACCGGGGGCTCGCGAGCGGTTCATGACCCCAGCCTGGGTTGGGAACAGCAGGCAAGGTCGGGTGCGAGAGCAAGGGGCTGGGCACCCCGACGTCCGCGTACAACCACCGCTCTCTGAACCTGGCCTGAGGAGGCGGAAGGCCGAAGTCAATCCCTGAAGCAGCCGTCTCAGGCATGGCGAAGAAGCTTACACACCCCGAGCACTGAGTGGGATCTCTCAGGCGCAAAGAGAAGAAGTGGCGCAGCAGGGCAACAGAAGGAGGGATGCCTATCATCGCCTCGCACACGAAAACAAATACGGCCAAGAGGGTAATGGACTCTGGCCCGAGGTGCATCATGTGGATCTGATAATGGGAGAGCACAACATTGAAGAAAGCAAAAAAGGGGGGAACAAGACCCGCCCATAGGGCATCGGCGAAGAATCGGACCTCCGTGACGGTCCTAGCAAGAAAAGCGCGGGATGCGGGACAAACTGTGGTCCGTCCACACTCGTTGAAGATGGAAGCAAGGGCGGAGTGGACCTTGTCCAAGGCTTCCGAGTTGAGTATGATTGATCGATCGACGGCAGGGGCCGCCGCTGGAGGTGCGTAGGACGAAGGCGCGGGCTTCTTCCCCCTTTCCTTCTTTGTCAGCGCCATGGCATTGGGGAAGGGGAAGAGCTCGGGCCGGATTGGCGGCGGAGGTTGGAGCTCGGAGAAGAAGGAAAGGTAGGAGGCGAGCGGGCAGCCAAAGGAGGAACAACTTTGTGCAACTACAGGTCCGCTTAGCCGGGCGCGTAGCAAGGCGTCGTGGGAAGTGCAGACGCCCACGCCCAATCAACCGCCATGCGGCGCCCAAGGCCGCAGGCTGTTAGGGCCCGCGGTGCTTCATGCTTGCCCCTTCGCTTCTCTACTAAGCCAAGCCCCCACGCACCTTTGGCCCGGGGGCTACTGTCGGTGTTCTGGGAACGGGGGTCCCCAGACTTGCCTGCCTGCGGCCTACGGCGTGGCTCAGGTGGGGGCCCAGCACGGCCAATCTTCATCAGCCGAAGCTCAAGACCCTCGTGAGGGGCCAAACCTCGTGGGGCGGACGACCGGAAGCTTCCTCAGAGGCAGCCTCAACAGGCAGGCTCGCGAGGAGGCGGAGAGATCAAGGCAGGGGTACCTCGCGAGGAGGCCGTGACGCAAGCCATGACGATCAAGGCCAGGCGGGCGCCAGGCGGGCGCCGGCCTGCGCAGGGTCCTTGTTTCCCCTTTGGTGCAAAGGGGGCAAGCATAGGCCAAGGCACCAGGCAAAGGTTACCATTCCGGTGCAAGGAGACCAAGACCAGCCGGACGGCAAGACGGAGGTCACCGTGGAGCCCAAGACGGCGTCATCACCAGTGCTTTTGGCAGCCGAAGACCACCTTTGGTTAGGATAACTTGTACTACATGTTCCCCTTCAAACTGGCCAATTGTTGGTGCCCTTCCCGCTCATTATTTGGGGAGAGGCCCAGGGCCTCTATAAATAGAGCTAGCCACCACAGAGTAGGGAGACCCTGGAGAGATCAAGACACCCGGACATCTAGAGATCTGGGAGAACCCTAGCAGAGAGAGAGAGGCGACCGAACTCACCCTAGCAGTTCATCGCACCAGCTCAAGAACACCTCTCGCGAGGCTGTTCTTCCCTTGTATTGTTCCTCATCAGCCCCAGAGGCAATCCACCACACCACACACTGGAGTAGGGTATTACACCACAACGGTGGCCCGAACCAGTATAAACCTCGTGTCCCTTGTGTTGTTCATCATTTTCATCTTAGTTCGCATGAGAGGATCGGACATAGATCAGTAGGGGAGAGATCTCCGCACGCACCCCAGTGTTCGAACCCCAAGGGTCTGCCGGAACCCGAAACCCGATAGCGTCCCAGTCCTTGGCGGCGGCCTCCCTAGCCTTCATCTCTTTCTCCTTCTCTTGGCGGCTGCGCACCTCCTTGGCGAGCTCGTCGCGCAGGCCTTGCAGGTCGGCCTCAAGTGCCTTGCAGCGGTCCTGGGCAGTTGCAACGTCGCCCAGGGCAGCATCGCGAGCGGCCTTGGCTTGGTTGGTGGCCCGCCTCTCCTCGTCGGAGGACGACACAGCCTGGCTCAACACCGCTCAGACGGAGGCAGCAGAACTAGCCCAGCCAGAGGCCAACTCCAGGCGCCCGGCCACCAGACGAGGGTCCGCGCTTAGGAGATCCTCCCGCAATTGGCTCAACTCATTGGCAACCTGGTCCAGGATAGTGGCGGAGGGAGCAGAAGAGACAAGAACCTGTGGATCAGGCAGAGAAGATGGCAGCGTGACCACGGCTTGGCAGGAAGGGACCTCCCGAGCCTTGGCCGCCACGGCCGCAGCGTCGGGCATGGTCGACTCCAGGTCCAGCAGGGCCGCGGGGGCTGACTCCCCGCCAGGGTACCCCAGTTGGCCTCGCGAGGGAGGTTGGGTCAAAAAGGCACGGGCCTCGCCGTCCTCTTCCCCAACAGCCGAAGGCGTCGCCCTGGCAGATGGATTCGCCCCAAGCAGCGCCGCAGAAGCCTCCTTCAACCTCTTGGCCGCAGGTGTCGCTTGGTAAAAGAGCAAAAACGTCAAGCCTCAGCGGTAGAAACCAAGCAGAGCATGAATCGAGCACTTACTGGACATCGTCTATGGACTCAAGCAACCTCCGGCCAAACTTGAAGCCCGAGAGCCTGCAGCGGGGGTCAGCCTTGGGGGGGGGCGGAAGCAGAAGGCGCGTCAGGAGGGATGGAGCTGGCCTTGGACCCCCCAGGGACCAGCGTAGACCCTGGGGGAACCAGGCTCGACCTGCCCTTCCTCGTGACCGAGGAAGAGCCCTCCTTTCCTCGCCTGGCGCCGGCCTCATCATCGTCCGGCATGGAGCGGACGGCCTGGGACCCACGCTGAGGGAAGGACTCCCCCCAATCCTTGCCAGTCTCCTCCGAGTCGGACGCTTCCTCCTCCGCCTCTTCTTCCTCCTATCACCCGCTGGAGCTGCTGGAGGACAAGTTCACTATCGCCAAGACCGCCAGATCTTCGGGAGCTGCCGCAGGTACCAGCCCCTCACCGTTGAAGGTGGGCATGGCGTTCACCACCTCCTCCCAGTCGTCACGAAGGAACAGGGGGACGGGGGCGCCCATCGGGCTCGCCACATCTCCCCCAACCAAGGAATGGAGAGCCGCAGCCAGATCCTCGTCGGTCAGGGCCTCGGAGCTCAGGCGCAGGGCGGCGTCGGCTCCTCCAAGCCTCCAAAGTGGGAGCGGGTGCTCCTGGAGTGGAGCCACCCGGTGCTCCAAGAACTCCCTCGGGAGCGTGACCCCGGTCAGCTTCGCCGCCTTCGAGTTGCTTCGCCTCAGGTCCGCGTTCATCCTCCTCAACACCGCCTTCACGCGAGGGTCGACGAGCTCCGCGCGGCACCATGCGTCAACGGACTTAGGTTGCCCCGTGGGCAATACCAGATGAGGGTGGAGGCGCCCGACATCCATCATGACCCACTTGCTTCGGTAGCCTTCAATCCTCTTCCCAGGCATTGAGATGGCGTTGGAGCTGGAATATGCAATGAAGCTCGCGCATGCGGAGACCTGAGCGCCAGAAACCTGGAGGGAGAAAAAGTGGCGCAGCAAGGCCACCGAGGGCTTCACACCAACATGAGCCTCGCAATAGTAGGCGAAAATCGCCAGAAGAAGGACAGAGTTGGGGTGGAGATGCAGAGCCTGCAAGTTGTATTGGCGGAGAACGACATGGAAGAACTCAGAGAAAGGAGGCACCAGACCGGCGACGATGGGGCTCACGAAGAACGGGTAGAAGGTGCTCCCCTTGCCCTCAGGCTGGTCGGAGCGGACCTTGAGCATGGTCGCCCCTCGCTGCCCTGCGCCATCGTCATCAGGCGCGCGAGGGCGAGGTTCTTCTCCGATAAATTCAGGGAATCCAGGGCCGGCGAGTACCAAGCATCAGCAGGGGACTTGCGAGGCGCCATGGCGTGCTGGATGCGAAGGATTGAGAGGGATCTAGAGGATTTCGGGAGCAAGAGGAAGGAGAACGAGAAAGGGGATCTAGGGCAAGACGGACGAGAGCGGGGCAAGTAAGCCTGGCCAGGGCACCCCCTTTTGTCAGTTGTGCAGTTGCCGAGGCGTCGTGGGAAGTGCAGACGCCCATGTCCAATCAACCGCCACGCGGCGCCCAAGGCCGCAGGCTGTTAGGGCCCGCGGCACTTCATGCTTGTCCCTTCGCTTCTCTGCTAAACCAAGCCCGCGCACGCCTTGGGCCCAGGGGCTACTGTCGGCGTTCTGGGAATGGGGGTCCCCATACTTGCCTGCCTGCGGCCTGCGGCATGGCTCAGGCAGGGGCCCAGCGCGGCCCATCTTCATCAGCCCAAGCTCAAGACCCTCGCGAGGGGCCAAGCCTCGCGGGGCGGACGACAGGAAGCTTCCTCAGAGCAGCCTCATCAGGCAGGCTCGCGAGGACGCAGAGAGATCAAGGCAAGGGTACCTCGCGAGGAACCCGTGACGCAAGCCATGAGGATCAAGGCCAGGCGGGCGCCGGCCTGCTCAGTGTCCTTGTTTCCCCTTTGGTGCAAAGGGGGCAAGAACAGGCCAAGGCATCAGGCAAAGGTTGCCATTCCGGTGCAACAAGACCAAGACCAGCAGAGCGGCAGGACGGAGGTCACCGTGGAGCCTAAGACGGCGTCATCGTCAGTGCTTTTGGCAGCCGAAGACCACCTTTGGTCAGGATAACTTGTACTACATGTTCCCCTTCAAAATGTCCAATTGTTGGCGCCCTTCCCGCTCATTATTTGGGGAGAGGCCCAGGGCCTCTATAAATAGAGCTAGCCACCACAGAAGAAAGGGCGGCCAAAGGAGGGGGAGAAATCTGGAGACACCCCAGAGAGATCTGGTAGAACCCTAGCAGAGAGAGAGAGAGAGAGGCGACCGAACTCACCCTAGCAGTTCATCGCACCAGCTCAAGAACACCTCTCGCGAGGCTGTTCTTCCCTTGTACTGTTCATCATCAGCCCCAGAGGCAATCCACCACACCACACACTGGAGTAGGGTATTACACCACAACGGTGGCCCGAACCAGTATAAACCTCGTGACTCTTGTGTTGTTCATCCTTTCCATCTTAGTTCGCACGAGAGGATCGGACATAGATCGGTAGGGGAGAGATCTCCGCGCACACCCCAGTGTTCGAACCTCAAGGGTCTGCCGGAACCCGAAACCCGACACCTTTACTCATCTTTTCCTTTATCTCCACAATCTCCTTATTTGTCTTTTGAGCTTCTCGAATATTTCCCAACAACGTGGACTAAACTTCCAACACTGCAACAAAACCTCTATCTCTATTCGAAGTTCTCTATGATCGTCGGCTAACTCCTGAGGTAATCCTCCGGTTATGAGGGTATTAGCATAACTCTTGCGGCTCAATGCGTCTGCTACAACATTGGCCTTTCCTGGCTGATAATGCAGTTTCATGTCATAATCCTTTATGAGCTCCAACCATCTCCACTGCTTGAGGTTGAACTCCTTCCGTGTGAAGATATACTTCAAACTCTTATGATCCGTGTAAACATCGCAATGATTTCCAATAAGAAAATATCTCCAGGTCTTGAGCGCATGCACTACGGCTGCTAACTCCAAGTCATGCGTGGCATAATTCAACTCATGAGGTCGAAGCTTTCGTGAGGCATATGAAACAAGTCTTCCTTCTTGCATAAGAGCGCCTCCAAGTCCCTGGCAAGAAGCGTCGCAATGGACTTGGAAATCCTTGCGTATATTCGAAAGAATTAGCACTGGGGCTGTAACCAAACGTTTCTTCAACTCCTGAAGACTGGCCTCACATTCCTTGGTCCATTTGAACTTGGTGTCCTTCTTCAATAACTCTGTCATGGGCTTTGCAATCTTGGAAAAATTCTCAATGAATCTCAGATAATATCCTGCGAGTCCAAGGAAACTGCGTATCTCTCCAACTGAGGTGGGTGCCTACCACTCGGTGACAGACTGAACCTTTGAAGGGTCTACTACTATACCTTCTCCAGATATAACATGTCCGAGAAATCCGACTTCCTTCAACCAAAACTCACATTTGCTGAACTTGCCATATAACTGATGTTCCCTGAGCTTCTCGAGAACCAAGCGCAAATGTTCCTTGTGTTCTTCTTCATTCTTCGAGTACAGCAATATATCGTCTATGGACACCACAACAAACTTATCCAAGAACTCCATGAACACCTTATTCATCATACTCATAAAGTAGGCAGGGGCGTTAGTCAAACCAAAACACATGACCATGTACTCATATAGCCCATACCTTGTGGTCAAAGCTGTCTTGGGTATATCCTGTTCTCGGATCTTCAGATGGTGATATCCTGATCAAAGATCGATCTTGGAGAATACTTTAGCTCCCTATAGCTGGTCAATCAAATCATTGATCATCGGTAGAGGGTATTTGTTCTTGATCGTCACCTCATTCAATGCACAATAATCAACAACCATTCTCAAGGATCCATCCTTCTTCTCAACTAGGAGCACTGGGCTCCCCATGGTGATAAACTTGGTCGAATATAACCTTTCTCCAATAACTCCTTAATCTATTTCTTAATCTCCTCCAGATCATTTGCGGTCATCTGGTACGGTCTCTTAGATATTGGTCTGGTGCCTGGCAACAGCTCGATCAAAAACTCTATGTCTCGGTCTGGTGGAATGCCTGGTAATTCCTCCAAAAATACATCGGCATAATCCTTCACAACTGGTACTTCCTCTTGAACAACTCCTGGGAGTGAATTTATTTGAGTCCTCCTTGGCACATGCCTAGACACATACTTGATCCTTTTCCCCTCCGGGATGGTGAGAAGAATTGACTTACTAGCACAATGGATGTTTCCTCCATACTTTGATACCCAATCCATGCCTAGTATTACATCCAATCCTTGTGATTCCAAAATAATGAGGTCTGAGGGGAAAACATGCTTACCTTTGGTCAATGGCAACTGGTAACACCATCGGCTAGCCATATATTCCGCTCCTGGTGAGCTCACTAACATGGGTGACCTAAGGGCTAACGTTGGCAATTCAAACTTATCCACAAATCCCCTTGATATGTATGAATGTGATGCATTAGTGTAAAAAAGAATGAGGGTTGTAAATGACTTAATCAAAAACTTACCAATAACTGTGTCAGGCTGCTCTTCAACTTCCTCCATGTTGACGTGGTTCACCTGACCTCTGGTAAAGGGGTTTGGCTTCTTTCCTGAGCTTCCATTGCCATTACCATTCTTTGCTTCAGGACACTCGGTGGCGTAGTGTCCAGTCTTCCCGCACTTGAAACAAGTAATGTGACTCAAATCCTTCTTGGCGGGTGTAGCGGGATTGGAACGGCTCTGACTATTGTTTCCTTCACTCCCATTACCATTCTTAGGGCCACTATGGTCGTGTGAATTTCCTCCATTGTGAGAATAACCTCCATGGGTGTGAGTGTGTCCTCCCGAGTACGGGGAATAGCGGGGTTTCTGTTAAGCTCTATAGTTTTACTTCCCCTGTCCATATTTCCGTTTGCGGTTCTCTATCTACTGATGCTTGCCTTCAATCATGAGGGCCCTGTCTACCAGCTCCTGGTAGTTGGTGAATGTTGCCACCATCAACTGCATACTTAGCTCATCATTCAGTCCCTCAAGAAACTTCTCCTGCTTCACGGCATCTGTGGCCACATCATCTGGGGCGTAGCGTGCTAACTTGTTGAACACATCCACGTACTGTGCCACCGTACGATTCCCTTGGCATAAATTGCAAAACTCATGCTTCTTCATACTCATGGCTCCAACTGAGACATGTGCAGTGCGGAAGGCCTGTTGAAACTGATCCCAAGTAACATTGTCCACGGGGAAGGTGGCGGTGTAGTTCTCCCACCATGAGGCTGCGGGTCCATCCAGTTGATGTGTGGCAAAGTGCACCTTCTCAGCCTCTGTGCAACCTGCGGTGGTCAGTTCCCTTCCAATCTTGCAGAGCCAGTCATCAACAACAATTTGCTCGGTGCTACTAGAAAACACCAGTGGATTCAACCTTAGGAAACAGGCTAAGTTGTCAACTGGGGTGGTGGTGGTGGGTTGTTGTTGTTGTTGCCTTGGTTCTGGACAAGCAACTGCATCAAGGCATTCTGCTATTGGATCAATTGAGTAAGCTCCGGTGGGAAAATGAATCCGGGGTCACGTCTCGGAGGCATCTGATAGGTTTAGAGGGGTGAGAACAGAATAGAATAGGGTCTAAAGAGATATTTCACTACCCATATGCACATGAGACAAACATATTCGTTTCACACCACTCAATTCAAACAAGATTCATACAATCGTTCTAAGCTACCATTACAAAATCTCGCAATGCTTTCTAACTACTTGGAAGAATTCTAATAGTAATATGGTGGTCGACTAGAAATTTTGATCGATGGAAGACTCCATAATATCTGCTCCAGCTTCATTTTCATAATCATTACTGTCTTCATCATCGCTGTCGGGGTCTGTGTCTGTGTCGTCTAGTATGATGTAGTCTTCAGAACGAATCTCCACTCCAGGCTTGGGCTTCACCACGGGTATTCCGAGCTTCCTCTTCAGGTCTTCATTCTGCTCCAGTAGTACATCAATTTCTTCTTCATATCCATCATGTGTAGCCTTGAGTTCCTCTTCTAGCTCCATATTTCTGGTCATCACCTTCTTTGTATCTATCATGTTAGCGCACATCTAGTTCTCGTAACGACAAATGTGCTGGTTCAACTCCTGTATGTAGGCTGCAATAGATTTATCCTTCATGGTGTGAATCATCTCCCATAGCTCATCTCGGCGTCCACATATCTAGTAGGTGGTGTCTTTAAGATCCTTGTTGTACACCTCGCCTATGCGACCAATGGCGATGTGGGCGGCCATGCTCTTCCCTAAATTCCAGGTTGGTGCATCAAAGGAAAACTCGATGGGCTCGGTAATTGGTGAAAAGATCCTTCCTGGAACACGAGCTTGAATCGTCCAGCGCTCCTCTTCTGGTAAAGTGGTATTGAAAGTTCTGGTGAAGCTTGGTATGCTGATGTTCAGGTACCTAGTGACTTCAAGTGTCATCCGAAAGGGGTGCCGTCATCCGGTTGAGTGAACTTGTTCCTTGGGTTCGACATCTATATTGTAGAAACAGAGAAGAGTTAGAAATGAGTAGAGAAGAGTATCCTGTGGCTTATCCTAGTGGTCGCATCCTACAGTCAGCGTGTGCTCTGATACCATCTTGTAGCAACCCGATCCGAATGGATCGTAGTCTCTGTGCTTAAGTGTCATCCCTGGATTGTATTGCTGACACACACAATACTCAAGGATTTATAACAGAGTTCAACCACACACTTATTACATCAAGTGTCTCAGAAAGAGTACTTATTACAATAATATGGCTGAAGGCCATCTAAATAACTGCGGAAGCTTCAAAGATAAATGAGTCCATCCAACTCGACGGGAAAACTAAGTGCATGACAATGACCTATCGCACCTTACTCTTCGTCTGAAAATTCTGCAACATGATACGTTGCAGCCGTGTAGGTCAGCACATGGAATATGCTGGCAAGATCACACTATAGAGGAAATGATGAAATAAAAGCTATCACTACATGCATATTTGGCTGGTGGAGGCTCTAAGTTTATCATTTGCATAAAGCTAATTTTTCCCTACAATAAAGGAACAGATTTTATTCAACTACTAAGTTTATGCCATTATTGAGAAGGTTCCCCCAACTCAATCCCAAAATAATATTAATAACCCAACAAATTCATTAAGTAAAGTGACGAGATCAATCAATAATTCAAATACCAGATACTCAATATGTCCATAACCGGGGACACAACTAACCATGATTAGTTTATACACTCTGTAGAGGTTTGCGCACTTTTCCCACAAGACTCGACCACATCCATGATCGGAAGATCAAGACATAGTCTTTCTGAAACATTAACTCTTTACTCTGGGTAGACAGTACCACCTACTTTCCCCTACATCTGCTAACCTACCATTGAAAGAGGTCAAACAACTTACTCAACTATGCCAGAGCCCAGCTTGGCTTGTGGCTGCACACGGAAGTTTCTAGCATGAATAATATTATTATCCCTTTGAGACTGGGTGGCATTCCATAGGATGATCACACGGGTACTCCGGGATATCCTAGGAAAACACTGGATTCTCCAGGTGCCCACAAACATTCCACCTAGATGTGTATTAAAGTATCCACCTTAAATTTCCCTTAGTTATCATCTCTCACAACTTGCATGAATCAGACATACCAATCCCCGTCTATGAGCATCGCTAAGCAATATGAGCATAACGTATATTCCCGAAGTTGATAAAAGGATAATAGGTTCCTACCTCATCAACTACTTAACCACATGTTCCCAATCCTACTCATGCAATGTTTGAGGGTTGAAACTAATGCATAAAAACTAGGTAATAAAGGGATATGATCAAAGTGTAACTTGCCTTGCTGACAATCGGTAAACCCTAGAGATTCGTAGTAGCAAGCTTCGCACTCCAGAAAATCTATCGTAGATAAACAATAGCATACATAGGCACTCAGGCATAATAGGCAAGGGTAAAACCAAATAAAAAGATCTAAACATATAGTTCAAGTGCAGAGCTTCGATTTGCAAAAAGAATCAATCAAATCGGAGATACGAAACTCAAGTTACGATCAAAAGAAGTTCAAATTGAAATCTGTTTGAAACCAAAATTTAAACTTTCAAAAACATGTTTAAGTTGATTAGCTGAACAGAGGGGATCGTAATGAAGAATTTGGCGTTGGTTTCGTTGGATTTGGATAAACGAGCGAAAATATGTGATTGTTTAAAGATCAGGGACTAATCTGCGAAGAAAATAATTACAGATAGGTCCCTAGCTGAAAATAAACAGAAAAAGAAAAACCTAATGAATGAACGTTCGCTACAGAAACCTAACGAACAAAAACTGTTTTCTACCATAGACTAACGGACGAACATCCACTGAATAAACTAACCGAAAATAATAAACCGGGTTTTAGAAAAAACAAAACGAAAAAAACTGGGTCGGGGTTGGCAGTTTACACCGGTTTGGCCGGTACGGGCGTCGGCGAGAAAAACCGACAGCGGCGACGATGGTTGGCGGTGGCGGCTAGCGGCGACTGCGGTGCGGGGCGATAACGGCGGCGTCGACGTGGCAGCGGCGGCTCGGCTTGGGGCGGCGGGAGGTGGCGACGACTTGTGGCGGGGAGGGCCCAGGTCAGGCGGCTTATAAAGGCCGGGGGCGGCTCGGCTTGGAGGAGGGGGCAAGGCGGCGGCAGGGTGCGCGTGCCGGACTCCGGCGAGTCCGAGTCGGGCGCACGGAGGAAGGCAGTGGCGCTGCTGGGCCGGTTGGGCTTCGATCCAGTCGGTCCGAAGAAGTTTTTTGTTTTTTTTTAAATAACACCGTGAAGAAAAAATCCGAATAAAATAAAATTTCTAGAATTCCAGAAACAATTTTTCACCATCCCCTCCTAATATTTTCTTAAGCGTGTTTTGTGTAGTTCTGCCAAAATGTCAAACGGGTAACCTTTTTACATTTTCGTGGGACTGCACGAAGGGAGATAGGTTTTTCTATCCTCCTCATCCAACTCTGAGCCTAATCTTCTCCAACAAGTAGTTAGTCTTAAAGAGATATCGCAGAGGTGATCGGCTTCTATTTGTGAGTGTTATGTTTCATCATCTAGTTCCACTATTATTGTAATCACACTGACTGAATATCTTTGCAAACAGGAATGATCAGCTCGATTTTAGTGGAAGTGCACAAAATGATCAGATTGTGATGTCCTCCATACACCTCTTTCTTGGCTACAGAGCTGCGTGAAACTAGCTGCCAGCCAATGAATATTGTGGCCAGGAAACATAGCCATGCCTACGAATGGCATCGACCAATTATACTCCATTTTTTTATTTGTACACATTCTCACAACTTTTTTCTTCAATTGTGATGTGAATATTGGTGTTGATCTATGAATCGTTGAGATGCATTAGCAGCCATGGTAGTTTCATTTGTATTTGATGGCATGTTGTAACTACTGGGAAACATTGCATGGAAAACAAAAAAATCTATGCACACGCAATGATCTATCAATAGAGATGCATAGCAACGAGCGGGAGAGTGTATCTACGTACCCTCGTAGACCGTAAGCAGAAGCTTTTCTCAACGCGGTTGATGTAGTCGAACTTCTTCGTGCTTCAACCGATCAAGTACTGAACGCACGACACCTCCGTGTTCTGCACACGTTCAGCTCGGTGACGCCCATCGCCTTCTTGATCCAGCAAGACGTCGAGGTAGTAGATGAGTTCCTTCAGCACGATGGCATGGTGATAGTGATGGTGAAGTGATCCTCACAGGGCTTCGCCTAAGCACTACGAAGATATGACCGTGGGATTAAACGGTGGAGGGGGCGCCGCACACGGCTAACAATTGCCCAGGGTGTGCTAGCCCCCCCCCCTCATATATATATATATATTCTGATCACGAGATCAGAATAATATTTTGATCACAACATGAACTTCCTGAGTAACACGCCTGACCTTCCCCGTGTGCTAGGTTGAACTTCAGCTAAAAGGTGTCCAAATGGGGCTTGCTATATACTGTAGGAAAGCTATGGACACCAGTATCATGACCCAAGTTAAATTTTTGGCAAAATGTAAGCGGTTTAAGAGCAGTTTTGAAAACCGTTTTTTCTTCGTACAAAAAACATGAATCATATTTTCGATCGCATTTTTAAATCATTTATCGGAATGAGGCAAATAATATGGCATTGGAAAGCTGCTGCAAAACCGCTCCTTCCACATGCTGAAAGTTTTCTCTAATTCCCTACGGTTAAAGAGTAATTCAGAAAATCGTAGAATTTCACAAACGGAACAGTCGAGTTCATATTTTCGATGCTATTTCTAAACGGTTAATCCAATTGAGACAAATAATATGGCATTGGAAAGCTTATGAAAATATGCTACTTTTTCATGTTAAAAGTTTTTTCTAATTTTGAACGGTTTAAAAGTAATTTAGAAAATGGTACAAGTTCCACCGAGTTCGTATTTTCGAGCTAATTTTTTAACCATATGCCCAAATGCAGAAAATCATATGGCGTTGAAAAGCTTGAAGAAATGCGAAACTTTTTGTATATATTGTTTCTCCTAATTCATTACGGTTTTATGTCAATTTTGAAAATGGCTAAAAATGTATTTTTGCCGTAATTTCTACAAACTTTATCGGAATGGGGCAAATAATATATCACTGAAAAGCTACGGAAAATGCGAAACTTTTTCATGTTGATGGTTTTCTCTGATTCCTAGCCGTTTTTAAGTAATTTCAAAACAGAGAGATCATGCGTTTTGCCTTTATCGTGAAACAGATTCTTCTAAAATGCACCGCGTGAAGAACATGAACTTCTCGGCATGTCTACTTGAACTTCACTCTGTTTTTCACGTGCTGTTTTTGAACGTAGCTATCCATCCACTCACCGGAACACTCGCCGGAATTGAGCAACTAATATACCGGTGGAAAGCTGATGTAAACACGCAACTTTTCCGTGTTGATCGTTTTTCATACTCGCGACGATTTTAAAAGTTTTTCATCTGAAATTCATTCACTATAGTAGTCGAACTTCATGCTGTTTTCACGTTGAACTTCTGTGATGTATTTTCGTTTGTAATTTTCTCATCCATTCGTCCTTGTTACACAAATGATATTCCTTTTGTACAAACCTCTCTCACAATAATTTTTTTAACTTTCTCCGACGAAGGACTTGAACTGCTAACAACAAAAAAATTACACTTTGTTTTTTATTATTTTTAATACAAAATGCACACCGTGTGGTACGTGAACTTCTGGCAGTTATCAATCTGAACTTCTCTCGGTTACGTGAAAATATCTGAGTTTTTTTTATGAATTTTTAATCTAATTTTCTTAATCCCCTTTTTATGAATTTTGAAGCGCTCTATTTTTAAAAGTTGAACTTCTTGTTATTTTATTTTTGAACTTCTTGTTTTCATTCTTTAATAACGAGGAAAATCTGAGTTTTCTATAATCATCGAACTTCTCCATCTTTTTATGATGGACTTCCTGGTTTTATTTCTTAAACCTTTTTACGAAATTTTGAAGCGCTCTATTATTAAAAGTTGAACTTCTCGTTATTTAATTTTTTTGAACTTCTTGTTTCCATTCTTTAATAACGAGGAAAATCTGAGTTTTCTATAATCATCGAACTCCTCCATCTTTTTAATATGGACTTCCTAGTTTTTTTCTTAATCTTTTTATGAAATTTTGAAGCGCTTTATTATTAAAAGTTGAACTTCTTTGTTATTTAATTTTTGAACTTCTTGTTTCCATTCTTTAATAACGAGGAAAAACTTGCCTTTTATTCCTTTTTCATATTAAACACACACCATGTAGTACATTAACTTTTTCCATTTTCATAATTTAAATTTTTTATTTTGTTTTTTGAAATCAAATTGCTAACAAATAATAACTGAACTTCTTTGTGGATTGAGAGAATTATTTTAAAACGCAAAAGAAAACAATTTGTTTTGTGTTTTCGAACATGGAAATACAAAGTAAACCACTTGAACTTCTTTCAACAAACCTTTTGAGCTTTTATTTTTCTATACTTTTATTTCTTAGCAGAAATGCAATCCTTGCAGTACTTGAACTTATTGTTGTTTTCACTATGAATTTCTGTCGCATTTTTGTGTATACGCCGAATTACACGCAATTGAAGGTCGGACGTCACTTTTTGCCATTTTAAAACATGTAATTGGAGGTCGGACGTTCCGCAGTTTAAATTCTGAACCGTGCACAGAGGTGCACGTGAACTTCTTGCAACAAGTCTGAGTTTTTTATATATACTTTGAACTTCTCTGCTATTTTGAATTGAACTTCTTAATCTTATTCTTAGAAAAAAAATATGTTTTCAAATAAGCATCAAATATTTTTTTAAATTGAACCTCATACTGAAATTTTTTTATCAGAGAAGTTTCCTAGAAATGGAAAGAATTTGAGTTTTCCGTAAACATCAAACTACTCCTTTTATTTTAATTCGAACTTCTTTAATTTTATTCTTTAGTAACGAAATAAAACTTGTGTTTTTTTATAAATATCGAACTTCTCTATTTTTACAATTTGGACTTCTCGGTTTATTTGAAATACTTTTTTCCATTTTTTTGAAACCGTAAAACATTGTTTTTTTTGTAAAAAAAACATCAAAGTCATGTGTTATGTTAATTTGAACTTCTTGCTTTTCTTTAGATACAAAAATTTATGATTTTTTTATAAACTTTGACGTGCTATGTATCTTAAATTTGAACTTCTTAGTTTAGTTTCACAGACGAAAAAAATTGTCTACTGTTTTGTCTGTTAACTTATAGGATTTTTGGGGTTGCGTGAACTTCTAGAGTTTATTTTTGTGCAAAGTTACACACACATAATAGAACACACACCCACACACTAATGCTCACATGTTGTAATTTTGTTTTGAAATGAATTGTGTAGACTTAAATTTTGTTTGTGCTCTTTTAAATTTATTTGTCACTTCAAGTTCTAGAAAATCGCAAATCTCCCATGTTTTTCCTTGCATGTTTAAATAGTTTGAACTTGTTGAGATACACATAGTACACTTGACCTTCTCGAACACAACAATTTAACCTTCACAAATAAAAATTTAAACCATTGTCAACGACCACAACAAAACATTGAACTTTTTCATATTTTATATTTGAACCTCTAGGCTTTTCTAGAAATGGGAGTGAGCGACCACAACAAAATAAAATTTATCTCTGTATTGCTGCCTGATGAATGATTTTTTTATTCCATATGCATCATCTACGCAGGATGCGTTCTCCCTAAAAAAACAATGTCTTTTGAACTTTCTGAGTGCAACTCGTTGAACTTCTAGAATACTAAAAAAGCATGTCCTTTTTAGTTCTCAATCAATATGGTTTTTTAGGAAAGGTAATTCACATATGAATAAAATATTATCCACACTAGGACAGAATGTTCTTAGTCCAGGAGCAAAACATTACTTCACATAGGAACACAAATTTATTCGCACAGGGAACAAATGGCGTTACACTTTCTGCTTTTGCCGGGAAATAGATGAACTACGAAGAAGCCTATCTCTCTCACTTGAGTAAGTGGTTCGTACAAAATGTTCTAGTGTGATCTATCTAAACAACAATAGCAGGAACAAATTTCACACCGCGTCCATGTACTTTTGAAGATGAGTTGCACTAGCATTAATCAGGTTGGCCTGCTGAAAATCAGACACGGTGGACTGAAGCCATGTTAATTACTGCTAAAATTTGTCAGCCATACAAATTACTACAAAAAACTGGTCAAGAACAGTCAACCGTGTGCAGCCATACTAATTTACTTTGTAGAATAAACACAGACAGCTTAGAGGCATACCTTTTGTTCTTACTGATGACCTACAGAGCATGTAGGGCAAGATCTAGGGGAAGGACTAATCAATATTGAGGTTGAGCGACCATCTCAACAATAAATCCACAAGTGGCAGCGGCATATATCTCGCTACACTGCACCTCAAGGGAGATCAAATCCCCATGTTGAATAGCATCCCAGCAACAGCAAGATCACTCACCCGTTCAAAGACCGACTATCTTTCCTCATGAATGGCGACAAGCACCAGGATCAACACCTACAGGAAAGAGGTAGATGTTCAGAGGCGTAACAACAAGTTCAGCTTAATAGCTCAACCCATGACCCCTATTTCAAATCAAGACAACTGTGTTTATGGCTTCAAAGATATCTTCAAGCAAGACCCTTTAAATGGAAGTGAACCAAGTAGTAGTAACGCTCCAACACTACACCAACGCCAAACAATTCCTAACCTATTTAGTACTGACCCAAAACCTATTTTGTATTTTTTTCTCTATTCATTATTTATTAGTAAGATGAATTCTTCCCAAAATCCAATGATTGAACTCTCTAGACTATAATCTTTTGACTTCCAGATTACTTTAAAAAAATACGTAATTCTTTAGATGAATGTAAACGGAGAAGTTCGCACTTACTGTTTGCTGGTATTGCATAAAATTCTGTTTTTTAGTGGACACTTACAAGACGTGGAGCATCAGACAAAAAATGCCAATGGTTAGTGCCAGCTTGAAATAAAACAAGAAGCAAACATGGGGATGAAGATTTTATTGTTGGTTCTTCATACGAATGAAACCACCTGCTCCTTGAATTACTTCATCAACAGGAGAACACATCAGACTTGGCTGCGTCCTTCCTCATCCTTTTTTTTCTAGATTTCCACTATGCAGCGACATCGAAACTTCTCTATATACATATGTTTTTTTTGAAAAATTGGCTGAATGGAGCCCGTCCTCCATATGATGTTCTTCCCTGCATCAATTTTGTACATGTATAGCAAGGTCAGTACTACAGGAAAACATGAGTTTTGTACATGTATCGGAAGAGAAGTACTACAAGGAGATTCCTATATAATGCACACTGGTTCACATTAATATCTTTGTAGTCTCCTTAATTTTGTTGATGTTGGATTTGGTCAATACGAAGATGGTGGGTGTGTTTTCCCAATACGGTTGCTTCAGAAGTTCAGTTTTTCCAAACTGAAGACCAAAAGGATCCTCCACGTACAGGGGTGCAGCCGGGTGGTCAGCGGAGCATGAACACACACCGCCTTCTGGTGGTCGACGGCTCGTTCCAGGCGTGGGGCGAGGGGCACCACCGGGAGGAGGCGAAGTGGTGGCGGCGAGGAGTACTAAAGGAGAAAAGATTCAAAATTTAGAACATGCTGCATCTACACACACACAAAAATCAAACATATGGATAGATAGATTCACGCTATATAGAATTATGGTGTAGTATGTAGAGTGTTCCAGCTGCATGTAAAACTTCAACTTTACATTCATTATTTTTGGAATAAATTGAGAGGATTTATGTGAGTAGTACGAACACCTCTGAATTCGTTTACTGAAAAACACCACGGGTTCGTGTAGCAACCTAATGGGTTGCAACCCAGGCACACAAACTAGCTAAGTGGAGATGACCAATAGGTGTTGCGGTGTGCAGGAGCAACTACAGAAAAGAGCAGGTGGCCACATCCGCCCCTCGCCAAGAACTTGACCGGCCGCAAAGGTGTCTGGAGCGCACAGGGAAGATGTTGGCCCTGGAGTAGTCCAAGTTATGATGCAACGGCAGGATACCTAAGCGTTCGTCCTCAGAGGCTGGAGAAGGACAGGGCGACAGATGCGCGGGGGATGACGTAGCGAGCTAGGCAGCAGATCACGGGGGCGTGATGAACGGTGGCACGGGCACGAGCGGCCAGTCACCCGCGTGGAGGAGGGTTGCCCTGAGGAAGTAGTGCGTACGGGCTGGGGCGGCGCCAGGGGGTAGTCCATGGTGGCGTCCAGACACCGTTCGCAGCGGCAGCCGGTGATGCAGAGGTAACCGGAGCAGCATCGCCTCCCCCGTGTGAGCTAGCGATGGACTACAGCAGTAGTTAGCGACGGACTGCAGCGGTAGCTTGCGGTGGTGGACGGTGACGGCGCGAGGGAGGGAGGCGGTGGCGGTGACGGCGGCGTGATCTGTAGAGGGTGATGGCAGCGGCGGCCGATCCGGGGAGGGAAGCTGCGGCGGCAGCACGATCTAGGGCGATGGCAGCGGCGGCCGGTTCCCGAGGCAGGAGCGGGGCGGCAGCCTGGTCCTGGAGCGGGGGCGGACCGGTGCCGGCGATGATTGGTGCCTGGATCAGAGAAGGAGTGGGGGCGTGGGGGAGGTTGTCGGATCAAGGATGTAGTGGGGGCGTGGGGAGGTACAGTAGTGGTGCGTTCGGGAGTTTCGGAACAACCCAATCGCGCTATATAGGTATATAGGGCTGTCTGTGATCCAAATAACTATTCTAATTTTGAGATTAGAATAATGCTGTCCTATATATATACATATATATATATATATGTATATATATATAGGGAAGGAGAGGGGAGAGGCCAGGAGGCGCCCCAAGTAGGACCGAATCCTACTTGGCTTCCTCCTTGTCCGGCCGCCCCCCCCCCCCATCCTTATTTACCGAAGGGGGAAGGAAGGAGGAGGGGGAAAGGGAAGGGGGAGGCCGAATCCCCCTTTCCTTTCTCTTCCCCCATTTCCTTCTTTCTTTGGTTCGCCCATATGGGGGCGCACCAGCCCCTGGTGGCTGGTGCGTTACCCCTCTTGGCCCATAAGGCCCATATCTTTTGTCGGGGGTGCCCGGAACCCCTTCCGATGACCCGATATACCCGGTACCCTCCGAAACACCTCCGTTGTCCGAAACTATCGTGCTATATATCAATCTTTACCTCTCTACCATTTCAAGACTCCTCATCATGTCAGTGATCTCATCCGGGACTCTGAACAACATTCGGTCACCAAATCACATAACTCATATAATACAATATCGTCATCGAACGTTAAGCGTGCGGACCCTATGGGTTCGAGAACTATGTAGACATGACCGAGACAGCTCTCCAGTCAATAACCAATAGTGGAACCTGGATGCCCATATTGGCTCCTACTTATTCTATGAAGATCTTTATTGGTCAAACCGTTATGACAACATACGGTATTCCCTTTGTCTATCTGTATGTTACTTGCCCGAGATTCGATCGTCGGTATCTTCATACCTAGTTCAATCTCATTACCTAATTCTCTTTAGTTGTTACGAAATACATCACCTCATGACTAACTCCTTAGTCGTTTGCTTGCAAGCTTTTGATGTGTATTACCGAGAGGGCCCGGAGATACCTCTCTGATACTCGGAGTGACAAATCATAATCTTGATCCATACCAACTCAACAAACACCTTCGGAGATACCTGTAGAGCATCTTTATAATCACCCAATTATGTTGTCACATTTTATAGCACACAAGGCACTCCTTCGGTATCCGAGAGTTGCATAATCTCATAGTCGAAGGAATATGTATTTGACATGAAGAAAGCAATAGCAATAAAACTGAATGATCATTATGCTAACGGATGGGTCTTGTCCATCACATCATTCTCTTAATGATGTGATCCTGTTATCAAATGACAATTCATGTCCATGGTTAGGAAACCTTAACCCTCTTTGATCAACGAGCTAGTCAAGTAGAGGCTCACTAGTGACATGGTGTTTGTTTATGTATTCACGCATGTATTAAGGTTTCCGGTCAATACAATTCTAGCATGAATAATAAACCTTTATCATGAATAAGGAAATATAAAATAACAACTTTATTATTGCCTCTAGGGCATATTTCCTTTAGTCTCCCACTTGCACTAGAGTCAATAATCTAGAAGAGGCTTAGTTAATGGGTCTGCTACATTCAGATCCCTATGTATTTTGCAAGTTTTTGTGTCTCCCTCCTTGACTTGATCACAGATGGAGTTGAAGCATATCTTGATGTATTTGGTTCTTTTGTCAAATCTACATTCCTTCGCCACGGCAATTGCTCAAGTATTGTCACAAAAATATTCATTGGACCCGATGCACTAGGTATTACAACTAGATCATATATGAACTCCTTCATCCAGACTCCTTCATTTGCTGCTTTCGAAGCAGCTATGTACTCTGCTTCACATGTAGATCCTTCCACGACACTCTGCTTGGAACTGCACCAACTGATAGCTCCACCATTCAATACAAATACATATCCGGTTTGTGACTTAGAGTCATCTGGATCAGTGTCAACGCTAGCATTGACGTAACCATTTACGACGAGCTCTTTGTTACCTCCATAAACGAGAAACATATCCTTTGTCCTTTTCAGGTACTTCAGGATGTTCTTGACCACTGTCCAGTGATCCACTCCTGGATTACTTTGGTACCCCCCTGCCAGACTTATGGCAAGGCACACATCAGGTCTGGTACACAACATAGCATACATGATAGAACCTATGGCTGAGCCATAGGGAATGACTTTCATTTTCTCTCTATCTTCTACAGTGGTCGGGCTTTGAGTCTGACTCAACTTCACACCTTGTAACACAGGTAAGAACCCTTTCTTTGACTGATCCATTTTGAACTTCTTCAAAACTTTGTCAAGGTATGTGCTTTGTGAAAGTCCTATTAAGCATCTTGATCTATCTCTATAGATCTTGATGCCCGATATATAAGCAGCTTCACTAAGGTCTTTCATTGAAAAACTCTTATTCAAGTATCCTTTTATGCTATCCAAAAATTCTACATCATTTCCAGTCAACAATATGTCATCCACATATAATATTAGAAGTGCTATAGAGCTCCCACTCACTTTCTTGTAAATACAGGCTTCTTCGAAAGTCTGTAGACCATATGCTTTGATCACCTCATCAAAGCGTATATTCCAACTCCGAGATGCTTGCACCAGTCCATAGATGGATCGCTGGAGCTTGCACTTGTTAGCACCTTTAGGATCGACAAAACCTTTTGGTTGCATCATATACAACTCCTCTTTAAGAAATCCATTAAGGAATACGTCCATTTGCCAGATTTCATCATCATAAAATGCGGCAATTGCTAACATGATTCGGACAAACTTAAGCATCGCTACGGGTGAGAAAGTCTCATCATAGTCAACTCCTTGAACTTGTCGAAAACATTTTGCGACAAGTCGAGCTTTGTAGATAGTAACAGTAACATTACCATTAGCGTCAGTCTTCTTCTTGAACCATTTATTCTCTATGGCTCGCCGATCATCGGGCAAGTCCACCAAAGTCCACACTTTGTTCTCATACATGGATCCTATCTCAAATTTCATGGCCTCAAGCCATTTATCAGAATCTGGGATCATCATAGCTTCTTCATAGTTCATAGGTTCATCATGGTCTAGTAACACGACTTCCAGAACATAATTACCGTACCACTCTGGTGCGGAACGTCCTCTATTCGACCTATGAGGTCCAGTATTAACTTGATCTGAAGTTTCATGATCATCATCATTAACTTCCTCTCTAGTTGGTGTAGGCATCATGAGAACGGATTTTTCTGACGTGCTACTTTACAAATTGAGAGAAGGTACAATTACCTCATCAAGTTCTACTTTCCTCCCACTCACTTCTTTCGATAGAAACTCCTTCTCTAGAAATGTTCCATTCTTGGCAACAAAGATCTTGCCTTCAGATTGTGGTAGAAGGTGTACCCAATTGTTTCCTTAGGGTATCCTATGAAGATGAACTTCTCCGATTTGGATTCAAGCTTATCAGGCTGAAGCCTTTTGACATAAGTGTTGCAACCCCAAACTTTAAGAAATGACAGCTTAGGTTTCTTGCCAAACCACAGTTCATACGGTGTCATCTTAACGGATTTAGATGGTGCCTTATTTAAGATGAATGCAACTATCTCTAATGCATAACCCCAAAACAATAGTGGTAAATTGGTAAGAGACATCATAGATCACACCATATCTAATAAAGTACGGCTACGACGTTCGGACACACCATTACGTTGTGGTGTTCCATGTGGCGTGAGTTGTGAAACTATTCCACATTGTTTTAAATGAAGGCCAAACTCATAACTCAAATATTTGCCTCCATGATCAAATCGTAGAAACTTTATTTTCTTCTTACGATGATTCTCTACTGCACTCTGAAATTCTTTGAACTTTTCAAATGTTCCAGACTTGTGTTTCATTAAGTAGATATACCCGTATCTGCTTAAATCATCTATGCAGGTTAGAAAAATAACGATACCCGCCGCGTGCCTCAACACTCATTGGACCGCATACATTGGTATGTATTATTTCCAATAAGTCATTGGCTAGCTCCATTGTTCCAGAGAACGGAGTTTTAGTCATTTTTCCCATGAGGCATGGTTCACAAGTATCAAATGATTCATAATCAAGTGATTCCAAAAGCCCATCTGCATGGAGTTTCTTCATGCGCTTTACACCAATATAACCTAAACGGCAGTGCCACAAATATGATGCACTATCATTATCAACTTTGCATATTTTTGCATCAATATTATGAGTATGTGTATCACCACAATTGAGATTCAACAAAAATATACCACTCTTCAAGGGGGCATGACCATAAAAGATATTACTCGTATAAATAGAACAACCATTATTCTCTGATTTAAATGAATAACCGTCTTGCACTAAACAAGATCTAGATATAATGTTCATGCTCAACGCTGGCACCAAATAACAATTATTCAGGTCTAAAACTAATCTCGAAGATAGATGTAGAAATAGCATGCCGACGGTAATCACATCGACCTTGGAACCATTCCAGGCGTGCATCATCACCTCGTCCTTAGCCAATCTTCGTCTAATCTGTAGCTCCTATTTCGAGTTACAAATATGAGCAACCGAACCAGTATCAAATACCCAGGCGCTACAACGAGCATTAGTAAGGTAAACACCAATAACATGTATATCAAATATACCTTTGTTCACTTTGCCATCCTTATCTGCCAAGTATTTGGGGCATTTCCGCTTCCAGTGACCATTCCCTTTGCAGTAGAAGCACTAAGTTTCAGGCTTGGGTCTAGCTTTGGGCTTCTTCTCGGGAGTGGCAACTTGCTTGCCATTCTTCTTGAAGTTCCTTTTCTTTCTCTTGCCCTTTTTCTTGAAACTAGTGGTCTTGTTAACCATCAACACTTGATGCTCCTTCTTTATTTCTACCTCCGCGGCCTTAAGCATTGCTAAGAGCTCACGAGTCGTTTTATTCATCCCTTGCATATTATAGTTCATCACGAAGCCCTTGTAGCTTGGTGGCTGTGATTGAAGAACTTTGTCAATAACACTATCATCTGGAAGATTAACTGCCAGCTGAGTCAAGTGATTATGATACCCAGACATTTTGAGTATGTGTTCACTGACAGAACTGATCTCCTCCATCTTGCAGCTATAGAACTTGTTGAGGACTTCATATCTCTCAACTCGGGCATTTGCTCGAAATATTAACTTCAACTCTTGGAACATCTCATATGCTCCATGACGTTCAAAACATCTTTGAAGTCCTGGTTCTAAGCTGTAAAGCATGGCGCACTAAACTATCATGCAGTCATCATATCGAGCTTGCAAAACGTTCATAACATGTGCATCTGCTCCTGCAACAGGTTTGTCACCTAGGGTGCATCAAGGACATAATTCTTCTATGCAGCGAGGATAATCCTCAGATCACGGACCCAGTCCGCATCATTGCTACTATCATTTTTCATCTTAGTTTTATCTAGAACATATCAAAAAAATATAGGAATACCGCGAGCTATTGATCTACAACATAGATATGCAAAACTATCAAGTCTAAGTTCATGATAAATTAAGTTCAATTAATCAAATTACTTAAGAACTCCCACTTAAATAGACATCCCTCAAGTCATATAAGTGATACGTGATCCAAATAAACTAACCCATGTCCGATCATCACGTGAGATGGGGTAGTCATCAATGGTGAACCTCTCTATGTTGATCATATCTACTATATGATTCACGTTCGACCTTTCGGTCTCCAGTGTTCCAAGGCCATGTCTGTACATGCTAGGCTCGTCAAGTTTAACCCAAGTATTCCGCATGTGCAAAATTTTCTTGCACCCGTTGTATGTGAACGTAGAGTATATCGCACCCAATCATCACGTGGTGTCTCGAAACGACGAACTGTAGCAACGGTGCATACTCAGGGAGAACACTTTTACCTTGAAATTTCATGAAGGGATCATCTTGTAATGCTATCGTCGTTCTAAGCAAAATAAGATGCATGAAAGATAAACATCACATGCAATCAAAATATGTGACATGATATGACCATCATCATCTCGTGCTATTGATCTCCATCTCCAAAGCATCGTCATGATATCCATCGTCACCGGCTTGACACCTTGATCTCCACTGTAGCGTCGTGGTCGTCTTGCCAACTATTGCTTCTACAACTATCGCTAACGCATAGTGATAAAGTAAAGCAATTACATGGCGTATGCATTTCATACAATAAAGAGACAACCATAAGGCTCCTGCCGGTTGCTGGATATCTTACAAAACATGATTGTCTCATACAATAACGTATATCACATCATGTCTTGACCATATGACTTCACAACATGCCCTGCAAAAACAAGTTAGACGTCCTCTACTTTGTTGTTGCAAGTTTTACATGGCTGCTACGGGCTTCTAGCAAGAACCGTTCTTACCTACGGCAAAAACCACAACAGTGATTCGTCAAGTTTGTTGTTTTAACCTTCTTCAAGGACTGGTCATTGTCAAATTCGGTTCAACTAAAGTAGGAGAAACAGAAACCCGCCAGCCACCTTTATGCAAAACTAGTTGCATGTCAGTCAGTGGAACCAGTCTCATGTGCGTGGACATGTAAGGTTGGTCCGGGCCGCTTCATCTCACAATGCCGCCGAATCAAAATAAGACATTGGTGGTAACCAGTATGACTATCACCACCCATAACTCTTTGTGTTCTACTTGTGCATATCATCTACGCATAGAACTAGCTCATCATGCCACTGTTGGGAAACGTTGCAACAAAAACAAAAAAATCTACACAAACGCAATGATCTATCAATGGAGATGCATAGCAATGAGGGGGAGAGTGTATCTATGTACCCTTGTAGACCTTAAGCGGAAGCATTCCTCATCTCGGTTGATGTAGTCGAACTTCTTCGCACTTCAACCGGTCAAGTACCGTACACACGGCACCTCTAGGTTCTGCACACGTTCAGCTCGGTGACGTCCCTCGCCTTCTTGATCCAGCAAGACATCGAGGTAGTAGATGAGTTCAATAGCATGATGGCATGGTGACAGTGATGGTGAAGTGATCCTCGCAGGGCTTCGCCTAAGCACTATGAAGATATGACCATGGGAGTAAACGGTGGAGGGGGGCGCACACGGCAAACAATTGTCCGGGGTGTGCTAGGGGGAGCCCCCCACATATATATATAGGTGGGAGGGAGAGGGGAGAGGCCAGGAGGCGCCCCAAGTAGTTGGGTTCCTCCTTGGCCGACCGCCCCCTTCCTTATTACGAGAGGGAGAAGGAAAGAGGAGGGGGAGAAAGGGAAGGGGGAGGCCGAATCCCCCCTTTCCTTTCTCTTCCCCGCTTTCCTTCTCCCTTTGGTTCGGCCCATATGGGGGCGCACCAGCCCCTGGTGGCTGGTGCATTTCCCCTCTTGGCCCATAAGGCCCATATCTTTTGTCGGGGGTGCCCGAAACCCCTTCCGGTGACTCGATATGTACCCGGTACCCTTCGGAACACTTTCGGTGTCCAAATACTATCGTCCTATATATAAATCTTTACCTCTCGACCATTTCGAGACTCCTCGACATGTTCGTGATCTCATCCGGGACTCCGAACAACATTCAGTCAGCAAATCACATAACTCATATAATACAATATCGTCATAGAACGTTAAGCATGCGGACCCTACGGGTTTGAGAACTATGTAAACATGACCGAGAAACCTCTCTGGTCAATAACCATTAGTGGAACCTGGATGCCCATATTGGCTCCTACATATTCTATGAAGATCTTTATCGATCGAACCGTTATGACAACATATGTTATTCCCTTTGTCTGTCGATATGTTACTTGCCTGAGATTCGATCGTTGGTATCTTCATACCTAGTTCAATCTCGTTACTGGCAAGTCTCTTTACTCATTCTGTAATACATCACCTTGTGACTAACTCAGTCATTTGCTTGCAATATTATGATGTGTATTACCGAGAGGGCCCAGAGATACCTCTTCGATACTCCGAGTGACAAATCCTGATCTTGATATATGCCAACTCAACAAACACCTTCGGAGATACCTGCAGAGCATCTTTATAATCACCGAGTTATGTTGTCACATTTGATAGCACACAAGGCATTCCTCCGATACTCGGGAGTTGCATAATCTCATAGTCGAACGAATATGTATTTGACATGAAGAAAGCAATAGCAATAAAACTGAACGATCATTATGCTAAGCTAACAGATGGGTCTTGTCCATCACATCATTCTCTTAATGATGTGATCCCCTTATCAAATGACAACTCATGTCCATGGTTAGGAAACCTTAACCATCTTTGGTCAACGAGCTAGTCAAGTAGAGGCTCACTAGGGACATGGTGTTTGTTTATGTATTCATACATGTATTAAGGTTTCCGGTCAATAAAATTCTAGCATGAATAATAAACCTTTATCATGAATAAGGAAATATAAAATAACAACTTTATTATTGCCTCTAGGGCATATTTCCTTCAGTAACGAGACAATCTTGAGGCGAGAGGACACATGAATCCAAAGTTGAAACCTTCTTTTTTTTCTGCGGGAACCAAAGTTGGAACCTTCATAGCATTACAGTACAATTTTGTTATGGTGGAAAATTATGCGTACATATAAACAAATCCTGAAAGATTGATAGCAATGCCAGAAACCATTCAACTTCGTTTCACCGACATGTGGGACATCCTTCATCTGGCTCCACCTGCCATGCACCAATATTGAGTGCACAACTGTAGGGGAGAATCAACCCGGTTGTTGTGCCGTAGTAATAATGACTAGTGAGCAGTCAAATCACATAGTCCCACCTTCACCACAGTAAGTTGCTCGGACGAAGCAACCATCAATTCACTCTTTCATTGAATCCGCTGGTACTCCAATATTCCCAGAGTAGTACTAAGTTTTTCGGACGAAGCAACCATCACTTCACCTTTCCCATAGTAAGTACTACCTCCTTTTTTTATTCTAGAAACCACCACACGCGAATATGGGACGGTAGCAGTACAACATCAAGTGTACTAGCACTACTCAATTCAGAAATCGAAACCAACCAATGAACTACTAGATGGTGAGCATTTGCTAGTATCATGTACTCCGTCTGTCGATGTATATATAGAGCCTAAAGCGTTTTTCAAGACTAACTGACATGCAAGTTGCTCAAAGCATATCGTCAATTTTGTACGTGAAAGGATCGTTGAATGATATAATTTTCAAAATATAGAAAATCTTATCAATAGTCAAAGGCAACCTCGAAGAATACATTACTAATCGCAACGCGTGGATGAATGGCTAATCGCAACACAGGCATGCGTGAGGAGTACTATAGCACTAAATAAGAATGTTTTACATGAATTGGTTAATTATATCTTAATCATGACACTTAACAATTTAATGCACAAAACAGAATGGTTGATGGGATTAGCAGAAACCAAAGCACCTTTTTAGTGGGGATTTTCATCATCTGTGAATGTGCAAAACCAAGTGTTACTACTACACCAAACAAGTTCAAAATGAGAAACTGGACCCACTCATGGCACGGCATGCCTGTCTCGTCTGGTCCGTCAGTCAAAGCGCTTCCTCTTCTTGGCATAATAATAGAGTACACTATTTTTATAATGCTCTTGGCATGTCGCTAACCGACCTCAATAGATGGCAAAATCGCCAGCCCGCCATACTGTGGGAGAGACGAGGAGCGAGAAGCGATATGAGCTAGTGGATTACTAGAGCTAGGTGTCGCACGGAGGTGAAGAAATATGGTGATAGCATGAGGTGTGCCATGTATGATGTAAACTACACTGGGCTGCCGTGTTTCGGAGGTCTACTCGATGTGGAGAAGATTGGGTTGATTTTATAGCACTGAATATATAAAATATATTAAGAGTCCAGAACACTCCACCGCGAGGTTCCTTGCTCCTTCTTGATCATCGGAAAGCGTTCTTCTTCGTTTGCCGACAAGTGGGACATCCAGCATCCAGGTCCATGGGTCATGTACGAAAATGGAGTAAGTAGTACGAGAGACTCACCAACGGTCATGAATGTAGGCGGAGTACGTGCACAAATCACCCAAAAAAGGAATACATGCACGAAGAGAAGAGGTGCAGGCACCAACGCAGGTACTCTTTGCCTCTTTCGTACTCACGTGCCAGTACACGGTGAGCTCATTTATGTATGAAGAGGCGGCTCACGTGATAATTTGGAAAGTGTAGTAGTTGTCAGTGGTGGGTTGGGAACCAGGCGTGAACGAATCAAAGTTCGACCATGACGTGGTGGCATGTTATTTATAATGAACGTATTCTATTCGATGCCTCGTACGCAACATTATTTTCTTCAATGGAACGAGAATCGTGCACACACTCAATGACGGAGAAAGGGATGGTACTCCCTCCGTCTAGGTGTAGTCATCTTATGAAAACCAAATAATCCCAAAACACTTGGATGTGGTGCATTAACTTTCACCTCGTTTCTTGTTTCTTGACATAAATAAAGGAATCAACCCATAAGAGATGTGGGGGCGTGTATGACATCAATGACTTAGACTTTCAAACACGAAATGCAGTGGTCAGTTCATTGCATGCAATGCTATTAATTAGCAAATAGCATTAAGATCTCTCGTTTTTCCCTTTGCCTTGGTCACTGTGCACAACCTATGACTTATACACCTAGACGGAGGGATTATCCATGTACATGGTCGTCCCTTTTTGAAGAGAGTACTAAATAGTACTACATCCATCAGAATCTCTAAGACCAAGGCAAAAATAACTCTGGGCAGTTACAGAAAGTAATCGGTTCCGCCTACATAGCTGGGTATGGGAAAGAGAGAAAGACCCCTTAAATCGGGCATGCATTGGTTGCTTATATTAATTAATATGGTTACATGCAACCCCGTCTCTCTCCGCCTTGCATGTAGTCTTGACCGTCGCGCTTGCATGTAGTCCCTTCTTTCTCGGTAAGTTAATTCACCCAATGAGTAAACACAATGCCAACAGAGCCAAGCGAAAAAGCAGGGTCTTAGTTTCGTCCGGCCTACCCTCTGTGGCCCTCCGTCTTTCAGAGTGTAAATAGTTAAGCCAAAGTGTAAATAGTTAAGCCAATGACATGTGGGTCTACCACAAGAGGGCCCATTGTTAGTTAATGGAAGAGATATGTGCATAGGCGTATTTGCGGAGGCGTTCTCCACTGGAAAACATGATGGCAGTATAGGGTAAAGCTAATTTAGTAACACCAACACGCTGGCTCAGCTTATTAATTAAGTGTCCCATCTATTGCAGCGTGTATTGTCACTTCACTGACTAGGTGAATAAATAGTTCTCTCTGACCGAGCTGGGGAACAATGGATCGCCAAGACTTCCTATCTATAGTATCCCTATGCCTCTACTCTCATCCTATCCAACAACAAGAACCATTGGTCGAGGCACCCAACGCCAATTATGTAGGAGTACTACTAGTACTAGTACCTACTCCCTCCTTCCGGTTTATATGCAGGTTAATAAAAAAGCCATCAACCAAGGTACTAGTAAATGATGCGTGCCTAAAGATTTTTTCCAAACATAGTACTCAATAATAGGCTTGTTTTCCTCAAGAAAATTGTGTTTATGAACGTATTAATTGGAATGCATGCATGCGTGAAGAACAAAAGACTAGAAATTTTACATGCATCGATGAGTTTTCTCTTAATTCTTGCCTGCAACATTTTAATGAAGCTTGAAATACGAACATGTCAATGGGAGGGAGTAGAAGCCTCATGCATGCATGCAACACTCACACGTACACATGCATGTACACAACACTCACGCATCCATGTGGCACACAGCACACTACGCAACACACACGCTCACGCTCAAGTGCTCAACCTACTCCCTTCGTCCGTGGAAGACTGTACATATAGAGAATTACACATTGACTAAGAGGAACGGAACTCCACATTATTTAGGGCAAGTACTCCCTCTGTTTATTTTCTTTGATTCACACATCATTTAAAGCAAGTACTAGGATTCTTAAAACGTAGGAATAGGAAAAACAAATGAGTATTAGCACTGAGTGTTTGATGCCACATGAGAAAGAAAGGAAGTGAAAAAAAGTTGGAGCGGATTCTAGATTTCCGATGAAATGTTGTAGTAGTACACATGATTCCATACTAGTAAAAATTCCTATAGGATTCAATCCTATGAATCAAACAACTAATGTACTAAGGTCCATGGTCAAGGCGGCACAGGGCGGATGCGACCTCTCATGGCGTCCTCCATTGACGCGGCACGCTGGTCGAGGGCGCCGCCCGCTGCACGCCCGGTTGAACGAGCCTCCTCGCCGCATTTAAACGCCTACATTAAACCCGCGTGGAATCGGAGAAACCTACTCCGCCTGGAAACCGGTTATTTTATGTAAATGTAATGAAATCCGAGCGTGTTGGCACGAATTTCTATACTCTTATAAAAAAATTGAGTTGGTGATGATGGTGTACCTGCCATTTTGCAATATAGACTGTCCGATCTATATCTGACGGATAGAATGTAAACTATGGCAATTTTGCAAATAGATACCCGCTCCTCTCTCCACATTTGCAGATAAGACCTTCCCTCGTTCATCCTTATCTCCCACAACCTCATTGTTGAGCAATTAAAAAAGGAAGCCTCTGAAACAATCTGGCATGGGGGCCGCTGCCGGCATCGTCCGTCCCCATGCCTCCGCTTAGTCCGACCACCAATCACCACCGCGCCCCACTCCTCCTCACCTTATCTCTCATCTTTCTTGAGATACCATTTTTCGATGAAAATCTCGAGATACCATTTATCGATGAAAATCTCGAGATACCATTTTTCGATGAAATTCTCGAGATATCACTAGTTTTTACACATGGGATTACTCCTGCATGGGTCAATCACAATAGGTGTTTTGTAAAAAAATGCATCCTGATGTTCCGTGCAATGCACGGGCATCTTGCTAGTGTTTACGTACAATCCGAGTGCATTGCTCCAGTGGTGATTACACATGAGACAATCGATTCGCACCCTTCCGCGCTCCATTTTGTCTTGCGTTACTTCGTCCATCCAACATGCTGACAAGTGGGCCCCATGTTCATTTATGCCAACGTGGTAGTCAATTATTTTGCCAGAGTGAGCTATCACACCCATCCGGTGCCACGTCAATGAATCCATTAGAAACAAGTCTAGACTTGTTCGGTTCAACCGCCTCGCTAGGTGTTTGGAGAGGAATTGGCCGGCATGAGGCGGTTCTATAGGTGGGCAGGCGGCAAAAAATAGGGGAAAACGCGGGAAGCAGCTAGACGAGGGAGGGAAGCTTCTACATTCATGGGGGACGTGGCATTGGCCATTGGGCGACACCAGGCGGTCATCCAGGTGGGCCATAAAGGATACGAAGAGGCATCCTATATTAGCAAGGACCAGCATCCCTACGGATAGCTCATCTAACATAAGTCTCAAGTTAACTGTGCTGAGGCTGGAGTAGTCATCAGATTGGTGACTGGATGGGAAGTGGACTCAATATTAACTAGTTGGATGGGTCACTGTAAAGGTTTAATTGCCTTAATTAAACGTTTATAGTGCTCCGTCCTATTAGATGAACCTCGAGGCCTTTGTTTTGTAATTTCCAACATTTTTATTTTTGTGAACACATGTTAATCGAAGGTCTATCACGTTACTTTACGACATGTTTCTAAAAAAAGCGATATGACCTCTATCTACTTATAAGTCATGCATGCCAAATTAAACCTCGAGGTACTTGCTCTCAAATTAACCTCTGGGCCTTGCAGGAGTGCTGTAATGGGTCGGCATCAATTGCAAGATGAGCCACCAAGCTAGCAGTGGAGTTGCCAACATGCTCAAAGTGCACACAACATTGAGTAGAAAGAAGCATGCCTAGGAAATTAATGTGTGCTTAGGGAGGCCATTTGCTCAAAGAGCAAGTACTCCTTCGGTTATACTATAAGGCCTCTTCCAATGCAGCGGTGCTTACATGAGGTGCTAAGCACATTAAAAACTTTAGCAACTAAAGCCCCCAATGCATAGGTGCTTAACTTGTTGGCACTAAGCATCCTTCATTTAATGGTCTGCCTCTAGTGTTAAGGCCCTCCAGTACAAAACACGGGCAGCCGACTTGGCCAATACAAAAGCATATCCATCTTAAATCCCATTTGTTTTTGTTTTTTGCGAGGAAAAGCCCATATTTCTTGAAAAGGCGGCGATCCTAGAAAAACCCTCCTTCCTCCTCACTTCCACTTACACTGCAGCTCGCTGGACTCTCCCGCTTCCGTCGCCCCCCAATTCCTCCTGCTCCCCATCTTCCTCACTCGTACAGAAAACCCCTGCTCACCTTCTTCCTCACTCATACAAAAACACCTGCTCCTCTTCTTCCACTCCTACAAAAAAAACCAGCCCTCCTTCCCCACTTGCACTACCACTAGGCTCGTCTCTGGCTACTCTACTCAAACCTATGAGCTCGGCGCGATGCCCGCATGGAAAATGGAGTCGGCAGGCTCCCCACCGGATCTGAGGAACCCGTAGAATCTCGGGTGGACCACATCAGCGATCTCGCGGATGCCATCCTTGGGGAGATCATCTCGCTTCTCCCCACCAAGGATTGTTGATGCACCCAAGTCCTCTCAACTCGGTGGCACCCTCTATGGCGCGTCGCGCCCCTTAATCTTGACTGTCGTCAGCTATCTGTCATTCATGATTTTGAACTCCTCAGAGCCATCATCTCCTCCCACCAGAGATCCATTCAACGCCTCTGCATCCCAACACGCTACTTGCTGTCCATACCCCGCACGGTGGATGATACGTCTCCATCGTATCTACTTTTCCAAACTCTTTTGCCCTTGTTTTGGACTCTAACTTGAATGATTTGAATGGAACTAACCCGGACTGACACTGCTTTCAGCAGAATTTCCATGGTGTTATTTTTGTGCAGAAATAAAAGTTCTCGAATTTACCTGAAAAATTACGGAGAATATTTTTGGAATATATAAAAAATATTGGCGCAAAAATCAACCGGAGGGGGCCAACCAGAGGCCACAAGCCCTGCGGTGCGCCCTGCAGGCTCCTAGGCCCCTGGAGCTCCTCCGACCCTAATTCCAACTCTATAAGTACCTATTCGCGGAGCAAAAAAGCAAGGAGGAGGATTCATCGCGTTTTACGATATGGAGCCGCCGCCTCCTATTCTTCATTGGGAGGGCTGATCTGGAGTCCGTTTGGGGCTCCGGAGAGGAGGATTCGTTGCCATCATCATCACCAACCTTCCTCCATCACCAATACCATGATGCTTACCGCTGTGCATGAGTAATTCCATCATAGGCTTGCTGGACGGTGATGGGTTGGATGAGATTTATCATGTAATCGAGTTAGTTTTGTTAGGGTTTGATCCCTAGTATCCACTATGTTCTGAGATTGATGTTGCTACGACCTTGCGATACTTAATGCCTGTCATTAGGGCCCAAGTGCCATGATTTCAGATCTGAACCTATTATGTTTTCTAGAATATATTTGTGTTCTTGATCCTATCTTGCAAGTTGTAGATACCTATTATGAGTTATGATCTGCATACCCCAAGGTGACAATAATTGGGATTCTTTCTGGTGATTACCGTAGTTTGGGGAGTTCATGTATTCACTAAGTGCTAATGCTTTGTTTCGGTTCTCTATTAAAAGGAGGCCTTAATATCACTTAGTTTCCATTAGGACCCCACTACCACGAGAGGGTGGGAAAAAAGATGTCATGCAAGTTCTTTTCCATAAGCATGTATGACTATATACGGAATACATGCCTACATTATATCGATGAATTGGAGCTAGTTCTGTGTCACCCTAGGTTATGAATGCTACATGATGAATATCGTTCGACACAAATAATCCAGATATAGTCATAACCTAATACTCCGAGGGTAGCATAAAACTACTATCACTACAAAACTGCTAATATTACTTTTCCCATCGTTACCATTACTTCCATACTACTTTGCTACTAAATAATTTGCTGGAGATATTAAGTCTTTCAGGTGTGGTTTAATTGACAACCCAGCTGCTAATACTTGAGAATATTATTTGCCTCCCCTTGTGTCGAATCAATAAATTTGGGTTGAATACTCTACCCTCGAAAACTGTTGCTACTGCTGTTACAATCACTACAAAACTGCTACTATTACTTTTGCCATCGTTACCATTACTTCCATACTACTTTGCTACTAAATACTTTGCTGCAGATATTAAGTCTTTCAGGTGTGGTTGAATTGACAACTCAGTTGCTAATACTTGAGAATATTCTTTGGCTCCCCTTGTGTCGAATCAATAAATTTGGGTTGAATACTCTACCCTCGAAAATTGTTGCGACCCCCTATACTTGCGGCTTATCAAGACCTTTTTCTAGTGCCGTTGCGGGGGAGAATAGCTCTATTCTCTGAGTCACTTGGGATTTATATCTGTTGATCACTATGAGGAATTTGAAAGATACGAGAACCAAGATTTTTTTCCCTCTACTACGACGGGAGGTAAGGAACTGCCATCTAGCTCTGCACTTCATTCACCTTCTGTTTTGAGTAAGCTTGCGATACCTACACCTGCTATTGATTCTGATATGTCACATGTGATGGATGATGCTACTTCTGCTATACATGATGCTTATGATGATACCACTGCTTTGTTTGACAATATTGTGCCACTGGGTGAATTTTTTTGATGAACAAATTGCTAGAGTTAATGATACTGAGAATGCTGAAGATGATGATATTTCTGAAACTGATGAAATTATTGAAACTAAAAACTTTAAAACACATGATAAGACTAGCTCTCCTAGATATCAACTTTTTGTTACACCTGAGGGTTATGTTATGGATGGATAAGTAGCTAGGAACTTTCTTGCTTGTAAGGACTGAGATGATCTTAAGAAATTATTATGCAAGTGGAAAGAAAAATCTTTGATTGCTAGAATGCAATATGATCCTAAGTTTGCTACTTCACCATCTTTGTTACTGATAGGATTATGAATTCTCTGTCCATCCTGTGTTAATTACTTTGGTTGAATCTGATCCTTTCCATGGTTATAAATCTGAAATTGTTGTGGCAAACCGTACTAAATTGAATGATATAGCCACCTTGTTTGCTCATGAGGAAAAGATTCGCTATTACTATATTCTTAAGTTGTTTCCTTTCTCATTAAAGGGTGATGCTAAGATATGGATTAATTCTCTTGCTCCTGGTTGTGTTCGTAGTCCCCAGGATATGATTTACTACTTCTCTGGAAAATATTTTCCTGCTCATAAGAAACAAGCTGCCTTATAGGAAATATTTAACTTTCTACAAATTGAAGAAGAGAGTCTCCCACGAGCTTGGGGGAGACTTCTCCAATTACTTAATGCTTTGCCTGATCATCCTCTCAAGAAAAATGAAATACTTGATGTCTTTTATAATGGACTAGCCGGTGCTTCTAGGGACCACCTAGATAGTTGTGCTAGTTGTGTTTTCAGGGAACGAACTGTTGAGCAAGCTGAAGTGCTATTGAATAATATATTGAGTAATGATAATGATTGGACTCTTCCTGAACCAACTTCTAAGCCAACTCTGAAGAAAAGAGGTATTCTATTTCTCTGTCCTGAAGATATGCAAGAGGCAAATAAATCTATGAAAGGAAAAGGTACAAAAGTTGAAGATGTTAAGAATTTACCACCTATTGAAGAAATACATGGTCTTGATAACCCGACACAGGTAGTAGAGGTAAATTCTCTCTATAGATTTGATGAAGGTGATATTTCATAATAAGTCTGCTAGTTAATGCTTGGATGAGTTTGATAACTTTACTGTTAAACAAGAAAATTTCAATGGTTATGTTAGTAGACAATTGAAACGTAATGCTTATATGCTTGACTGCTTGGGTGACTATATGTGTAGAACAATTAATGATGTCAAGATTATTAGTAAACATGCTTCCATGGTAAAAACTCAAGTAGAGCAAGTTCTCAAAGCACAGAATGATTTGCTCAATGAGATGAATAATAAGAATAATGATCATGTTGTTAGAGTTATGACTAGAGGTGGTAAAATGACTTGGGAACCTTTGTATCCTGAAGGTCATCCTAAGAGAATTGAGCAAGATTCTCAGAGAATTAATACTGATGCACCTAGTCCTTCTAAAAGGAAAATGAAAATTGATAGGACTTTGCATGTTTCTAGTGAACCTGTTATAGACACACCTGAGAATCCCAATGATATTTCTATTTCTGATGATGAAACACAATCTCGTGATGAACCTGAACCTAGCGATAGTGTTAATGATGATGTTCATGTTGATGCTCAACCCAGTAATGATAATGATGTGGAGATTGAACCTGTTGTTGATCTTGATAACCCACAACCTAAGAATAAAAGATATGATAAGAGGGACTTCATGTAACACCCTGGTTTTTTGCCCTTTCTTTTTCTTTTTGATTTACTTGGCTTTTGCCCCGATTTTCTTTTTGGAGTGGATTTGTGGACCTGAAACCTGGGAAATCATCATCATTTTTTCTCTGAAGTGACTCATCATTATTAAATATTTCCCAAGATCATGTCACTTCATTTCTTGACCAAACCTTAAAATTCTTTTCTAAGGAATATTCCTTTTTCAATTAAAGGAATAACCATATTTGTCCTAGGTTGTAAAGCAACCTATATCTCTGTCACTCCCAAAATTCCCAAATAATTCTCATAATTTCTTTGGGTCATACGTTGCTCAAATATGCCCAAACTTTCCTTTCCTAGCCCAAAAATAATTCCCCAATATTTATTCTTCATTTCTGTCCAGTGTGGCTTTTGCGAAGGAAGTGCCACCTATATTTCCTTGTTTGCTCCCAAACTTTTTAGGCATGATTCTACATCCAAATCATTGCCTCATGCCAAAATTTAACTTCATTTCCCTAGCCAACCTTCCTTGGTGATTTTTCAAAGTTTCTGTCAGATAGAAGCCATTGTGAAGGAAGTACTAGCTAGGAGTTCCCAAATGAGTTGAAATTTTGCATGTCTCTTCATGTGCTCATATCATTGCCCTCCTCCAATTTTCAGCTCCATCCAATCATCTATGGGAGCACAACTTCAAATCTTTCATTCTGTTGCTATTTTCAAGTTGTGAAGCAAGTATATTTTATATTGCTTCATTAATTTTGAGAAATTAGCAGATCATGCTCCTACCAATATCACATCTCTCCACAAAATTTGGGACCATTTCATCAAGCCATTTTCTCCCCATTATTATTGCAAGTTTCTCTACGCCACTGACCGCGTTAAGCCGCGTCGCTCCGGCCGTGTCCGCGCGCCCATGGTTGCCGACCTGACTCCCTGCTACCTCACGACACTCTTTGACCTTGTTCCCCCTCTAGCAGCTTCCTCGTCAACACTCGCCGCCGCGTGCCCACGGGCGAACAGTGGCCAACCGGCTCTGTTCGCGCCTCAATTTCTTCTTCCCCATGTCCCTGGAGTCATCTACTGCTTCGTGGCCCTCCTGTGCCCTCTCCAGCCATCCCCGTCCTCCCCGTGCAACTAAACCCCATCGCCGAAGCTAGCTGGCATGCCCTTGGCGGTACCCGAGCTCGTGACCCTCCCCCTCGCTTATTTACGATGTTCCCGGTCGCACCTCTTTCACCAGCGGCCTCCACCACCTCCGAGGACCCTGCCCCACTACTCTCCCGAGCCCCGGAGCTCCTCCTCGCCTCCCCTGGCCGCCACATCCAACGCCTCGGCCATATCCTATTCTGACAAGCTAGACCCCTTCCCCTCCTTCTTCCACCACCACCCCGGAGCCTCCCCGCCCTTCGCCTCCTCCTTCGGTGGCCTCTCGCCACGAGTTCGCGGGCGCCCAAAGACCACTGTCCGCCATGGTCAAGCTCCCGCCCGCCTCAGTCCACCCTGGAGCCTGTTGCCTACACCGCCGGGTGCAGCTCCTTCTGCTGAGCTCATCCATAGGTCGAGCGAGGCGGGGGATGGCCGGAGCCGGCCGGACGAGCACCGACGCCGGCGAGCTTCTTCTGCTCTGCGGGCGAGCGACGGGGAGAAGAAGGAGGCGGGAGGAGAGAGAAGCCAGCGGTGGGACCCGTGTGTCAGCGGCACAAGGCCCGGCCCCGCCCCCGCTAACGCAGATAAGTGGACATGCACTTCGCAGAATACGTTTTCCTTTGGTGAAGCCATACTCTGGTATTCTTTGGCCATAAATGCGCTTTCACTTCACTGAAAGCGTATTTTCTGAAATGCTTGTTCTGTTTTTCAGTCAGGGGCCCATTTGTGAAGACTTTTCTTATAGATGGGTCCCTGGCAGTCAAACCCTTGTATATTTTCACTCATAACTCTGATTCAGCCCCCTCCGAGAGAGAACATTTTTCGGTGATTCTTTCCGCAAGCTTCTCGCACTTCCTCCCGGTGAATCCCCCTCTCAGGCAAGCCACACCCTCCATTTGCATGATTGCAATGCAATGCCATGGTTCAAATTATTTAAACTTGCTTAAAATTTGCATTAGCTACATATGATTTGTTCATGGCATTTCTTGGAGTGATATGTTGATCTTGCTATTGCCATGATGTTGTTTGGAGTTCTAGGACTAATATTTTGCAGCTTATGAGGATGACATGTGCCACTGGATTATTAGTGGCTTATATTATTTTGATGATGGTATTGGATATTATGCTTTGGAGTACTATTTTGGATATGATGTTATCTTGTGGATCTTAGGTTAATATTTTGATCTTGCTATTGGATTAGTAGTATCTTTGTCGGATTTCGGGTTCAGGCAGACCCTTGAGGTTCGAACACTGGGGTGCGCGCGGAGATTTCGCCTCCTACCTACCTGCACCCCTCCGCCTCGCTAAGATCTAAACTATGGAAAGAACAACACAAGAGACACAGGGTTTATACTGGTTCGGGCCACCGTTGTGGTGTAATACCCTACTCCAGTGTGTGGTGTGGTGGATTGCCTCTTGGGCTGATGATGATGAACAATACAAGGAAGAACGGCCTCGTGAGGGTCTGTTCTTGGCTGGGGCGGTGAACTGCTGGGAGGAGTTCAGTCACCTTTCTCTCTCTCTTTCTCTGATCGAAACCCCTCTCTAAAGAGCCTCCTCCTTCTCAGCTGCCCCCTCTTGCGAGTGGCTGATCCTATTTATAGAGGCCCTGGTCCTCTTCCCAAATATCGAGCGGGTAGGGAGCCAACAATGGCGCGCTAATTTGAAAGGGGATAGCTAGTACCAGCTACCCTGACAAAAGTAGTCTTCGCCTGCACAAAGCTCTGGTGATGACGCCGTCTCGGGCTCCACGATGACCTCCATCTTGTAGTCCTCATGGTCTTGGTCTCGTTGCACCGAAATGGCAACCTTTGCCTGATGCCTCGGTACTCCGCGGCTGCGCTTGCCCCCTTTGCACCAAAGAGGAAAGGAGGACACTGCGCGGGATGGCACCCGCCTGGCGCCCTTGGTCGTCATGGCTTGCGTCACGGGCACCTCGTGAGGTACCCCGCCTTGGTCTCTCCGCCTCCTCGTGAGCCAGCCTGATGTGGCCGTGCCTGAGGAAGCTCCGCGTCGTCCGCCCCGCGAGGCTTGGCCCCTCGCGAGGGTCTTGGTTTTGTGTTGGTGAAGATGGGCCGCGCTGGGCCCCCCTTTGAGCCACGCCGCAGGCCGCAGGCAAGTCTGGGGACCCCCGTTCCCAGAACGCCGACAGTAGCCCCCGGGCCCAAGGCGCGCCCGGACTTGGCCGTGCAGGGAGGCGGAAGGGCAAGAGCAAAGCGCCGCGGGCCCTAATAGCCTGCGGTCTTGGGTGCCGCGTGGCGGTTGATTGGACGTGGGCGCCTTAGCAACCGTGCGAGTTGATAAAGGAGCGGCATCCACCTAGGCTTTGCTTCTTGCTTTCCCCGGTTGCTGCTCAGATCCCCTTTCTTGCGCCTCTCCTTCCTTCCTCCAAAATTTCCAGATCCACTCCGACCGTGTGACCTAGGAAGCCATGGCGCCTCGTCAGCCCCCAGCCGTAGCTTGGTACTCATCTGCCCTGGACCCGCCGAACGTGTCGGAGGCGAGCCTTGCCCGGTTGCGCCGGATGGCGACGGCGCGGGGCATCAACGGGGCGAAGGTGTTTAAAGCCGGCTCCGCCACCCCTGAGGTTCAAGGGATCACCTTCTATCCGCTCTTCGTAAGTGCCATTGCTGCTGGCCTGGTGCCTCCCTTCTCCGAGTTCTTCTTCTCTGTCCTCCGCCACTATAAGCTACAAGCCCTGCATCTCCACCCCAACTCCGTCCTTCTCCTGGCAATCTTCGCCTATTACTGCGAGGCTCACGTAGGGGTGCAGCCCTCAGTGGCCTTGCTGCGCCATTACTTCTACCTCCGGACCTCTCGCGGTACTGCTTCCGCATGCGCGAGCTTCGTCGCGTACGGTGGCGCCATTGCCATTTCGCACCCCGAGAAAAGGATTGAGGGCTTCAGGAGCAAGTGGGTCTTGGTGGATGCTGGGCGCATCCACCCTCGGCTGATCTTACCCACAGAGCAGCCCACGAGCTCCAGCGATTGGGGTCAAGCGGAGCTCGCGGACCCCCGCGCGAAACTGGTGTTGGAGAAGATGGACGCGGATCTGAGGCCGGCCGACATGGCGGCGGCGAAGCTGACCGGCGCGTCGCTGCTGAGGGAATTCCTGGAGAACCAGCTGGCTCCGCTTTGGCAGTAGTCACTTCCAATGTGGAGGCCCCGTCCGAGCCCCGCGGCGTTGGCCGACGGATACCTGGTTGCGGTTCTCCAATCTCTGGTCGGGGGCAATGTGGCGAGGTTGGTGGGCGCTCCTACGCCCTTGTTCCTCCACGACGACTGGGAGCGGGTAGTGGAGTCCATGCCCGTCTTCAACGGGGATGGGCCCGTGCCCATGGAAACTCCCGAGGAACCGGTGGACGTGCCCTTCGACGACTCCAGCAAAGAGGAGGAAGGAGGGGAGCGGGAAAAGGGGCCTGACTCCGAGGCGACTGAGGGAGAGTCGAGGGCTCCCCTCCCCCGGCGCAGGTCCCGCGTTCTCCGCCTCTCTCCGAGCGATGACGACGAGGATGACGACGAAGATGACGACGAGGATAACGTCGAGCAGGATGGTGGGAGCTCACCCCCGATCCCGAAGGACAGGACCAGGCTGATCTCCCGCGGGTCTGCCCCGGCCCCGAGGCGGACCGCAGACGCACCTTCCGCCTCTAAGCTTCCCGAGGTTGACCCTTCCAGCCGGCTTTCAGGCTTCAAATTTGGCCGGAGGCCGCTTGAGCTCACTGGCGATGACCCGTAAGCATTCGATTCTTGTCTTTATTTCTTGCTCTGCTTCTGAGGCTTGACGTCCGCATCTCTTGGATAGGCTGGCGCCCGCAGCAAAGAAGCCGAAGGGAGCTCCCGAGGTTCCATCCGTGGCAGCGCCTCTGCCCGCGAAGGAGGGTGACCGCGATGCACAGGCTTCTCCTGCCCGGTCGTCCTCGCGAGGCCTGGCTGAGCCGGCTGGGGCGAGCTCAGCCCCACGGCCCAAGTGGCTCCTGAGGTGCTCTTGCCTGCCGCCGCCACTTCAGCCGTTGGGGCGCGGCAGACCCCGCCTCAGGATGCTGTGGCCGCGCTGCCGCCTTCTCCTCCTACTCCACCGGCTGCTGTCTCTCCGACTCCTTTTGCCATCCTGGATCATGCTGTTGCTGAGCTGGACCGACTGCGGCAGGATCTTCTCGGCGCCGACCCCCGCTTGGTGGCCGGGCGCTTGGAGCTGGCTTCAGGATGGGTTCGGTCCGACGCTTCGATTCGGGCGGTGCTGGTCCAGGCCTCGACGGCATGCGGCGAGGAGAAGCGGGCCGTCCTTGAGGCGAAGGCTGCTCGTGACGCAGCCCTGGGGGAGGTGGTCGACGTCCATGGACGTTGCAAGGCGCTGGAGGGCGAACTGCAAGATTTGCGGGACCAGCTCGCGAACGAGGTCCGCCTTCGCCAAGAGCAGGAAGAAGGCGTGAAGGCTCGCGAGGCGGCTGTCAAGGAGAGGGTGGTCAAGCTCAGGAAACGCCGCGACCGCCTAGGCGCGCTGGAGCAGGAGTTGGGGGCGAGGAAGGCCAAGCTGGACGACGAGGCCCTGGTTCTCGCCGAGGACCGCGTGGCCTTCACGGAGATGGAGGCGAGGGCTTGCTCCTCACTGAGGACACTTTACGACAGCGGCCTGGAGAGCCCACTGGCTAGCACCGAGGACGGCCCCGCCAAGGTGCTTCCCTTCCTGGTTCACGCTCTTGAAGATGTCGCCCTTGGCCTTGGCCCCACGGCCGAGGCCGAGGCGCGTGTCCTGTCTTCTGCAGCACTGACGCGGGTCCTCACCCACATCTACCTTTGCAATCCCGGTGTCGACCTCGACAGCCTGCTGGAGCCAGTGAGCGGCGAGCGTGCCGCTGCCGAGGCCGTGAAGGGTCGGGCGGAGGCCCTGCTGGGGAAGTTCCGGGCCTTCAGCACCAAGCCGAAGCAAGGCGCTGCCGACCCCACCACTCCATGAGGCGTACCCAATCCGCACTGCTCCACCGCCGACAAGTGACTCCGTCATGGCTCCTGTCCTGCTTTTAATTCCTGCACATGTATCATGCCTCAGGGAGGCGTTTAAACTTGCGTTTGGCATTGAGATAACAGTGTGGACTGTAATATTTGCTTTTGAATTCCTTGAAATTTGCGCTTTTCCTTCCTACTTGCTTATGTTCTATGCCGGCAGAGCCCGACCCCGCGCATGCCTCACCCAGCGTTGGTCCCGACCGGAAACCAGGACGGGGCCAAGGAGTGAGGGGCCACGTGACAAGTTAGGCTCCTGAGTCGCGATGCTCAAGAGTCCCCCTTGGCGCACGAACAACAAGTAGGGAGGTGTGATGTGGGTGGATCTACCGTTCTACGTCTGCAGAGCCCGGCCACGCGCGTGCCTCACCCAGCGTTGGTCCCGACCGGAAACCAGGACGGGGCCACGGAGTGTGGGGCTATGTGACCAGTTAGGCTCCTGAGTCGCGATGCTCAGGAGTCCCCCTTGACGCTCAAACGGCCTTCGTACCTTGGCTCCGCTCGGGGAGAGACGCGCGACGAACCAGGCCCAGGGGGAGCTGGCTGGGCGGCGTGCGTCTGGGTGTGACCCAGGCGCAGCTCCCGTGCCCAGCCCCCTCGCGCGGCACTCCCGAGGGGAGGCGTTACGATGAGCCTAGACACTGAGCTCTGGGCTCCCTGAGGTTGATGCGGCCCGGGGGCCACCCTCAGTTGTTTATCACCAGCGCGGAGCATAGCGCTTCCGTATGTGTACGGGCATAGCCACTCCTCGGCAGTGTCATCAGCCAGCGCGGAGCATGGTGCTTCCACTGGTACGTGGGAGGGGTCCCCCCTCCGGGAGGAGCCCCCGGGGCGTGTACAGCCCCGCCCTGACACGTGGCTGGCATGGTAGGGCCTGGCGAGGTGTATCTGGGCACCCGTGAGCCAGCGCGGGACTCACGGTGCCCTACCTCTAGGCGGGTTGCGCCTGGCACTTGGCCTTATCTTGTGATGTGTCCCTGCAAATTTGGTTAGATGTCAGCACTCTACATCCTCGGGTCCCGGCCCTCGAGCTGGTCTCAGCCGTCGTTGGTATGCCAGGTCGCGATGCCATGGACAAGGCCAGAGGGTGAGGGCTGGAGAGCCAGTAAGAGCCCTGAGTCGCGATGCTCAGGTACCCCCCCCCCTTTAACGTGCAAGTGGTCGGCATGGAGAAGAAGAGGTGCCGTGGACCGGCATCAAATAATCAAGCATGGTGGGTCTAACACATAACCGGAAATAAATGCAAATGGGATACATGCCGCTGGGCCTGGCCCGAGCGGCTTGGGGATCATGCAACCCGAGGGGCGCCCCCAACAAGGTAAGCTAACAACATGGAATAAACAGGGATACACGCCGCAGGGACGAACCCACGCGGCCTGGGAATAATGCAGCCCTGGGGGGGCGCTCCCAGCTGGAAATGAAACTCGAAAGATGTCACCTGATGACGTTGAGGACGAAGGAGCATCGGTGTAGCAGGCTCGGTGGGCTGCGGGAGCCGATCCTCACGAGCCCCCAGGCCCAGGGGCCTCGGGAAGCTTCGGAGGTGCTGGCGGCTCCTCGCGGACCATCTCCATCCCCACCAGGGCTGCGGAACGCCTGCCTCTCATGCCTCCATGATGCCCCTCATGAGGCGCTGGTACATGGCAGCCGCGTTCGGCAAGCCGTAAGGCATGCGAACGTAGTTGTGGGGCGGGCCTCCGCAGCGCCCCACTCGCGAGGGCCAGAGGCGCTCCAGAGAGGCGACTCGGTTGAGCCCTGGTATGTCGATGCAGACGCGCAGCCCACCATCCTTGCCTGGATGAGGAGCCACTGCTGGTAGGCGGCGGCTGCCTTTCATGACTCTTGACTCCTGTAGCTCCTGAATGGCCTTGCTGACGAACTCCTGAGGATCTGGATCTCCTTGCCTTGCTCCTTCTTGAGGGAAACGTGCTTCGAAACACGCCTCCATGTGGTGCCCAAGCACCTCCCTCGTGACCCTAGCTAGGTCGGTGGCCCTCCAGGGGAGAGCCCCCGAGCCCTGCCTGAGGAGGGCGTCGGGCGCGCTTTCCTATGCGATGGAAGGAGGTTCCCCCTGGGCAGGCGCGGGCCCAGAGGGGCCTGCCTCCTGAGTGGTCGGGCCGAACGATGTCTTCTTCTTCTTAGGGGCGGTCTCGGGAGGCCTCCTGCTTCCACGATCCGGGTCTTCCAGTGACGCGGCCTGAAAGGCTCGTTCCAGGGAACACACCGCGTCCTTCTCTTCACAGGGCACCGTGATGACTCCGCCACTTCCTGACATCTTGAGGACGTTGTAGCCGTGGTGAGTTACGACCATGAACTTGGCTAGCGCTGGGTACCCAAGGATGGCGTTGTACGGCAGGCGAATGTGAGCGACGTCGAAGTCGATGAGCTCGGTGCGGTAGTTATCGCGTGCCCCGAAGGTGACAGGGAGGCGGACCTGCCCAATCGAGACCATGGAGCCGTCGGTGATACCGGAGAAAGGCTTGGTTGGCTGAAGCTGGCTGTAGGGCACTTGGAGATTGTTGAATGTTTCCACGGATAGGATATTGAGCCCTGCCCCGCCATCGATGAGGGTCTTGGTGACCACCACGTTGCTGATGATTGGGGAACAAAGCATCAGGAGGACTCCGGCTGTAGCCGCACACTTGACCTGATCTGCTGAGCTGAACGTGATGGCGCACGTCGACCACCTGAGAGGGCGCGTGGCTTCGAGCCTGGGGAGGACTGCGTTCACTTCACGGGCGAACTGCTTGAAGATGCACTGAGAGACTGGGGCTTGTGCCCCGCCCAGGACGCAGGCGATCGCGCACGGCTCCTGGAAGCCCCCAGCCCCCTCGTCCTGGTGGCGGTCCTCATTTCTCCTTGGCTATGGCGGCTGCGGTGGGAGGCCGGCGTTGCCTTGCGGGCGATCCTCGCGAGCCTGATCCCTCTAGTCTCCCTCGCGAGGCGGGTCTTGCCAGCGATCCTCGCGAGGTTGATCGCGCCACCCTTGGCGCGGGCCACGGTCTTCCCAGCGTCTTGCTTTCCTTCCTCCTCCTCGACCATAGCCCCGGTCACCGCGGTCAGGGCGACGGCCGATCCTTCCTTCTCGCACGGCTCGGAGCTCTTGACATTCGTTGGTGTTGTGGGTGTGGAGGTCGTGGTACACACAGTACCGGCTGCCCTTGGAAGGTTCGGGCTGATCTCTGCCCTGCTTGGTGTCTGATTCTGCCGCGAGCATGGCAGCCCCCTTGCGCTTCACATCCTTGGCCTTGGGCTTCTTCTCTTCTGGGTCTGCGGCAGGCAGCTCGAGGAGGGAGAGACGCCCTTCCTCGGCCCTGGCACACTTGGTTGCCAGGTTGAACAGCTCCAAGGAAGTGCACAGGTCTTCATGCATCACCAGCTCCACCTTCATCTTGACGTCGCGCACGCCGTCGGAGAAGGCTGAGATGATGGCCTCCTTAGTTACCTTGGGAATCTTGAGGCATGCGTTGTTGAAGCGCTGGATGTACTTCTGCAGGGTCTCCCGGGCTGTTGCTTGATGCGGCGCATGTCGCTCACGGCGGGTGGCCGGTCGCGAGTGCCTTGGAAGTTGGCGATGAAGCGGGTGCGCATCTCGTCCCAGGAGGAGATTGTGCCCGGAGCCAGGTTCAGGAGCCAGGTGCGGGCCCCGTCCTTGAGCGCCATGGGGAACCAGTTCGCCATGACCTTCTTGTCTCCGTTGGCAGCTTCGATGCCCGGCTCGTAGAGCTGGAGGAACTCCGCAGGGTCAGCCGTGCCGTCGTAGCGAGGAGGCAGGTCTGGCTTGAACTTGCTGGGCCACGCGACGCTGCATAGCTCGGCGGTGAAGGCGCGGCAGCCTGCTGTGGCCACAGGAGGCCTTGGGTGACAGGGAGCTTGGTCTTGCATGTCCCCACGCGCTGCAGCTGGGAGCAGCGCGGGGTCTTGACGCGCGGGAGCAGGAGCATGGTCGCAACGTGCTAGAGCAGGGAGCGCCCGGGCAGCTTCTTGCAGGCGAGGGACTTCTTGACAGCTCTACTCTTGCCGCGCTGGCACCTGACAGAGCGGGTTCCGCCCAGGGGCCACGCGCCTTGGAGCCATGGCGCCTTCCTGAGAAGGAGGCGGTCGGGGCGCCGCCGGAGCTTCATCGCCCGCGTGGGGCGGGGTGCGGTGCAGCGGAACGGACGGCGCAGGAGAGCCCCCTGCGGCACGGACGAGCTCGGCGACGCGGTCGATCCATTCTTCGTAGACGTCGTCGACGGGACGGTAGCGCAGGAGCTCGTTTGCCGCGATGAGTGCAGCCCGAGCTTCCATGGGAGAGCGGAGCGCGCGGGATGAAGAACCAGCTGGGGTGAGCGAGGGAGTTGCGGTGCGGCCGTCTTGCCGCACGGACGGATGCTGAGACGATGCTTGCTGCTCGTCCCCCGCCGGGCTGGTGGCGGCGTTGACGGCAGGTGACAGGGAACGGCGAGGACGCCCGCCGACAGGGGCCGCCTAGGTGATGCGGGAAGCGAGAGCGGCCCGGCGCTCGGCACGGGCCCGACGAGCGTCAGACATGGGTGTGACGGTCGGAGGAGAACGGGGTGGGGGAAGACGAATCCCGGCGCACCCCTACCTGGCACGCCAAATGTCGGATTTCGGGTTCCGGCAGACCCTTGAGGTTCGAACACTGGGGTGCGCGCGGAGATTTCGCCTCCTACCTACCTGCACCCCTCCGCCTCGCTAAGATTTAAACTATGGAAAGAACAACACAAGAGACACAGGGTTTATACTGGTTCGGGCCACCGTTGTGGTGTAATACCCTACTCCAGTGTGTGGTGTGGTGGATTGCCTCTTGGGCTGATGATGATGAACAATACAAGGAAGAACGGCCTCGCGAGGGTCTGTTCTTGGCTAGGGCGATGAACTGCTGGGAGGAGTTCAGTCACCTTTCTCTCTCTCTTTCTCTGATCGAAACCCCTCTCTAAAGAGCCTCCTCCTTCTCAGCTGCCCCCTCTTGCGAGTGGCTGATCCTATTTATAGAGGCCCTGGTCCTCTTCCCAAATATCGAGCGGGAAGGGAGCCAACAATGTCGGGCTAATTTGAAAGGGGACAGCTAGTACCAGCAACCCTGACAAAAGTAGTCTTCGCCTGCACAAAGCTCTGGTGATGACGCTGTCTCGGGCTCCACGATGACCTCCGTCTTGTAGACCTCATGGTCTTGGTCTCGTTGCACCGAAATGGCAACCTTTACCTGATGCCTCGGTACTCCGCGGCTGCGCTTGCCCCCTTTGCATCAAAGAGGAAAGAAGGACACTACGCGGGCTGGCACCCGCCTGGCGCCCTTGGTCGTCATGGCTTGCGTCACGGGCACCTCGTGAGGTACCCCGCCTTGGTCTCTCCGCCTCCTCGTGAGCCAGCCTGATGTGGCCGTTCCTGAGGAAGCTCCGCGTCGTCCGCCCCGCGAGGCTTGGCCCCTCGCGAGGGTCTTGGTTTTGTGTTGGTGAAGATGGGCCGCGCTGGGCCCCCCTTTGAGCCACGCCGCAGGCCGCAGGCAAGTCTGGGGACCCCCGTTCCCAGAACACCGACAATCTTGATGCTTGGATTCATCATGATAGTAGTGTTATGCTACCCTTGGAGTTGGTCAGAGTGGTCGGGAGAGTTTCATGGCAGTATATTTGTTTTGTCGGAACGTCGTTGGTCCACCCGAATGGGAGCATGAGGCCATGGCTTCTGTGATGTGGGTACAGTGTGCTAACCTCTGCAGAGTGTGTGTTTAATCTATCGATAGTCGTGTCCTCGATCATGGGCACAAGTTTGTACTAGGTCTCACCGTTCGATCAACACTCACATGACGGAATGACTTATATGTGATTTATATGTTGATATATTTGAGGAGTACAGTTTGGCAGGATGATGATGAGGATATTGGGATGATCTCGTGGATGATCATTTAGTTTGTGACATGGTCATGTGGTGATCACGTGGAGGTATTGATCATGAGGTGATCGAGGTGATCTATTGCTTGGTTGTATAGCCAAGAGTGAGATGGTTCTTGAGATGGTGGTTCAGCAGTAATCTTAGTAGTTTCACATCATGCTTAGTTATGGCTTCATCATCATAGTAGTTATTGATTAGCTAACCTGTTAATGCTATGTTATTATCTTGCCTTGATGCTTTTGGTTGTTGTGAGCTTGCAAGTACATTCAATGTACTAGCCTGGCATGTCATGCCAGATTGCAGGTGATGCCATGATTGATTGTTTGTCAAGGTTTTCGTTCTTGCGAGCTAGATCGTGTCCCAGCGAGAGTATATGTGGAGTGGAGTTCGCCACCGTCGTCATTGTTCCGCTGCTAGAAGTTATTCTGCTGCTACGAGTTGTTCCACTGCTAGCATAGAGCTACCTTAGCAGGCGTAGTGTTGTCGTGCCGATGTGATCCTTTGTAATATTAGACCTTCGTATCCATTATCCTTTGTAATAAGAGCTGATTTGTTCTATGTCAAACAATGTCATATTCCAGAAGACTTGATCTCTGGGCTGGAATACGGGGTGGTCCGGTTCCTCTGAACCGGAGTGCCACAGAGCTTGGTATCAGAGCAGGTCTAGCTGTAGGACGCCCTAGTCAGTGCGAGCGGTAAAATCGGTAGTATAGAGTCTGGCTTGTTTGTTGCATTGGTTGCTGCATTTGTTTGTTGCATAGCATGCATATAGAATTATTGTTTGGTGCTAACGGTTTCTCTTGTGGGTGTAGCTGGCATCGGTTCGGATCCACTACAGCTCAGCCTCTGCATTCCTCCAGTTTCCTTTGAACCTATTCTTTGGTGTTTGGCGTCATTTTTGTCCTAGCAGGGTGATGCCAAGTGATCCAGACACTGTTTTCAGGAATGGTGCTCAGGTATCACGTCGATATCTTTCTTCCAACCACAACTATCTTTTCGGTGATAGACATGCTTCTATACCGGGTCGTCCTTTTATCTTGCCGTGGTTGGCAACCCTTAATGATCTTAGTCATTGAGAAAGGGCAATGCCAGCAGACTCAGTTTTCCCCGCTATCCTATTCCTTGGACGAGTACGGATCCCTTCTGTCCACTTGATAATAATGTGGTCGTAACATTCGTGTTCTGCTACATGGTTACCAAGTGCGCCCTCACCTCCGAGCTAGTCCAGGTTGCTACCTGGCTGAGCTAGCACTTGGAGTAGCTATGTTTACACCAACCCCTCCAAACATTGATTCGTCCTCGTGCACACCATCACAACATGCTAGATCATAGAGCTGGAGATCCCACGAGATTTGTGTGCTTAAGTCAGCATGTCTATTGTGTGACTAGCAATAATATGTGACTTTGTTTGTGTGTGCTTTTGTTTAGTTGAGTTGTTTCTTTTGCTTCTTTCTTTTGGGTCCTTGGTGTTACCCTATTTTTCCCTTATGGAAGTTGCTCCTCCATCGGCACCGGACTCAAAGAAGCAATAAGGATTTCAAATATTTGGAAGAAGCTCAACTAAACACATCAAGTCTACAAAAGTACTTAATCCTCACACAGTAATGGTCAAGCCAGTAGGAAGACAAGTCAGGTGTAAGATTAATGGTATATTTCCAGTCAAAGGTATGGGTCATATACAAAGTTTTGCTTCAGCAATGAATGATGCTTGAAATATGGTATACTCTGAAAGAAAGCCAGAATGTGCTATGATCAAGGAAGACAGTCAAACAAATTTTCTCATGCAAGTAACCAGCCACAAAATATTATGGGTTTGTGTATGGCTTTCAATCTGCATATCACAGTATAAAGCTTTGGATACAAGAAACTCAGTCTTCCTCCACACGCTATCGTAAGAAATTTATGATGCAAGGCTCCTCAATGTTCCTCAGTACAATATATGGACAGATTCCGGTCCAAGATACCCAGTCTTCCATAGCAAGATACCTCAGTAAAGGCTTCTGACATAATGAATTGAATCTTCCTCAAAAAAGCAACCAGGGGAGAAGCTTCTTAGGTATGGAACCCAGGCTTCTCCAGCACGCTACTGCGGCAAAAGCTTCGAGCATAAGATGTCGAGTCTTCCTCAGCAAGCTACTCAGATGGCTTCCCACATAAGATACCCAGCTTCCGATAGTACAACACCACGCACCATCGTTAGGTACTACACTATGAGTTGACAGTATATGACAGCACACAAGAACCAGATCTGCAACATTTTTTGTAAAAAGTACAACCCAGTCAAGACCTATGCCTACTGCAAGGATCGAGTGTTCGGCTGCATATTCTTACATATATGGTGGGCATGCATTCTCGGTCATGCAAGTCGCTCATATGAGATACGACAATGATCAAGCAGATATACCTAAGAAAGAATCAGCAGTCCTGACAAAGGTCACCAAGGTGAATATTTCCGCACCTGACAAGATCTCATGAACTCTTGTCACCCTCTTATGTGATTGGCCTCAGCAACAAGCTCTATACAGCTACAAGCCCCGAGCATATGCCATATGTGTGTGGACCCAGGTAAAAAAGCTAGCACAAGGAATAATGCCAAAAATATTGCACTAACCACATCCATGGTCATACAAAGAATCAAGGACATGTGTGGCCAAGCTATTTCAGTAAGGTATCTTGACAAAGAAAATCATGACTGTCAAAGGGTGAGACTGACACCAAAGGTATGATGATTTTGCACGACCATCAGGGTCCGGATAAACAAGTCAGTTGGAGGCCAGACTCCTGATGGATCCACAAAGGCATATCCTCAGAGGCCTACTGCGTTCTACAAGGACTTCATATCCCGCTGACCCGCTTAAAATGGTTAGTACGGAATATCCAAGTCTGTTATGTTAGACCTAAGATTTCCTTTGCAAACCCTACAGTTTGACTTCAGCAGCAATGTACTCATGGCAGAAGGCGGTCGAATCTTTGGTCTGTATCTCATGTTCGAGACAAAGAAACAAATCAAGATAAGCCAGTGCCACCTACGAGCAGTCATATACCGTCAGGAGAATGGCCATGATTCTCAGCATTTATTGAACCCGGAAGGCATGCATTTGTTTGAGCAAACCCCATGGCAGAAGTAAAAAGGTTTTCATGACCAAAGGAAAATTTATGCTCAGATCCCTTGGATATCACCGCAGATATGAAAGAATCAACATCAGCATAAGGATGTGGTATATGAGCAAAAACCTGTCAGAATTTGGGAAAGGAGAAGCAAACCACCCCAGAGCAAGGTAAGAAAATCATATGAAATTCTTGAGAGAACAACATATAAAGGAATTGGATACCCGAGTTGGAAACGGTGTCCTCAAGTCATACTTATTTCCTGAGCAACCAAATCTCGAGGACGAGATTTCTTTAAGGGGGGAGGTTTGTAACACCCTGGTTTTTTGCCCTTTCTTTTTCTTTTTGATTTATTTGGTTCTTGCCCTGATTTTTAATTTTTGGAGCGGATCTGTGTACTTGAAACCTGGGAAATCATCATCATTTCTTCTCTTAAGTGACTCATCATTCTTAAATCTTTCCCAATATCATGTCACTTCATTTCTTGACCAAACCCTAAAATTCTTTTCTAAGGAAAATTCCTTTTTCTATTAAAGGAATAACCCTATTTGTCCTAGGTCGTAAAGCAACCTATATTTCTGTCACTCCCAAAATTCCCAGATAATTCTCATAATTTCTTTGGGTAATATGTTGCTCAAATAGGCCCAAACTTTCCTTTCCTAGACGAAAAATAATTCCCCAATATTTATTCTTCATTTCTGTCAAGTGTGGTTTTCTGCGAAGGAAGTACCACCTATCTTTCCTTGTTTGCTCCCAAACTTTTTGGGCATGCTTATACATCCAAATCATTGCATCATGCCAAAATTTAACTTCATTTGCGTAGCCAACCTTCCTCAGTGATTTTTCAAAGTTTCTGTCAGATAGAAGCCATTGTGAAGGAAGTACTAGCTAGGAGTTCCCAAATGAGTTGAATTTTGCATGTCTCTTCATGTGATCATATCATTACCCTCCTCCAAGTTTTAGCTCCATCCAAATATCTATGTGAGCACAGCTTCAAATCTTTGATTCTATTAATATTTTCAAGTTGTCGAGCAAGTATATATTATATTGCTTCATTAATTCTGAGAAATTACCAAATCATGCTCCTACCAATATCGCATCTCTCCACAAAATTTGGGACCATTTCATCAAGCCATTTTCTCCCCAATATTATTGCAAGTTTCTGGACAGAGAGAATCTTTGTGAAGCAAGTACCATTTTGGTAAGCCCATTTGGTATGAAATTTTTACAGCATCTTAATATGTCCATATCATCATGATCTACCCAATTTCAGCTCAAATGGCTAATCTATGTAAGTGCACCATTCTAATCAAGTTTCTGGACCAATTATGCAGTTACAAAGCAAGCCTGTTGTTTTTTGGTCCAATTCCCCTCATAACCACCAGGATTATAGTCCTTCCTAAGCTAAACACCCCAGACAAAAAGTTTGGCTCTTTCCTCTTCCCTGTTGATCACAAGTGCACAGCCAAGTTTGCTACAGCAAACCCCATCAATGCCTTGCTTCGCTACAGAGCCTCTTCTTTTGATATTTAATTTTCCATAGTCTCCAGGATGGAAGGATCTCACGCTAGACACAGTTTCCCTGCCTCTCGTGACCTCTCTTTGCCTTGTCTCGTGGTGACTATGACGCTGGCATGGTTGGTCACGCGCTCTGGTTGTTGCGGGCGGGCTCTGCGCCACTGACCGCGTCGAGCCGCGTCGCTCCGGCCGTGTCCGCACGCCCGTGGTTTCCGACCTGACTCCCTGCTACCTCACGACGCTCTCTGACCCTATTCCCCCTCTGGCAGCTACCTCGTCGGCACTTGCCGCCGCGTGCCCACGGGAGAACAGTGCCCAACCGGCTCTGTTCACACCTCGGCTTCTTCTTCCCCGTGTCCCTGGCGTCATCTACTGCTTCGTGACCCTCCTGTGCCCTCTCCAGTCGTCCTCGTCCTCCCCGTGTAGCTAAACACCATTGCCGAAGCTGGCTGGCGCGCCCTTGGCGGCACACAAGCCTGTGACCCTCCCCCTCGCCTATTTAAGCCATACCCGGCCGCACCTCTCTTCACCAGCAGCCTCCACCACCTCCCAGGACCCCGCCCCGCTACTCTCTCGAGCCCAGAGCTTCTCCTCGCCTCCCCTGGCCTCCACAGCCGTTTCCTCGTCCATCTCCGATTCCTGTGAGCTAGACCCCTTCCCCTCCTTCTTCCAGCACCAAGAGATCTCCACCACGACCCTAGAGCCTCCCCGCCCTTCGCCTCCTCCTTCGGTGGCCTCTGACCGTGAGTTCACCGGCGCCTGAAGACCACTGTCCGCCATGGTCAAGCTCTCGTTCACCTCGGTCCACCCTGGCGCTTGTGGCCTACACCGTCGGGTGTGGCTCCTTCTGCTGAGCTCATCCATAGGTCGAGCGAGGCGGGAGATGGACGGAGCTGGCCGGACGAGCACCGGCGTCGGGGAGCTTCTTCTACTCTGCGGGCAAGCGGTAGGGAGAAGAAGAAGGAGGCGGGAGGAGAGAGAAGCCAGCGATGGGACCCGCGTGTCAGCAGCACAAGGCCCGGCCCCGCCCTCACTGACGTCGATAAGTGGACATGCACTTCATGGAATACGTTTTACTCTCGTGAAAGTGTACTCTGGTGTTCTTCGCCCAGAAATGCGCTTTCACTTCATTGAAAGCGTATTTTCTGAAATGTGTGTTATGTTTTTCAGTCAGGGGCCTGTTTGTGAAGAATTTTCTTATAGATAGGTCCCTGGCAGTCAAACCCTTATATATTTTCACTCGTAACTCCGACTCAGCCCCATCCAAGAGAGAACATTTTTCGGTGATTTTTTCCGTGAGCTTCTCCACTTCCTCTCGGTGAATCCATCCATCTGAAGCAGGCCACACCTTCCATTTGCATGATTGCAATGCAATGCCATGGTTTAAATTATTTAATTTGCTTAAAATTTGCATTAGCTACATATGATTTGTTCATGGCATTTCTTGGAGTGATATGTTGATCTTGCTATTGCCATGACGTTGTTTGGAGTTCTAGGACTAATATTTTGCAACTTATGAGGATGACATGTGCCATTGGATTATTAGTGGCTTATATTATTTTCATGATGGTATTGGATATTATGCTTTGGAGTATTATTTTGGATATGATGTCATCATGTGGATCTTAGGTTAATATTTTGATCTTGCTATTGGATTAGTAGTATCTTGATTCTTGGATTCATCATGATAGTAGCGTTATGCTACCCTCAGAGTATTAGGTTAGGACTATATCTGGATTATTTGTTGGATATTGCTCTGACTAGGATTACAGGTTGATAGATGATATCGGAGTATTAGTTATCTCAAATATATTTTGGGGACAAATTCCGTCATTTCGTTGGTCAGGTGACACCGAACCGGGCTTTTCTAGTGCAGTCACATTTGCCTTTATGGGAAGGCCCTAATGCAGTCTATTGTTATACCTCTCGCTGGTGCCTCCAACTAGGGAAGGTTATACGCGTGCGCTACCCTGATTAGGTAGGCCGGTATAAGCCTTGTGTGCCCAAGTTGTTTGCGCGCTTTTGTCCCTGTCTAGGACCGTTTTTGTTTTGCCATGACGGTGGCCATTGGGTGTCACGAGGTGACATTGGGGCCACCCAGGAATAATCCCAAAGGGGAGTTGGTTGGAGTGGTCGGGAGAGTGTCACGAGAGTAGATTGGTTTTGTCGGAACGTCGTTTGTCCACCCGAATGGGAGCACGAGGCCATGGGTTCTGTGATGTGGGTACAGTGTGCTAACCTCTTCAGAGTGTGTATTTAATCTATCAATAGTCGCGTCCTCGGTCATGGGCACAAGTTCGTACTAGGTCACACCGTTCGATCAACACTCACATGACGGAATGACTTATAGGTGATTTATATGTTGATATATTTGAGCAGTACAGTTTGGCAGGATGATGATGATGATATTGGGATGATCTCGAGGATGATCATTCAGTTTGTGATGTGGTCACACGGTGATCACATGGAGGTATTGATCACGAGGTGATCGAGCTGATTTATTGCTTGGTCGGATAGCCAAGAGTGAGATGGTTCTTGAGATGGTAGTTCAACAGTAATCTTAATAGTTTCATATCATGCTTAGTTATGGTTTCCTCATCATAGTAGTTATTGATTAGTTAACATGTTAATGCTATGTTATTGTCTTGCCTTGATGCTTTTGGTTGTTGTGAGCTTGCAAGTACATTCAATGTACTGACCTGGCATGTCATGCCAGATTGCAGGTGATGCCATGATTGATTGTTTGTCGAGGTTTCTGTTCGTGCGAGATAGTCGTGTCCCAGCCAGAGTCCCTACAGAGTGGAGTTCACCACCGTCGTCGTTGTTCCGCTGCTAGAAGTTATTCTGGTGCTATGAGTTGTTCCGCTGCTAGCATAGAGCTACCTTAGCAGGCATAGTGTCGCCATGCTGATGTGATCCTTTGTAACATCAGACATTTGTATCCATTATCCTTTGTAATAAGAGCTGATTTGTTCTATGTCAAGCAGTGTCGTATTCTAGAAGACTTGAACTCTGGGCTAGGATACGGGGTGTTCCGGTTCCTCTGAGCCGGGGTGTCACACTTCATTGCTAGGAAACATGGTAAAGAAAGAGAACCATGGGTTCAGAAACCCATGCCCTTTCCTCCTAAACCATCCAAGAAAAAGGATGAGGAGGAGGTTGAGCGCTTTGTTGAAATGCTTAGACCTGTCTTTTTGCGTATGCATTTGACTGATATTCTGAAAATGTCTCCTTATGCTAAGTATATGAAAGAAATTGTTACAAATAAAGGAAGATACCGGAAGCTGAAATTTCCACCATGCTTGCTAATTATACTTTTAAGGGTGGAATACCAAAGAAACTAGGAGATCCAGGAATACCAACTATACCATGCTCCATTAAAAGAAACTATGTTAAAACTGCTTTATGTGATTTGGGAGCCGGTGTTAGTGTTATGCCTTTCTCTTTGTATCGTAGACGTGATTTAAATAAGTTGACACCTACTAAAATCACTTTGCAAATGGCTGATAAATCAACTGCTATACCCATCGGTATTTGTGAGGATGTGCCTGTTGTGGTTGTAAACGTTACTATCTAAACGGACTTTGTTATTATTGATATAACTGAGGACGACAATATGTCGATCATCATTGGTGGACCCTTTTTTAATACTCTAGGGGTTGTTATTGATTGCAACAAGGGCAATGTCACTTTTCATGTTAATGGTAATGAGCATACGGTACACTTTCCGAAGAAACTACCTCAAGTGAATAGTATCAATTCTATTGGAAAAATTTCAACAATTACTATTGGAGGTTTTGAATTCCCTATTCCCACTGTCAAAAAGTAATATGCTATTCTTCTTGTTGGGGACATGCATATCCCCGTTGAGGTAACCTAGTGTTATACGAAAATTCTCCGGATTCATAGAAGTTTGTTAATAAGACTTTATCAACCTTGTTAATGGATTCCTTTTGATGGGCATGAGATGGATGAATTTAGTAAACACAACTTTCTGTACCCACTTTTTACTTTCTGTTATTTAGAATAAATAAAGCAAAAGTACTATCATTCCCCTATTTTCTATATTATCCATGCAATAAAAAAATGTCCCAAAAATAAAAGTTCTACAAATGACCTGAAAATTTAGTATGATTTTTTCTAGAATATTTGAGAATTTTTTGCACTGAGAACACAGCAGGGGGATGCACCAGTGGGCCACAAGCCCACAGAGCGCGCACACCCCCTAGGCGCGCCTACGTGGCTTGTGGGCCCCACGTGGGTCCCCCTCACTTATTCCAGCACCCATCCACTTCGTCTTCCTCCAGAAAAATTCCACCATTGCTCAAACCTGTGTTCTAGCTCATTTTGCTGCCATTTTCGATCTCCTAGCTCAAACCTCCATTTGTAAAACTATTTTGGGGGATTGTTCTTCGGTATGTGACTTCTCCAATGGTCCAACTAGTTTTTGTTCTAGTGCTTATATATTGCAAATTTTTGTTGTTGTCGTGACCTTGTTCTTAAGCTTGCATGTCAAACTTATAAGGTCCAAAGTAGTTTTGATGCATGATATAGCCGCTAGGCACTTGTGGGAGTAGTTGCTATCAATTTTGTTGAGTTTTGTTAACTTTTATTTTGAGTCACTAAAAAATTCAAAAAAAATTAGAGGAAAAAAATGTTTAGGAAGATATACCAAGGTGGTTCCTCGAGGAAGCAAGCCCCAAGGCTCGCGATACGTGAGGCAGACCTTGAACCACTAAGGGAAGCTCTAGTACGGCCTTGCGAATGGCCGTTGGATCAATTCATGGTTCATGCAGCTTTCAAGGAGGAGTTTGATGCATACGTACAAAACGCTCGCCTTGAGGACTTCGTGTCAGAGAAGTGTCGGCAATACTATCACCTCACTGATTCATTTGTGCGAAGATTTAAGTTTACATCCCAGCGCAGTGCTCACTCTGTTCTATTTGATCTTATGATAAATCATTTACCATGGACGTAGAAGATTTTAATGATGCATGCAAAATTCCACAATGGGGCAGTCATGGTGAACCTCGTAAAACGGATTATAATGATTTCCTTGCTAGCATCATTGTGGGAGAAACTAGAAATATTACACAAGCCACCATAGGGAGCATTCACTTTCCTGCCATACATTATTTTGCTCTCTTTATAGGCAGATGCATTAATGGTAAACGTGATCATAGCCACCTTTGTGCATCAGATCTTAGTTTCCTCAAGTGTGCGGTAATGGGTGATAAACAATATAACTTGGGGGCAATTATTGCAAGGAGGTTACATCATAATGCTAAAGATGGAGATTTCTTTGGTGGGATTTATGCCACCCGTTTAGCTAATTATCTTGGGGTACCCATAAGGGAGGATGAGATTGAGTTACCACCAGCTTTCCTTGATTATAATGCTATGATACGCTACCAGTTTCTTGAGAGGAACGAACAGTCCATCATGTACCGACTAATCTTTGACAGGGAGCGAGTCTTCTATGTTACACTTCCTGCTCCTGGCTTCTTTAACTTTCAGGTAAAACCGAGATACTTCATAACCAGAGAGGAGGCAGATGAGTATAAGAGATCAGGGGAGGCCGCTTGCCTCCACGAGGCCACTCTCCAAGCGGTAGCTGCAGCAGCCCAGTACAACCCCGACTATAGCTTTGGATATCTGCCAGGCCAGCCACGACCCTAGACCAACTTAGGCCAAAAGCCTATGCTTGGGGGAGTATGTATCTCTCATCGACATTACATTCATGTTCACACACTCCTTTCACTTGTCGGTGTTCATACTTTTTCATTTTATTATCCATGCTACTTTATTTTTCTCGCTTTCTTCTTGTGTGTTTGAAAAAAACTTTGAGAAAATCCAAAAAAAATAGTTCTCGCTTCTTTTTAGTTTTTCTTTCTAGTTCATTTAGTTGTAGAATTAAAAATAAAAACTGAAAGTGCGTTATATCGACTAGGGGGTGAATAGGCGATTTTTACAAATTCGTCACTGAGGAATTTCAAGGTGAGGAAATTCCTGAGCAACGAACTACTTAGCAGCGGAATAAGTACTCAGATGCAAGCATAATGGAACAGAAGCATAGTCATCATGATGAAATGAAAACAAGCACAGAGTATAAGTAGCGTGTAAACAGGATAAGCAGCCTGAAGACAAACTGACTGAAGAAATAGGGTTGAGGAAATTGAGAAAGCCTTCAGTCAAAGTCTTCCAACAGTAACGATCAAGTACTTCAACATAGAAATGAGGAAATGAAAGGGATGAGGAAATAGAACCAGTAGCTTAGTGAAGACAGTGATTTGGTAGACCAGTTCCAACTGCTGTGACAGTCTTACGTCTGGTTGGAGCAGCTAGGTATTTAAACCTGAGGACACACGGTCCCGGACAAAACAGTCCTCACTGTATTCTCCTTGAGCTAAGGTCACACGGACCTCACCCAATCACTCGTGGTAAGTCTTCAGGTGACTTCCAAACCTTCACAGACTCGGTCACTCAGCGATCCACAATTTCCTCTTGGATGCTCTAGACCATGACGCCTAACCATCTGGAGGATGCACTGTCCTCAAAGGTAACAAGCGGCGGTTCCCCACAAGAACAATCTCTTAAGTGATGCTCAATCACTTTGGGTTTGTAGGTGTTTGGGTTTGGGTTTTCCTCACTTGATGATTTTCGCTCAAAGTCCTCGGAGGATATGATGCTCTCAATGACAAGTGTTAGTTTCTCGCAGAGCAGCCAACCAATTAGTGGTTGTAGGGGTGGCTATTTATAGCCTAGGGAGCAACCCGACATGATAGGACATAAATGCCCTTCAAGTATATGACCTTTAGGTCGGTAGATATTTTGGGACAGCTGGCGCGTAGCACAACAACGGTCGGAAATTTGGCTATGAAATTCCTCAGGGCTATCATGTTCCTCACTTGTAGGCAATCCGCACTGGCGAATTCCTAACTCCTCAGCCAAAACAAATTCCTCAGAGACCATAAGACCTTCGTCTCTGTCACTGAAGAAATTGATTGAACTGTAAGAGATTCCAATGGCTTCACTTGAAAGGATTGGCAGGTGTAGGATTTTGAGATGGGCATCACTTGGAAACTTTTCCTTAGTTTTACCTCGACCCCTTTAACAGTACGGTGTTTCCTATGACTCAAGAAAGAGAAAAACAAAACTATGAAAACAAAAGTCTTCACGCTTCATAATCCTTGCATGAATATCATGTCTTCAGGATCACACCAATTTCTTCACTTTCAAAGTCTTCAGAAGGCCAAAGTCTTCAGTTGAAGACACTCATTTTTAGGGGTCGACTTTCTCTGTAAATATCAAACTCATCATAGACTTATAGACCTGTGTACACTCACAAACACATTAGTCCCTTAACCTATAAGTCTTCAATACACCAAAATCACTAAGGGGCACTAGGTGCACTTACAATCTCCCCCTTTTTGGTGATTGATGACAATATAGGTTAAGTTTTCAACGGGGATAAACATATGAAGTGTAAATACTAATATTGAGGAATTTGATTGCAAGATATAGAAGAACTCCCCTGAAGATGTGCATATGTGAGGAATTTGCCTTGAAGAGCAAATGCACATTGTAGAATAGAATCATGGAGATCTCCCCCTATATCTTGTAATTCATACACACATTTAACATATGATATGAAGAATTTGAAATGCATGAAGAAATATGGTGATTGATGTAGTTCGGCATGCGTGCATTAACATATATGAGGAAATAGCATGCACAAAAACATAGCAAAAGTATCAAACCACCGTCGGACTTAAGTTTACAACTTGATCCAACAAAATACTTCAGAAGAAGGAGAGTTGTAACTTAGAAAAAAACACCCAAATATAGAGACCCGCTTGAAGACTAACTCAAATTTCCCCCCTTTGTCATCAAATGACCAAAAGGGGCGAAAAATGAGGACTAACGCCCCTGAAGAATATCATCATGATGTCGATGAAGGAGCGCCAGCATTGTAGGGGCCGTCCATTGGAGTAGGGCCTGCCATGGTGTCGTTCAAATATTCAGCTTCATCCGTATCACGCGATGAGGAATATGAACTGGCGACCAGGTGAGGAACTTTGACCTTCTTGAATTTCTTTGAAGGTGGCTGAGACCAGTCAAAGTCCTGTTGGAAGCCCATCTGCTTGAGATCTTCATCACTATAGAGGTGAGACAATACGGCCCAAGTGCGGTCAAAAACTTGATGCAAGTAGTAATGGTTCTTCTTCATAGGATGTTGTGTGATCGTCATATTCTGAAGAATTGAACGAAACGGACGCTCGACCCACTTGTGGTTGCGATCGACCTTCTGATGAAGACTGAGGAGAAGCTCACGATCAGTCATCACAAGCGGAGCAGTGGCTTGAGGATATTGCTTTGAAGCATGTGTGGCAGAGTCATCATTGGTGGAATATGATACAGCTTTACGAAACTGTCCATCCAATGGACGAGTGCCTTAATAAATGACAGCAGCCTTGCCCTTCTCGTCAGCTGAGGAAATATTCGTTTGAGGGCTTTAATTGGGGGCAAATAACTGAGATGGCGTTGACAATCAGCCTTGTAATGAATTGAAGAGCTTGATCTAATGAATCTCATGATCCAGGGACTGTAAGGCTTCAATTCAAACGGTGACAGAGCGACATTGGTCAAAGTTCTCATGAAGAAATCATGGTAGTTGATAGGAATACCATGTATGATGTTGAAAAGTAGATTCTTCATGATGCCAACAACTTGTTCATCATCAGAGTTGTAGCCCTTGATTGGACCGAGGGTTTTGGTCAATATCATGTATATTGTCCTTGGCACATAGAGTAGTTCCTTGACGAGGAATTCGGTTCTAGGAGCTTGTCCTGGCTTCAAAGGCTTCATCAGCATTTGCATCAGATGATTTGAAAGCTCAGGTTCATCATAGAGGCGCCTTGCACCTTCAGTGGGAGGACTGACTGGGACGGCGTGAAGCAATTTAGAGGCCGGTGCTTTGTAGTGAGTGTTTTCTGTCATCCAGTCCAATACCCATGAATTCACATATTCAACATTGCTAGTGATGTGCAACGTGGCATAGATCTGAAGAATGAGTTCTTCATTCCAGTCGCAGATGTCGGTGCAGAAGTTGAGCAGCCCAGCATTATGAAGAACACTGAGGACTGGGCTGAAGCATGGCAGTGACTCCATATCCACATGAGGAATTTTCTCACAGTCAAAGATCTTGTCTTTATCAAACAGCAGTGAGGAATAGAAGTTCATTTGACTTGTTGTCTAGAAGAGCTTGCGTCTAAGTCTTGCAGAGTCATATGGATTGTAATTCAAGAACAAAATGTGCTTAGCAAAGAAGTCATCAGCCTTGAACTTCTGCTTCTTGGAGTGAGGATTCTGAGGCTTGGGCTGAAGATTAATTGTTGAAGTCTTCACAGCCTCTTGAATCACAGTCTCTAGAGCCACAAGCTGAGGAATTTCAGTGGCAATTTCTTCAGCAGCCTTGACCTCCATTTCTTCATCAACATTTTCAGCAGCGCTAGTGGCTGGAACTTCTTCATGAATAGACAGAAGTGAAGCTTGATGTCCTTCAGAGCCCATATGAATTTCTTCAGTCTGGACAGGGGACTGAGGAATCTATTGCAGAGGGGTGAACAGTGGTGAATTGGGGTGATGACTTTCCAAGTAGTCATCATTTAGAATCGGTGTTGTACACCCAATGTCCACAACTTCATATTCTTCATCTATTTCCTCAATGCCTACCTCTTCAGCTGTGAACTGAGGCATGGGCGATGATACCAGAGGAGTTGAAGGGATATCATCCACTTCAGTTTCTTCATCCAACTGCTCTGACATAGCAGAAGAAGGATCTTCTTTGTAAGATTCACTTGGAATCACATATACCTTACCAAAGGGAATAATCTCCTTTGATGGCATGGCTGATATGGGAACAACATCTATAGGATTTTCAAAGGAGCTTGTCATAGTCTTCACTTTCTTTGGAGCTGAAGACTCTAAGGAAGCAGATGCTTTCCTTTTCTTCACAGTTGCTCGCTTCGCAGCTTTGGTTTTATTTGCTTCTGATGCAGAAGGAAGGTTGATGCTTGTTTGTGTAGGAGGAGCAGAGGAAATTGATGCAGTTTCTTCAGGCACAACTGATGTAGTTGCCCTGGCTTATTCGATTTATTTAGGCGCAGTAGTAGATGCTTCAACTGGCCTGGCTAGATCTTCAGGCGCAACACAAGATTTTGGCCTGATAGTTTCATCAGCGGCTGGAATTTCTTCATCAGCCCTTGTGCTCTCATTTTCTTCAGCAACCCGATTTTCATCAGCGGTGCTGGCATGTTCTTCAGTAGGCTGAGTAGATGCTTCAGCCTGAGGAATTTCATGTTGTGTTGGGGCTGCAACATTTGAGGTGAATCCCTTTGTCAGCTTGACGAATCTAACTTTGGCTCCCAGCCAATCAGCATAGTACCAGTCAAATTCATCACTGGGACCTTTGATTTCTGATTGTAGAGATACAAGTTCATCAGGTGATAGCTTCAAAACATTTTTCTTTAGAAAGCGCTCTTTCTTGTACTGAGCTTTCTTCACCCTCCTCCCGTGTTCAAATTTCCATTTTTCCTCATCAATGAAGGTCGTCAACACATGACTTTGACCAGGAGCGAGGTTCAGCTCAGGCAGAGGAGTGTTGGGGTCCTTATGCCAGAGGTCGATGAAGTCTAGGATCAACTTTGGATCTAGCAACAATGGCACGTTACTGCCTTTGGCTCTACCGGACCTGTGTTGTCTGTCTCTGATGATTTCAGCTAATTCCTCATCATCAGCTTCGTCTTCACTTGATGGCACTTGGAAGGCGACCTGCTTCTTGTGAGGACTTGGCCTTGTGCCTCGTCCAACAGTGGCCTCCTTCTTCAGCAGAGTTGGGCCTGTTGAGGACTGAGGAGGAGCTAAGGAACTTGCAGATGCTCCTAAAGCAATTGAGATACCAGTTGTCCTTTGGCACGAGGCGAGATGCACAGGTGCCGAGGATATTGCAGCAGCAGTTGAAGGTTTTGCAATAGTGGGAACTGGAGCTGCTTGAGAAATATGTCGTGAGGGCTTTGATGAGCTTGGCCGTGAGGGCATTGCTGAGGAACTGGGCTTGTGTGCAAGCTTCTTGGGCATAGCCTTCTTAGTCTTGCTAGCAGATGCCTCATCAGCGGCAGCGGCAGAGTCTTCATTGAATTTCCTCAGTACTTCCTTGGCCATTTTGGCCAACTTGGCTTGCCGTTTGGCCCATTCATCTGGATAGTCCTCACCGCACTTGAGGCTAGTGGGATCAACTTCTTGGCCAGGTGCCAATGGAGGTCTTAGGTAAGGAGGGTGTAAAGCGAATTTCTTCATGTACTTACGAGTGACATATATGTACTCCCTCCATTCCCGTGCCCATCTCCTCTCTATCCTCTGTATGCGTACCTTGCGCTGATTCTTATTCTCCTTGCCATGTTTGGCTTCATCAGGAGTGCGATAGTCCTCATAAATGTCATCAGGGATCTCAAAAGCTATGTTCACTTCCAATTTCTTCCCTCCCTTCTAAGGTCTCTTGCCGTCAGCCATTTTCTTCAGCTGAGGAATTTGAACAATAGAATTCTCTAAAGAGGTATGCAATTTGTCTTCGAGGAACACTGCAAATGAGTTAAGTTCATGAGAACCTAGTGATTCAGCAGCGGACATGAGTACCTGTGAACAGAGTATAGGTGTGAAGAATTTGGAGAGGTCACGTGCATTCTCAGAAGTTTTTCAAAATGAACAAATTTGAGGAATTAGACCATTGAGTGTCTTGAGGAATTTCACTACGCGGTCTTTGACTTAGGTTCCAGAGTTGTATAGATTGAAAATCCACACAATTGAGGAATCTTGAAGAAAAACATTGCTTAGATAAATAGATCAAGAACAGATGCATGTGGGGTGTTTAACGAGTGGGGAAGTTGAAGAATGAACACCTTTTGAAGATTTTGTGAAAATCATCAGAATCAACAAGGGCAGTAAAAATAGATTTTATTTACCCTTGACGAAGAATGTGATGAACTGGGAGTTGTAGATGGGAAGTTCGTTCGTTCAGATCTTCCATGCCCTAACTTGGCAGCGGAAGACAGCTATGGTGCCGGCGGAGTGAAGATTTTCACAGCCGGCACAAGTACGACGGTGACGAGGTCGAGCCAGTGAAGCTCTTCCTCATCGGTGACGATGGAAGTAGCGGCGGCGCTAGGTCTGAGAGCTCAAGAGAAGGGAGTGAGTTCGAGCGGGGTAAATGCAGTCTTAGGAGGGTGATTGGTATTTATAGCCGAGGTGAAAAATTGCTCGCCCGAGGAAATTGGACGAACCTGCCCCTGACCCTTCTCATCCTAGAGACATGTGTCACCCACGTACAGTGAGGTGGAGATCGTGAGAGATCTTGGGTGAATAGAATAATCTTATCGTGGGATGTGGAACGGTTTGAGCGGCGAAGGCTGGAAATTCAGATAATAAAAAATTTAAAGTTTCGATCGCAAATTCCTCAACTGACAAGGACACAGTGAAGATTTTGGACGAGTTTCAAATAGAACGCACATGAAGAATTTGTGAACAGGCTGGGTTGAGTGTAGCATAGAGGGGGAAGGGTCCAATCACATTCACTTAGCAGAAAAGTCAACTTGAAGAATTAGCAATAAGTGAATGCTATAGAGGACTGAAAACTCAGATATATATATATATATATAGCCAATGAAGAACACAATCGAAAAGAGTGAAGACTATGCAAAGTTGAAGAATTTGAACAACTGAGGAATTTCAAAAGGAAATACTCAAATTGAAGATTTTCAACTTTTGTTGGTGGTGTGATCCACCGTATAAGAATGATGATTTCAGATGCCGCCTACAATTGTCGTAGGGTTGTGAGAATCAAATTCTTCGCTAATTTCTTCACACTTAGAGGATTGGTCTTCATTGATTGAAGAAAAACATTACTTCGTGTGTTGCACATCTAAGTCATCAATTTGCATAAGTGTTAGGATGTGTGTCCTTTTCAAATAACATTCGAAGATTCTAAGATATTTAGCTCACACCGCAACTTGCTAAATCTCTTCTCATCCAAGGGATTTTTGAAGATATCAGCTAGCTGTTCTTCAATCTTCACGTGCTCGATAGAGATGTCGCCCGTCAACACATGATCTTGAAGAAAATGATGACGAATCTGGATGTAATTTGTATTCAAGTGCTGAACTGGGTTATGAGCAATCTTGATGGCACTCTCATTGTCACAGAAGAGTGGCACATTCTTCACACTGATGTCGTAGTCCTTGAGGGTTTGCTTCATCCATAGCAATTGAGCACAGCACGAACTAGCAGCAATGTACTCAGATTCAGCAGTAGAGAGTGATACGTAGTTTTGCTTCTTTGAGGACCAACATACTAAGGATCGTCCGAGGAAATGGCATGTTCCTAATGTTGACTTGCGGTCCACATGATCACTAGGATAGTCAGAGTTAGAATATCCAAAGAGATCAAAAGTCGAGCCCTTGGGATACCATAATCCAAGTGTTGGTGTGTGAGCTAGATATCGAAGAATATGCTTCACAGCCTTATGGTGTGATTCATTTGGTGTAGCTTGAAAACGGGCACACATGCAAACACTAAGCGTAATATCTAGCCTAGATGCACATAGATACAATAAAGAGCCAATCATGGAGCGGTATACCTTTTGATCGAAGTCTATACCATTTTCATCAGTGCATAGATGGCAATTTGTGGGCACAGGGATTTTGACGCCTTTGCAATCTTGCATGCCGAATTTCCTCAATACATCCTTGAGGTATTTCTCTTGAGATATAAAGATGTCGTTGCACAGTTGACGAATCTAAAGACCTAAGAAGAATTTCAATTCTCCCATCATAGACATTTGATATTCCTCACTCAACATATAGGAAAATTCGTCACTGTAATGTTGGTTAGTACAGCCAAAGATAATATCATCAACATATATTTGGCACACGAATAATTCATCATCATAGGTTTTGGTGAAAAGATTTGGGTCAAGTGAACCGGGTTTGAAGCCTTTCTTCATGAGGAATTCCTTCAAAGTATCATACCACGCCCGAGGGGCCTGCTAGAAGCTATAGAGGGCCTTGTTCAGTCTGAAGACTTGGTCAGGATGCTTTGGATGTTCAAAACCTGGGGGGTTGAGCAACATATACTTCTTCCTCAAGCTTACTGAGGGAGTCCTGGATTAGGGGGTCTCCGGACAGCCGGATTATATCCTTTAGCCGGACTGTTGGACTATGAAGATGCAAGTTCATCTCGTGTCCGGATGGGACTCTACTTGGCGTGGTAGGCAAGCTAGGCAATATGGATATGTATATCTCCTCCTTTGTAACCGACCTTGTGTAACCCTAACCCTCTCCGGTGTCTATATAAACCGGAGAGTTTTAGTCCGTAGGACACAACAACTACAACATACAATCATACCATAGGCTAGCTTCTAGGGTTTAGCCTCTCTGATCTCGTGGTAGATCTACTCTTGTACTACCCATATCATCAATGTTAATCAAGCAGGACGTAGGGTTTTACCTCCATCAAGAGGGCCCGAACCTGGGTAAAACATCGTGTTCCCTGCCTCCTATTACCATCCGCCTTAGACGCATAGTTCGGGACCCCCTACCCGAGATCCACCGGTTTTGACACCGACATTGGTGCTTTCATTGAGAGTTTCTCTGTGTCGTCGCCGTTAGGCTTGATGGCTCCTACTATCATCGATGGCGATGCAGTCTAGGGTGAGACTTTTCTCCCTGGATAGATCTTCGTATTCGGCGGCTTTGCACTGCGGGCCAATTTGCTTGGCCATCGGGAGCAGATTGAAAGTTACGCCCCTGGCCACCAGGTCAGGTTTGGAAGCTTAAACTACACGGACGATATCCATGGAGACTTGATCTTCGACGGATTTGAGCCTTTGCCTTGTGCATAACGCGGTCATGATGAGTACAGCTTAGCGCTACCACCGGATAGTGTTCAAGAGATCGCACAGGCAGCCGCTCCGACCCTCAATTCGGAGCCAGGAGCGCCTTCCGCGGATGGGTGGATGGACCCCGCCATGGAGGCCTTACCCTCAGCGGCGATCGAGCCAAACATCGACCTTACCTTGCACGAGAGCTGTGCTATTAAACTGCCGGATCCTTCTCCGGCCACGGACTCCAAACCGCCTGCGCCCGTTCCTATCGAATCCGATTGGGCGCCGATCATGGAGTTAACCTCCATGTATAATTTTCAGCACTCGCCCTTTGGCGACATACTGAACTCATTAAGGTCTCTCTACTTGTCAGGAGGATCCTGGCCAAACTATGTCTGGCAGGACTGGGATGCGGACGACGAAGAAATTCGAGGCCCACCCACCACACACTTAGTAGCCACTATCGATGACTTAACCGACATGCTCGACTTCGACTCCGAAGACATCGACATTATGGACGGCGATGCGGGGGGAGAATAGGAACCACCGCCCACAGGGCACTGGACAGCCACCTCATCATACGATATATACATGGTGGATACACCCAAAGAAGGCAATGGCGACGAGATAGCGGAGGATGACCCCTCCAAGAAGCAACCCAAGCGCCGACGTCAGCGGCGCCGCTCTAAGTCCCACCAAAGCAAAAGTGGTGATACCGGCACAGGAGATAATAATACTTCAGATAGTGCCAAAGACAACAACAATCCCCTCCAGCAAGATTTAGAGCAGGAGAATGGAGGAGCCAGCCCTCCTGAGAGAGCAGCAGATGGAGAAGAGGAGGATGATAATTACATGCCCCCCTCCGAAGACGAGGCAAGCCTCGGCGACAACGAATTCGTTGTGCCAGGGGATCCTGTCGAACAAGAGCGCTTCAAACGCCGGCTTATAGCCACGGCAAATAGCCTTAAGAAAAAGCAGTAGCAGCTTCGAGCAGATCAGGATCTGCTAGCTGATAGATGGACTAAAGTCCTCGCGGCCGAGGAATATAAACTCGAGCGCCCCTCCAAGAGTTACCCAAAGTGCAGGTTGCTACCTCGACTGGAGGAAGAAGCGTATGATACGGCTGATTGGCAACCTCGTGGCCGCGATAGAGAGGCATTCCACCCAAAAACTCAGCCTCCACCCCGACGCCATTCAAATAAAAAGGCATGGGGAGATACGCCAGACCTGCAAGACATATTGGAGTGAAAGTGCGTTATATCGACTAGAGGGGGGGTGAATAGGCAATTTTTATGAAAGTCTTCAAAACGTGGAAGTTTCGAAGACAAACGATAGAAATAAACCTATTATCATGAAGCGGAAGGTAGACTACACTAGGCAAGCCATAGTCAAGTATTCAATGAAGTGAAAGCACAATGACTAATAGCAGCTAGGTAGTAAGGATCAGATAGGAAGATATTAGGAAGCCAATCAGATCAAGCAGTCACTCAGTGAAGACAAAAGATAATGCAGTCATACAACGACTTCACAAGGACCAACAGTGAGTAAAGGGAAGGAAAGGATGAAACCAGTGACTTGTTGAAGACAATGATTTGTTGGACCAGTTCCAGTTGCTGTGACAACTGTACATCTGGTTAGGGCGGCTAGGTATTTAAACCTGAGGACACACAGTCCCGGACACCCAGTCCTGAACACGCAGCTCAGGACACCCAGTCCTCACCGTATTCCCCTTGAGCTAAGGTCACACAGACCTCGCCAAATCACTCTGGTAAGTCTTCAAGGTAGACTCCCAAACCTTCCTAGACTTCGTTCACCGGCGATCCACAATGGCTCTTGGATGCTCAGAATGCAACGCCTAACCGGATGGAGGATTCACAGTCCTCAAGTGTAATAAGTCTTCAGATCACACAGACAGGAAGACTTAAGTGATGCCTAACACTCTTTGTCTCTGGGTGGTTAGGGCTTTATCCTCGCAAGGAATTCTCTCTCAAAGGCTTCGAGGTGGGTTGCTCTCAAACGACAAAAGCCGTACACTAACTCTGAGCAGCCAACCGTTTATGGTTGTAGGGGGTGGGCTATCTATAACCACTAGGCAACCCGACCTGATTGGTCTGAAATGACCCTGGGTCACTAAGGAACTGACACGTGTTCTAACAGTCAGATTTCAAACACACGCGGCAACTTTACTTGGGCTACAAGCAAAGCTGACTTGTCCGACTCTGGACAAGATTTGCTCTCATAGTCTTCACTCGAAGACATAGGTTTTGGTTAAGCATCACTTCAGTCATTCTGACTGGTTCTCTTGGACCCCACTTAACGGTATGGTGGTTCCTATGACTCAACAAAGAAGAAAAAGAACTATGAAAGATCTAAGTCTTCGAGCTCCATATGCTTCATGCAACGTCTTCTCGTGTCATAGTCTTCAATGTGAATATCTTCACATACCACCTTTGACATCAATGTCTTCATACATTTTTAGGGGTCATCTCTGGTAGGAAAAACGAATCAATGAGGGACTTCTACCTGTGTTATCCTGCAATTCTCACAAACACATTAGTCCCTCAACTAGGTTTGTCGTCAATACTCCAAAACCAACTAGGGGTGGCACTAGATGCACTTACAATCTCCCCCTTTTTGGTGATTGGTGACAAACTAGTTGAAGTTTTCAACGGGGAATATAATATGTGAAATTGTAAAAGGATAAGGAATTGTCTTCATAAGCTGCAAGGGCTCCCCCTGAAGATGTGCATATGAGTAATTTGCTTTTGGAATGCAAATGCACATGGCAGGTTGTACTTGTGGAGATCCTCTTCAACTTATGATGAAAATTCATTATGCATGTGAAGGTATGTGAAGATAATGACATGCATAATGGAAAATGGACGTCTGCAAAATGATCTAAGTGCGGAATTTATCATCGCACATGCGAAATTTATCATCGCATCACAAAGTAGCAAATAAGTAGCAGACGACCATCGAGTTTAAGTGTTACGACTCAAAGAACCAAACGTATCAAAATGAGAGTTGTAAACACTAGGCAAAATATAAAGCAACCGCCCAAAGGGACCCTCTTGAAGACTATCAAACTCATATGCTTCTCCCCCTTTTGTCAGTAAGGACCAAAAAGGTTTGAAGACATAGAGCATCTACTCGTTCCCATGAAGAGTAGGTGAAGCAGCAGTGTCGTCGGTGGTGTTCGGCGGTGCAGAAGAACTCGAAGCAGTGCCAAAGCGTGCTGAAGGAGGGGTGGTGAAGTAGCATTGTCTTCGTCCTCGATCACTCTAGCATTCATAGTTGCCGCAGAGGAAGAGAACTCAGAGTCTTCAAGAGATGGAGTTCGTCGCAGCACTGCCCTTCGAGGAGGTGTGGAGTCAAACTTGAAGTGTTCAGAGAAGCCATCCTCTTGAAGATCATCTTCAAAGCACATAAGCGTCAGCCCTTTCCATGTGCGTCGAGAGGTTTCATGTGCAACAAAGGCATTCTTGGTGGCAAGATTACGAATGCGGTTGACATCCACCAAGAGGCTTTGCATTTGGCGTTTCAGCCGGTCATGATGCCTATCCTGTTTCCGATGAAGAGCCACCAGAAGCTCTCGGTCATTGAGAACACGAGTGCGCTTCTTGGGTCATTGGGCAATTGTGCTTTTGGTGGCTTCAGTAAGGGCAGGATGTGGTGCACGTGTAGTTCCAGCCAAAGGATAAACACGAGTGACTGCTTCAACTCCTTCAATGTTCTGAGAGAAACTTTGATGCTCCGCATTCTAAAGACTAAGACGCTCCTTGGCAGGCTCAGGATAAATAGCTTCAATGGACATATCCACATCAGGCAGAAAGATCTGATGATTGCGAGCAGATGGCTAATATGAGATAGCGGAGTGGAGTTTAATCAGCCGCATTATCCATGGAGCGTAGAACTTCAAGCCAAAAAGATCAGAGCCTGATGCAGCAAGTTGGCGGATGAAGAAGTCTTGTGCATTGAAGCATTTGCCATGAAGAATATAGAAGACCAAAGTCTTCATTGCACCTTCCAGCTTGGCATGGGGAGAATGTCCTTTGATAGGCCAGAGAGTTCGCCTTATGATGTGATAAATAGTCCATGGCAGATACTCAAGATCTTCAACAAAGAACTCCTTAGGATATGCAGCATCTTGTGGCAAGGGCTTCATCATATTGAGCATATGGCTCATGTTTGGTTCAGGCTTCTGAAAGATGCTCTCCATAGCTTCACTGTGAAGCTGACAGCCAGGTTCGTAGAGATCGCCAGGAGTGGGCAGACCAGTGAGCTCAATGATATCAAAGGCTTTGGCTTCATGATGAACATTTCCTGTCATCCACTCCAGGACCCAAGTCTTCGGATCTCTGTTGTACCCACGGATGTGAAGTGTGGCATAGAATTGGAGCAACAACTCTTCATTCCAGTGCTCTTGGTCGGTGACAAATGGCAACAATCCAACCTCTTTGAAGCAATCCAGAGCTTCTTCCAGACAGGGCAGGCCAGCTATGGCTTCTGTGTCAAGACGCTTATGTGGGAAGATGCGACCTTGATTGTACAGAATGCAGGAGTAATAGCTTCGCTGCGGATAGCTCCAGAACCGATCAGAAGATATTCTTTCCCTTGAGTAGGGGTTCTTGGAGCTATTGAAGAAAGTGTTGTCTGCTTTGAAGCCGTTGACATTGAAGGATCCAGGTGCTGATGCAGGACCTGGAAACCAAAGACAACCTTGGAATTGGCTTCTGTACCTGAGGCCTATGCTCAACATGATAGTTAAACTGAGGACCAGCAGTAGGCGTAGGAACAGGAGTAGTAGCATCATTTGCTTCACTGACTTCTGGTTCTTGGGTTGGTGGAGGCTCCACATTTGCTTCAGCCATGATAGCGTCAGTGGCTTCATTGGTGTTGGTGGTGGCAGCCTCAAGATTTTTGACCTCCACTTGATGAGCTGGAGGGTCGGTCATAGTCACGTTCTCCTCGAGAACAGCTTCTTGGTGAGACGGGGGTGTAGCAACTCTTGGGGTTTCTTCTTCATCGGCTGATGCAGCCGGAATGTCTTCACCAGCTTTAGCTTCAGACTCGGAGACTGGAGGCCTTAGTCCTTTGCGAAGCCTGCGTAACGCTGGCGACGCCTGTGGAGTTGGAGTTGGCTGGGCCTCAAATTCATCTTCCTCTTGTGCTTGTGGGTGATCAGCCCATGATGCATCCTGAGCAATTGGCGTCAGAGGACGACCAATGCTGATGAGTTCGCTGTGCGTAAGCACATGCGATGATACCTGTTGGTGCTCGATCTGAGGAAGAACTGCATCTTCTTCAACATGGTCATGGTGACCAATGTCTCCAGCAGCGGTGGGATCAGCTGCTGGAAAGTCTTCAGCTTCATGAGCCTCTGTGGAAGCAGGCTCATGGACAGTCAGCTGGCGCTCTTGGTGTTCAGCGACAGGGCGAACCATGGAGATGGGTTCAACAATTAAGGGCTCTGTCGGAGCAGCCCGTTCCTTCCTGGTCTTCCTCTTCTTCTTGGAGGGAGCAGCATCAAAGGCTTCAGAATGTTTCCTCTTTCGGGCTTCAGCCTCAGCAGTCCTTGTCTTCTTCAGTTCTGAAGCGGTAGACCTGGCTTTTGGCTTTGAGCCAGTCATGCTAGTTGGGAAGACAATGGGATCTACTTCCTGCCTTGGTGTGTCGGGTTCGGCCATAGCGGGCTTCTTCTTCTGCTGCTTTGCAGCCATCCTGGGGTCGATGCCAGGACGACCAAGGGCCTTGCGCTTCTCAGCCTCATTGTAGGCTTGCACACTCTTGTCAGTCAGGACCTTCATGCGTTCACGAGAACCTTGAGCTTCTGCACGTTTCTTGAGAAAGGCTTGTTTGAGCTCGTGCAGCATAATCTTGAAGTTTTTCACCTCTTGCACGCTGAGCTTAGCCATATTCTTCTTGAACTGAGCTTTCTCAAAGTCAATCTTTTGCTTCAGTTCGACGATGCGCTGAGCTAGAGCTAGCTCTGAAGCAATGGCGCCATGGAAGGCGACACTGAGGCCAATTGGGAGTTGCAGATCTTCGAAGCTGAGGTTGGGCGTGTCAAACCACTCATCAATGAAGTTGTGTATGATTGCCACGTCAAAGAGAGGCAGATCATTGAAGATTTCTGCTTCTTCCTTGCTCTTGATCAGTTTCTCAAGAGTGTCATCTGCAAGATCTTCATCACTGGACAGATCGATGGCATCGTTGCGCAGAATAGCAGCAGCTGTCAGTTCTTGGCCGGTGTGTGGCAGAGGCATCTTGACTTTCTGGGGCTTGGAGATGCATGACAAATCTTCAGACTGCACACTCTCTTCAGGAGGTGCAGTAGCCAGTGGCTTCGCCCGTGAGATTTTTGGTGCGGAGGCAGGCTTTGAAGCTTTAGGCTGTTTCAACTTCTTTGGCTTCGGCGCTGTAGGCGCTTCATCTGATTCAGCGTCATCTGCAGGCTCATTCACGGCTGTCCCTTGAACCACGATATGAGTGATGAGACCTTCCAAGTTGTAGAAGGGCCCAACAAGATTGGGTTCAGCTTCGTGGGTCCCATCGGCACAGGGAGCAGAGGGACCAGGGTTGAAGTCTAATCCCAAAGACTTCTTGTTCTGCTTCGCCGAATTCTGGGCAAACTGGAAGTTGCGCTTGAACAGATTGTCGTCACGACACCATAGCAGTGACGATGGGTCAGCATCCGCAGGCTGTGGTCCACGGACCATGCAGGGATAGAAGCCTTGTTCAATGGCTTCATCTCTGGACTTGGGTTGAAGATTTTTGTAGAGGATGTCTCCCCATGGTCGCTTGATGGCATTCTTCTCAGCATATTCCTTTGTCACAAACCTGTACTTGGACCACTGTTCTGCCCAATATCGTCAAATCCATTGGATTCGTGTCTTGCGCTGATTGTAATCCTCTTCAGGATCTGTCTTGTACAGCTCTGAGAGGTCATCGGGCAGATCTCTTGATTTTTCTCCTCGACGCTTTCTGCCACCCTTCCTTGCTGATTTCTCTGCAACCATGAACTTTAAACTGAATGGATTCAATACATTCAAAGGCTTCAAAGGCTTTCGCTTGCTGGACAAACAGGAACTGGCTTCGGGAGAATTTATGTGATAATGTAAGAATTCTGCAAATGAATGCAGACTATGAGAACCAAGGGATTCTCCCACGGACATGTACCTGTGACAGCATTAAGGTGCAAGGGAAGCGGAAGAGGTCATATGCATTCTCAGAAGATTTTGAAGATAAATCAGTTTAGAAGACATTGACCTCATTGTGCGAAGACATTCACTCATAGATAAGGAGTTGGTTCCAGACTTGTACGAATCCACGGATCAGTACAAGTGAGGAATCTAACTACTTTGTGAAGCATAAGTGAATATACTAGGCATATTATGAGATGCAGTATGAAGTGGATCCAACATGTGTGAACAAAAACCACTTGTGGTAGAAAGTGACGAATCTATAGGATCAAAGGGGCCGTAAAAAGGAAGTTTTATTTACCACACGTAGAACTGCTAGACAGAGTGGAAGAGGAGGCCGAGCAGTCCGATCGTCCGTGCCCTAACTTGGCGACAGAGGACACCTACGGTGACGGCGGAGAAGACGATGTCCGCGGTCAGCGTGAAGACACCGTCAGAGAGGTTGCGGCAGCTAAGCGCTTCGTCGCCGGCGTCGTCGAGGGCTAGCGGTGGCGCTAGGGTTCGTGCGGGAGTGGAAGAAGAGATAATGACTGTGGTGTGGCATGTATTTATAGGGACAGGGGCGGCTCAGTGTTATTACACAGGTGCCCCTGGCGATTCACATCTGAGGAACACGTGGCCATCATGCAGCATATCGGAGGTTGTTCCACGTCCCACGCACGCCTGGATTGTCGGGTGGTCGTTCCCACTTCTCCGGGTTTCAGGTGAAGGAATTAGCATTGAAAGCGGACTTAATGTTTGTCTCTGTATCTTCTGCTGACAAGGACGCAGAGAAGACATTTGACAGTTTCAAAAGAATGCATATGATTTGGAGAGATAGAGTTTGAGATAGAAAGCATAGAGAGGTTAGGGTCCGATCACATTCACTTAGTTCAAAAGATTCAACAAGAAGACATAGCTATAAGTGAATGCTGTAGAGGACAGAACACTAGTATACATATATAATCATCGTAGCGAAGATAATCATGAAGACATGTTGAGATTGAAGCCAAACCAAATGTGAAGACATAGCAAATGTAACGCCATGAGTGAAACACTTCAAACAGAACATTTGGTGGTGGCGTCACCCACCGTATAGGAAGTATTAGACCCAGACACGGCGCACAATTATCGTGGCGCTCCGAAGTCAAATTCCTCATTAATGTATTCACACTTAGAATGCATGTCTTCATTGATTGAAGATATACTTTACTTCGTGTGTTGCACATCTAAGTCATCATTATGCATAATTGTTAGGATGTGTGCCTGATCACAGGACATTTGAGGATTCCAAGATATTTAGCTCACACCATAACTTGCAAAATCTTTTCTCATCCAAGGGCTTGGTAAAGATATCTACCAATTGCTCTTCAGTGTTGACGTGTATGATATCAATATCTTCCTTCACAACATGATCTCTGAGAAAGTGATGACGAATCTCAATGTGCTTTGTCTTCGAGTGCTGAACTGGGTTGTTGGCAATCTTGATGGAGCTTTCGTTGTCGCAGTAGAGTGGCACTTGCTTCAGATGAATGCCATAGTCTTTGAGTGTTTGCTTCATCCATAGAAGCTGAGCGCAGCAAGATCCAGCAACAATGTATTCAGATTCAGAAGTGGAGAGAGATACACAGTTCTGCTTCTTTGAAGACCAACATACAAGTGATCGTCCCAGAAAATGACATGTGCCTGATGTAGACTTGCGATCCACCTTGTCACCAGCATAATCAGCATCCGAGAATCCAACCAGATCAAACTCTGAGCCCTTTGGATACCATAATCCTAGAGTTGGGGTGTAAGCCAAATATCGAAGAATTCGCTTCACAGCTAAGTGATGCGATTCCTTTGGTGCCGCTTGGAATCGAGCACACATGCAAACACTAAGCATAATATCTGGCCTAGATGCATATAAATAAAGTAAAGAACCAATCATGGAGCGGTATACCTTTTGATCGAACTCTTTACCATTGTCATCGGGACCCAGATGATGTTTGGCTGGCATTGGCGTCGTGAAGCCTTTGCAGTCTTGCATACCGAACTTCTTCAGGCAATCTTTGAGATACTTCTCTTGAGATATAAAGATGTCGTTGCGTTGCTATCGTATTTGAAGACCAAGGAAGAACTTCAGCTCTCCCATCATGGACATCTGGTATTGCTCTTGCATCATATATCCAAATTCTTCACTATATTTCTGATTGGTGCAGCCGAAGATTATGTCATCCACATATATTTGGCACACAAACAGTTCACCATCATATGTCTTCGTGAAGAGCGTGGGGTCGAGGGAACCAGGTGTGAAGCCTTTGCTCTTCAGGAAGTATTTGAGTGTGTCATACCAAGACCGAGGGGCCTGTTTGAGGCCATACAGTGCCTTGTTGAGCTTGTATACCATGTCAGGATGTTTTGGATCTTCAAAGCCAGGCGGTTGTGCAACATACACTTCTTCTTCAATCTTGCCATTGAGAAAAGCGCTCTTCACATCCATTTGATATAGAAGTATGTTATGATGATTTGCATAGGCCAGCAGTATGCGTATGGCTTCAAGTCGAGCCACATGAGCAAATGTTTCATCGAAGTCAATGCCTTCAACTTGAGTATATCCTTGAGCAACGAGGCGAGCTTTGTTTCTGACAACTTAACCATGGTCATCTTGCTTGTTGCGATATATCCATTTGGTGCCTATTATATTGTGCTTCCGAGGATCAGGACGCTTAACCAGTTCCCATACATTATTCAGCTCAAACTGTTGAAGCTCTTCTTGCATAGCTTGAATCCATTCAGGTTCCATGAAGGCTTCTTCAACTTTCTTGGGTTCTGTTATTGAGACGAATGCGAAGTGCCCACAGAAATTTTCTAACTGTGTTGCCCTTGAACGAGTGAGCGGACCGGGTGCATTTATGCTATCAATTATTCTCTCAATCTGCACTTCATTGGCAACACAAGGATGTACAGGGCCAAGATTTTGCTCTTGCTGATCATTGTCATTGTTAGAGGGATTGTCTTCAGGATGAGCATTGTCTTCAGGTTGATCAGGTGCGGAGATGATAAGTTCCTCTTCAGGTTGAGCTTCAGAGGGTATGATTTCTCCAGTTCCCATAAGTTTGATTGATTCACTGGATGGAACTTCATCTAGCACATTTGGCAGGTGCTCTCTTTGTGAACCGTTAGTCTCATCGAACCGCACATCCACTGTTTCAACCACTTTATAATGAAAGAGATTGAAGACTCTGTAGGAGTGCGAATCCTTTCCATATCCAAGCCTAAAACCCTCATGTGCTTTTGGTGCAAATTTTGAAGTGTGATGTGGATCCTTGATCCAGCACCTGGCGCCAAATACTCTGAAGTAATTGACATTTGGCTTCTTGCCAGTAAGGAGCTCATAAGATGTCTTGTTCAGAAGCTTGTGAAGATAAACACGATTGATTGTATGGCATGCAGTATCAATGGCTTCAGGCCAGAATTTTCTTGGAGTCTTGTATTCATCAAGCATCGTTCGGGCCATCTCAATGAGTGTTCTGTTCTTGCGTTCGACGATGCCATTCTGCTGTGGCGTGTACGGAGCTGAGAATTCATGTGTGATGCCCAAAGTATCAAGATATGTATCAAGGCCAGTGTTCTTGAATTCAGTGCCATTGTCACTTCTGATGTGCTTTATCTTGGCGCCATAGTTGTTCATTGCTCGATTGGCGAAGCGTCTGAAGACATCCTACACTTCAGTCTTGTAGAGGATTATGTGCACCCATGTATATCTAGAATAATCATCAACAATGACAAAGCCATAGAGACAAGCAGTAGTAGTAAGAGTTGAGTAATGAGTGGGACTGAAAAGATCCATGTGGAGCAGTTCAAAGGGTCGAGTTGTTGTCATGATTGTCTTCGAGGGATGTTTGTCCCTCGTCATCTTTCCTGCTTCACAGGCACCGCATAAGTGATCTTTCTTGAACTTGACGCCCTCGATGCCTATGACATGCTTCTTCTTTGCAAGGGTGTGGAGGTTCCTCATGCCAGCATGCCCTAGCCTCCGATGCCAGAGCCAGCATTCTGAAGCTTTTGCTAGAAGACATACGGCAAGCTGTGGTCCTGCTGAGAAATCTACCACATACAAATCATCCTTCCTATACCCTTCAAACACTAGAGACTTGTCAGATTCCATTAGAACAACACAACGATATTTTCCAAACATCACAATCATGTTTAAATCGCAAAGCATTGAGACAAACATTAAGTTGAAGCCAAGGGATTCAACAAGCATGACTTTATCCATGTGTTGATCCTTTGAGATTGCAACTCTACCTAGACTCAATACCTTACTTTTACCGGTGTCAGCAAATGTGATGTGACTCTTGTCGGATGGACGTAAGGTCGAGTCCATGAGAAGGCTTCTCTTGCCAGTCATGTGATTGGTACACCCACTATCAATAATCCATTCTGAAGCTACTGGTGTCGTACCCTACAGTGCAGTTAGGGGGATAGGCTTCACGAAGAGAATTGTGAAGCAAAAACATTTGATGGACCAGTGGGTTATGAAAGCTTAGATCGAGATTTGGACTGATAGGGAGAGTAGCAAGCGATTCAGGAACGAAGTACATAATAAGACCATTCAGGCATTTGATCTTGCACCCTACAAGATGTTTAAGGTCCCCAGCAATAGCGTCAGACGATTTTGTTTTTCTGCTGGAGACCCTTCCCTGCAAAAGAGAGTTAAGCTTTCTTAACCACCCACATCTTCAAGGGTGGCTTAGAAGCAATAAGTCTAAGTGCAGCATCTGAGAACTTTGGCTTTGGAGCCCTAGCAAAAAGTCTTGCAGGAGGACAATAATACTCATAAGAATAAGCAGAATAGTTCTTGGTCTTATGAACATGGCGGTTTGATGAACCGTGCTCATATTCATAGGCCTGAGTATGGCTTCCCTGCAAAACATTTGCGTTAGTGCGACTCAGGTGAGTCCTCTGTCTGTATGAAGCCTTTGGACCATATGAAGCCTATGGTCTGGGGTTTGTCTTCTTCACCTGTGGTGTCATGATGACATTCACAGGAAGATTCTCCAAACACCTTTTCGGCACCCAGATCTTCTTCATAGGCGGTCCATTCCTGCAGTTAGTACCAATATACCTGGCAAACATTTCACCATTCTGATTCTTAAACAGTTTATAGTTTGCATCAAAGGATTCATCAATAACGATGGGATTAGCACAAGTGAAGCCAGATAGGGTGGATGGATCCGCTGAAGATTCCTTTGCAGCAACCCATGTGGTTTTGGGGTACTGCTCAGGTTTCTAGTAAGAGCCAACAATATTCATTTTCCTTTCGAACCCAACACCCTCTTTCCTAGGGTTTCGGTTCAGGATCTGCCTTTTGAGGACATCACATAGTGTCTGATGCCCTTTGAGACTTTTGTACATCCCTGTTTCAAGCAGTGTCTTCAACCTAGCATTCTCATCAGCAATGACTGACGTGGTATCCTCAGCAGAGGGGTTAGTTCCCACATCAAAGGTTGAAGATATTGCAACAGTAGCAGCAGTAGAACATTCAGCAACAGAAGTAGCATTATCATGCTCAATGCATTTAAGACATGGTGGTTCAAATCCTTCCTGAGCGGAACTGATCTGTTTGGCGCGAAGTGACTCGTTTTCCTTTTGAAGATCTTCATGAGCCGCTCTCAATTTCTCAAGATCTTGCTTCCTTTGAAGATAATCATAGGAAAGCCTTTCATGAGTTGTTGAGAGCGTTTCATGACGACTTTCAAGTTCCTCATACTTAACATGAAGATTTTTTATGTCTTCAATTAAGGACTGAGATCGAGTCATTTCAGCGTCTAGCAGATCATCGCTTTTGTCTAACAGTTTTTGAATATGTTCCATAGCTTTATGTTGTTCAGTTGCAATTTTAGCAAGTGTTTTGTAACTAGGTTTGGAATCACAATCACAGTCATCTTCACTAGATGTTTGATAGTGAGTAGTACGTGTGTTTACCTTGGCACCACATGCCATGAAGCAGTAGGTAGGAGCGGAGTAGTCCTTGTAATTTGCGTCGGTGTTGGTGATGAGGTCATTGTCTTCAGTGTTGAAGATGGACTCGGCAACGCATGCTGTAGCCAGACTCGCAATGCCAGAATCGGACTCCTCCTCAGACTCCACCTCCGCCTCCTCAGAAGCAGACTCCTCCTCTAAATCCATTTCCTTGCCAACAAACGCACGGGCCTTGCCAGATGAGCTTTTCTTGTGTGATGAAGACTTGGAGGAAGACTTGGAAGAAGACTTTGAGTATTTCTTCTTTTTCTTGTCGTCAGAGTCATACTCCTTGCTCTTCTTCTTGTTGTTGTTCTCATTGTCCCACTGCGGACACTCAGAGATGTAGTGGCCAGGTTTCTTGCACTTGTGGCATGATCTTTTCTTGTAGTCATAAGCAGAAGCTTCATCATTCCTTGAGCTTGATCGTGAAGACTTTCTGAAGCCTTTCTTGGTGAATTTTTGGAAATTCTTCACAAGCATAGCAAGCTCCTTTCCAATGTCTTCAGGATCATCAGTACTGCTGTCGGATTCTTCTTCAGATGTGGAGACAGCTTTTGCCTTCAAGGCACGAGTTTGCCCATAGTTGGGACCGTAGATATCTCTTTTCTCAGAAAGCTGAAACTCATGTGTGTTGAGCCTCTCAAGTATGTCAGACGGATCGATTGTCTTGAAATCAGGACGTTCTTGAATCATCAGGGCTAGGGTGTCAAACGAACTGTCAAGTGATCTCAGGAGTGTCTTGACGACTTCATGCTTGGTGATCTCAGTAGCACCGAGGGATTGAAGCTCATTTGTGATGTCAGTGAGTCGATCAAATGTGAGCTGGACATTCTCATTGTCATTTCTCTTGAAGCGGTTGAAGAGGTTGCGAAGGACACTGATTCTCTGATCTCTCTGGGTTGAGACGCCTTCGTTGACCTTGGAGAGCCAGTCCCAGACTAGCTTAGATGTTTCCAAAGCACTCACGCGGCCATACTGTCCTTTGGTCAGATGACCACAGATGATATTCTTGGCAGTAGAGTCCAGCTGAACGAACTTCTTGACGTCAGCAGTAGTGACACCTTCTCCAGCCTTGGGAACGCCGTTCTTGACGACATACCATAGGTCGACGTCAATGGCATCAAGATGCATGCGCATCTTATTCTTCCAGTAGGGATATTCAGTTCGATCGAAGACGGGGCACGCAGCGGAGACTTTAATTATCCCTGCAGTCGACATAGCTAAAACTCTAGGTGGTTAAACCGAATCACACAGAACAAGGGAGTACCTTGCTCTGATACCAATTGAAAGTGCGTTATATCAACTAGAGGGGGGGTGAATAGGCGATTTTTATGAAAGTCTTCAAAACGTGGAAGTTTCGAAGACAAACGATAGAAATAAACCTATTATCATGCAGCGGAAGGTAGACTACACTAGGCAAGCCATAGTCAAGTATTCAATGAAGTGAAAGCACAATGACTAATAGCAGCTAGGTAGTAAGGATCAGATAGGAAGATATTATGAAGCCAATCAGATCAAGCAGTCACTCAGTGAAGACAAAAGTTGATGCAGTCATACAACGACTTCACAAGGACCAACAGTGAGTAAAGGGAAGGGAAGGATGAAACCAGTGACTTGTTGAAGACAATGATTTGTTGGACCAGTTCCAGTTGCTATGCAACTGTACGTCTGGTTAGGGCGGCTAGGTATTTAAACCTGAGGACACGTAGTCCCGGACACCCAGTCTTGAACACGCAGCTCAGGACACCCAGTCCTCACCGTATTCCCCTTGAGCTAAGGTCACACAGACCTCGCCCAATCACTCTGGTAAGTCTTCAAGGTAGACTCCCAAACCTTCACAGACTTTGTTCACCGGCGATCCACAATGGCTCTTGGATGCTCAGAATGCGACGCCTAACCGGCTGGAGGATTCACAGTCCTCAAGTGTAATAAGTCTTCAGATCACACAGACAGGAAGACTTAAGTGATGCCTAACACTCTTTGGCTCTGGGTGGTTAGGGCTTTATCCTCGCAAGGAATTCTCTCTCAAAAGCTTCGAGGTGGGTTGCTCTCAAACGACAAAAGTCGTACTCTAACTCTAAGCAGCCAACCATTTATGGTTGTAGGGGGTGGGCTATTTATAGCCACTAGGCAACCCGACCTGATTTGTCCGAAATGACCCTGGGTCACTAAGGAACTGACACGTGTTCCAACGGTCAGATTTCAAACACACACGGAAACTTTACTTGGGCTACAAGCAAAGCTGACTTGTCTGACTCTGGACAAGATTTGCTCTCATAGTCTTCACTCGAAGACATAGGTTTTGGTTAAGCATCACTTCAGTCATCCTGACTGGTTCTCTAGGACCCCACTTAACAGTACGGTGGTTCCTATGACTCAACAAAGAAGAAAAAGAACTACGAAAGATCTAAGTCTTTGAGCTCCATATGCTTCATGCGACGTCTTCTCGTGTCATAGTCTTCAATGTGAATATCTTCACATACCACCTTTGACATCAATGTCTTCATACATTTTTAGGGGTCATCTCTGGTAGGAAAACCGAATCAATGAGGGACTTCTACCTGTGTTATCCTGCAATTCTCACAAACACATTAGTCCCTCAACTAGGTTTGTCGTCAATACTCCAAAACCAACTAGGGGTGGCACTAGATGCACTTACATGGAGGACAAAGCAAAGCATGCAAGATCGATCTACGGATCACGAGGGCGCGCCACTCTGCGAGACGATAAACGTCACGCCGGATACAGCAAAAGCAAATCCGGCCGGGCCGAACACAGCGGGCAAGACTCATTCGAGCTGCGTCGCGATATAGCCCAATACAGAGGCGCCGCACACCCCTTATGCTTCACAGTGAAGTAATGGATCATCAAATCCCAGAAGGTTTCAAACCTGTAAATATTGAATCATACGATGGCACAACAGATCCCGCAGTATGGATCGAGGATTTCCTCCTCCACATCCACATGGCCCGCGGTGACGACTTACACGCCATCAAATGCCTCCCACTAAAGCTCAAGGGACCAGCACGGCATTGGCTTAACAGCCTGCCAGCCGAGTCCATCAGCTGTTGGGAAGATCTGGAAGCCGCATTCCTCAACAACTTTCAGGGCACTTATGTGCGGCCACCAGATGCCGATGACTTGAGCCACATAATTCAGTAGCCAGAAGAATCGGCCAGGCAATTCTAGACTCGGTTCCTAACAAAGAAAAATCAAATTGTCGACTGTCCGGATGCAGAGGCCCTAGCGGCTTTCAAACACAACATCCGCGATGAATGGCTAGCCCGGCACCTTGGTTAGGAAAAGCCGAAATCTATGGCAGCCCTCACGACACTCATGACCCGCTTTTGTGCGGGAGAGGACAGCTGGCTGGCTCGTAGTAATAACATATCAAAGAACCATGGTACTTCGGATACCAAGGACGGCAATAGCAGGTCACGTCGCAACAAACATAAGCGCCGCATTAACAGCGATAATAACGAGGATATGGCAGTCAATGCCGGATTCAAAGGCTCTAAACCCGGTCAGCGGAAAAAGCCATTCAAACAAAGTACCCCGGGACCGTCCAGCTTGGACCGTATACTCGATCGCTCGTGTCAAATACACGGCACCCCAGAAAAGCCAGCCAATCACACCAACAGGGATTGTTGGGTGTTCAAGCAGGCCGGCAAGTTAATTGCCGAAAACAAGGACAAGGGGCCACATAGAGATGACGAGGAGGAGCCCCGGCAGCCACACACCGGAGGACAGAAGAGGATTCCCCCACAAGTGCGGACGGTGAACATGATATACGCAACCCACATCCCCAAGAGGGAGCGGAAGCGTGCGCTCAGGGACGTATATGCGTTGGAGTCAGTCGCCCCAAAATTCAACCTGTGGTCCTCCTATCCGATCACTTTCGATCACAGGGACCATCCCACTAGTATCCGTCATGGCGGATTCGCCGCACTGGTTCTGGACCCAATCATTGATGGATTTCACCTCACTCGAGTCCTTATGGATGGCGGCAGCAGCCTGAACCTGCTTTATCAGGACACAGTGCGCAAAATGGGTATAGACCCCTCAAGGATCAAACCCACAAAAATGACCTTTAAGGGCGTCATTCCAGGCGTAGAGGCCCATTGTACAGGCTCAACCACACTGGAAGTGGTCTTCGGATCCCCGGATAACTTCCGAAGCGAAGAGTTAATCTTCGATATAGTCCCGTTCCGTAGTGGTTATCATGCACTGCTCGGGCGAACCGCATTTGCGAGATTCAATGCGGTACCGCATTATGCATACCTCAAGCTCAAGATGCCAGGACCTCGTGGGGGTTATTACAGTCAATAGAAACACAAAGTGCTCTCTCCGAACAGAGGAGCACACTGCGGCCCTCGCAGCAGAAGCGCAAAACAGCCTCTCAAGGCAATCCACCAGTTCAGCGTTTTAAGACCCGGACACCTTCAAGCGCGCTCGGAGCAATCGGCAAATAGACCGCCTGGCGCGATCTGAGCTCGCGTAGCAATGCGGCCCCCACCCCAGTCCCAGCCAAACGGCGAAGCTCGTGCCATGCGTACATAATTACGCATTAAAAATACCTTGGGCGCAGGTGGGGAGGGGGGCACACTGCGGCACGCCCCAAGACGCGGCCTAAACCACACTAGGGGCTTCCCGTTTGGTTATTTTTCTCTTTTTTCAGGACCTTAATCTCTGGAAACCCTGTCCGGCAGCACTATTGCCGAACACATGATGCAGCAACCAAGGAGGCAGAAAGCTACGTCACACCATGGAATTCCCAGGTGGATTACAATACCGAGCGAAATATTTGATTTAATACTATTCCTCAGCTTGCCCTTGGAAGGGACATAGTCCCACTCTTTGCTTATCGCACTATCTGTATCGTTCCGCTTTAACGCACTTTTTTGAATAAATAATGCATAACATCACGACTATTATGGCATTCTTGTTATATATATATGTGTGTGTGTTCATTAACGACGCCTTACAACCGTACACTTTGGCACGGCTAATACACCAGGGGCTTACGTACCCCACAATATGGTGTGAAAAGTCCGAACACTTTCACAAGTGCGGCACCCCGAACTTATAGCATTATATGCATCAGCTCCAAATCATGTCTTTGGTCAAATGTTTGGTTTGCCCGGCTCCTATGTTTTGGTACCTTACGTTCCGCTCTATCGGCTAAGGTAGCGCTAGGAGAACTACTACGATTGTGCCCCGGTTCTGCCGGGCTGAGCACCTCAGTAGAGAAAGCTAAAACTGACTGTCATGATAAGGCGAGAGACTGGTCGCTGTTCGGCGAGGTTTTTGAGTCCCTAAAGACTTATGCCGCTTAGGGCAAGGGGTCGGCACTGTCCAACTTAAAGGCGTGTATCGTGCCCCGAATTCGGCCTTCTGAATACCAGGGGCTTCGCTGAAATTTAAAATTATAGAATTCTATGGCTAAGTGAGAGTGATAAAGCATTATTAGTCTGGTTGCCTTGTTCGTTGTGCTGAGCACCTCCCTCGAAGGACCCAAACATGGGAACAAGAGTGCTCAGGTTTATCCCGAACACCCCAGCACTAGTGGCATGGGGGCAGAAGCCGAGGACTAGCCATCTCTCAGATTGGATAAACAGCCAAACAGAAGGTAATATTTTAAATTCACACAAGCGTTGCATAGCGCATATGAAACAAGTTTTCATCATACAGGATCACACAAGCAAGTTTACTCAAATATTACATCCTTTGAACATTCGTCCGCTAAAAGACGGGCACCCTTCAGGACACCCTCATAATAAATTTCAGGGGTGCGATGCTCCTTGCCCTGCGGCGGCCCTTCCTTGATCAGCTTCACAACGTCTAGCTTGGCCCACTTCACCTTCACATGGGCAAAAGCCCGGCGTGCACCTTCGATGCAGACGGACCGCTTGATGACCTCCAGCCATGGGCAGGCATCCACAAGCCGCCTCACCAGGCCGAAGTAGCTGTTCGGAAGGACGTCTCCAGGCCACATCCGGACTATAAGGCCCTTCATGGCCTGTTCGGCCGCCTTGTGCAGCTCGACCAGCTGCTTTAGCTGGTCGCTCAGAGGCATTGGGTGTTCGGTCCCAGTATACTGAGACCAGAACATCTTCTCCGTTGAGCTTCCCTCCTCGGCCTGGTAGAACTGTGTGGCATCCGACAAGCTGCGGGGCAAATCCACGAATGCTCCTGGAGAGCTCCGAATTCGGGTAAGTAATCGGTAATTTACTTTTACATGCTTGCTCTGCATATAGAATGCCTTACCCGCCGCTATCTTCTTCATTACGTCGATCTCCTGGAGGGCCTTTGTCGGCGTTCTGGGAATGGGGGTCCCCAGACTTGCCTGCCTGCGGTGTGGCTCATAGGGGGGCCCAGCACGGCCCGTCTTCACCAACACAAACCCAAGACCCTCGCGAGGGGCCAAGCCTCATGAGGCGGACGACACGGAGCTTCCTCAGGCACGGCTTCATCAGGCTGGCTCACGAGGGGGCGGAGAGATCAAGGCGGGGTACCTCACGAGGTGCCCGTGACGCAAGCCATGACGATTTAGGGCGCCAGGCGGGTGCCAGCCCGCGCAGCGTCCTCCTTCCCTCTTTGGTGCAAAGGGGGCAAGCGCAGTCGCGGAGTACCGAGGCATCAGGCAAAGGTTGCCATTTCGGTGCAACGAGACCAAGACCAGGAGGACTACGAGACGGAGGTCACCGTGGAGCCCAAGACGGCGTCATCACCAGAGCTTTGCATAGGCGAAGACTACTTTTGTCAGGATAGCTGATACTTGTTGTCCCCCATCAAATTAGCCAGCCATTGTTGGCTCCCTTCCCGCTCAATATTTGGGGAGAGGACCAGGGCCTCTATAAATAGGAATAGCCACCCCCAGGGTAGAGGGGATCGAGAATCAGCCAACCCAGAAACAAGCTGGGGTCGAAATCAGGGTCGGTCAGTTGGAGGAAAGCAGAGAGAGAAAAAGGTGACTGAACTCCTCCGAGCAGTTCATCGCCCCAGCCAAGAACAGACCCTCGCGAGGCTGTTCTTCCTTGTATTGTTCATCATCATCAGCCCAAGAGACAATCCACCACACCACACACTGGAGTAGGGTATTACACCACAACGGTGGCCCGAACCAGTATAAACCCTGTGTCTCTTGTGTTGTTCTTTCCTTAGTTTAGATCCTAGCATGGCGGAGGGGTGCAGGTAGGTAGGGGGCAAAATCTCCGCGCGCACCCCAGTGTTCGAACCTCAAGGGTCTGCCGGAACCCGAAATCCGACATTTGGCGCGCCAGGTAGGGGTGCGCCAGAAGTTGTCTTCCACCGCCCCGTTCTCCTCCGACCATCACGCCCATGTCTGATGCTCGTCGGGCCCGCGCCGAGCGCCGGGCCGCACTCGCTTCCCGCGTCGCCCAGACGGCCCCTGTCGGCGGGCATCCACGCCGTTCCCCGTCACCTGCCGTCAACGCCGCCACCGGCCCGGCGGGGGACGAGCGGCAAGCATCGTCCCGGCATCCGTCCGTGCGGCAAAACGGCCGCACCGCAACTCCCTCGCTCACCCCAGCTGGTTCTTCGTCCCGCGCGCTCCGTGCGCCCATGGAGGCTCGAGCTGCACTCATCGCGGTAAACGAGCTCCTGCGCTACCGCCCCGTTGACGACGTCTACGAAGAATGGCTCGACCGCGTCGCCAAGCTCGTCCGCGCCGTAGGGGGCTCTCTTGCGCCGTCCGTTCCACTGCACCGCACCCCGCCCCGCGCGGGCGACGAGGCTCCGGCGGCACCCCGGCCGCCTCCTCCTCAAGAAGACGCCATGGCCCCAAGGCGCGTGGCCCCTGGGCGGAACCCGCTCCGTCAGGCGCCAGCGCGGCAAGAGCAGAGCTGCCAGGAAGTCCCTCGCCCGCAAGAAGCTGCCCGGGCGCTCCCTGCTCCAGCATGTCGCGACCATGCTCCTGCTCCCGCGTGTCAAGACCCCGCGCTGCTCCCAGCTGCAGTGCGTGGGGACATGCAAGACCAGGCTCTCCGTCACCCAAGGCCTCCCGTGGCCACAGCAGGCTGCCGCGCCTTCACCACCAAACTACGCAGCGTAGCGTGGCCCGGCAAGTTCAAGACAGACCTGCCTCCTCGCTACGATGGCACGGCTGACCCTGCAGAGTTCCTCTAGCTCTACGAGCTAGGCATCGAAGCTGCCAACGGAGATGAGAAGGTCATGGCGAACTGGTTCCCCATGGCACTCAAGAACGGGGCCCGCACCTGGCTCCTGAACCTGGCTCCAGGCACAATCTCCTCCTGGGAGGAGATGCGCACCCGCTTCATCGCCAACTTCCAAGGCACTCGCGACCGGCCACCCGCCGTGAGCGACATGCGCCGCATCAAGCAACAGCCCGGGGAAACCCTGCAGAAGTACATCCAGCGCTTCAACAACGCACGCCTCAAGAATCCCAAGGTGACTGACGAGGCCATCATCTCGGCCTTCTCCGACGGCGTGCGCGACGTCAAGATGAAGGAGGAGCTGGCGATGCATGAAGACATGTGCACTTCCTTGGAGCTGTTCAACTTGGCAAACAAGTGCGCCAGGGCTGAGGAAGGGCGTCTCTCCCTCCTCGAGCTGCCTGCCGCGGACCCAGAAGAGAAGAAGCCCAAGGCCAAGGACGTGAAGCGCAAGGGGGTTGCCGTGCTCGCGGCAGAACCAGACACCAAGAGGGGCAGAGATCAGCCCGAACCCTCCAAGGGCAGCCGGTACTATGTGTACCGCGACCTCCACACCCACAACACCAACGAATGTCAAGAACTCTGAGCCGTGCGAGAAGGAAGGATCGGCCGTCGCCCCGACCGCAGTGACCGGGGCTATGGCCGAGGAGGAGGAAGAAACGCAGGACGCTGGGAAGACCGTGGGCCGTGCCAAGGGTGGCGCGACCAACCTCGCGAGGATCGCTGGCAAGACCCGCCTCGCGAGAGAGGATGGAGGGATCAGCCTCGCGAGGGAGACTGGAGGGATCAGCCTCGCGAGGATCGCCCGCAAGGCAACGTAGGCCTCCCACCGCTGCCGCCGCAGCCAAGGAGAAACGAGGACCGCCACCAGGACGAGGAGGCTGGGGGCTTCCAGGAGCCGCGCGCGATTGCCTGCATCTTGGGCGGAGCACAAGCCCCAGCCTCTCAGCGCATCTTCAAGCAGTTCGCCCGCGAGGTGAATGCAGTCCTCCCCAGGCTCGAAGCCACGCGCCCCCTCAGGTGGTCGGCGTGCGCCATCACGTTCACCTCAGCAGATCAGCTCAAGTGTGCGGCTACAGCCGGAGTCCTCCCGATGCTTTGTTCCCCAATCATCAGCAACGTGGTGGTCACCAAGACCCTCATCGATGCAGGGGCAGGGCTCAACGTCCTGTCCGTGGAGACGTTCAACAACCTCCAAGTGCCCTAAAGCCAGCTTCAGCCAACCAAGCCCTTCTCCGGTATCACTAACGGCTCCACGGTCCCGATTGGGCAGGTCCGCCTCCCTGTCACCTTCGGGGCACGTGACAACTACCGCACTAAGCTCATCGACTTCGACGTCGTCACATTCGCCTGCCGTACAACGCCATCCTTGGGTACCCAGCGCTGGCCAAGTTCATGGCCGTAACTCACCACGGCTACAACGTCCTCAAGATGCCAGGAAGTGGCGGAGTCATCACGGTGCCCTGTGAAGAGAAGGACGCGGTGTGTTCCCTGGAACGAGCCTTTCAGGCCGCGTCACTGGAAGACCCGGATCGTGGAAGCAGGAGGCCTCCCGAGACCACCCCCAAGAAGAAGAAGACATCGTCCGGCCCGACCACTCAGGAGGCAGGCCCCTCTGGGCCCGCGCCTGCCCAGGGGGAGCCTCCCTCCATCGCATAGGAAAGCGCGCCCGGCGCCCTCCTCAGGCAGGGCTTGGGGGCTCTCCCCTGGAGGGCCACCGACCTGGCTAGGGTCACGAGGGAGGCGCTTGGGCACCACATGGAGGCGTGTTTTGAAGCACGTCTCCCTCGAGAAGGAGCAAGGCAAGGAGATCCAGATCCTCAGGAGTTCGTCAGCAAGGCCATTCAGGAGCTACAGGAGTCAAGAGTCATGAAAGGCGGCCGCCGCTTGCCAGCAGTGGCCCCCCATCCAGGCGAGGATGGTGGGTTGCGCGTCTGCATCGACATACCAGGGCTCAACCGAGTCGCCTCTCTGGAGCGCCTCTGGCCCTCGCGAGTGGGGCGCTGCGGAGGTCCACCCCACAGCTACGTTCGCATGCCTTACGGCTTGCCGAATGCGGCTGACGCGTACCAGCGCCTCATGAGGGGCATCACGGAGGCACAAGAGGCCAGGAGTTCCGCAGCCCTGGCAGAGATGGAGATGGCCCGCGAGGAGCCGCCAGCGCCTCCGGAGACTCCCGAGGCCCCTAGGCCTGGGGGATCGTGAGGATCGGCTCCCGCAGCCCACCGAGCCTGCTACACCAACACCCCTTCGTCCTCAACATCATCAGGTGACATCTTTCGAGTTTTACTTCCAGCTGGGAGCGCCCCCAGGGCTGCATTATTCCCAGGCCGCGTGGGTCCGTCCCTGCGGCATGTATCCCTTTATTCCATGTTGTTAGCTTACCTTGTTGGGGGCGTCCCTCGGGCTGCATGCCCCTCCCCCCCCCCAAGTCGCTCAGGCCTGACCCAGTGATGTCCGCATTCCTGACATCTCTTTGAACGAATCCACTCCTTCGCGGCTAATTTGTCTAACCCAGTTGCCTGCTCAGCTGACGCCAACTAAGGAAGCTGCTCCCAAATGGCACGACGCTTGCGCATGGGTCCGTCCCTGCAACGCCGACAAACCTGGATGGCTGAGCTCTGGCCGCGGCAGCCCCGCATAGCGTCACCTCGTCAAGCCTTCAGCGCCTCACTACCCCTCGGAAGCAACCCACGGCTGACCGTCAATTGTCATGGCAACCCTTTGCTTTTTCTATGATGGACCTGCAGGACCTTCCGAAGGAGCTGCGTCAGGCAAGGCCCTTGCGGTGTCTCCTTCGCTCTCGTCCGCGCGAACCGCTTGCACGTTAAAGGGGGGTGCCTGAGTATCGCGACTCAGGGCTCCTACTGGCTCTCCAGCCCTCACCCTCTGGCCTTGACCACGGCATCGCGACCTGGCATACCAGCGACGGCTGAGACTCGCTCGAGGGCCGGGACCCGAGGACGTAGAGCATAAAGGGGAGCAAAAGCGAGAGGGGAGAGATACACGAGGACCTCGCCAAGCAACCTCGCGCCTGCCGATGCATGGACCCGGCGACACACCAGGGAGCGGCCCCTGATCCTCGAGATAAGTCATTGCTCGGAAGCGCCAGCTACCATGGCACCATCCCCGCACCTAATGCTATCCCATGTTAGCGACGCCGCTCTCCTTTCTCACCGAACGACAGCTGCTTGGGCACCAAAGGGGACCTTCTGAGCATCGCGACTCAGGGGCTCTTACCGGACTCTGGGTCGCTCACGTCCTGGCCCTGACCACGGCATCGCGACCTGGCATACCAGCGACGGCTGAAGCCGCCTTGGTACTGGGACCTGTCGGCGCAGAGCACCAAGCCCTCGTGAGGTTCGAAAGGGAGGACTGAGCTAAGATGGAATGAGCAACTCGCGCAATTCTACGACAAGGGTTATATATACAGGACAGGATCACAGGCACCTTACAAGCCCCTACGGGACGCGTTTTTGATTCCTCGCAGGGAACAGATCCTAAAGGGACACAAACTACGCGCGTCCCTGCAAAAGACGCCATCATCAACAGTGGGCCGTCAAGCACCGACGCCAACCCCATCCAGATCAGAGTCGGCGGCGGCCTGACGAGCCCGCCCTGCTCCAGGAGCGGCGCCGGCTCGGGGGCTCGTAGCTGTCATCGCTCGTCTCTGGAGTCGTGAAGAGCTCGCCGGAGTCGCTGGAACCTCCGACGCCTCAACCGCCTGAGGAGCCTCCAAGGGAGTGGGTGGCGTGCCCAGTCCTCGTCACAGCAGGGCCCTGGCCACCTTCCCCAAGGCAGCACTCCAGCCGGCGCCCGCTCGCATCGAAGACCTTGAAGAGCATCACCGAAGCACCGTCGTAGTCCAAGTGGATCGCGAAGACTCCCCTTGTCCTACAAACCCAGGCGATCTCCCTCCAGCCATGGGTCATGTAGACCTCGCCCGAGGCGACGACCGCGACCTCTGCCTCGGTCGCGAGGGTGCTGCAGCCGGCGTGCTGGAGCCAGAGCTCCAGGGGCTCCCCCTGCGGGATGATGGAGGCGAAGAAGGGAGGAAGGCGGATCCAAGACTGAAGAGGAATGGCGACGTGGAGCACGAACTCTTGGAAGGAGCCCTCGGTGTGGACCCCAGGGGGGACGACCCACACCTTAGTGACCCGGCGGCGCCAACGGCGGCGCCGCCCGTGGTGGTCAGCATCAACTCCTTCGGGGCCCTCGATGTGGGCGTACAATGGAAGCGAGAACCCCGGCGGCGCCCGCTCGCCCCAAGGCCTCGGCACCACCTGAAGGGCCCCTTCGTCCGGGCCATGGGAGATGAGCCGTTTCTTCGGCGGGAGAGGGTCTAGCCCCTCTCGGGGAGCCTTTCCCTTCTCTGCCGTCGAGAACCGGCGGATCGGAGCCATCGCGGCAAGACGGAGCAAGGATCGGGAAGAAGGAGAAGCGAGGAGGGGTGGACTGGAAGGGCGCGCGCCGTTCCGTACTTATGGCCGGCGAAGGCCAACCGCCGGCCTCCACGATCGCAGGTAATCATGACCCGTTTTTGCATGCAGGGACTTGTCCCATCCGTGCAGTTGTCGAGGCATCATGGGGAAGTGGAGGCGCCCACGTCTAGTCAACCGCCACGCGGCGCCCAAGGCCGCAGGCTGTTAGGGCCCGCGGCACTTCGCTCTTGCCCTTCCGCCTCCCTGCATGGCCAAGCCCGGGCGCGCCTTGGGCCCAGGGGCTACTGTCGGCGTTCTGGGAACGGGGGTCCCTAGACTTGCCTGCCCGTGGCCTGCGGCGTGGCTCAAAGGGGGGCCCAGCACGGCCCGTCTTCACCAACACAAACCCAAGACCCTCACGAGGGGCCAAGCCTCGCGAGGCGGACGATGCGGAGCTTCCTTAGGCATGGCTTTATCAGGCTGGCTCATGAGGGGGTGGAGAGATCAAGGCGGGGTACCTCACGAGGTGCCCGTGACGCAAGCCATGACGATTCAGGGCGCCAGGCGGGTGCCAGTCCGTGCAGCGTCCTCCTTCCCTCTTTGGTGCAAAGGGGGCAAGCGGAGCCGCGGAGTACCGAGGCATCAGGCAAAGGTTGCCATTTTGGTGCAACGAGACAAAGACCAGGAGGACTACGAGACAGAGGTCACCATGGAGCCCATGACGGCGTCATCACCAGAGCTTTGCACAGGCAAAGACTACTTTTGTCAGGATAGCTGATACTTGCTGTCCCCCTTCAAATTAGCCCGCCATTGTTGGCTCTCTTCCAGCTCAATATTTGGGGAGAGGACCAGGGCCTCTATAAATAGGAATAGCCACCCCCAGGGTAGAGGGGATCGAGAATCAGCCAACCCAGAAACAAGCTGGGGTCGAAATCAGGGTCGGTCAGTTGGAGGAAAGCAGAGAGAGAGAAAGAAAAAGGTGACTGAACTCCTCCGAGCAGTTCATCGCCCCGGCGAAGAACAGACCCTCGCGAGGCTATTCTTCCTTGTATTGTTCATCATCATCAGCCCAAGAGGCAGTCCACCACATCACACACTGGAGTAGGGTATTACACCACAACGGTGGCCCGAACCAGTATAAACCCTGTGTCTCTTGTGTTGTTCTTTCCTTAGTTTAGATCCTAGCATGGCGGAGGGGTGTAGGTAGGTAGGGGGCGAAATCTCCGCATGCACCCCAGTGTTCGAACCTCAAGGGTCTACCGGAACCTGAAATCCGACAGCCTTCTGGGCCTCGGCCTTGGCACTCTTTGCACTCTCGAGGGCCACGGCAAGCTCAGACTATCGCGTCTTCGAGTCAAGCTCCAACGCCTCGTGCTTCGTCAAGAGAGCCTGGAGCTCTTGCTGCACCTCGCCCACACGAGCCTCTTGTTTTTCCCGCTCGGTGCGCTCCTTGGCCACTTTATCTTCGGCCTTGGTTAGCGCTTGCTTCAGGGTCCCCACCTCAGTCGTGGCCCCTGGCAAATATACGATGATCCTGTCATTTTGCAATTGCGTCTTATTTTATATATACATATCTATAGACAAGGTATTACTTACCCTTGTTCTCCTCGAGCTGCCTCTTGGCAAGGCCGAGCTCTTTCTTGGACCCCTCGAGGTCCTGCTTTAGTACGGCGACCTCCGCAGTCAGTGCGGCGGACGCCAGCAGCGAGGCCTGCATACGCATATTGACATACTTATATTAGACTCCTGCGATATTATTTGATCCTCTGTTCGGCTTTTCTTTGTGAACACCGAACAAAGCATCAGGGGCTACTGTCTATGCGGTAATATTTTTCCTATATTTTAACACTTACCTCAAAGCTTGTTAGAAGGCTGGCACAGGCTTCAGTCAATCCACTCTTGGCGGACTGAACCTTCCGGACCACCGCACTCATAATAGTACGGTGCTCCTCGTCGATGGAAGCGCCGCGAAGCGCTTCCAGTAGATTTTCCGGCACCTCTGGATGGGCAGAGGTCACCGGCACAGGCGTCTTGCCCCTCTTAGAAGGAGGCCGCCTGCCCGAGTCCGGAACCGCTAGAGGTTCCGGCGCGGTGTTCGGCTGAGGGCCGAACTTGGGGCCCTCAGGGGCCTTGTCCCCTCGGCTCCCGGAGTCCGGGAGGCCGCCTTGAGGCGCCTCCGAGACCGTCTCCCCTCGACCCGGTGCCTCGTGAGACAGCACCTCTGCATCGTCCGCATGGCAAGGTGAGGTGGCGGTCGGAATTGGATCACTATCCATATCCGACGAGCCCAGGGAGCCGTCCGATGATACATCGATACTGGCTCTTGGCGGCCTGCATAATCATGTTCGGCATTAGGGAAAGCAGCGCGACAAAGGAATGCTATGAGTTACTCTGGTATCCGAATACTTACCATCTCCCCAGGGGCTTGGCCCTCGGCAACCACTCGTCTTCGCCGTCGTCATCGGCGGTGGAACGGTCCAGAAGAAGAGTCCTTCCCTTCTTGGACCCTTCGGCCCCCCAGCTGGGGCGGCCTTTCTTTTCTTGTCTCCCCCAACTGAAGGGGAGCATCTTCTTCTTCCTCCTCGTCTTCGGGGGAGGAGTGCGCCGCAGAGTCATCGGACGATGAGTCTGATAACACCTGGCGTCGGGAACTCTTTCGGGTTCCCTTGGCCTTCTTGGTCTTCTCTGGCACCTTGTAAGGAGCCGGAGTCAGCATCTCCATCAGGAGAGCGTTTGCTGGGCCTTCGGGCAAGGGAGTCGGGCAGTCGATCTGTCCGGACATTTTCCGCCAGTCCTGTCAAAGGTACGGGAGCTTAGATCCCGCATAGAGTCAAACCATGAAAAACAAGTATCCTGTAAGAGGTACAGCAGCTTACCACACTGGCTTGGCGCTTCGCGCTGAATCTGCAATCCTCAGTAAAGGGTGGGGGGACCTCGGCGCCCTTGAAAAGCACCTTCCAGGCATCCTCGTGTGTTGTATCGAAGAGCCTGTTAGAGTTTGGTGTTGGGCCGGGTCGAACTCCCACAAGTTGAAGGCCCGGTGTTGACACGGGAGGATCCGGCGGACGAGCATGACCTGGACTATGTTGATGAGTTTGAGCTTCTTGTTCACCATGTTTTGAATACATGTTTGGAGTCCGGTCAGCTCTTCCGAACTGCCCTAGGACAGGCCCTTCTCTTTCCAGGAGGTGAGCCGCATGGGGATGCCAGATCGGAACTCGGGGGCCGCTGCCCATGCAGGGTCACGTGGCTCGGTGATGTAGAACCACCCCGATTGCCACCCCTTTATGGTTTCCACAAAGGAGCCCTCGAGCCATGTAACGTTGGCCATCTTGCCCACCATGGCGCCTCCGCACTCTGCCTGGCGGCCACTCACCACCTTCGGCTTGACATTGAAGGTCTTCAGCCATAAGCCGAAGTGGGGCTTGATGCGGAGGAAGGCCTCGCACACGACGATAAACGCCGAGGTGTTGAGGATGAAGTTTGGGGCCAGATCGTGGAAATCCAGGCTGTAGTAGAACATGAGCCCCCGGACGAATGGGTGGAGAGGGAATCCCAGTCCGTGGAGGAAATGGGTAAGGAACACTACCCTCTCATGGGGCCCGGGGGTGGGAATGAGCTGCCCCTCATTTGGGAGCCGGTGCGCGATGTCGTCGAGCAGGTATCTGGCTCTCCTCGGCTTCTTGATGTCTCCCTCCGTGACGGAGGAGACCATCCACCTGCCTCCCACTCCGGACATGGGTGGAGAAGGTTGAGGTGGGAAGTGCGGACTTGGGCGCTAGAGCTCGAGTGTGTGAAAACGGATGAGCAAAGGAGGAAGAAGGCGTGGATGAAAAGGTGAATCCTTATCCCTTTATATGGGCGGACGAAACTAAGCGTCCCCACTAGCCTGGTAAAACTCGCTTATCCCCCAAGCGCCGTAATCGATGGCGCGGTTGCGTTACCCACGCCCGTATTGATGAGAATCCCGTGATAAGGGGACACGATCTCTGCTTTGACAAGACGTGTCGACAAACTGCCTCGTGTTATGTGCGGGGCTAGTTAAAGGAAACGGTTCGAATAATCACTGGGCCATGACATAATGTCGTGTTGTCAAAACAAGTCAGCAAATTGGATTTGTGGAAATATTATTCTCTCTACGGTGGTATGTGGAACTTATTTTGCAGGGTCGGACACTATCCTTGTATTCAAATCCTTCTGTGATGTATTCGTAGGAGGAACCCGCCTTGCAATACCGAAGACAATACTGCGCGCCGGACTCATCGTCATTGAAGCCTGGCTCAGGGGCTACTGAGGGAGTCCTGGATTAGGGGGTCTCCGGACAGTCGGATTATATCCTTTAGCCGGACTGTTGGACTATGAAGATGCAAGATTGAAGACTTCGTCTCGTGTCCGGATGGGACTCTACTTGGCGTGGTAGGCAAGCTAGGCAATATGGATATGTATATCTCCTCCTTTGTAACAGACCTTGTGTAACCCTAACCCTCTCCGGTGTCTATATAAACCGGAGAGTTTTAGTCCGTAGGACACAACAACTACAACATACAATCATACCATAGGCTAGCTTCTAGGGTTTAGCCTCTCTGATCTCGTGGTAGATCTACTCTTGTACTACCCATATCATCAATAATAATCAAGCAGGACGTAGGGTTTTACCTCCATCAAGAGGGCCCGAACCTGGGTAAAACATCGTGTTCCCTGCCTCCTGTTACCATCCGCCTTAGACGCACAGTTCGGGACCCCCTACCCGAGATCCGCCGGTTTTGACACCGACACTTGTCATTGAGGAATGCACTTTTCACATCCATTTGATATAAGATGATATTATGATGGTTAGCATAAGCAAGCAATATGCGAATAGCCTCAAGTCTAGCAACAGGTGAATTTTTTTTATCGAAATCAATTCCTTCAACCTGTGTGTAGCCTTGAGCTACAAGTCGTGCCTTATTCCTCACCACAAGGCCATTTTCATCTTGCTTGTTGCGATAGATTCATTTGGTGCTGATGATATTGTGCTTGTGTGGGTATGGTCGCTTGACAAGTTCCCAAACTTGTTGAGCTCGAATTGATGAATTTCCTCTTGCATTGCTTGAATCCACTCAGGCTCCAGAAATGCCTCATCTACTTTGGTGGGCTCTGTGATAGAGACAAAAGCAAAGTGCCCACAAAAGTTAGACAAATATGAAGCCTTTCAGCGTGTGAGAGGACCTGGTGCTTTGATGTCGTTGATGATTCTCTCAATCTACACTTCATTTGCGATGCGAGGATGAGCGGGTTGACGATGTTGAGTGGGCTCAGCATTTTCTTCAGAGCCATTTTTCTCAGGTGCATCAGCATGATGTTCTTCATGTTCTGGAATGACTTCTTCAGCAGATTCTTTGGTAGGAATGACATCCTCAGTAGCCTTGAACTTAATGGATTCCTTAGGTGACATTTCATCTAGCACAGGAGGTAGGTGCTCTCTTTGCGAGCCGTTAGTTTCATCGAACTGCACGTCTACAGTTTCAACAACCTTGTGGTGATAGGTGTTGAAGACTTTGAAGGTGTGCGAGTCCTTTCCGTAACCAAGCATAAAACCTTCATGTGCTTTCGATGCAAATTTAGAATTGTGATGAGGATCTCTAATCCAACATTTAGCACCGAAGACTTTGAAATAACTCACATTGGGTTTCTTGTCAGTGAGGAGTTCATATGAGGTCTTTTTGAAGAATTTGTGAATATATACCATGTTGATGATGTGGCACCCAGTATCAATTGCCTCGGGCCAGAAGCATGGAGGCGTCTTGTATTCATCAAGCATAGTGCAAGTCATCTCAACAAGAGTTATGTTCTTGCGCTCCACGACGCCATTCTGCTGAGGAGTATAAGGAGCAGATAACCCGTGAGTAATACCAAGTTAATCAAGATAGTCATCAAGGCCAGTATTGTTGAACTCGGTCCCATTGTCACTTCTGATGTGCTTGATCTTCACACCAAAGTTGATTGAAGCCCTCGAGGAAAATCGTTTGAAGACTTCCTGCACTTCCGTTTTGTAAGTGATGATATGCACCCATGTGTAACGATAATATTGATCAACAATGACAAAGCCATATAAAGATGCAGCATTAGTGAATGTGGCATAATGAGTAGGGCCAAAGAGATCCATGTGAAGAAATTCAAATGGACGAGTGGTAGTCATGATGGTCTTTGAGGGATGCTTGGCCTTGGTCACCTTTCCAGCTTCACAAGCTCCACACAGGTGATCCTTGAGGAATTTGACACCCTCGATGCCAATGACATGCTTCTTCTTCGCGGGCATGTGCAAGTTCCTCATGCCAGCATGACCAAGTTGTCGATGGCATAGCCAGCCTTCTGAAGCTTTTGCAACTAGACATGTAGCAGGTTGTGGTCCTGTAGAGAAATCAACAATATACAAGTCTCCTCTCCTAAAGCCTTCGAAGACTTTGGAATTGTCAGCTTCCATGATCACAACACAATGATACTAGCCAAAGACAACAACCATATCAAGATCACAAAGCATTGAGACAGACATGAGGTTCAACCCTAAGGACTCGACAAGCATGACTTTGTCCATGTGTCGATCCTTTGAGATCGCAACCTTACCTAGACCCAATACCTTGCTTTTGCCTTTGTCAGCATAGGTGATATGCTTCAGATGTGATGGAGATAAAGTAGTGTCCATCAATAAGTTCATGTCATCAGTCATGTGATTTGTACATCCACTATCGAGGACCCACTCAGTGGCTTTGGATTGATCATCCTGCAGATGAATTAGTGCATCTTACGAACTCATATACTTCAGCAGTGACGAATATGACATCAAATTCATCAGATCAATTTCATCAAGCAATAGAATAGATATAGTAGTATGAGGATGTGAGAAATGAAAATTCATTTCTTCATGATTAGCTTGCGTTCTTTCAAGCATATTCAGGTCTCCAACAAGTTCATCAGACATTCAAGTTCGTCTGGAGACCTGAGCTTGCATAAGAGATTAGTTCTTTTTCTTCACCACCCACATCTGGAGGGGTGGCAAAGAGTTCATCATTCTGCGAGCTCCATAAGAGAAAGGTGGCATGGACGCCAATCCACTTTGTTTCACAGAAGAGGGGTTAGAGTAAGCATATGAATAAGCAGATAAATTCTTCGAGGACTTATGAACATAATGATTTGAATAATAATGCACATATTCATAGCCCTTAGGCTTTCCCTGTGAAACAGAAATGTTAGCACGATGATGTTCATATGAGGATTTTGATCCATATGAGGAATTTGTTCCACGTGAGGAATTTGGTCCATTTGAGGACTTGGATCCATATAAAGACTTTGATCTAGGGTTCCTATTCTTCACAGGTGGTGTCATGATGACATTCACCTGAAGACTTTCAACACAAATTTTTGGAACCTAGATTTTCTTCATAGGGGAACGTTCCTGCAGTTAGTGCCAACATATCTAGCAAATACTTCACCATTCTGATTTTTGAACAGTTTATAGTTGTAGTCAAATGACTCATCGGAATAATATGAAGATTCACATGTAAAGCCAGATAAGGTGGATGGATCTACTGGAGGTCCCTTTGCAGCAACCCATGAGGTTTTGGGATACTGCTCAGGTTTCTAGTAGGTCCCATCAGCATTGAGTTTCCTCTCAAAGGCAATACCCTCTTTCCTAGGGTTCCTGTTGAGGGTCTTCTTTTTAAGCACATCACAAAGAGCCTGATGCCCTTTGAGGCTTTTGTACATGCATGTCACATACAATTCCTTCAGCCCTGCATTGTCAGTGATACTAGTAGCATCCGCGGATGAGGAATTTGTGATAGCAAAGACAATTGAAGAATTTTTAGCAATGGAAGCATTTGAACTTTCAGATGAAGAATTAGCAGATTCACGTTCAATGCATTTCAAACATGGTGGAATGAATTCAACCTGAGTGGAACTGATCTGTTGAGCAAGCAATGAATCATGTTCCTTCTGAAGATCTTCATAACTCACCCTTAGCTGCTGAAGATCTTGCTTTATTTGCAGAAATTCATAAGAAAGTTTCTCATGATTAGATAAGAGAGTGTTATGATGACTCTGAAGGTTATCAAACTTAGACTGAAGTTTCTAAAGATTATCAGTTTGAGTTCGATCCATTTCTTCACCCAACAGGTCATTTCTTTTGTCTAGCATATTTTGAACCTTTTCAAAAGCCTTGTTGTTTCACAGCAATCTTAGCAAGTTTAGAATAGCTAGGATTGAGGTTTTCATCAGATTCTTCATCACTTGATTCAAAGGAGAGGTATTTGAGTACCTTGGCACCTTTTACCATGAAGCAATAGGTGGGAGCGTAGTCATCATCGCCGTCGTCAGCAGTGTTGGGGAAGTCATTTTCCTCAGAGTCGAATATGGACTTGCTAATGAAAGAAGTAGCGAGGGCTAGGCTCGCCACACCAAAGTCTGACTCCTCAGATGCCTGCTCTTCCTCATTTTCCTCAGATTCAGCTTCAGAGTCCATTTCCTTGCCAAGAATGCCCGAGTGTTTTTTGAGCTACTCTTCTTGTGAGATGAAGACTTTGAAGATTTTGACGATGAGGACTTTGAAGATTTCTTCTTCTTCGAGTCATCAGAACTGTAATTCTTGTATTTCTTCTTATTTGATTCCTTCCCCCATTAAGGATAATCAGTAATGTAGTGACCAGGTTCTTGCATTTGTGGCAAGTTCTTTTCTTGTAGTCACAGGATGAGGAATCTGATCTCATGTCATCACCTCTTGAGGATTTACCAAAACGACCACGCCTTGAGAACTTCTGGAATTTCCTCATGAGCATTGCTAACTCCTGGCTCGGTTCTTCAGGATCACCAAGGCTTCTACCAAAATCCTCACCTACAGATTCAAAGACTGCCTTGGCCTTTAGTGCGCGTGATTTTCCATAGCTCGGTCCATAGAGATCTCTCTTCTCAGCAAGTTGAAACTCATGAGTGTTTAGCCTCTCGAGGATATCAGCGGGATCAAGTGACTTGTAGTATCCACATTCTTGCATCATCAGTGCCAGAGTGTCAAATGAGGAATCAAGCGATCTCAACAATTTCTTCACCACCTCATGGTCGGTGATGTCAGTGGCACCAAGTGCTTGAAGCTCATTTGAGATGTCAGTGAGGCGATCGAAGGTTTGCTGAACATTTTCATTGTCGAGTCTTTTGAAGCGGTTGAAGAGATTGCGAAGAGCGTCAACTCGAGAGTCATGTTCTGTTGAGACTCCTTCGTTGACCTTGGACAGCCTATCCCAGATAAGCTTAGTTGTCTCCAAAGCACTCACTCTGCCATACTGCCCTTTGCTCAGATGGCCACATATGATGTTCTTCGCTTGAGAGTCGAGTTGCTTGAATCTCTTCACATCAGTAGAGTTAATGGTAGGAGTGATGGTGGGAACACCATTTTCCACAACGTACCAGAGATCATTGTCAATTGCCTCAATATGCATTCGCATCTTATTCTTCCCGTAGGGGTAGTCTGTCCCATCGAAGGTAGGACACCCAGCAGAGACCTTGATCATACCTGCAGTCGACATAACTAAAACTCCAGGCGGTTAAACCAAAATCACATAGAACAAGGGAGTACCTTGCTCTGATACCAATTGAAAGCGCGTTATATCGACTAGAGGGGGTGAATAGGTGACTTTTACAAATTCGTCACTTAGGAATTTCAAGGTGAGGAAATTCCTGAGCAACAAACTACTTAGTAGTGGAATAAGTACTCACATGCAAGCATAATGGAACAGAAGCATAGTCATCATGATGAAATGAAAACAAGCACAGAGTATAAGTAGCATGTAAACAGAATAAGCAGGCTAAAGACAAACTGACTGAACAAATAAGATTGAGGAAATTGAGAAAGTCTTCAGTCAAAGTCTTCAGATAGTAACGATCAAGTACTTCAACATGGAAATGAGGAAATGAAAGGGTTGAGGAAATAGAACTAGTAGCTTGGTGAAGAAAGTGATTTGGTAGACCAGTTCCAACTGTTGTGATAGTCATATGTCTGGTTGGAGCGGCTAGGTATTTAAACCTGAGGACACACTGTTTCGGACACACAATCCTCACTGTATTCTCCTTGAGCTAAGGTCACACAGACCTTGCCCAATCACTCGTGGTAAGTCTTCAGGTGACTTCCAAACCTTCACAAACTCGGTCACTCGGCGATCCACAATTTCCTCTTGGATGCTCTAGACCATGACGCCTAACCGTCTAGAGGATGCACAATCCTCAAAGGTAACAAGCGCCGGTTCCATGCAAGAACAATCTCTTCAGTGATGCTCAATCACTTTGGGTTTGTATGTGTTTGGGTTTCGGTTTTCCTCACTTGATGATTTTTGCTCAAAGTCCTCGGAGGATGGGATGTTCTCAATGACAAGTGTCAGTTTCTCACAGAGCAGCCAACCAACTAGTGGTTGTAGGGGGTGGCTACTTATAGCCTAGGGAGCAGCCCGACATGATAATACATAAATGCCCTTCAATGATATGACCATTCGGTGGGTAGATATTTTGGGACAGCTGGCGCATAGCACAGCAACAGTTAGAAATTTGGCTATCAAATTCCTCAGGGCCATCATGTTCCTCACTTGTAGGCAATCCACACTGGCAAATTCCTAATTTCTCAGCAGAACAAATTCCTCAGAGACCAAAAGATCTTCGTCTCTGTCACTGAAGAAATTGACTGAACTGTATGAGATTTCCAATGGCTTCACTCGAAAGTATTGGTAGGTGTAGGATTTTGAGATGAGCATCACTTGGAAACTTTTCCTTAATTTTACCTTGACCCCCTTTAATAGTACGGTGTTTCATAAGACTCAAGAAAGAGAAAAACAAAACTATGAAAACAGAATTCTTCACACTTCATAATCCTTGCATGAATATCAAGTCTTCGGGATCACACCAATTTCTTCACTTTCAAAGTCTTCAGTTGAAGACACTCATTTTTAGGGATCGACTTTCTCTGTAAATATCAAAATCACTAACAAACACATTATTCCTTAACCTATAAGTCTTCAATACACCAAAATCACTAAGGGGCACTAGATGCACTTACAAAAACCCAAAAAGATTTCTCATTCTTCTTTTGCTTGTTGGGAGCTTTCCCATGTAAATAGTTTTTCTCGTTCTTGTTTTGCTTTTTCAGAAAAACAAAAACTCCAAAAATATTTCAGTGTGTTTCTTTGAAATTCTTTTCTTTTTCTTTGGGTCGAGAGGAGAAGACCACGATGAAAATATTGAGTGGCTCTCATATGCATTATTGTTGATCTAACAGAGAGCCCATATTACCTTGTCTTCTCCAATGAATAAATGTTTGCAGATTCCAGCTTAGTCCAATGCACGTGCACTCTTATTATTATCCACACCATTTGGTCATGCAAGTGAAAGGTGATAATGACGATATTTGATGAAATGATTGAGATGGAGAAAAGTTGGTACGAAGTCGGCCTATTTTGTTTTTGTAAATATGATTAGTTCATCGTTCTTGATTCAGCCCATTATGAACGAAACATGTTTGCAATGACAATTAGAGATTATAGTTACTCATGCCATGCTTTATTAGCTAGGAGTTGATAATGATTTACCTTGCGTGCCAACATGCTTTTAATATGGTTGTGATGTAGTATGACAGGATGGTATCCTCCTTTGAATGATTCGAGTGGCTTGACTTGGCCCATGTTCACGCATGTAGTTGAAACAAAAACAACATAGCCTCCATGATATTTATGTTCATGGTGATTTATATCCTACTCATGCTTGCACTCAACGTTGGTTAATCTCAATGCATGTTTATGATTGTTGTCGCTCTCTAGTTGGTCGCTCCTCAATCTTTTGCTAGCCTTCACTAGTACTAAGCGGGAATACTGCTTGTGCATCCACTTCCATAAACCCAAAGTTGTTCCATATGAGTCCACCATACCTACCTATATGCGGTATCTACCTGTTGTTCCAAGTAAATTTGCATGTGCAGAACTCTAAACCTTCAAATAATAATCTGTTTGGTATGCCTGAATCGCTCATGTAGCGACTGGGGGCTGTCAGTATCTTCCATGCTAGGTGGGTTATTCTCACGATGAGTGTTTATTCACTTATTGTTCATGAGAAAGTGGCTGGTATTCGGGATGCCTAGTTCCATGCTCTAAATGAAATCAAAATATAATTTCAAACAAAACTCCGCTAGGACTGTTGTTGGTATGGACGGTACCCGTGGATTCGGATCAGTCGTGGAGTGTGCTTGTTGGTGGAGGGGGAGTAAAAACTTTACCATTCTGTTTGGGAACCACCTATAATGTATCTAGCATGGAAGATACTGAGATCTCTTGGTCGTTATGTTGACAATGAAAGCATACCGCTCAAAATTATTTTCATATTTGTTTTAAAATCTTGAGCTCTAGCACCTCTACAAATCCCTGCTTCCCTTTGTGAAGGGCCTATCTATTTACTTTTATTGCTGAGTCATCATCCTCTTATAAAAAGTACAGTTAGAGAGCACCACTATCATTTGTATGCTTTGCTATTAATTGATATTGAGAAAGAGTGTGACTGGATCTCTTTTGCCATGAACTATAATGTCTAGTCAGTCCTTGATATTCATGGGTGCTCTACACTTATGATTTTTGCAGTCTCAAAAAGGGCTAACGAGATACCATTTTTGTTATATTATATCATGATTGTTTTGAAAAAGTGTTGTCATCCGAGATTCATTATTATTGCTCGCTAGTTGATTATGCCATTGATATGAGTAAATGTGAGACCTAAATGTTATTGTGAATATGGTTAGTTCATAATCTTTGCTGAAAACCTGAATGCTGGCTATACATATTTGCAACAACAAGATCAAACAGAGTTTGTAAAAAATTTTCTTTATCACTTTCAGTTTATCAACTGAATTGCTTGAGGACAAGCAATGGGTTAAGCTTGGGGGAGTTGATACGTCTCCATCATATCTACTTTTCCAAACTCTTTTGCCCTTGTTTTGGACTCTAACTTGCATGACTTGAATGGAACTAACCTGGACTGACGTTGTTTTCAGCAGAATTGCCATGGTGTTATTTTTGTGCAGAAATAAAAGTTTTCGGATTAACATGAAAATTTTACGGAGAATATTTTTGGAATATATAAAAATATTGGCGCAAGAATCAACTCGAGGGGGGCCACCCAGAGGCCACAAGCCCTGGGGGCGCCCTACAGGCTTGTGAGCCTCTTTGAGCTCCTCTGGCCCTAATTCCAACTCTATAATTACCTATTCGTGGAGAGAGAAAATCATGGAAAAGGATTCATCGCGTTTTATGATATGGAGCCACCGCCGCCTCATGTTCTTCATTGGGAGGGCTGATTTGGAGTCTGTTCGGGGCTCCGGAGAGGGGGATTCGTCGCCATCATCATCACCAACCCTCCTCCATCACCAATTTTAGGATGCTCACCGCCGTGCGTGAGTAATTCTATCGTAGCCTTGCTAGACAGTGATGGGTTGGATGATATTTATCATGTAATCGAGTTAGTTTTGTTAGGGTTTGATCCCTAGTATCCACTATGTTCTAAGATTAATGTTGCTATGACTTTGCTATGCTTAATGCTTGTCACTAGGGCCCGAGTGCCATGATTTCAGATCTGAACCTATTATGTTTTCATGAATATATCTGTGTTCTTGATCCTATCTTGCAAGTTGTAGATACCTATTATGAGTTATGATCCGCATACCCCAAGGTGACAATAATTGGGATTCTTTCCAGTGATTACAGTAGTTTGAGAAGTTCATGTATTCACTAGGTGTTAATGCTTTGTTCCAGTTCTCTATTAAAAGGAGGCCGTAATATCCCTTAGTTTCCATTAGGATCCCGCTGCCACGGGAGGGTAGGACAAAAGATGTCATGCAAGTTCTTTTCCATAAGCATGTATGACTATATACGGAATACATGCCTACATTATATTGATGAATTGGAGCTAGTTCTGTGTCACCCTAGGTTATGACTGCTACATGATGAATACCATCTGACACAATTATCATTGCCGATCCATTTCCTAAGAGCTTTTCACATATTGATCTTTGCTAAGTTACTTTCGTTGCTACTGTTGTTGCAATCACTACAAAATTACTACTGTTACTTTTGCCACCATTACCATTACTCTCATACTACTTTGCTACTAAATACTTCACTTCGGATATTAAGTCTTTCAGGTGTGGTTGAATTGACAACTTAGCTGCTAATACTTGAGAATATTCTTTGGCTCCCCTTGTGTCGAATCAATAAATTTGGGTTGAATACTCTACCCTCGAAAACTGTTGCGATCCCCTATACTTGTGGGTTATCAGTGGACGCCTGGTCGATATCCCCTGAATTCAAAAAAACTCCAGCAGTTTGAGTTCTACCATTACCATGAAAGTTTCATAACACGAACCGAACACCAAGAATTTGTGCCCACACCACCGTTGTCCATTTAATGGTTTTCCTCCTCACTCCACACTGCCATCTTCACCTGGTGCCATCTACCAGATGATCTGGTACAAATGCTTCAATTCCCACTGCTAAAAAAACTTTCGCTTGTGGTGGTTTATCTGTCGGAGGCCTCACTGCACAGCATCATCCACTCCAGTTGCCCTGCCCTGGAGCGCTTTTTGATTGTTTTGGGGATAGAAATCTATATCAGTTGTATCGAAATAAAGTTGCAACACCTTAAAAGCATTGGAATTTCTTTGAAGGACAGCAGCTCATCATCGAAGATGCCGCTTCACTTCAACGGTTGCTCCTTCATTATTGTTATATACCTTCCCAAATAATTGTCGTCTCTCCGCCCAAACTGGAAACCTTGGGTGTAATTCGTGATCCGTTTAATGGTCACAAGTTGGTGTTTGGCTCCACACTTATTCAGGTATCGTATATTATCATCTACACATTTGTAATCATAAGCTGCATTTTTCATTTGTGCGCATAAGTTTTATATCATCTTGGAGTACACTTTGGGTACTAATATTATGTTATATGCTCAATGAAGAGTTCGTCCATGGATAGCCTATCAATGCTGTTGGATTCTGTCAAGATCTTATATATCGGAATGTTTAGTTATTATCTGAACATAATTATTCGCTTGTTGTGATGCTTTCCATGTCTGGAGAATTTATATATAAAGGTCATGATTTCATGCACATTGAAGGCTCGTATATATTGTACTAGAATTAACCGTTCAGTTGTCGCTCTTTCGACGTACTCTTTTTTTAGACCTTAATTGTTTTCAATCTTCATGTCTACTTAGGCACTAACACATGGAGAAAAACATATAACCAATCGGTGGCGTAATAAGCACCGGGATTTTCTTAGTTATCATGGCATTCATTTGAGGATAATGACGATGGAAGGATATGCATCCAACCAGGCAAACAGAAGCTTTGTCACACTCTTCCTGTTGAATGCGAGGTTACTATTGTCCATGAGGCTTAAGTTTTTCAACAAGAAATTTCTCAAGATGGACATGTTGAACAGCAAAAAAAGAAGTTTCGGATGGACAAATGGGCTTCTGAACATGCTCGGCTTCTATTTACAACAACTTTTGGTCATGTTCCAATAAATATTTTTGCACGGGACGTTGATTTTACGAATCAGACTGATCCATTTGTTTCTGACTGCCAAAAACTGTGGTTGGGTTAGATGTTATTGCCATGTTCAATCTGGGTTTTGTCTAAATTTGATGAACAATTAATCCTTGGGCTTTTGTACCGTTGGTAAGCTTGAGTTACATGTTGTTGCCCTCGTACTCCCCTCCTCCTACCACTACACTACCGCATCTTCCACGGCTCTTGTTCGTTCCCGTCCGAGGCCTCGCTGTCGTTCTCCGCCTTGGTTCACTCGTTGTGCCCGCCGCTGTCTGGCATTGTCAACCTGGTCAACGACTGAGAGGAATCAGGAGATGACTGTATGTGGAGAGGCTGACAGTAGGGACCCACCAGGGTCATGGCATTACGCAAGCAGGTGCCTCGTTATTACAAGCCAAAAAAAATACTTCCTCCTGATTGTTTGACATCTAGGTCTGACGCCATTGTCAATGTAGTCAATAAACGAGAAAATTACACAACGAGCTGCTAACACCATGGACCCAGCAGCTCGGCCATTTGTTTTTTTAGTTTTAGAGACAGAGCTCAACTGCGCCTGTGCGGGGGTTGTGGACCGTCTAGCCCATGCTTTTATTGAAGCACATGACAAGCCCAGTTAATATATTTTTTCTTTCTGAAAATGGCTAGCCCAGTTCTATCTTTTTGGATAATACCCAACCAAGGCCTACTTGCTTTTCTCATCCTTGCTGATGCATATCTTTCAAGAAGAGGAGGGATGTATTCGGCTTCCCTAGAAAATAGGCCATAAGTAGTAGGAAATGGGTTGTAAATTTTTAAAGCAAAGCCAACCGGCAATTACATTCAAATTTCATTTTTTTTCTAGATTTCTAGATTATAAATTTCATTCATTTTTTGCAGAGAAAATTCTTTGTATTTTATTTTGATATAATTTTTTAAAATTATTTATAACATGACTCGAAATTTCGTGGTTAAAAGAGTTCGGACCCCACCGAAATATGCAAAAATTCATTGAATTTTTTAGCAGTGGCCAGAATATGGTCTGTAATGCTAATAAAAAGAATATGGGCTTCAAAATATCCTTAATAATTCGCAAATGGGCTGTAAATTATTGAAAATAACGGCAAATAGGCTGCATGCTATTTTCCACAGATTTATAGGCTGACTTGTGGGCCTACTAGGTTGACGATGACGCTGTCCTAAAAAAATTAACGCGTACGCAAGGCTTTGTCAACTTAGTAAACACAGAGCAGTGATTGTTGAATGTCCATCCAATGGCCGTCGTGCTTCTTCAATCTCTGATCTTCCAGCTCCAGCCGCCTAAACCAGCTCCGGCGGGACTGCCTGCTCCCTCGTCCCATGGTCGGTTGTGCTTCTGCCAGGCCATCCCTCTACCCACCTGCACCTCCTGTTATTTTCCGGCGACGTCAGCCTCACCCCGTAGCCGACTAGTCAGCCCTCATACTCCCCTCAGCGTGGGCATTGATGTCTGCTAGAACTACGTCGGTATTTCCCCAAAGAGGAAGGGATGATGCAGCACAGCAATGGTAGGTATTTCCCTTGGTGATGAGACCAAGGTTATCGAACCAGTAGGAGAACCAAGCAACACTACGTAAACAGCACATGCACACAAATAACAAATACTTGCAATCTGACGTGTTAAAGGGGTTGTCGATCCCTTTCGGGTAACGGCGCCAGAAATTGGCAAACGGACATGATAAAAATATGATAGATGGGATAAATAGATCTCGGATAAAATAAATTGTAGCAAGGTATTTTTGTATTTTTGGTTTAATGGATCTGAAAATAAAATCAAAGGAAAATAGATCGCAAAGGCAAATATGATAAAGAAGAGACCCGGGGGCCGTAGTTTTCACTAGTGGCCTCTCTCGAGAAAAATATCAAACGGTGGGTAAATGAAATACTTTTGGGAAATTGATAGACCTTCAAATAATCATGACGATATCCAGGCAATGATAATTATATAGGCATCATGTCCAGGATTAGTAGACCGACTCCTGTCTGCATCTACTACTATTACTCCACACATCGACCGCTATCCAGCATGCATCTAGTGTATTAAGTTCATGGAGAAACGAAGTAATGCAATAAGAACGATGACATGATGTAGACAAGATATATTTATGTAGAAATAGACCCCATCTTGTTACCCTTAATAGCAACAATTCATACGTGTCGGTTCCCCTTCTGTCACTAGGATCAAGCACCGTAAGATTGAACCCATCACAAAGCACCTCTTCCCATTGCAAGATAAATAGATCAAGTTGGCCAAACAGAACCCAAATATCAAAGAAGAAATACGAGGCTATAATCAATCATGCATATAAGATATCAAAGAAGACTCAAATAACTTTCATGGACAAAAAGAGATAGATCTGATCATAAACTCAAAGTTCATCGGATCCCAACAAACACACCGCAAATGAATTACATCATATGGATCTCCAAGAGACCATTGTATTGAAAATCAAACGAGAGAGAGGAATCCATCTAGCTACTAACTATGGACCCGAAGGTCTACAAAAGACTACTCACACATCATTGGAGAGGCACCAATGGGCATGATGAACCCCTTCGTGATGGTGTCTAGATTGGATCTGGTGGTTCTGGACTCTGCGGCGGCTGGAATTGATTTTTGTCGACTCCCCTATGGTTTCTAGAGTATTGGGGTATTTATAGAGCAAAGAGTCAGTTCGGTAGGCACCCGAGGTGGGCACAACCCACCAGGGAGCACCTGGGCCTCCAGGCGCGCCCTAGTGGGTTGTGCTCCCCTCGGAGCACCCCCAGGCGCTTCTCTGGCCCATTGGATGTCTTCTGGTCCAAAAACATCCACAAAAGGTTTGCTGCGTTTGGACTCCGTTTGGTATTGATTTCCTGCAATGTAAAAAACATGCAGAAAACAGCAACTGGCACTTGGCACTATGTCAATAGGTTAGTACCAAAGAATGATATAAAATAACTGTAAAATGATTATAAAACATCCAAGAATGATAGTATAACAACATGGAATAAAAAAATTATAGATACGTTGGAGACGTATCAGCATCCCCAAGCTTAATTCCTGCTCGTCCTCGAGTAGGTAAATGATAAAAACAGAATTTTTGATGTGGAATGCTGCCTAACATGTCATCTCATTTCCTTTATAGCATGGACATTTGGACTTTTATATGATTCAAAGCAATAATTTAGTTTTGACATGAGACTTAAATACTCAAGCATATCAACAAGCAACCATGTCTTTCAAAATATCAATGCTAAAATAAGTTATCCCTATCCCATCATGCTCAATCATTGATCCATTCATGAAACACACGCATATTAGCTACACTCAATGCTCAAGTATGATCATAGTGCCCCCTAGTTGGTGCTTTATAAGAGAAGATGGAGACTCAAATTAAAAATAAAAATTGCATAAAGTAAAAGAAAGGCCCTTCGCAGAGGGAAGTAGGGATTTGTAGAGGTGCGAGAGCTCAAAGCAAAAATTGAGAGATAAAAACATTTTGAGAGGCATACTTTACCCTCCAACGAAAACGACTCAGAGCTCCCAACACTTTCCATGCTAGACATATCATAGGCGGTTCCCAAACAGAAAATAAAGTTTATTCCTTTTTCCACCATACTTTCACTTTCCATGGCTAACCGTATCCACGGGTGCCCTCCATACTAGCACTTTCCAAGGAATTTATTATTTGACAACATAAAGTAAATTCATTTTTTCATTTCGGGACTGGGCATCCCTAATACCTTTGCCTTAGTCTCGTGCAATGACAAGTGAATAAACACACATCGTGAGAATAACACATCTATCATGGAAAATATTGGCCACCCCTCACCGCCTCGCGAGCGGTACGAGCACACAAAAGAGAAATTTATTTTGAAAATTAGAGATGGCACATACAAATTTGCTTCGAACGGCAAAATAATACTGCATATAGGTAGGTCTAGTGGACTTATGTGGCAAAACTGGTTTAAAGGATTTTGGATGCACAAGTAGTGATCATACTTAGTGCAAAATGAAGGCTAGCAAAACATTGAGAAGCGACCAACCAAGAAACGAATAATCTCATAAGCGAGCATTGAGCATAATTAACACCGAATAATGCACCACAAGTAGGATGTAATTTCATTGCATGACTATTGACTTTCGTGCTTGCATAGAGAATCACAAACCTTAACACCAATATTCTTACTAAAGCATAGTTACTCATCAACATGACTCACATATCACATCATCCTATCTCAAAACTATTACAAAGAATCAAGTTTATTTTGTCCAGTGATCTTCATGGAATTTTTATTATATCCTTCTTGGATATCTATCACTTTGGGACTAATTTTTATGTGTTGCTTTTGATAAGCTCAAACAAATATAAGTGAAGATCATGAGCATAATATTTCTTTCTCTCAAATTAATTTAAGTGAAGCAAGAGAGAATTTCTTAAAAAATGTACTAACTCTCAAATAAATCTAAGTGAAGCAAGAGAGCATTTCTTCAAAAAATACTAAAGCACACCGTACTCAAAAAGATATAAGTGAAGCACTAGAGCAATTCCATAGCTCATAAAGATTTAAGTGAAGCATAGAGAGCAATTCTAACAAATCATGGCATAATTTTGGTATCTCAAATAGGTGTGTCCAGCAAGGATTCAAGACTTAAAACACAAAACAAAACAAGCAAAGACTCATTTCATACAAGACGCTCCAAGCAAAACTCATAGTATGTGACGAATAAAAATATAGCTTCGAGTAAAATACCGATGGTCGTTAGAAGAAAGAGGGGATGCCACTCGGGGCATCCCCAAGCATAGTTGCTTGCTTATCTTTGGATAATATCTTGGGATACCATGGGCATCCCCAAGCTTAGGCTCTTCTTACACCTTATTCCTTAATCCATCATAAGATAACCCAAAACTTGGAAACTTCAATCACACAAAACTCAACAAAACCTTCTGAGAGTCGTTAGTATAAGAAAACAAATCACTAATATAAGTGTCGTTGCAAACCAATTCATATTTTATTCTTCCATTATATCTAATGTATTACAACTTTTCTATGGCAAAAACTCTTCAAACATAACCATAGAATCATCAAAACAAGCACACAACGCAAAGAAAACAGAATCTGTAAGAAAACAGAACGGTCTGTAGCAATCTGGCTATTTCGAATACTTCTGTAACTCCAAAAATTCTGGAAACTTACGAAGACCTGAGAAATTTGTATATTAATCTTCTACAAAAAGAATTGGTATTTTATCACGCTCCAGGAAAAAAATGAAAATTATTTTCATGAGTGCAAAAGTTTCTATTTTTAGCAAGATCAAACAACTATCACCCAAGAAGATCCTAAAGGCTTTACTTGGCACAAACACTAATTAAAACACAAAAAACACAATCATAACAGTAGCATAATTGTGCAAACACTCAAGAACAGGAAGCAAAAAGAAAAAATAAATTTTGTTCATTGGGTTGCCTCCCAACAAGCGCTATCGTTTTACGCCCTTAGCTAGGCATAAAGCAAGGATCTATGTTTTGTCATCCGTAGTTTTGGCAACTTTTGTAAGGGCTTTCTCAAACTCGGGAGGCTCTTTGCGCTTCCCTAAATTCTTAGGGAAAGAAACCATCTTTAGATCTAAAATATCCAATCTCTTATTACAGAGAGTAATCAAGGTATTCATGCGATTGATACTACCATTAAGATGTTTGAGGGGTTCGTCATATTTTTGCAATTGAACCATATGTTTGTGCAAATCACCGAGTTTGTCCAACATTTGAACTCCCTCTGGTGTGAAAGAAAACCCCTTCTTTGGAGGTGGAACCCCCAAAATTCCTTCTAAGATTTCATAGGCAGCATTAGCATCAAGCTCGGTAAAATTCCCTTTAGCTACAAAATCTAAGAGTTGTCTATGATGCAAAGCCAAACCTATGTAAAAATTACGAATCAAGATCTTTGCGTCTCCCTTTAAATTGCAAGCATGATAGGATTCCATAAGCCTATACCAAGCATCTTTAAAATTTTCTCCTTCTCATTGTTTGAAGTATAAAACTTCAAAATCTGGTGACAAAGGAGGAGTAGGCATGCTAGCCATTAAGACTAGAAAGCAAGAACACGGATAGATCCGACAAGAAAACGGCGAACGAAAAAGGGGGCTAATAAAACTGCAATTTTTTGTGAATTGGGGAGAGGCAAACGAGAGGCAAATGGCAAATGATGTAAATTGCGAGGAGATGAGATTTGTGATTAGGAACCTGGTAGATGTTGATGATGTCTCCCCGGCAACGGCGCCAGAAATTCCTTTTGATGTCTGCTAGAACTACGTCGGTATTTCCCCAAAGAGGAAGGGATGATGCAGCACAAAATGGTAGGTATTTCCCTCAGCGATGAGACCAAGGTTATCGAACCAGTAGGAGAACCAAGCAACACTATGTAAACAGCACCTGCACACAAATAACAAATACTCGCAACCCGATGTGTTAAAGGGGTTGTCAATCCCTTTCGGGTAACGGTGCCAGAAATTGGCAAACGGACGTGATAAAAATATGATAGATGGGATAAATAGATCTCGGATAAAATAAACTGCAGCAAGGTATTTTTGTTTAATAGATCTAAAAATAATGGCAAAGGAAAATAGATCGCAAAGGCAAATATGGTAAAGAAGTGATCCGGGGCCGTAGTTTTCACTAGTGGCTTCTCTTGAGAAAAATATGAAATGGTGGGTAAATGAATTACTGCTGGGCAATTGATAGAACTTCAAATAATCATGACGATGTCCGGGCAATGATCATTATATAGGCATCACGTCCAAGATTAGTAGACCGACTCCTGCCTGCATCTACTACTATTACTCCACACATCGACCGCTATCCAGCATGCATCTAGTGTATTAAGTTCATGGAGAAATGGAGTAATGCAATAAGAACGATCACATGATGTAGACAAGATCTATTTGTGTAGAAATAGACCCCATCTTATTATCCTTAATAGCAACGATACATATGTGTTGGTTCCCCTTTTTTCACTGGGATCAAGCACCATAAGATCGAACCCATCACAAAGAACCTCTTCCCGTTGCAAGATAAATAGATCAAGTTGGCCAAACAAAACCCAAATATCAAAGAATAAATACGAGGCTATAATCAATCATGCATATAAGAGATCAAATGAGACTCAAATAACTTTCATGGATAAAAAGAGATAGATCTGATCATAAACTCAAAGTTCATCGGATCCCAACAAACACACCGCAAAAGAATTACATCATATGGATCTCCAAGAGACCATTGTATTGAGAATCGAATGAGAGAGAGGAAACCATCTAGATACTAACTACGAACCCCAAGGTATACAAAAGACTACTCACACATCATCGGAGAGGCACCAATGGCCATGATGAACCCCTCCGTGGTGGTGTCTAGATTGGATCTGGTGGTTCTATACTTTGCGACAGCTGGAATTGATTTTCGTCGACTCCCCTAGGATTTCCGGAATATTGGGGTATTTATAGAGCAAAGAGTCGGTTCGGGCGGCAGCCGAGGTGGGCACAACCCACTAGGGCACACCTGGGCCTCCAGGCGTGCCCTGGTGGGTTGTGCTCCCCTTGGAGCACCCCCCAGGGCCTTCTCCGGCCCATTGGATGTTTTCTGGTCCAAAAAAATCCACAAAAAGTTTCGCTGCGTTTGGACTCTGTTTGGTATTGATTTCCTGATGTAAAAAACATGTAGAAAACATCAATTGGCACTTGGCACTATGTCAATAGGTTAGTACCAAAAAATGATATAAACTGACCACAAATGATTATAAAACAGCCAAGAATGATAATATAACAGCATGGAACAATCAAAAATTATAGATACGTTGGAGACATATCAGGCATCCGCTGTTGTGGCTTCGCCGGCTCTGGGTCGCTCCCTTCCTGGGCCTCGCCATCGTCCACCGCGTTGGTGCTCTCGGCGCGGCGTGGTCAACATGGTCAAGAAACAACAACCATCGGAAGAGGGATGTAAGTGGAGAGGATGACAGTAGGGACCCACACAAGCAAGTGCCTCCTTATTACAGAAAAAAATGATTGCTCCTGCTAACAGCAGGGACCCGCCGGCTGTATCTTCACACGGAAGGAAGTGCCTCCTTGTTATGTGAAAAAACTATTCCTCCCGATGATAGCTGGGACCCGATAGATTTGGTGGCTGACTTGTGGGCCTACTAAGCTGACACGCACGCAGGGCTTTGTCAACTTAATCAACAAATGATTCTAGCAGCTGGACCGTTGGATGTTAATCCAACAGCTGTGCTGCTTCTTCAACCTCTGATCTTGCTCCTATCTCCCACGAGCGGCGGTGCTGCCGCGCACCCCAACCAGTCAAATTTCCCACTCCTCTCCATATGCGACACCACTACTGTGTCTTCCCCATCTCCGGGTCGCTCTAGTCTGGGCCTCACCATCATCCACCGGCCTTGGTGCACTCGGCACGGTGTGGTCAACAAATGAGAGTCATCGGAAGATGACTGTACATGGAGAGGCTGATAGTGGGGATGCATCACGCCCATGGACGCATGGATGCAACTGCATCCTTTTTACCCTGAAAAATAATGTTTTCTCCCCCTGACAGCTAGGACCCACCAGCTACATCTTCGCACGCAAGGAAGTGCGTCCTTATTACGGGCAAAAAAATGGTTCCTCCCCCTGACAGCTGGGACCCATCAGTTATATCTTCGCACGCAAGGAAGTGCCTCCTTATCCTCCCTAACAGCTGGGACCCACCCAGTCGAACCGTACGTAGGGTTGTCTCTCTGGTAGTAAAAGTGTACGTACATATTGCTCGATCAGTCTCTCTGCAAGGATCAATCGTGGCCGAGCAAGGAGAGACACGTGTGACGTAGCAGTTGAGGCAGTCCTGTATAAATCATGTACACGTACGTACAGCCACGTTGCAAGAAAGTAAATATGGCTACATACGTACATACGGGCGGGGTCTCGAACGTGTACAGCGACGGCGTCCTGTTCATCGGCAGACAACCGGCTGGTTCGGAACGGAGAAACTGCGTCGTGTTCATCGGGAGGGAACGGAATGTGTTGTGTTCATCGGGAGCCAACTGGCTTGGACGGAACAGCCGAAACGAGGTCTGGCGTACACAGAACGGAGGAAACTGCCTTCTATTCGACCGCGTACGGTCGAAATGGGGTCCTATTCACCGGGAGGGTCTAGCATACCGCAAAACGGAGGAAACAGACTTCTGTTCGAGTGCCTACGGTCGAAACGGGGTGCTGTTGATCGAGAGGGGTGTGGCGTACCGCAAAATGGAGGAAACGGACTTTTGTTGGAGCACCTACGGTCGAAACGGGGTCCTGTTCATCGGGAGGGTGATACATCTCCAACGTATCTATAATTTTTGATTGTTCCATGCTATTATATTATATGTTTTGGATGTTTTATATGCATTTATATGCTATTTTATATTATTTTTGGGACTAACCTATTAACCTAGAACCCAGTGCTAGTTCATGTTTTTGAGTTTCGCTAAAAAGGAATACCAAACGGAATAAAACCTTCGCGATGATTTTTCTTGGACCAGAAGACAACCAGGAGACTTGCAGATGAAGTCAAAGGATCCACGAGGCGGCCACAGGGACGGAGGGCGCGCCCAGGGGGTAGGGCGCGTCCCCCACCCTTGTGGGCCCCTCGTGCACCTCCTGACCTAATTCTTTCGCTTATATATACTCTTATATCCCCAAACCACCAGGGGGGGCACAAAAACACTTTTCCACCACCGCAACCTTCTGTACCCATGAGATCCCATCTAGGGGCCTTTCCGGCTTCCTGCTGGAGGGGTATTCGATCATGGAGGGCTTCTACATCAACTCTATTGCCCTTCTGATGAAGCGTGAGTAGTTTACCTCAGACCTACGGGTTCATAGCTAGTAGCTAGATGGCTTCTTCTCTCTCTTTGATTCTCAATACCATGTTCTCCTCGATGTTCTTGGAGATCTATTCAATGTAATACTCTTTTGCGGTGTGTTTGTCGAGATCCGATGAATTGTGGATTTATGATCAGCTTATCTATGAATATTATTTGAATCTCCTCTGGATTCTTATATGCATGATTTGATATCTTTGTAATTCTCTTCGAACTATCGGTTTGGTTTGGCCAACTAGATTGGTTTTTATTGCAATGGGAGGAGTGCTTAGCTTTGGGTTCAATCTTGCGGTGTCCTTTCCCAGTGACAGTAGGGGAAGCAAGGCACGTATTGTATTGTTGCCATCAAGGATAAAAATATGGGGTTTTCATCATATTGCTTGAGTTAATTCCTCTACGTCATGTCATCTTGCTTAATGTGTTACTCCGTTCTTTATGAACTTAATACTCTAGATGCATGCTGGATAGCGGTCGATGTGTGGAGTAATAGTAGTAGACGCGGAATTGTTTTGGCCTACTTGACACGGACGTGATGCCTATATTCATGATCATTGCCTTAGATATCATCATAACTTTGCATTTTTATATCAATTGCTCGGCAGTAATTTGTTCATCCACCGTATTATTTGCTATCATGAGAGAAGCCTCTAGTGAAACCTATGGCCCCTGCGTCTATTTTCCATCATACAAGTTCAATTTTCCATAATATTAGTTTCCGATTTACTATTTTGCAATCTTTTACTTTCTGATCTATAAACCAAAAATACCAAAAATATTTACTTTACTGTTTACCCATCTCTATCAGATCTCACTTTGCAAGTAACCGTGAAGGGATTGACAACCCCTTTATCGCGTTGGGTACAAGTTGTTGTTTGTTTGTGCAGGTATTCGGTGACTTGTACGTTGTCTCCTACCGGATTGATATCTTGGTTCTCAAACTGATGGAAATACTTATCTCTAGTTTGCTGCATCACCCTTTCCTCTTCAAGGAAAAACCAACACAAGCTCAAGAAGTAGCAGAGGGGTGTTGCATACTGATACGTCTCCATCATATCTACTTTACCTAATGTTTTCCTCTTGTCTTGGACTCTAATTTGCATGATTTGAATGAAACTAACCCGGACTGATGCTGTTTTCAGCAGAACTACCATGGTGTTGTTTTTGTGCAGAAATAAAAGTTCTCGGATTGGAACAAAACTTTGCGAGGATTTTTATATGAATAAAGATAATTTCTGGAGCCAAGAACGACCGGAGGGGGCACCTGGGTGGTCACAACCCACCAGGGTGCGCCACCTCCTCCAGGCGCACCCAGGTGGTTTGTCCCCACCTGGTGGCCCCGCAGACCCTGAAACCAGCGCCATAAATCCTATTTTTCCAGAAAAAAATCGAGGAGGAAGAATTATCTCATTTCACGATACGGAGCCGCCGTCACCTCCTGTTCTTCATTGCGAGGCCAGATCTAGAGTCCGTTGGGGCTCCGGAGAGGGGCATCTTTCGTCTTCGTCATCACCAACCCTCCTCCATCGCCAATTCCATGATGCTCTCCACCGGGAGTGAGTAATTCCTTCGTAGGCTCGCTGGTTGGTGAGGAGTTGGATGAGATTCATCATGTAATCGAGTTAGTTTTGTTAGGCTTGATCCCTAGTATCCACTATGTCCTGAGATTGATGTTGCTATGACTTTGCCATGTAATGCTTGTCACTTTGGGCCCGGGTGCCATGATTTTATATCTGAACCGTTTATGTTATCACCATTATATCTATGTTCTAGATCCGATCTTGCAAGTTATAGTCACCTACTACGTGTTATGATTCGGCAACCCCGGAGCGACAATAGTCGGGACACTTCCCGGTGATGACCGTAGTTTGAGGAGTTCATGTATTCACCGTGTGTTAATGCTTTTTTCCGGTTCTCTATTAAAAGGAGGCCTTAATATCCCTTACTTTCCGATAGGAGCCCGCTACCACGGGAGGGTAGGACAAAAGTTGCCATGCAAGTTCTTTCCATAAGCACACGTGACTATTTACGGAATACATGCCTACATTATATTTATGAACTGGAGCTAGTGTTGTATTGCCCTAGTTTATGACTGTTATATGATGAATATCATCCAGCAAATCGCCGATCCAATGCCTATGGTTTTCCTACATATTGATCTTGCTAAGTTACTACTACTGTTGTTAGTATCGTCACTACTACAAAACTATTGCTATCCCTGTTACCATTACTATTGCTGCTACCACTACTATCATATCTATCATATTACTGTGCTACTAATCACTTTGCTGCAGATAATTAATCTTCAGGTGTGGTTGAATTGACAACTCAACTGCTAATACTTGCAAATATTCTTTGGCTCCCCTTGTGTCGAATCTATAAATTTGGGTTGAATACTCTACCCTCAAAAACTATTGCGATCCCCGATACTTGTGGCTTATCAAGACCTTTTTCTGGCTCCGTTGCTGGGGAGCATAGCTACATTTGTTGAGACACTTGGGATTATTATCAATTTATCACTATGAAGAATCTGAAGGATGCTAAGACAAAGATTTTTTCCCTCTAAGACGAGGGGAGATAAGGAACTGCCATCCAGCTCCGCTTTAGATTCACCTTCTGTTATAAGTAAACTTGCAACACCACCACATGCTATTAATTCTGATAAGTCGCAAGTTATTGATGATGTTACTTCTGCTATGAATGCTACTCATGATGATGCTAGTTCCTTGCTTGATGATAATGTCCCACTAGGTGAATTTCTTGATGAACAAATTGCTGGAACTAAAGCTTTTGAGAATGTTGAAACTGATGAAATTGTTGAAACTGATGAAGTGCTTGAAACTGAAAATCTTGAAACACCTATTAGAACTAGCCCTCCTAGATATGAATTGCCAAAGGTATTGCAAGGTTATGTCATGAATGAGGAGACAACTAGATATATTCTTGCTTGTAAGGATAGAGATGATCTAGAAAAATTATTATGCAAGTATAAAGAAATGGCTTTGAATGCTAAAATGAAATGTGATCCTCAGTTTTCTACTTCACCTATCTTTGTTGATGATAAGGATTTTGAATTCTCTGTCAACCCAGAGTTGATTACTTTGGTTCACTCTGATCCTTTCCATGGTTATGAAACTGAAACTGTTGTGGCACATCTTACTAAGTTGAATGATATAGCCACCCTTTTCGCTCAGGATGAGAAAGTTCGCTATAATTATATTCTCAAATTATTTTCGTTCTCATTAAAGGGTGATGCTAAAGCTTGGTACAATACTCTTGCTCCTGGTTGTGAGCGTAGTCCCCAGGATATGATTTATTACTTCTCTGAAAAATATTTTCCTGCTCATAAGAAACAAGCTGCCTTATAGCAAATATTTAACTTTGTGCAAATTAAAGAAGAGAGTCTCCCACAAGCTTGGGGGAGGCTTTTGTTGGGAAATGTAGCATGCAATTTCAAAAACAAATCCTACGCTCACGCAAGATCTATCTAGGAGATGCATAGCAACGAGAGGGGGAGAGTGTGTCTACATACCCTCATAGACCGAAAGCGGAAGCGTTTGACAATGCGGTTGATGTAGTCGAACTTCTTCTCGTTCCGACCGCTCAAGCACCGAACGTACGACACCTCCGAGTTCTGCACACATTCAGCTCGATGACATCCCTAAAACTCTTGATCCAGCAGAGTGTCGAGGAAGAATATGAGTTCCACCAGCAAGACGACGTGGTGACACTAATGGTGAAGTGATCCGCGCAGGGCTTCGCCTAAGCGCCGCGAGAATATGCCCGAGGGTGTAAACTGTGGAGGGGGCGCCGCACACGGCTAACAGATGTTATTGTGTGTTGTAGGTGCCTCCCTCCCCACATATATATAGGTGGGGAGGGAGAGGGAGCAACCAGGGGGGCGCCCCAAGTAGGCCGAATCCTACTTGGGGTTCCTCCCCAATTCGCCCCCCCTTCCTTATTAACCAGGGGGAAGGAAAGAGAGGGGGAGGCCGAATCCTCCCCTTTCCTTCTCCCTTCCCCTCTTTCTTTCTCCTCCTATTTCGGCCTATATGGGGGCGCACCAGCCCCTTGTGGGCTGATCTGTCCCTCTCTTGGCCCATAAGGCCCATATCTTTTCTGGTGGGTGCCCGGAACCCCTTCCGGTGACCCGATGTGTACCAGATACCCTCCGGAACACTTCCAGTGTCCGAATACTATCGTCCTATATATCAATCTTTACCTCTAGACTATTTCGAGACTCCTCTTCATGCCTGTGATCTCATCCGGGACTCCAAACAACATTCGGTCACCAAATCACATAACTCATATAATACAAAATCGTCATCGAATGTTAAGTGTGCGGACCCTACGGGTTCGAGAACTATGCAAAGATGAATGAGACACCTCTTCGGTCAATAACAAACAACAGAACTTGGATGCTCATATTGGCTCCTACATATTCTACGAAGATCTTTATCGGTCGAACCGTTATGACAACATATGTTATTCCCTTTGTCATCGGTATGTTACTTGCCCGAGATTCGATCATAGGTATCTTCATACCTAGTTCAATCTCGTTACCGGCAAGTCTCTTTACTCGTTTTGTAATACATCATCCTATAACTAACTCATTAGTCACTTTGCTTGCAAGGATTCTTATGATGTGTATTACCAAGTGAAGGAAATATGCCCTAGAGGCAATAATAAAGTTATTATTTATTTCCTTATATCATTATAAATGTTTATTATTCATGCTAGAATTGTATTAACCGGAAACATAATACATGTGTGAATACATAGACAAATAGTATGTCACTAGTATGCCTCTACTTGACTAGCTTGTTGAATCAAAGATGGTTAAGTTTCCTAGCCATAGACATGAGTTGTCATTTGATTAACGGGGTCACATCATTAGAGAATGATGTGATTGACTTGACCCATTCCGTTAGCATAGCACTTGATCGTTTAGTTTGTTGCTATTGCTTTCTTCATGACTTATACATGTTCCTATGACTATGAGATTATGCAACTCCCGTTTACCGAAGGAACACTTTGTGTTCTACCAAACATCACAACGTAACTGGGTGATTATGAAGGTGCTCTACAGGTGTCTCCGAAGGTACTTGTTGGGTTGGCGTATTTCAAGATTAGGATTTGTCACTCCGATTGTCGGAGAGGTATCTCTGGGCCCACTCGGTAATGCACATCACTATAAGCCTTGCAAGCATTGCAACTAATGAGTTAGTTGCGGGATGATGTGTTACGGAACGAGTAAAGAGACTTGCCGGTAACGAGATTGAACTAGGTATTGAGATATCGACGATCGAATCTCGGGCAAGTAACATACCGATGACAAAGGGAACAACGTATGTTGTTATGCGGTTTGATCGATAAAGATCTTCGTAGAATATGTTGGAGCCAATATGAGCATCCAGGTTCCGCTATTGGTTATTGACCGAAGATGTGTCTCCGTCATGTCTACATAGTTCTCGAACCCGTAGGGTCCGCACGCTTAAAGTTCGATGACGGTTATATTATGAGTTTATGTGTTTTGATATACCGAAGGAGTTCGGAGTCCCGGATGAGATCGGGGACATGACGAGGAGTCCCGAAATGGTCGATACGTAAAGATTGATCTATTGGATGACTATATTTGGACATCGGAAAGGTTCCGAGTGATTCGGGTATTTTCGGGAGTACCGGGGAGTTACGGGAATTCGTATTGGGCCTTAATGGGCCATACGGGAAAGGAGAGAAAGGCCTCAAAGGGTGGCCGCACCCCTCCCCATGGGCTGGTCCGAATTGGACTAGGGAGGGGGGCGCCCCCTTCCTTCCTTCTCCTTTTCCCTTCCCTTTCCTTCCCTCCTACTCCTACTACTTGGAAGGGCTCCTAGTTCTACTAGGAAAGGGGGAATCCTACTCCGGTTGGGAGTAGGACTCCCCTAGGGCGCGCCATAGAGAGGGCCGGCCCTCCCCCTCCTCCACTCCTTTATATACGGGGGCAGGGGGCACCCCAAAGACACAACAATTGATCTCTTGATCTCTTAGCCGTGTGCGGTGCCCCCTCCACCATAATCCACCTCGATCATATCGTAGCGGTGCTTAGGCGAAGCCCTGCGTCGGTAGAACATCATCGTCACCACACCGTCGTGCTGACGAAACTCTCCCTCAACACTCGGCAGGATCGGAGTTCGAGGGACGTCATCGAGTTGAACATGTGCAGAACTCGGAGGTGCCGTGCGTTTGGTACTTGATCGGTCGGATCGTGAAGACGTACTACTACATCAACCGCGTTGTGCTAACGCTTCCGCTTTTGGTCTACGAGGGTACGTGGACAACACTCTCCCCTCTCGTTGCTATGCATCACCATGATCTTGCGTGTGCGTAGGAAATTTTTGAAATTACTACGTTCCCCAACAGTGGCATCTGAGCCAGGTTTTATGCGTTGATGTAATATGCACGAGTAGAACACAAGTGAGTTGTGGGCGATATAAGTCATACTGCTTACCAGCATGTCACACTTTGGTTCGGCAGTATTGTTGGATGAAGCGGCCCGGACCGACATTACGCGTACGCTTACGCGAGACTGGTTTTACCGCCGTGCTATGCACACAGGTGACTAGCGGGTGTCAGTTTCTCCAACTTTAGTTGAACCGATTGTGGCTACGCCCGGTCCTTGAGAAGGTTAAAACAACACTAACTTGACAAACTATCGTTGTGGTTTTGATGCGTTGGTAAGAACGGTTCTTGCTCAGCCCGTAGCAGCCACGTAAAACTTGCAACAACAAAGTAGAGGACGTCTAACTTGTTTTTGCAGGGCATGTTGTGATGTGATATGGTCAAGGCGTGATGAGATATAAGTTGTTGTATAAGATGATCATGTTTTGTTGAAGTTATCGGCAACTGGCATAAGCCTTATGGTTGTCTCTTTATTGCATAAGATGCAAGCGCCAAATAATTGCTTACTTTATCGCTATGCGATAGCAATAGTTGCAAGAGCAATAGTTGGCGAGACGACCATGTGATGACACATTGATATAGATCAAGATGATGGAGATCATGGTGTCATGCCGGTGACGATGGAAATCATGACGATGCTTTGGAGATGGAGATCAAAGGCACAAGATGATGATGGCCATATCATGTCACATATTTTGATTGCATGTGATGTTTATCTTTTATACATCTTATTTTGCTTAGCTCGAAGGTAGCTTTATAAGATGATCTCTCACTAATTATCAAGGTACAAGTGTTCTCCCTGAGTATGCACCGTTGCGAAAGTTCTTCGTGCTGAGACACCACGTGATGATCGGTGTGATAGGCTCTGCGTTCAAATACAACGGGTGCAAAACAGTTGCACACGCGGAATACTCAGGTTAAACTTGACGAGCCTAGCATATAAAAGATATGGCCTCGGAACACTGAGACCGAAAGGTCGAGCGTGAATCATATAGTAGATATGATCAACATAGTGATGTTCACCATTGAAACTACTCCATCTCACGTGATGATCGGACATGGTTTAGTTGATATGGATCACGTGATCACTTAGAGGATTAGAGGGATGTCTATCTAAGTGGGAGTTCTTAAGTAATATGATTAATTGAACTTAAATTTATCATGAACTTAGTCCTGGTAGTATTAGCATATCTATGTTGTAGATCAATAGCTCACGATGTTGCTCCCAGTTTATTGTGTTCCTAGAGAAAAATTATGTTGAAAAATGTTAGTAGCAATGATGCGGATTGGATCCGTGATCTAAGGATTATCCTCATTGCTGCACAGAAGAATTATGTCTTTGATGCACCGCTAGGTGACAGACCTATTGCAGGAGTAGATGCAGACGTTATGAACGTTTGCTAGCTCAATATGATGACTACTTGATAGTTTAGTGCACCATGCTTAACGGCTTAGAATTGGGACTTCAAAGACATTTTGAATGTCATGGACCATATGAGATGTTCCAGGAGTTGAAGTTAATATTTCAAGCAAATACCCGAGTTGAGAGATATGAAGTCTCCAACAAGTTCTATAGCTAAAAAGATGGAGGAGAATAGCTCAAGTAGTGAGCATGTGCTCAGATTGTCTGGGTACTACAATCGCTTGAATCAAGTGGGAGTTAATCTTCCAGATAAGATAGTGATTGATAGAATTCTCTAGTCACCATCACCAAGTTAGTAGAACTTCGTGATGAACTATAATATGCAAGGGATAACGAAAACGATTCCCAAGCTCTTCGTGATGCTGAAATCGACGAAGGTAGAAATCAAGAAAAGCATCAAGTGTTGATGGTAAACAAAACCACTAGTTTCAAGTAAAGGGATAAAGGGAAGAAAGGGGAACTTCAAGAAGAACGGCAAGCAAGTTGCTGCTCAAGTGAAAAGTCTGGACCTAAGCCTGAAACTGAGTGCTTCTACTGCAAAGGGACTGGTCACTAGAAGCGGAACTACCCCAAGTAATTGGCGGATAAGAAGGATGGCAAAGTGAGCATATGTATATTTGATATACATGTTATTGATGTGTACTTTACTAGTGTTTATAGCAACCCCTCAGTATTTGATACTAGTTCCGTTGCTAAGAATAGTAACTCGAAACGGGAGTTGCAGAATGAACAGAGACTAGTTAAGGGTGAAGTGACAATGTGTATTGGAAATGGTTCCAAGATTGATATGATCATCATCGCACACTCCCTATACTTTCGGGATTAGTGTTAAACCTAAAATAAATGTTATTTACTGTTTGCGTTGAGCATGAATATGATTGGATCATGTTTATTGCAATACGGTTATTCATGTAAGTTAGAGAATAATTGTTGTTCTGTTTACATGAATAAACCTTCTATGGTCATACACCCAATGAAAATGGTTTGTTGGATCTCGATCGTGGTGATACACATTTTCATAATATTGAAGCCAAAATATGCAAAGTTAATAATGATAGTGCAACTTATTTGTGGCACTGTCGTTTAGGTTATATTGGTGTAAAGCGCATGAAGAAACTCCATACTAATGGACTTTTGGAACCACTTGATTATGAATCACTTGGTACTTGCGAACCGTGCCTCATGGGCAAGATGACTAAAACGCCGTTCTCCAGAACTATGGAGCGAGCAAAAAATTTGTTGGAAATCATACATACAGATGTGTGTGGTCCAATGAATGTTGAGGCTCGCGACATGTATCATTATTTTCTGATCTTCACAGATGATTTGAGCAGATATGAGTATATCTACTTGATGAAACACAAGTCTGAAACATTTGAAAAGTTCAAAGAATTTCAGAGTGAAGTGGAGAATCATCGTAACAAAAATAAAAGTTTCTACGATATGATCGCAGAAGAAAAATATTTGAGTTACGAGTTTGGCCTTCAGTTAAAACAATGTGAAATAGTTTCACTACTCACGCCACCTGGAACACCATAGTGTAATGGTGTGTCCGAACGTCATAACCGTACTTTATTTGATATGGTGCGACTATGATGTCTCTTACCGATCTACCACTACCGTTTTGGGGTTATGCATTAGAGACAGCTGCATTCACGTTAAATAGGGCACCATCTAAATCCGTTGAGACGACACCGTATGAACTATGGTTTGGCAAGAAACCTAAGCTGTCGTTTCTTAAAGTTTGAGGTTGCAATGCTTATGTGAAAAAGTTTCAACCTGATAAGCTCAAACCCAAATCGGAGAAGTGCGTCTTCATAGGATACCCAAAAGAAAATGTTGGGTACACCTTCTATCACAGATCCGAAGGCAAGATATTCGTTGCTGAGAATGGATCCTTTCTAGAGAAGGAGTTTCTCTCGAAAGAAGTGAGTGGGAGGAAAGTAGAACTTGATGAGGTAACTGTACCTGCTCCCTTATTGGAAAGTAGTTCATCACAGAAATCTGTTCCTGTGACTACTACACCAATTAGTGAGGAAGCTAATGATGATGATCATGTAACTTCAGATCAAGTTACTACCGAACCTCGTAGGTAAACCAGAGTGAGATCCACACCAGAGTGGTATGGTAATCCTATTCTGGAGGTCATGTTACTTGACCATGACGAGCCTACGAACTATGAGGAAGCGATGATGAGCCCAAATTCCGCGAAATGGCTTGAGGCCATGAAATCTGAGATGAGATCCATGTATGAGAACAAAGTGTGGACTTTGATTGACTTGCCCATTGATCGGCGAGCCATTGAGATTAAATGGATCTTCAAGAGGAAGACGGACGTTGATAGTAGTGTTACTATCTACAAAGCTAGAATTGTTGCAAAAGGTTTTCGACAAGTACAAGGTGTTGACTACGATGAGAGTTTCTCACTCGTATCTATGCTTAAGTCTGTCCAAATCATGTTAGCAATTGCCACATTTTATGAAATTTGGCAAATGGATAAACAAAAATGCATTCCCTAATGGATTTATTAAAGAAGAGTTGTATATGATGCAACCAGAAGGTTTTGTCAATCCTAAAGGTGCTAACAAAATATGCAAGATCCAGCGATTCATCTATGGACTGGTGCAAGCATCTCGGAGTTGGAATATACTCTTTGATAAGTTGATCAAAGCATATAGTTTTATAAACACTTGCGGTGAAGCCTGTATTTACAAGAAAGTGAGTGGGAGCACTACATCATTTCTGATAAGTATATTTGAATGACATATTGTTGATCGGAGATAATGTAGAATTATTCTGCAAAGCATAAAGGAGTGTTTGAAAGGAGTTTTTCAAAGAAAGACCTCGGTGAAGCTGCTTACATATTGAGCATCAAGATCTATAGAGATAGATCAAGACGCTTGATAAGTTTTTCAATGAGTACATACCTTGACAAGATTTCGAAGTAGTTCAAAATGGAACAGTCAAAGAAGGAGTTCTTGCCTGTGTTACAAGGTGTGAAGTTGAGTAAGACTCAAAACCCGACCACGGCAGAAGATAGAGAGAGAATGAAAGTCATTCTCTATGCCTCAGCCATAGGTTCTATGAAGTATGCCATGCTGTGTACCAGACCTATTGTATACCCTGCCCTGAGTTTAGCAAGGGAGTATAATAGTGATCTAGGAGTAGATCACTGGACATTGGTCAAAATTATCCTTAGTGGAATAAGGATATGTTTCTCGATTATGGAGGTGACAAAAGGTTCGTCGTAAAGGGTTACGTCGATGCAAGTTTTGACACTGATCCAGATGACTCTAAGTCTCAATCTGGATACATATTGAAAGTGGGAGCAATTAGCTAGAGTAGCTCCGTGCAGAGCATTGTTGACATAGAAATTTGCAAAATACATACGGATCTGAATGTGGCAGACCCGTTGACTAAACTTCCCTCACAAGCAAAACATGATCACACCTTAGTACTCTTTGGGTATTAATCACATAGCAATGTGAACTAGATTATTGACTCTAGTAAACCCTTTGGGTATTGGTCATATGACGATGTGAACTATGGGTGTTAATCACATGGTAATGTGACCTATTGATGTTAAATCACATGGCGATGTGAACTAGATTATTGACTCTAGTGCAAGTGGGAGACTGAAGGAAATATGCCCTAGAGGCAATAATAAAGTTATTATTTATTTCCTTATATCATGATAAATGTTTATTATTCATGCTAGAATTGTATTAACCGGAAACATAATACATGTGTGAATACATAGACAAACAGTATGTCACTAGTATGCCTCTACTTGACTAGCTCGTTGAATCAAAGATGGTTAAGTTTCCTAGCCATAGACATGAGTTGTCATTTGATTAACGGGGTCACATCATTAGAGAATGATGTGATTGACTTGACCCATTCCGTTAGCATAGCACTTGATCGTTTAGTTTGTTGCTATTGCTTTCTTCATGACTTATACATGTTCCTATGACTATGAGATTATGCAACTCCCGTTTACCGAAGGAACACTTTGTGTGCTACCAAACGTCACAACGTAACTGGGTGATTATAAAGGTGCTCTACAGGTGTCTCCGAAGGTACTTGTTGGGTTGGTGTATTTCAAGATTAGGATTTGTCACTCTGATTGTCGGAGAGGTATCTTTGGGCCCACTCGATAATGCACATCACTATAAGCCTTGCAAGCATTGCAACTAATGAGTTAGTTGCGGGATGATGTGTTACGGAACGAGTAAAGAGACTTGCCGGTGACGAGATTGAACTAGGTATTGAGATATCGACGATCGAATTTCGGGCAACTAACATACCGATGACAAAGGGAACAACGTATGTTGTTATGCGGTTTGATCGATAAAGATCTTCGTAGAATATGTAGGAGCCAATATGAGCATCTAGATTCCGCTATTGGTTATTGACCGGAGACGTGTCTCGGTCATGTCTACATAGTTCTCGAACCCGTAGGGTCCGCACGCTTAAAGTTCGATGACGGTTATATTATGAGTTTATGTGTTTTGATGTACTGAAGGAGTTCGGAGTCCCGGATGAGATCGGGGACATGACGAGGAGTCTCGAAATGGTCGAGACGTAAAGATCGATATATTGGATGACTATATTCGGACATCGGAAAGGTTCCGAGTGATTCGGGTATTTTCAGGAGTACCGGGGAGTTACGGGAATTCGTATTGGGCCTTAATGGGCCATGCGGGAAAGGAGATGAAGGCCTCAAAGGGTGGCCGCACCCCTCCCCATGGGCTGGTCCGAATTGGACTAGGGAGGGGGTGCCCCCTTCCTTCCTTCTCCTTTTCCCTTCCCTTTCCTTCCCTCCTACTCCTACTACTTGGAAGGGCTCCTAGTTCTACTAGGAAAGGGGGAATCCTACTCCCAGTGGGAGTAGGACTCCCCTAGGGCGCGCCATAGCGAGGGCCGGCCCTCCCCCTCCTCCACTCCTTTATATATGGGGGCAGGGGCACCCCAAAGACACAACAATTGATCTCTTGATCTCTTAGCCGTGTGTGGTACCCCTCCACCATAATCCACCTCGATCATATCGTAGCGGTGCTTAGGCGAAGCCTAGCGTCGGTAGAACATCATCGTTACCACACCGTCGTGCTGACGAAACTCTCTCTCAACACTCGGCTGGATCGGAGTTCTAGGGACGTCATCGAGTTGAACGTGTGCAGAACTCGGAGGTGCCGTGCGTTCGGTACTTGATCGGTCGGATCGTGAAGACGTACAACTACATCAACCGCGTTGTGCTAACGCTTCCGCTTTCGGTCTATGAGGGTGCATGGACAACACTCTCCCCTCTCGTTGCTATGCATCACCATGATCTTGCATGTGCGTAGGAAATTTTTGAAACTACTACGTTCCCCAACACCGAGAGGGCCCAGAGATACCTCTCCGATACTCGGAGTGACAAATCCTAATCTCGATCTATGCCAACTCAACAAACACCTTCGGAGATACCTATAGATCATCTTTATAATCACCCAGTTACGTTGTGACGTTTGATAGCACACAAGGCATTCTTCCAGTATTCGGGAGTTGCATAATCTCGTAGTCGAAGGAATATGTATTTGACATGAAGAAAGCAATAGCAACAAAACTGAACGATCAATATGCTAAGCTAACGGATGGGTCTTGTCCATCACATCGTTCTCCTAATGATGTGATCCCGTTATCAAATCACAACTCATGTCCATGGTTAGGAAACCTTAACCATCTTTGATCAACGAGCTAGTCTAGTAGAGGCTCACTAGGGACTCAGTGTTTTGTCTCTGTATTCACACATGTATTAAGGTTTCCGGTCAATACAATTCTAGCATGAATAATAAACATTTATCATGAATAAGGAAATATAAAATAACAACTTTATTATTGCCCCTAGGGCATATTTCCTTCAGTCTCCCCCTTGCACTAGAGTCAATAATCTAGTTCACATCGCCATGTGATTTAACACCAATAGTTCACATATTTATGTGACCAACACCCAAAGGGTTTACTAGAGTAAATAATATAGTTCACATCGCCATGTGATTAACACCCAAAAGAGTACTAAGGTGTGATCATGTTTTGCTTGTGAGAGAGATTTAGTCAATGGGTCTGCCACATTCAGATCCGTATGTATTTTGCAAATTTCTATGTCTACAATGCTCTACATGGAGCTACTCTAGCTAATTGCTCCCACTTTCAATATGTATCCAGATTGAGACTCGGAGTCATCTGAATCGATGTTAAAGCTTGCATCGACGTAACCCTTTACGACGAACTCTTTATCACCTCCATAACCGAGAAACATTTCCTTAGTCCTCTTAGGTAACTAAGGATAATTTTGACCGTTGTCCAGTGATCTACTCCTGGATCACTATTGTACCCCTTGCCAAACTCATGGCAAGGTACACAATAGGTCTGGTACACAGCATGCCATACTTCATAGAACCTATGGTTGAGGCATAGGGAATGATTTTCATTCTCTCTTTATCTTCTGTCGTGGTCGGGTTTTGAGTTTTACTCAACTTCACACCTTGCAATATAGACAAGAACCCTTTCTTTGACTGATCTATTTTTGAACTTCTTCAAAAAATTGCCAAGGTATATTCTTTGTGGAAGTCCTATTAAGCGTCTCGATCTATCCCTATAGATATTGATGCCCAATATGTAAGTAGCTTCACCGAGGTCTTTCATTGAAAAACTCTTATTCAAGTATCCTTTTATGCCATCCAGAAATTCTATATCAATTCCAATCAACAATATGCCATCCACATATAATATTAGAAATGCTACAGAGCTCCCACTCACTTCCGTGTAAATACAAGCTTCTCCGAAAGCCTGTATAAAACCATATGCTTTGATCACCTCATCGGAGCGTATATTCCAACTCTGAGATGCTTACACCAGTCCATAGATGGATCGCTGGAGTTTGCACACTTTGTTAGCACCTTTGGGATCGACAAAACCTTCTGGTTGCATCATATACAACTCTTCTTTAAGAAATCCATTAAGGAATGCAGTTTTGACGTCCATTTGCCAGATTTCATAATCATAAAATGCGGCAATTGCTAACATGATTCGGAGAGACTTAAGCATCGCTAGGGTGAGAAAGTCTCATCATAGTCAACTCCTTGAACTTGTCAAAAACCTTTTGCGACAAGTCGAGCTTTGTAGATAGTAACATTACCATCAGTGTCAGTCTTCTTCTTGAAGATCCATTTATTCTGTATGGCTCGTCGATCATCGGGCAAGTCAACCAACGTCCACACTTTGTTCTCATACATGGATCCTATCTCAGATTTCATGGCCTCAAGCCATTTATCATAATCTATGCTCATCATTGCCTCTTCATAGTTCGTAGGTTCATCATGGTCTAGTAACATGACTCCAGAACAGGGTTACCATACCACTCTGGTGCGGAACGTGCCATGTTAGACCTACAAGGTCCTGTAGTAAATTGATCTAAAGTTTCATGATCATCATCATTAGCTTCCTCTCTAGTTGGTGTAGGCATCACGGGAACGAATTTCTCTGATGAGCTACTTTCCAATTCGAGAGAAGGTACAATTACCTCATCAAGTTCTACTTTCCTCCGACTCAATTCTTTCGAGCGGAACTCCTTCTCTAGAAATTTTCCATTCTTGGCAACAAAGATCTTTCCTCCGGATCTGTGGTAGAAGGTGTACCCAATTGTTTTCTTAGGGTATCCTATGAAGACGCACTTCTCTGATTTGGGTTCGAGCTTATCAGGCTGAAACCTTTTGACATAAGTGACACAACCCCAAACTTTAAGAAACCATAGCTTAGGTTTCTTGCCAAACCATAGTTCATACGGTGTCGTCTTAACGGATTTAGACGGTGCCCTATTTAACGTGAATGCAACCGTCTCTAATGCATAACCCCAAAACGATAGTGGTAAATCGGTAAGAGACATCATAGATCGCACCATATCTAATAAAGTACGGTTACGACGTTCGGACACACCATTACGCTGTGGTGTTCAAGGTGGCGTGAGTTGTGAAACTATTTCACATTGTTTTAAATGAAGGCCAAACTCGTAACTCAAATATTCACCTCTGCGATCAGATCGTAGAAACTTTATTTTCTTTTTACGATGATTCTCCACTTCACTCTAAAATTCCTTGAACTTTTCAAATGTTTCAGACTTGTGTTTCATTAAGTAGATATATCCATATCTGCTCAAATCATTTGTGAAGGTCAGAAAATAACGATACCCACCGCGTGCCTCAACACTCATTGGACCGCATACATTGGTATGTATTATTTCCAATAAGTTATTGGCTCGCTCCATTGTTCTGGAGAACGGAGTTTTAGTCATCGTGCCCATGAGGCATGGTTCGCAAGTATCAAATGATTCATAATCAAGTGATTCCAAAAATCCATCCGTATGGAGTTTCTTCACGCGCTTTACACCAATATGACCTAAACGGCAGTGCCACAAATATGTTGCAATATCATTATCAACTTTTTATCTTTTGGCATCAATATTATGAATATGTGTATCACTACGATCGAGATTCAGTAAAGCATTTATATTGGGTGGATGACCATAGAAGGTTTTATTCATTAAACAGAACAACAATTATTCTCTGACATAAATGAATAACTGTATCACAATAAACATGATCCAAACATATTCATGCTCAACGCAAACACAAAATAACATTTATTTAGGTCCAACACTAACCCTGGAGGTATAGGGAGTGTGCTATGGTGATCTTATCAACCTCGGAATCACTTCCAACACACATCGTCACCTCGCCCTTAACTAGTCTCTGTTCATTTTGCAACTCCTGTTTTGAGTTACTAATCTTAGCAACTGAACCGGTATCAAATACCCTGGGGTTACTATGAACACTAATAAAGTAAACATCAATAACATGTATATCAAATATACCTTTGTTCACTTTGCCATCCTTCTTATCCGCCAAGTATTTGGGGTAGTTCCGCTTCCAGTGACCATTCCCTTTGCAGTAGAAGCACTCAGTTTCAGGCTTAGGTCTAGCTTTGGGCTTCTTCACGGGAGTGGCAACTTGCTTGTCATTCTTCTTGAAGTTCCCTTTCTTTTCCTTTGCCCTTTTTTCTTGAAAATAGTGGTCTTGCTAACCATCAACACTTTATGCTCTTTCTTGATTTATACCTTCGCCGATTTCAGCATCACGAAGAGCTCGGGAATCTTTTTCGTTATCCCTTGCACATGATAGTTCATCACGAAGTTCTACTAGCTTGGTGATAGTGACTAGAGAACTCTGTCAATCACTATCTTATCTGGAAGATTAACTCCCACTTGATTCAAGTGATTGTAGTACCTAGACATTCTGAGCACATGCTCACTGGTTGAGCTATTCTCCTCCATCTTGTAGGCAAAGTACTTGTCAGAGGTCTCATACCTCCTGACACGGGCATGAGTCTGAAATACCAATTTCAGCTCTTGGAACATCTCATATTCTCCATGGTGTTCAAAACATTTTTGAAGTCCCAGTTCTAAGTCGTAAAGCATGGCGCACTAAACTATCAATTAGTCATCATATCGAGCTTGCAAAACGTTCATAACGTCTGCATCTGCTCCTGCAACAGGTCTGTCACCTAGCAGTGCATCAAGGACATAATTCTTCAGTGCAGCAATGAGGATAATCCTTAGATCATGGACCTAGTCCGCATTATTGCTACTATCATCTTTCAACTTAGTTTTCTCTAGGAACATATCAAAATAATAAGGGAGCTAAATCGCGAGCCATTGATCTACAACATAGATATGCAAATACTATCAGGACTAAGTTCATGATAAATTAAGTTCAATTAATCAAATTACTTAAGAACTCCCACTTAAATAGACATCCCTCAAGTCATTTAAGTGATACGTGATCCAAATCAACTAAACCATGTCCGATCATCATGTGAGATGGAGTAGTCATCAATGGTGAACATCTCTATGTCGATCATATCTACTATATGATTCACGTTTGACCTTTCGGTCTCTAGTGTTCCGAGGCCATGTCTGTACATGCCAGGCTCGTCAAGTTTAACCCGAGTATTCCGCGTATCCAATCATCACGTGGTGTCTCGAAATGAAGAACTATAGCAATGGTGCATACTCAGGGAGAACACTTTTACCTTGAAATTTAGTGAAGGGATCATCTTATAATGCTACCGTCATTCTAAGCAAAATAAGATGCATAAAAGATAAACATCACATGCAATCAAAATATGTGACATTATATGGCCATCATTATCTTATGCTTTTGATCTCCATCTCCAAAGCATCATCATGATCTCCATCGTCACTAGCTTGACACCTTGATCTCCATCGTAGCGTCGTGGTTGTCTCGCCAACTATTGCTTCTACAACTATCTCTAACGCATAGTGATAAAGTAAGCAATTACATGGTGTTTGCATACAATAAAGAGACAACCATAAGGCTCCTGTCGGTTGCCAGTAACTTTCACAAAACATGATCATATCATACAATAATGTTTATCACGTCATGTCTTGACCATATCACATCACAACATTCCCTGCAAAAACAAGTTAGACGTCCTCTACTTTGTTGTTGCATGTTTTACGTGGCTGCTACGAGATTCTAGCAAGAATCGTTCTTACCTACGCATCAAAACCACAATGGTGATTTATCAAGTTTGTTGTTTTAACCTTCAACAAGGACCGGCCGCAGACAAATTTGATTCAACTAAAGTAGGAGAAACAGACACCCGCCAGCCACCTTTATGCAAAACTAGTTGCATGTCTGTCGGTGGAACCGGTCTCATGAACGTGGTCATGTAAGGTTGGTCCGGGCCGCTTCATCCAACAATACCGCCGAATCAAAATAAGACATTGGTGGTAAGCAGTATGACGATCACCGCCCACAACTCTTTGTGTTCTACTCGTGCATATCATCTACGCATAGACCTGGCTCGGATGCCACTGTTGGGAAACGTAGCATGCAATTTCAGAAAAATTCCTACGGTCATGCAAGATCTATCTAGGAGATGCATAGTAACGAGGGGGGAGAGTGTGTCTACGTACCCTCGTAGACTGAAAGCAGAAGTGCTTGACAACGCGGTTGATGTAGTCGAACTTCTTCTCGTTCCGACCGATCAAGCACCGAACGTACGACACCTCCGAGTTCTGCACACGTTCAGCTCGATGACGTCCCTCAAACTCTTGATCTAGCAGAGTACCGAGGAACAAGATGAGTTCCGTTAGCACGATGACGTGGTGACGATGATGGTGAAGTGATCCGCGTAGGGCTTCGCCTAAGCACCACGAGAATATGACCGAGGGTGTAATATGTGGAGGGGGCGCCGCACACGGCTAACAGATGTTGTTGTGTGTTGTACGCACCTCTCTCCCCACATATATATAGGTGGGACGGAGAGGGAGCAGCCAAGGGGGCGCCCCAAGTAGGTTGAATCTTACTTGGGGTTCCTTCCCAATGCGGCCCCCTTCCTTATTAACCGGAGGGGAAAGGAAAGAGAGGGGGAGGGAAGGAAGGGGGAGGCTGAATCCTCCCCTTTCCTTATCCCTTCCCCTCTTTCCTTCTCCTCTTATTTCGGCCTATATGGGGGCGCACCAGCCCCTTGTGGGCTGGTCTGTCCCTCTCTTGGCCCATAAGGCCCATATCTTTGCCCGGGGGCTGCCCGGAACCCCTTCCGGTGACCCGATATGTACTTGATACCCTTTGGAACACTTCCGGTGTCCGGATACTATAGTCCTATATATCAATATTTACCTCTCGACCATTTCGAGACTCCTCATCATGTTTGTGATCTCATCCGGGACTCCGAACAACAATCGGTCGCCAAATCACATAACTCATATAATACAAAATCGTCATAGAACGTTAAGCATGCGGACCCTGCGGGTTCGAGAACTATGCAGACATGACCGAGAAACCTCTCTGGTCAATAACCAACAGCGGAACCTATATGCTCATATTGGCTCCTACATATTCTACGAAGATCTTTATCGGTCTAACTATTATGACAACATACGTTATTCCCTTTGTCATCGGTATGTTACTTGCCCGAGATTCGATCGTCGGTATCTTCATACCTAGTTCAATCTCGTTAGCGGCAAGTCTCTTTACTCATTCTGTAATACAACATCCCGCAACTAACTTATTAGTCACTTTGCTTGCAAGGCTTCTTATGATGTGTATTACCGAGAGGGCCCAGAGATACCTCTCCGATACTCGGAGTGACAAATCCTAATCTCGATCTATGCCAACTCAACAAACACCTTCAGAGATGCCTCTAGAGCATCTTTATAATCACTTAGTTACTTTGTGACGTTTGATTGCACACAAGGCATTCCTCCGGTATCCGGGAGTTGCATAATCTCATAGTCGAAGGAATATGTATTTGACATGAAGAAAGCAATAGCAATAAGACTGAACGATCAATATGCTAAGCTAACGGATGGGTCTTGTCCATCACATCATTCTCCTAATGATGTGATCCCGTTATCAAATGACAACTCATGTCCATGGTTAGGAAACCTTAACCATCTTTGATCAACAAGCTAGTCTAGTAGAGGCTCACTAGGGACTCAGTGTTTTGTCTATGTATTCACACATGTATTAAGGTTTCCGATCAATACAGTTCTAGCATGAATAATAATCATTTATCATGAATACGGAAATATAAAATAACAACTTTATTATTGCCTCTAGGGCATATTTCCTTTAGCATCTCCAATTTCTTAATGCTTTGCCGGATCATCCTCTTAAGAAAAATGAAATCCTTGATATCTTCTATAATGGACTAACCGATGCTTCTAGGGATTTCCTAGATAGTTGTGCTGGTTGTGTTTTCAGGGAATGAACTATTGGGCAAGATGAAGAATTATTGAATAACATATTGAAAAATTATGATGATTGGACTCTTCCTGAACCACCGCTTAAACCCACTCCGAAGAAGAGGGATATTTTATATCTCAATCCTAAAGATATGCAAGAGGCAAAGAAATATATGAAGGAAAAAGGTATTAAAGCTGAGGATGTCAAAACTTTACCTCCTATTGAAGAAATACATGGGCTTGATACACCACCACCACCTAAGGTGGTAGAGGTAAATTCTCTAATGAAATTCAATTATAATGATAATCCTCACAATATGCACCCTAGCCAATGCCTTTATGAGTTTGAAAACTACATTAGAAAGCAAGATCACTTCAATGCAAATGTTATGAAACAATTGAAATACAATTCTGATATGATTGCTCGCTTGAGTGACTTGTTATTTAGAATCTCAAATGATGTTAGAGGTGTGGGAAGGCATGCTTCTATGGTTCAAACTCAATTAGAACAAGTTGCTAAATCACAAAGAGAATTACTTGATGAAATGAACAACAATATAAATGACTTTGCTGTTAGAGTAGCCACTAGAGGAGGTAAGGTGACTCAGGAACCACTTTATCCTGAGGGACACCCAAAGAGAATTGAACAAGACTCCCAGAGAATTAACACTGATGCACCTAGTCCTTCTAAAAAGAAAAAGAAGAAGAAAAATGATAGGACTTTGCCTGCCTCTAGTGAACCTGAAGTAGAAAAACCTCCTACTAATGATAATGAAGTTTCTATCTCTGATGTTGAAACTCAATATGGTAATGAACACTCACCTTTTGATAACGAAAAAGATAATGATGAGGTTCATGAAAATACCCAAACAAATTATAAAGAACCGGACAATGATGTTGAGATAGAACCAGCAGTTGATCTTGATAACCCACAACCCAAGAATAAAAGATATGATAAAAGAGACTTGGTTGCTAGAAAACACGGTAAGGAAAGAGAACCATGGGTTCAAAACCCTATGCCCTTTCCACCTAAGTCAACTAAAAATAAAGATGATGAAGAATTTGAATGCTTTTCTCAAATACTGAGGCCAGTCTTTTTGCGTGCTCGCTTGACTGACATCTTAAAAATGCTCCTTATGAAAAGTACATGAAAGACATCATCACCAATAAGAGAAAAATACCGGAAGCTGGAATCTCCACCATGCTTGCTAATTATACTTTTAAAGATGGAGTACCTAAAAACTTGGAGATCTAGGAATACCAACTATACCTTGCTCCATCAAAAGAAATTATGTGAAAACTGCTTTTTGTGATTTGGGAGTTGGTGTTAGTGTTATGCCTTTCTATTTATATAAAAGATTTGATTTGAATAAACTCACACCTACTGAGATATCTTTGCAAATGCCTAACAAATCAACTACCATACCTATCGGTATTTGTGAGGATGTGCCCGTTGTCGTTGCTAATGTTACTATTTTGACTGACTTTGTTATACTTGAGATGTCCGAGGACGACAACATGTCGATTATCCTTGGGAGACCCTTTTTGAATACTGCTGGGGCTGTTATTGATTGCAATAAAAGCAAGGTCACATTTCATATCAATGGTAATGAGCATACAGTGCACTTTCCGAAGAAACAATTCCAAGTGAATGGTATTAATGTTATTAAAAAATCTCCTACAATCACTATTGAAAGTTTTCAACTACCTCTACCTACTGTTAAAAATAAATATGAAATGCTTATTGTTGGGGACATTCATATCCCCGTTGAGGTAACTTAGTGATTTACGAAAGTTCTTCGATTTCATGCTAAACGAAAGTGGTTGTTAATAAGACTTGATCAACCTTATTAATGGATCATTTTTGAGAAGTATGAAGTTGATGAATTTAGTGAGCACTACCTTCTGTCCCTACCTTTTGTTTTCTATTTTTATTAGTTAAATAAAATAAAATGTCATGTTTTGTCTATTTTCTGAATTTCCAGTGCAATAAAAAATGACCCAAAAATAAAAGTTCTCAAAATGCTCTGAAAATTTAATACGATTTTTTTTCTGACTATTTAAGATTTTTTGGTGCAAATAACATCAGAGGAAGGTGCACCAGGTGGGCACAACCCACCTGAGCGTGCTAGGACCTCCAGGCGCGCCCTAGTGGGTTGTGGTCCCCACATGGGCCCCCTCACTTATCTCTTCATCCCACATCACCACCTACCTCCAGAAAAAATCACCATTGCTCTCTCTCTCTCTTGTGTTCTTGCTCTCAAACCCGCGGATTTCGATCTCTTTGCTCGAAGCTCTGTTTCTGAAACTGTTTCGGGGGATTGTTGCTTGGTATATGACTCCTCCGTTTGTCCAATTGGTTTTTGCTTTAGTGGTTTATATTTTGAATAATTAGCTACTCTTAGTGCTGCTGTAGATGAGCTTGCATGTTGAATTCTTAGAGTTCTAAGTAGTTTAAATGCTTGATATGGCCTCTATGCATCCCTATGAGTAGTTGCTTTCAATCTTGTGAAGTTTTGTTAACAAATTTTTGTGGCCAATTTTTTTTAGAAAATTGTACGTGAATATGATGAACCTCTTTGGAAGGAGTTCTTCGAGGAGGAGATCCTCGGAGGCATCTTCTAGTAGCAGCTCCGCTCGTCGGTCTTATGTTGAACCAAGTGAAAGTTCCATACGAGATGCCGCCACCAAAACATGCTTATGGCCATGTGACGATTATATGGTGAGTGTGGGCATTAAGGAAGAATTTGAGCAATATGTTCACAATGTCGAGCTCGGTCCCTACATTGCAGATAAGTGCAACCAACACCTCACTCTCACTGAATCATTTGTCAAAGGATTTAAATTTCATCCCCGTGAGTCTAGGGTGTCATTTAAATTGTATGAAAATCCATTCACCATATCTTTAGAGAGATTTTCTCACCACTGCAAAATCCCATTCTGAGGTTCACTTGATGAACCGCCAAGGTCTGAGTTTGAGATATTCTTGACTATTCTTTGCTATGGTGAGACTAGGAGAGTGACGCAAGGTAGAATAAAGAGCATTCATTTTCCCGCAATCCAGTACTTTGCTTTATTTGTTGGAAAATGCATTGTAGGCAAACAAGATTGTAGTAGACTTTGTGCTCCAGACTTGAGCCTCATACGCACCGCTCTCACTGGTGATAGGAGTTATAACCTTGGAGCAATTGTTGCACGTAGGTTGCAATACAATGCTGGTAGTGAATATTTTTATGGTGGAATTTATGCCACATGTTTAGCAAGAGAGTTGGGTGTTTCACCTTGGCCTTATGACCATATTTTACCCACGCGGTACTTAGACTTTGATGCTATGAATCATCACAAGATCCTTAGTGGTGAACCCCATAATTTCACTTATAAACTTTTGTTTAATAAAAATTATGTTGTACACACATATTTGCCTGCACCTGCTCTCTTTGATGTTCACAGTAGGGGAAGATATTTTGTTCTTGAGAACGAGGCCCGAGCCCATAACGCAGCGATTGTGGCCGCACGGCAGGCTGAGGCGTCTGCACCGAGAGCCTCCATGAGCTACCACTCCGACCACTATGCACGCTACTGACTGATTACCAAGTTAGGCCAAAAGCCTAAGCTTGGGGGAGTACGTATTTCCACCGACATTACATTCATGTTCACACATTTCATTTCAGTTGTCGGTGTCCACACTCTTTCATTGTATTATCCATGCTAAATTTATTTTCTCGCTTTCTTCTTGTGTGTTTGAAAAACTTTAAGAAAATCCAAAAGTATTTCCTACTTCTTTTTGATTTTTCTTTCTAGCGTAGTTAGCAGTAGTGTCTAAAAAGAAAACCCAAAAAGATTTCCTTATTCTTCTTTTACTTGTTGGGAGCTTTCCCATGTAAATAGTTTTTCTCGTTTTTGCTTTTCCCTTTTATTTGCTTGTTTAAGAAAAAACAAAAACTCCAAAAATATTTCAATGTGTTTCTCTGATTTTTTTTCTTTTGAGTCATACCAAGGAGAAGACTACGATGAAAGTGTTGAGTGGCTCTCATATGCATTATTGTTGATCTAACAAAGAGCCCATATTACCTTGTCTTCTCCTTTTGAATAAAATGTTTGCAGATTCCAGTTTAGTCCATGGCACTCTTGCGCTATTATTATTTTCATATCGTTCAGTCTTGCAAGTGAAAGGCAATAATGATATTTGATGAACTAGCCTTGGCAGAGAGAAACGGGTATGAACTCGACTTGTTCTGTTTTTGTAAATATGTTTAACCTAGTATCCATGATTCGGCCTATTATGATCAAACATATTTGCAATGACAATTAGAGATTATAGTTTCTCATGCCATTCATAAGTAGCTAGGAGTGGATAATGATTTATCTTGGATGTCAACATTGCATTAAAATGATTATGATGTAGTATGATGGTATGGTATCCTCCTATGAATGATCGAGTGGCTTGACTTGGCACATGTTCATGCATGTAGTTGAATCAAAACCAACATAGCCTCTATGATATTTATGTTCATGGTGTTCATATCCTACTCATGCCAATATCCAATGTTACTTATGCATAATGCATGTTCATGACCGTTGTTGCTCTCTAGCTGGCCGCTTCTCAGCCTATTTGCTAGCCTTCGCCTGTACTAAGCAGGAATTCTGCTTGTGCATCAAAAACCTTGAACCCAAGTTATTCCAGATGAGTCCACCATACCTACCTATATACGGTATTACCCTGTCGTCCTAAGTAAATTTGCATGTGCCACCTCTAAAAACTTCAAATAAATATCCTTTTTGTGTGCCTGGATTGTTCAAAGAGCGATAGGAGGTAGTCAGTATCTTCCATGCTGAGCGGGTTAATCTCATGATGAGTGTTTATTCACTCGTCATTGCACGGGAAGGGGCGGTAATAGGGATTTCCAGTCCCGAATTGCAAAAATAAAAGAGCTTACAAATAATCAAACAAAAACTCCTATGGAGTCATAACCTTTACTTTGTCGCTTGGGAACCGCCACTAATGTGTTTAGCATGGAAGATGTTGATAATTAATGGTTGCGAAGTAAGCAAGAAGGGTGCACCTCTCAAAATTTCATTTGCCTCTGTTTTAAAAACTTGAGCTCTAGCACCTCTACAAATCACTTCTTCCCTCTGTGAAGGGACTGTCTATTTACTTTTATGTTGTGTCATCACCTTCTTAAATAAGCGCGAGAACCTGAGAGCACTGTTGTCATGCTTATGCATTGTGTGTAGCTAATGTTGGGTGCATCATGACTGGATCTTTTCTACCATGAATTACTACCTCCTTCCGGGATTAAAAGTCACGTGAGCCCACTCACTGGAACCAAGGCAAGGTCCAGCTTTTGACAGAATCGATGGCTACAGAGTAATTAATCCTTCTCTTCCCTGCATGCAACCAATAGAGAAGCGAGCACTTGAGTACACATGCAGCTAGGACTCGGCACTCTCTGCCTTTGTTCTGCATGCATCCAATGAAAGAGCCTTACTAAACTATGCATGCAAGTACCAAGTCTACCACGGCCTTGTAAAAGTGGACGATGCTTCGTGGCTAGCAGGACTTCTAAACCCGGACAGAGGTAGTACAATGTTTAGTCGTTGCTTGAACTTTGGAGGTGCTCTGTATTTATGTTTTGCGGTCTCAGAAAGGGCTAGCTAGATACCACTATTGTCATATTATATCATGGTTGTTTTGACAATGTGTTGTTGTTTGACATATCTTATTATTGATCGTTAGCTGATTATGTCATTGATATGAGTTAACATAATTTTTAAGAGTTGTTTTCAACATGGTTAGTTATAATCTTGGCTGAAAACCTGGGTGCTGTTTAATCTTATTTATGTGAACAAGAGCAAAAGAGTCCGTAAAAGTTTTTCTTTTTCACTTTCAGTTTATCAACTGAATTGCTTGAGGACAATCAAAGGTTTAAGCTTGGGGGAGTTGATACGTCTCCATCATATCTACTTTTCCTAACACTTTCCCTCTTGTTTTGGACTCTAATTTGCATGATTTGAATGAAACTAACCCGGACTGACGTTGTTTTCAGCAGAACTACCATGGTGTTGTTTTTGTGCAAAAATAAAAGTTCTAGGATTGGAACGAAACTTTGCGAGGGTTTTTTATATGAATAAAGATAATTTCGGGAGCCAAGAACCACCAGAAAGGGGCACCTGGGTGGGCACAACCCACCAGGGTGTGCCACCCCCTCCAAGCGCACCCAGGTGGGTTGTCCCCACCTGGTGGCCCCGCAGACCCTGAAACCGACGCTATAAAATCCTATTTTTCCAGAAAAAAATCTAGGAGGAAGAATTATCTTGGTTCGCGATACGGAGCCGCCGTCACCTCCTATTCTTCATCGGGAGGCCAGATCTGGAGTCTGTTTGGGGCTCCGGAGAGGGGGGTCTTCCGTCTTCGTCATCACCAACCCTCCTCCATCGCCAATTCCATGATGCTCTTCACCTAAAGTAAGTAATTCCTTCGTAGGCTCGCTGATCGGTGAGGAGTTGGATGAGATTCATCATGTAATCGAGCTAGTTTTGTTAGGGCTTGATCCCTAGTATCCACTATGTTCTGAGATTGATGTAGCTATGACTTTGCCATGCTTAATGCCTGTCACTTTGGGCCCAGGCGCCATGATTTCAGATCTGAACCGTTTATGTTATCACCATTATATCTATGTTGTAGATCCGATCTTGCAAGTTATAGTAACCTACTACGTGTTATGATTCGGCAACCCCGGAGCGACAATAGTCGGGACACTTCCCGGTGATGACCGTAGTTTGAGGAGTTCATGTATTCACCGTGTGTTAATGCTTTGTTCCGGTTCTCTATTAAAAGGAGGCCTTAATATCCCTTAGTTTCCGATAGGACCCTGCTGCCACTGGAGGGTAGGACAAAAGATGTCATGCAAGTTCTTTCCATAAGCACATGTGACTATTTACGGAATACATGCCTACATTATATTTATGAACTGGAGCTAGTGCCGTGTCGCCCTAGGTTATGACTGTTATATGATGAATATCATCCAACCAATCATCGATCCAATGCCTATGATTTTCCTACATATTGATCTTGCTAAGTTACTACTGCTGCTGTTACTATCATCACAGCTACAAATTATTGCTATCACTGTAACCGTTATTGTTGCTGCTACCACTACTATCAAATCTACCATATTATTGTGCTACTAATCACTTTGCTACAGATAATTAATCTGCAGGTGTGGTTGAATTGACAACTCAACTGCTAATACTTGCAAATATTCTTTGGCTCCCCTGTGTCGAATCTATAAATTTGGGTTGAATACTCTATCCTCGAAAACTATTGCGATCCCCTATACTTGTGGGTTATCATGTACCGAAAAACGGGACTCCACGTGGTCCTGTTCATCCATCATCTACTGCCTCGCTCTAGCCTCCACGGGCTATTGTTCATCCACCGTCGACTTCCCCCAGCCTCCACTTGCTACTGTTCATCCACCGTCGACTTCCTCATGCCTCCACAAGCTATTATTCATCCACGGGGGCCTGTTCATCCAGCCTCCACCGGCTACTGTTCAAGCAGCCCTCCACGGGGTCATGTTCATCCAGCCTCCCTCAGCTACTGTTCAACCAACCCTCCATGGGTCTTGTTCATCCACCTCCACCTCCTCGATCGGAGTCATGTTCATCCAGCGGCAAATGGCCTCAACTACCATGGAGTCCTGTTCATCCAACCTCCACCGGGAACTGTTCATCCAACCCCCAACAACGATCATTATTCATCAAGAGGCAGCAAGTTCGATCGGCTTCAGTTAGCAGCAGTAGCGACGGAATCGCCCGGGTTCAGTCAACAGCCAAGGGATCGATCGCTCGGGTTCAGTAACGCGCGTATAGCTAGTGCAATCGCTCGGGTTCAGCAAGTGAATGCCTCGCTCGGGTTCAGTTAGAGCCCAACGCCTCGCACACATGTGCGTATGTGCACGAGAGAAACGCGCAAACCTCTGTGCATCGCTCGGCCTTGACCACCCACCGCAACCGGGAAATCCCAAAAAATTTCTTCGCCCTCGCTTCTACCACGGTTTTTTCTGTCATGGACGGCACAAAGAATGTCATGCAGGTGCGTCTCCGGCCCGCCCAGGACAAAAGGCCCATTTTCTGTCATGATTTTGTCATAGAAGTAGGAGCCCACCACGTCTATGATGATACGTGTTTTGTCACAATTATTGTCATAGAAGTGTCATAAGCAAGACAGGAAAAAATTTCGTTCAGCCCAAAATGTCACGAATGTGTCTTTTTTTGTAGTGAGAGTGACAGAAGCTTAAACCCTAATTTATGCGTTATTCCGTAAGGGGCTGATTTGGATCCATATGTTTAATGCTATGGTTAGATTTTATCTCAATTCTTCTTTTGTAGTTGCGGATGCTTGTGCGAGGGTTTAATCATACGTGGGAGGCTTGCTCAAGTAAGAGCTCGACTGGCAGAGAGTCCACCTCCAAGACTCGATCAGTGGGGAGGTCGCGCGGCGGGCTGTAATATGAAAAACATGCACATGGTTAGTAATAAACCTTAAGGTAAAATGCCCGGAGAGTCTTCGGATTCATACCTTTGGGATGGGGCCTTGGCCTTGGGGTTCCTGCGAGGGACCTCTTCGGAAGCCTCGGGCTCCTCTGCGGAGTCCGAGCTGTCATCGGACAAGGCCACCTTGGCCCTGCATTGCCTTTTTGGGGCGGGAGGAGGTTGATCCTCCTCGGTGCCACCTGACGTCGCCCTCTTTCTTGTTCGAGAGGAGTCGCTCTCCCCTCCTTCCTCTCCATGCTCTCCCTCATGAACAGATGGGGTTTGGGTCTCCCCGAACTTAGTATCCAGAGGCCCCCTTTGGGCGGAGGCCTTCTCGGGCCTCCCTCTTCTCACTTTTCTTCTTCTCCTTCTTCTCCTTCTTCTCTGGCGCCTTATAAGGTACCACAATCAACATCTCCTCCAACAGGGCCATCTTGGGGCCCTCGAGCAGTGGGTCCGGGTCGTCAATCTGCATGGCTTTCTTCTGCCAGCTCTGTGCGGGGAAGGAGTAGGAGATGAGTACTTCGTCAAAAGGGGATATCTGAACATGATGTTAAAGCTTGTCATACCTCATGGGGGGCGTTGCGGCATCGAGGCCGAGGTCCTCCTTCGTGGCCAGCCATTCCTTTTGGGGCTTGAATAACACCTTCCACACCTTTGTCGTGGGTGGTGCTATAGAAGCGAAGCATGATGGAAGGGTCTTCAGGCTTGTAGGACCACATTGGGGCAGCCCGGTGTTGGCAAGGTAGGAGGCAGCGGCGAAGCATGATCTGAACCTCGTTAGTTAGTTCGACCTTCTTCTTTATCATCTTGGGGATTCGCTTCTGCAGCGACTCCACCTCCATGGGCGACCCCCAGTCGAGACCCTTATTGATCCACGAAGTCAGCCTCATAGGAGGTCGAGATCTGAATTCAGGGGTTGCTGCCCAGCCCGTGTCGCGTGGTTCAGTGATATAAAACCACTCTTTTTGCCAGATCTTGACAGTGTCTATGAAGGTACCCTCCGGCCACTCCACCCGAGGAAGCTTGCTGGTCATCGCTCCCCCGCAGTTCGCCTGCTGGCCATCGACTATCTTCGGCTTGACATTGAAGACTTCTAGCCACAAGCCAATGTTTGGTTGGACCCGCAGAAAGGCCTCGCAGACAACAATGAAGGCCAAAATATGCAAGAAGGAGTTTGGGGCAAGATCCTGGAAGTCCAACCCGCAGAAGAACATCAACCCCCTAACAAAGAGGTGGAGCGGGAAGCCTAGTCCCTGGATGAAGTGGGGGACGAACACCACCCTTTTGCCTGGCCTGGGCGTAGGGATGACATGGCCCTCCTCCGGAGCTCGGTGGGCGACATTGGCTGGAAGATAGCCGGTGCGCTTCAGCTCCTCGATGTCGTTGTTGATGACGTTAGAGGCCTCCCACTTGCCCTTCGAGCCAGATCTAGCCATGGCCAGATTGAGGACGTGGTTGGGAAGGTTTCTTGAGGAAGGATGGACCAGGGTGCTGGAGCTCAGTAGATTGGGGAGAGCAATGGCGATGGGGGAAAGGGAAAGCGCATGGAAAAAAACGATGGTTGTTTTCCTTTTATAAGTTGTCGTAATACCAAGAGTCCCCTTTGTTGCGCCACGGACCTCGCCACTTCCCGATATAATCGTGCCGTTATGTGCGTGTGGGATAGCCCAAATTATTGATCATATCCCTTAAACAGCAGGGCACAATCTCCATATTGATGGGGCGTGCCAATGGAGGAATTGCCTCAAACCATGAATCGAGTATTCCTAACTAGCTAGTGGTTGTGGCCGGTTGTGATCTTTCATCAAAAGGTTGTCAGGGGAAGGCACTGTTCACACTCGAGTGGTTAGCCTTCGAGGCTAAGTAATATATACAGCTCGGGAATCAGGACATAATCCGCATAACGCATGGCCGAATTTGGCTAGGAAACCCTTGAAAGTTTGACGGAGGTGGACTGCGTACCCAGCGTGAACACCGGGGAAGGAAGGAATGGGTCTACAGAGTCGACGATTCCCGCATGTACCCCGGCTCCAAAGACTAGTTTGGGGGCTACTTAGGGAGTCTTGGACTAAGGGGTCCTCGGGCTGCCGGTCTAACTCTTATGGGCCGGACAGGTGGGCCGCTCTGCAACTACTGGAAGGCTGAGCTATAAGGTGACTCCGTGTTCGGACAGGAAATCTTCGAAGCCTCGGTGTGTCCTCCAAGTCAAGATGGAAGAATCAGCATGTTTATTCCCTGATGGCAACCGACCATGTGTAACCCTAGGTACCCCTGATGTCTATATAAACCAGAGGGTTTAGTCCGTAGAGGCTAGAAGAAGAACCATCATCCTACTCCCCTAGGGTTTAGTTCATCTGATCTCATGGTAGATCGACTCTATAGCCATTACCCACATCAATATAATCAAGCAGGACCGTAGCGTTTTACCTCTTCGAGAGGGCCCGAACCTAGGTAAATATTTTCCTTGTGTTCCCTGTTCCCCATTGATCCAAGATCCACAACTCGGGACCCCTACCCGAGATCCGCCGGTTTTGACACCGACACCCCCCTCTAGTCGATAACTAGCACATTCAGGAAGGAGTCAAACTCCCCCCCCCTTGATGGCGCACCAAGGGGGGATCCTTCCCCTTGGTGGCAGCCCTCCCTCTCCCCTCCAACCTATATATACATGAGGATTTGTGCTCTTTTGATATACAAGTTTTGGAGCCTCCTCTAGTTCTTCTAGTTCTAGTTCTAGTTGGTCCTGGTTGACTAATTAAAGCTAGGCTAATCCTATTGTCCTCGTAATTAGAAGCCCGGTGCGGTTCTAATCTCTCCCTCTAATCCTCCGGCGATGATTAGCTTTGGATGGCGAAGCGTTGCCAGATCGTGAAGGCTGCATGCTTGCAACCAAGTAGAGAGGTCGTGATTTTGGTCTTCGGTTCGAGGGACTGTTCGTGGGAGGTACGAGGGATCATTCATCGGCGGTTCGACGGACTCCAAGTACTATTTACACCGACACGTTCTTCTTTCACTGCAACTCGGTGAAGGTAATGATCGTGATCCCAACACGTTATGCATCTTCATATTGATCTTGGGTGATCGTAGGTGCGATTTTTTTTGTTTCCTACTATGTTTCCGAATAGTCCATGGCATGGTGCCATGGAGGACCCGTCACATCAAGTGGCCGCACCCCTAACGTCGAAGTGTTTGGTCTTGTTCGGGAGAAACTTTGGACTCGATTGCGATCTAATTTCTTTGTTGAGGGTCCTTTCTGCAAGACTCGGGTACTAGTATACATTTTCTAGTTTTCATTGGGTCCTGGTGTAATTTATACTTTCAAGCTTGTCTAATGGATGGCTAGGTCCTTCCGGATCCTTCGCCTTGTAAAGAAACGGTGACAAGGAAGAAGACCAAAGCACATGAGCATAGCAGCGGCAGTAGCAGAATAATGGCATGACTGGTAGGTTGCATCCAGCCCGACCAGTCACTAGGGATGCATATTTGTCCTATTTGGTTGCTTGGGTTGCATCAGATTCGTGGCCCGTATGAACCTCAAAGCACCCTTAGGTTTGGTTGAGTCCGAACAACCGAATCAGACATCGTCCAGAGCCAGGCTAAGGTGAGACACATGTGCCTCTCCTCCACACGTACGGGAAGCGTGGGAGACGGATGTGATGTCTCGAATCCGCCATAACTACCGCCCTTACCTCCTCTCACCGGCTCACCGCGCAAACAACATTCTCACCTCACTCTCTCACCACCCGTTTATTCTCACCTATGGCCGCTCCACCATCGTGCCGCCCCAATCCTTGCCACGCTAGTCATAGCAACCACGAGCATTGGCTCACCGCTGTCACGACTGGATACTGCGACCCCTTGCAGGTACGGAGGCTGCTCAACCGCCTCCCCCATCTGCATGAGGCAGCGATCCATGGCTAGACCGCTCATAGGCCTTTGTTGTCGCGCATGTGACGGCGGGGATGAGGGTTGCGGGTGCCGGTGCATCGACCATGGCCGGGGCCGAGATTTTTTACTTCCCGACGAGGGTTTTCTTCCCTTGTTCAGGTCCCATCCTATCCACCTCCGGCCGGTACCTTGACTGCGATAGTCGAAACTTCGACAGCTGCAGCGTAGTCGTCGACCACGACAATGGTTACCAGGCCATCGGTCGTGACATTGTAGGGGATTCTACCATTGTTCTCGTCGGGGTTTGCTCCGACGCAATACGCTCCAGCTCCACCCGGTGGCACCCGCTCCATTGGCGAAGAATGTTATAAGTACAATGCACATCTCTCTTTGCAGATTGGAATTGATTTTAGCGGTTCATTTTTTGCGAGGGTGGTTGCTTCTCCGGATTTACAGATTTGATCAATTAGATGTCCGTTGATCGATTAGACTTTGCACTGCTCCTATGGGCACTTGCTGGACTAATTGGATTAGATTCCATTTATCACCAATTGTCTGTTGCTAGCAATGTGCATATGTTGACTGATTACTAGGCTCATAGTATGTGTTCATGACTAGAATAGTTGCTGGATTGCTAGGATTTCCTAGATTGTGCACGGATGTGTAGATTGATTACCGGAATTGCTATGTGTTCATGCCTAGAATGTGCATGATCCGTGCACCGATCAAGGAGTGCATTGATAAAGCAATGCACACTGCTATGATCAGTGCACTGATCAAAGCAATGCTTAATGCTATGATCAATTCATAGGTGTGCGTTGTAGTCACATGTGTCTTCTTAACTGTCAAGGTGATGGAGACCGAGTGAGACGTCGCCCGTGGTGGAGGGCCTACACCGAAAGGCGTGAAGGACTTGATTGCCCAAAACCAGTGGGCACATAAGGTCAGAGTCACGGGAAGGAGGGAGGCGACGGCAATGCCTCTGCCAACGCTTGGTCGCATGTCGAGGATTAGGCACCAGCTAGTAGAACGACAATGACCTTGCCTTCCTAGTTGTCCCAAGGGCTTTCCAGTAGGTGCTGAGGGGGTGGCTCCACATCCGCCATCCCCGTGTTGTGCCGCTCTTCGCCAACAAGTGGTGTTGGTACTGGGTGCAGGTCCAAGAATTTGGTGGTGATGTCGTGTTGGGGCGGGCTCGTAGGCCCTCTGAAGCACCTTGTGCTACAACGTGACATGGCCGTTTTCAATCTCTGCATTTTCGTCCTCAAGATGAAGATCTTCAAGAAGAGCACCTTCACCGTGTGCCACTACCATTGCGTGATGCACGACTATGTGGTACCTGTCAAGTGCATTTAGAACTTTAATAGTAGTATTACTATTAGTACTCTCTTTTGTTGGAAACAAGTGCATATCTTGATCAACGAACAACACCCTTATGATGTTGTGCAAGGGCAGAGGATGCCTCTATTGCTTAAAATTGTACCATATATTAATGTTATTACTGTTGTTGTTGTTGTTGTTTTGCGAGGAAAACTTTCAATCTATTCATCAACTACAAGGTAGTACAAAAAACACAAGAAGTAAAAAAATACATCCAGATCCGTAGACCACCTAGCGGCGACTACAAGCATTGAAGCGAGCCGAAGGCGCGCCGCCATCATCTCCCCTCTCTCATTGGAGCCGCGCAAACCTTGTTATAGTAACAGTCGAAAAATCATCATGGTAAGGCACCATAGGACCAACGCATCAGGACAACAATGTTGTTGCTGAAGAGATGCGTAGAACATAGGCGATCGAAGATAGGATCCACGTGGATTCATCAAAGACAAACGCCGGTCAAATCCTGCGAGATCTGCCAGAGATAAAGCTACACATGCCCTCCAACGATGCTAGAAACACCACCGGGATGGCGGCTAAGCGGGAAGGACCTTATTCCATCTTCAGAGAGCTGCCGCCGCTTCGCATCTCTGAGGAGGACACAAACACTAACCAAAACTAAAAAAACATCAGAAAACGGAGCCCTCCGCGGGCAAGGGTGTGTGCATGTGTGCGCGCGTGTGTGTGGTGTGTTAATATGATGTGTGTTATGCTCATGGGTTTAAATAGCGGATAGGCGTGTTAATATGATGTGTGTTATGCTCATGGGTTTAAATAGCGGATAGGCGGGCTGGTAGCGGCTTGGGTTCCGCAATGTGGGCGCTATGTCCATGTAGCGGATTTATACAAACACTAGATTATTGTGTATATTACTAGACCATGAACAAAGACTAATGACATTTAATTCGAGCGATATCTCCGCTATTTACAACTATGGTTATGCTGTGATGTGCTTCTGAAGTGTTTGTTAGTGTTGTCCATAGTGGTAGTAAGGTCACCATTTTTTAAAGGAGTGAGCAAAATACCACACTGCACACAACCAAACAACCATGCTTTGCAGTTTCTCACCCTAAAAACATATGCAGGCATCCAAGCAACAGACACAAAAATGATCATTGATGCGACGCTGGCTATCAAACAATGTGCACAACATATAACCGATAGTCTAGATGCAGAAGGCCCGAAATTGATGCATGCAACCATGATTTGGCGGGTGGGCAGCAGTCGATTCACCAGTGGGACGCGCGGCGACAAGCCGGTAGCACCAAACCGATTTGGTGGGCGGGCGCCGGCCATTTGGCAGAGTTGAGAAGAGGAGTAGAGCAGGCCCGCTGTCTTCCTCTCCAGCGGAATGTAAAAATTCAAAATCCTCTCCAGCTCAATGTAAAAATTCAAAAGGAAAACGAAGATTGAAATGGGCTTTCTCTTGATCTGCAAGTGACTTGTGCTTGATGCGTCTGCCGGTTGATGATTCTTGACTTATGTCGTCTATAGTGGAATCTCTACAGAGATTTATATTTAGGAACGGATAGAATATATTCACACCCATATTCTCTAGGGATGAGGCTGAATCAAATCCATTCCATCTATCTCTCCTACCAAACACAAAAATGAAACCATTACGTTTCACTCTACTGACTCCAACCACACACATGAATGAATGGAGAATTCCATTACGCTGTAATGAAATCATGGTATTCTATTCTATTGGGTCCTCACCAAATGCACACCCTCCATGATTCAGTTGCTGGGCATTCCTCGCAATCCAAGAACCTTGCTGCCGGTGGGAATGGCTCCACTCCTCAAGTTGAGTTGAACACGTGTTTCTGTACAATTTCTCTGAAATTCTCACCGTTCGCCAAAGTGCTAGGCCGAGACAAGCCCGGCGACATTAGCTGGCAAACCAAACCAGCAACCATTATGTACCAGTTAGTACGAGCCTGCAGATTCCTGAATGTGGTCTTGGCAATTTGTGATGCAAATGAAAGCACGGGAGAAAAAACAAGAACAAGGCAGGACGGAGAATTCACAGCGGTGAGTGTTGTTCTTCAGCGGTGAACTGAAAAGGGAGCAGCAAAATACCTATACTGATATGGATACAGTTCGACATCTACTGGTATGGATAAGGTCACTCATCAGCGAAAGCAAATCCATCATGAGGCGTGTAAATTCAACTACCAATATAGGAATGCACTTCGTCTAAAAGGCCCTGGCATTCAGTAGCAAGTCGGCAGTTGGACAACAGGTACACAAATATAGGCTATGGATCGTTGCTGCCGCGAGGCACCGCATCCAAAAACTATGTATGAGTGTCTATTGTAACCTCAGAAAAATTTACTTATTAAACCGGCATACTGCCTCACGATTCATCAAACAAGTACAAAATGGTCACCTCCAGATGTTGCCCGGAATGCTCATGCCGCCGCCGCCGTCTTCTCTGGCTGCTGCTCGTCCTCCTCCACTTCCTCCTCTTCGTTGCTGGCACCCGGTGTGAGGCCGGCATCCTTCTCAAGCTCCTTCCATGGACCGTCGAACTGGTCAGGGAACTTCTTGCGTAGCCCGACCACCACCCGCCTCGCCGCCCGACCCTTGCCAGCCTCCTTGAGAGCCACTACCAGCTTACGCACCGTGCCCAGATCTGCCACCTTCTTGCGCTTTACCCCCTCGTAGAACACGTCCTCCGCCTCTGACAACCTCCCCTCGCTGCACAGCGCCCCCACCATGCATGCGTATGTTGCGCACTCCGGTGCCGACTTCGCCTCAGTGTTCCCCTCCGCCCCCTTCTCTTGCAAGCTCCTGTATACCTCCAGGGCCTCGTCCACCCTCTTGTGCCGCCCCAGCACCCGGATCAGCCCATTGTAGGAGATGACATCCGGCCGCAGCCCCGAGTCCTCGCCCATGGCTCGGATAAGCTCCTGCACCTCCTCCACCGTGCCGGTTGCCGACTTGTAGGTGATCCTGACGTTGTAAGCGGCAGCGTCAGGCGCTATGCCGCGTTCCTCGACCATCTCGCGCCACAGCTCCTCGGCGCGGTGGGGCTTCTTTTGCTTGTAGTAGGAGTCGATGATGGCCGTGTAGAGGTGGAGGGAAGGCGGCTCCTCCCCGTGGAGGAGGTACACCGCGTGGTCGGCGCCTTTGGTGATGCAGAGGGACTTGGCGAGGATGGACCACGTAAAGGCGTCGCGCGGCGCTGAGGGGTGCGCGTCCAACAGAGCAGGCACGCGCTCGGCGAGGCGGCGGCGGCGGAGGAGCGGGGCGAGGAGGGCATTGAGATGCTCGGCGGTGGGCGACGGGATGGTGGAGAGGATGGCGGAGGCCCGGTCGGAGAGGCCGACCACGGAGAGGGCGGAGATCACAGCTTTGGGGTTGGTCGGCACGAGCGGCGCGACGGCGGCGTCGATGTCGTCGAGGCGGCCCGCGCGGGCGAGGTTGCGGATGCGGGCCATCGGGACGGGGAACTCGGCAGCCGCAGCGGCGGTGGAGAGCAGGCGGCGGCCGGAGGCGGAGAAGATGGCGGCCATTGCTGCGGCGGAGCTGTGTCTGATCGATCCGAGGTTCCGGGGTTAGGGTTTAGGACGAGTGGGGGAAAGTTTCACTCGGCGGATTGTGTCATCTGGGAAATGGATGGAAGTTGGACAATGGAATGGAGTGCTGAGTGGGTGGCAGGCCCGCGTTGGAATCCCGGGCCAATCCCCGGCCCAATACTTATCCTTCACCCCGTTGAGTTGGAGCCGTGGAGTTTGATAGGGCTAAAGTGGGCCATGGCCCCTAGCCAAATTTATTTTTATATATTAACAAGACTTACTAGCAAAAAAAAGCAAATATACCCGTGCGTTGCAACGGAACAAAATTTCTTCCATGTATATCTAGCTTATGGATCCTTGGGTTGCAACATTGTAATGATCACTTTGTGCATTCTAAAACCAAACCGACCAATTTTATGATTTTTATGATTTCTGGGTTTCACTATTATGATATGAACTTTTCATACCATTTTGAATTTAGGTTTTAATGATAGATACCAAAAAATTGAACGGTTAACCGAATAAATTGAAGTAAAAATATATTTATATTTCTTGAGGCAAACAACCATTCAAGTAGTCATCCTGTGTTTTTAAGAAGTTGATCCCCACTACTAACAGTTCTCTCAACATGCATATGGTGCTAGATCAGTGTCTAGTTTGTAAGCACCAACCAATCGCTCAGATTCCCCTACCCACTTTACAGCTATGGAGAGCAATGTAATTTTTCTTGTACAAGGAGCTATTTTTTCCCGCTGAGCACATCCATTTTTCTTGTAATGTATCATTTTTCTCTTAAAAACATACTAAGCTCGTCCATAACCATCAAGGCATGATCCATGCATGAATATATATACTTATAAAAAATGTGTTTTGAGTCAAAAAACAGTAAATTATTATTAGGTCGGTTTCAAATTCGTGTCAATTTTGGTTATTATGGTATATGACGAAATCATACCATAAGCTATACAGGATCATGGTGATGCATAGCAACGAGAGGGGAGAGTGTGTCCACGTACCCTCGTAGACCAAATGCGGAAGCGTTAGCACAACGCGGTTGATGTAGTTGTACGTCTTCACGATCCGACCAATCCAAGTACCGACCGCATGGCACCTCTGAGTTCAGCACACGTTCAACTCGATGACGTCCCTCGAACTCCGATCCAGCAGAGCTCGGGAGAGTTTCGTCAGCACGACGGCATGATGACGGTGATGATGATGCTACCAACGCAGGGCTTCGCCAAATCACCGCTACGATATAATCGAGGTGGATTATGGTGGAGGGGGGCACCGCACACGGCTGGAATAGATCAATAGATCAACTTGTGTGTTCTAGGGTGCCCCCTGCCCCTGTACATAAAGGATGGAGGAGGGGAGGCCGGCCAGCCCCTAGGGCACGCCAGAAGTGTGGAGTCCTACTAGGAATCCCTAGTCCTAGTAGGATTCCTCCTCCCATATGGAATAGGAAAAGGGGAAGGAAAAAGGAGAAGGAAGGAAGGGGGCGCGCCCCTTCCCTAGTCCAATTCGGACCAAACCATGGGGAGGGGTGAGGCCACCTTTTGAGGCATTTCTCTCCTTTCCCGTATGGCCCATTAAGGCCCAATACGAATTCCCGTAACTCTCCCGTACTCCGAAAAATACCCGAATCACTCGGAACCTTTCCGATGTCCGAATATAGTCGTCCAATATATCGATCTTTACGTCTCGACCATTTAGAGACTCCTCGTCATGTCCCCGATTTCATCCAGGACTCCGAACTACCTTCGGTACATCAAATCACATAACTCATAATACAAATCATCACCGAACATTAAGCGTCCGGACCCTACGGGTTCGAGAACCATGTAGACATGACCGAGACACATCTCCGGTCAATAACCAATAGCGGAACCTGGATGCTCATATTGGCTCCTACATATTCTACGAAGATCTTTATCGGTCAAACCGCATAACAACATACGTTGTTCCCTTTGTCATTGGTATGTTACTTGCCCGAGATTCGATCGTCAGTATCTCAATACCTAGTTCAATCTCGTTACCGGCAAGTCTCTTTACTCGTTCCGTAATACATCATCCCGCAACTAACTCATTAGTTACAATGCTTGCAAGGCTTATAGTGATGTGCATTACCGAGAGGAACCAAAGATACCTCTCCGACAATCGAAGTGACAAATCCTAATCTCAAAATACGCCAACTCAACAAGTACCTTCGGAGACACCTGTAGAGCACCTTTATAATCACCCAGTTACGTTGTGACGTTTGGTAACACACAAAGTGTTCCTTCGATAAACGGGAGTTGCATAATCTCATAGTCATGGGAACATGTATAAGTCATGAAGAAAGCAATAGCAACATACTAAACGATCAAGTGCTAAGCTAACGGAATGGGTCAAGTCAATCACATCATTCTCCTAATTATGTGATCCCGTTAATCAAATGACAACTTATGTCTATAGTTAGGAAACTTAACCATCTTTGATTAACGAGCTAGTCAAGTAGAGGCATACTAGTGACACTATGTTTGTCTATGTATTCACACATGTATTATGTTTCTGGTTAATACAATTCTAGCATGAATAATAAACATTTATCATGAAATAAGGAAATAAATAATAACTTTATTATTGCCTCTAGGGCATATTTCCTTCAGTCTCCCACTTGCACTAGAGTCAATAATCTAGTTCACATCGCCATGTGATTTAACACCAATAGTTCACATCACCATGTGATTAACACCCATAGCTCACATCCTCATGTGACCAACACCCAAAGGGTTTACTAGAGTCAATAATCTAGTTCACATCGTTATGTGATTAACACCCAAAGAGTACTAAGGTGTGATCATGTTTTGCTTGTGAGAGAAGTTTAGTCTACGGGTCTGCCACATTCAGATCCGTATGTATTTTGCAAATTTCTATGTCAACAATGCTCTGCACGGAGCTACTCTAGCTGATTGCTCCCACTTTCAAAATGTATCTGGATTGAGACTTAGAGTCATCTGGATCAGTGTCAAAATTTGAATCGACGTAACCCTTTACGACAAACCTTTTGTCACCTCCATAATCGAGAAACATATCCTTATTCCACTAAGGATAATTTTGACCGCTGTCCAGTGATCTACTCCTAGATCACTATTATACTCCCTTGCTAAACTCATTGTAGGGTATACAATAGATCTGGTACACAGCATGGCATACTTTATAGAAACTATGGCTGAGGCATAGGGAATGACTTTCATTCTCTTTCTATCTTCTACCGTGGTCGAGCTTTGAGTCTTACTCAATTTCACGCTTTGTAACACAGGTAAGAACTCTTTCTTTGACTATTCCATTTTGAACTACTTCAAAATCTTGTCAAGGTATGTACTCATTGAAAAACTTATCAAGCGTCTTGATCTATCTCTATAGATCCTGATGCTCAATATGTAAGTAGCTTCATCGAGGTCTTTATTTGAAAAACTCCTTTCAAAAACTTCTTTATGTTTTCCAAAAAATTCTATAATATTTCCAATCAACAATATGTCATTCACATATTTTTATCAGAAATGTTGTAGTGCTCCCACTCACTTTCTTGTAAATACAGGCTTCACCACAAGTCTATATAAAATTATATGCTTTGATCAACTCATCAAAGTGTATATTCCAACTCTGAGATGCTTGCACCAGTCCATAGATGGATCACTGGAGCTTGCACATTTTGTTAGCACCTTTAGGATCAACAAAACCTTCTGGTTGCATCATATACAACTCTTCTTTAAGAAATCCATTAAGGAATGTAGTTTTGACATTGATGACCCACAAGTATAGGGGATCTATCGTAGTCCTTTCGATAAGTATGAGTGTTGAACCCAACGAGGAGCAGAAGGAAATGATAAGCGGTTTCCAGCATGGTATTCTCTGCAAGTACTGAAATAAGAGGTAACAGATAGTTTTGTGATAGGATAATTTGTAACAAGCAACAAGTAACAAAAGTAAATAAAGTGCAGCAAGGTGGCCCAATCCTTTTGTAGCAAAGGACAAGCCTGGACAAACTCTTATATGATGTGAAGCGCTCCCGATGACACATGGGAATATCGTCAAGCTAGTTTTCATAACATTCATATGATTTGCGTTCGGTACTTTGATAATTTGGTATGTGGGTGGACCGGTGCTTGGGTGCTGCCCTTACTTGGACAAGCATCCCACTTACGATTAACCTCTATTGCAAGCATCTGCAACTACAACAAAAGTATTAAGGTAAACCTAACCATAGCATGAAACATATGGATCCAAATCAGCCCCTAACGAAGCAACGCATAAACTAGGGTTTAAGCTTCTGTCACTCTAGCAACCCATCATCTACTTATTACTCCCCAATGCCTTCCTCTAGGCCCAAACAATGGTGAAGTGTCATGTAGTCGACGTTCACATAACACCACTAGAGGAGAGACAACATACATCTCATCAAAATATCGAACGAATACCAAATTCACATGACTACTAATAGCAGGACTTCTCCCATGTCCTCAGGAACAAAAGTAACTACTCACAAAGCATAAACATGTTCATAATCAGAGGGGTATTAATATGCATATAGGATCTGAACATATGATCTTCCACCAATTAAACCAACTAGCATCAACTAAAAGGAGTAATTAACACTACTAGCAACCTACTAGCACCAATCCCGGACTTGGAGACAAGAATTGGATACAAGAGATGAACTAGAGTTTTGAGATGAGATGGTGCTGATGAAGATGTTGATGGAGATTGCCCTCTCCCGATGAGAGGAGCGTTGGTGATGACGATGACAATGATTTCCCCCTCGGGGAGGGAAGTTTCCCCGGTAGAACAGCTCCGCCAGAAACCTAGATTGGTTCCGCCAAGGTTCTGCCTCGTGGCGGCGGAGTTTCGTCCGAGAAGATGGCTTATGATTTTTTCCCATCGAAAGACTCCATATAGCAGAAGATGGTCACCGGAGGGCCACCAGGGGGCCCACGAGGTAGGGGGCGCCCTGGGGGGTAGGGCGCGCCCCCACCCTCGTGGGCAGGGTGTGCCCCCCTGGTGAGTTTCTTCCGCTGAGTATTTTTTATATATTTGGAAAACATCTCCCGTGAAGTTTCAGGACTTTTGGAGCTGTGCAGAATAGGTCTCTAATATTTGCTCCTTTTCCATCCCAGAATCCCAGCTGCCGGCATTCTCCCTCTTTATGTAAACCTTGTAAAATAAGAGAGAATAGGCATAAGTATTGTGATATAATGTGTAATAACAGCCCATAATGCAATAAATATCGATATAAAAGCATGATGCAAAATGAGCGTATCAACTCCCCCAAGCTTAGACCTCACTTGTCCTCAAGCGAAAAGCTGAAATCGAAAAATATGTCCACATGTTTAGAGATAGAGGTGTCGATAAAAATAAAATACGGACATGAGGGCATCATGATCATTCTTAGAATAGCAACTTATATAATTCTTGTCATATAATCTCTTATGCTAGAGTAATAATTCAATCACAATATCAAGTATGAATCGTAAACTTCATTGAAAACTAACAACCTACAATCTCAGTCATTGAAGCAATTGCAATTTATCATAACCTAGGAAAGAGTCAATGTATAAGAGCTTTTCAGCAAGTCCACATACTCAACTATCATATAATTTTTCACAATTTCTGACACTCATGCAATACTTATGGGTATGGAGTTTTAATCGGACATAGAGAAAGATAGGGGCTTATAGCTTTGCCTCCCAACGTTTTACCTCAAGGGTAATGTCAACAGTAATAGTTCATGAAAACTCACATCCAATTAGCCATATATACCAGGATCTTTCCAACATATTGTGTTTGCCAAAGGATAAAATGTAAGAACGAAGGGTGAAGATCACCACGACTCTTATGCAATATAGGAGAAAAAGTAAAAGATAGGCCCTTCGCAGAGGGAAGCAGAGGTTGTCATGCGCTTTTATGGTTGGATGCACAAAATCTTAATGTGAAAGAACGTCACTTTATATTGCCACTTGTGATATGGACCTTTATTATGCAGTCTGTCGCTTTTATTTCTTCCATATCACACGATCGTATAAAGCTTATTTTATCCCACACTAATAAGTCATACATATTTAGAGAGCAATTTTTATTGCTTTGCACCGATGACAACTTACTTGAAGGATCTTATTCAATCCATAGGTAGATATGGTGGACTCTTATGTCAATACTGGTTTAAGGGTATTTGGAAGCACAAGTAGTATCTCTACTTGGTGCAATGAATTTGGCTAGCATGAGGGGGAAAGGCAAGCTCATCATGTTGGAAGATCCAAGACAATATAATTCATCTCAGATGTAAGAAAACATAACCCATTATGTTGTCTTCCTTGTCCAATGTCAACTCTTTAGCATGTCATATTTTAATGAGTGCTCACAATCATAAAAGATGTCCAAGATAGTATATTTATATGTGAAGACCTCTCTTTCTTTATTACTTCCTATTAATTGCAACGATGACCAAAACTGTGTTTGTCAACCCTCAACAACTTTTATTCATCATACTCTTTCTATGTGAGCTCATTACTCTCCATAAGACTCACATGATCTCCTTGTTTCTTTTTATTTCTTTCTCTTTTCTTTTATTCACTTAGGATCATAGCAAAATAATCAAGCCCTTGACTCAACACTAATTTTATTATATAGATCATGGACTCGATTACATAGAAGGATAATAAGGCAAAGCTCACAACTAGATCATACTAAGAACTTTTATTCTACTAGATCAAGATATTACCAAAAGGATCGAACTAAGAAAAACGGTAAAGATAAAAGTGATGGTGATACGATACCGGGGCACTCCCCCAAGCTTGGCAGTTGCCAAGTGGAGTGCCCATACCAGATGATTATGTCTCCTTTGTTGGTGAAGAAGGTGGAGTTGTTGATGATGGATAGTCGCACTGTTGGGGATCGTAGCAGAAATTTAAAATTTTCTACGCATCACCAAGATCAATCTATGGAGTAATCTAGCAATGAGGGGAAGGAGAGTGCATCTACATACCCTTGTACATCACTAAGAGGAAGCGTTGCAAGAACGCGGATGAAGGAGTCGTACTCGAAGCGATTCAGATCATGGTTGATTCCGATCTAAGCGCCGAACCACGGCGCCTCCGCGTTCAATACACGTGCAGCCCGGTGACGTCTCCTACGCCTTGATCCAGCAAGAGGAGAAGGAGAGGTTGGGGAAGACTCCATCCAGCAGCACCACGATGGCATGGTGGTGAAGGAGGAGCGTGGCAATCCTGCAGGGCATCGCCAAGCACCGCGGGAGAGGAGGAGGACTTGGGAGAGGGGGAGGGCTGCGCCAGAACTTGGGTGTCCGGCTGCCCTCCCACCCCCCACATATATATAGGGGCAAGGGAGAGGGGCCGGCCCCCTCAGATCCAATCTGAGGAGGGGGCGGCGGCCAGGGGGTTGCCTTGCCCCCCAAGGCAAGGGGGGCGCCCCCCCTTAGGGTTCCTCCAAACCCTAGGCGCATGGGCCCTAGGGGGGAGGCGCCCAGCCCACTAAGGGGCTGGTCCCTCTCCACACACAGCCCATAGGGCCCTCCGGGGCAGGTGGACCCCCGGAACCCCTCCAGTGGTCCCGGTACAATACCGGTAACCCCCGAATTGTTCCGGTGACCGTATGATGACTTCCCATATATAAATCTTTACCTCTGGACCATTCCGGAACTCCTCGTGACGTTCGGCATCTCATCCGGGACTCCGAACAACATTCGGTAACCACGTATATCTATTCCCTATAACCCTATCGTCATCGAACCTTAAGTGTGTAGACCCTACAGGCTCGGGAGTCATGCAGACATGGCCGAGACAACTCTCCGGTCAATAACCAACAGCGGGATCTGGATACCCATGTTGGCTCCCACATGCTCCACGATGATCTCATCGGATGAACCACGATGTCAAGGATTCAATCAATCCCGTATACAATTCCCTTTGTCTATCGGTACGATACTTGCCCGAGATTCGATCGTCGGTATCCCGATACCTTGTTCAATCTCGTTACCGGCAAGTCTCTTTACTCGTTCCGTAACACATCATCTCGTGATCAACTCTTTGGTCACATTGTGCACATTATGATGATGTCCTATCGAGTGGGCCCAGAGATACCTCTCCGTTACACGGAGTGACAAATCCCAGTCTCGATTCGTGCCAACCCAACAGACACTTTCGGAGATACATGTAGTGAACCTTTATAGCCACCCAGTTACGTTGTGACGTTTGGCACACCCAAAGCACTCCTACGGTATCCGGGAGTTGCACAATCTCATGGTCTAAGGAAATGATACTTGACATTAGAAAAGCTTTAGCATACGAACTACACGATCTTTGTGCTAGGCTTAGGATTGGGTCTTGTCCATCACATCATTCTCCTAATGATGTGATCCCGTTATCAACGACATCCAATGTCCATGGTCAGGAAACCGTAACCATCTATTGATCAACGAGCTAGTCAACTAGAGGCTTACTAGGGACATGGTGTTGTCTATGTATCCACACATGTATCTGAGTTTCCTATCAATACAATTCTAGCATGGATAATAAACGATTATCATGAACAAGGAAATATAATAATAACCAATTTATTATTGCCTCTAGGGAATATTTCCAACATGCACATCGAGCGTAGGAGGTCTTCTAACTTGCGGATAATGCCCTTGAGTGCGATGATATGCTCCTTCAACAAAATATTTTCACGTGTGAGATACTTATTTTGTATACGAGCCAACTCAATCATCTTGAAAGCTTCGATTTCTGTTGGGGTAAGAAGATTGTGATCCAGTTGAAGGGTGTCTTCTGTTGATGGAACTTGGTCCTCCATGGCCTTCTTGATCCCTTCATCCTTGTTGATCTCCATAGGTTCTTCTCTCTTCAGCTCTATCTTCATTAGCCAAGCACCATTGCCCTCATGGTTGGAGGAGGAGGGAGACGACATAGTGCCTGGCCTTGACAACCCTGACAGAAAACAGCTCGAAACAAAGACAGGAGATTTTTGCGTGATACGGGAGTCAAAACCCCCAGGAGGTTATATAATGAATTTTTACCGACCAAAATACGTGTCATGTACGAAAACGGAGTCTGGAGAGCACATGAGGTGCCCATGAGGTAGGGGGCGCGCCCTCCACCCTAGTGGAGACCTCGTGTCCTTCCCGGACTGCTACTTATTTTTCTATTTTTCTAAATATTCCAAAACAGAGAAATATTGCCCTGAAAACTATTTTGGAGTCGGTTTACTTACCGTACCACATGCCTATTCCTTTTCAGAGTCTGAAACGTTCTGGAAAGTGTCCCTTATGTATTCCTCCGGGGTTACGGTTTCAATAACATTGGTTTCAACATTTATGGGATTACCTGAGATATAATGTTTGATTCTTTGACCGTTGACCACCTTCGGATTTGTGCCTTCGAAGTTGTTGATTTTTATGGCACCGGAACGGTAGACCTCCTCGATAACGTAAGGACCTTCCCATTTAGAGAGAAGTTTTCCTGCAAAAAATGTTAAACGAGAGTTGTATAGCAATACATAATCACCTACATTAAACTCACGCTTTTGTATCCTTTTGTCATGCCATCTTTTAACTTTTTCTTTGAACAACTTGGCATTTTCGTAGGCTTGGGTTCTCCATTCATCAAGTGAGCTAATATGAAATAACCTCTTCTCACCAGCAAGCTTAAAATCATAATTAAGTTCTTTAATAGCCCAATAAGCCTTGTGTTCTAGTTCGAGAGGTAAGTGACATGCTTTTCCATAGACCATTTTATATGGAGACATACCCATAGGATTTTTATATGCAGTTCTATAGGCCCATAATGCTTCATCTAGTTTCTTGGACCAATTCTTTCTAGACCTATTAACAGTCTTTTGCAAAATTAATTTGAGTTCTCTATTACTCAATTCTACTTGACCACTAGACTGAGGATGACAAGGAGATGCAATTCTATGATTAACATCATATTTAGCAAGCATTTAACGGAAAGCACCATGAATAAAATGTGAACCACCATCAGTCATTAAATATCTAGGGACTCCAAATCTTGGAAAAATAACTTCTTTAAGCATTTTAATAGAAGTGTTATGATCAGCACTACTAGTTGGAATAGCTTCTACCCACTTAGTAACGTAATCAACAGCAACTAAAATATGTGTATATCCATTAGAGGAAGGAAAGGGTCCCATATAGTCAAAGCCCCAAACATCAAATGGTTCAATAACAAGTGAATAATTCATAGGCATTTCTTGGCGTCTACTAATATTACCAATTCTTTGACATTCATCACAAGATAAGACAAACTTACGGGCATCCTTGAAGAGAGTAGGCCAATAAAAACCAGATTGCAGTACCTTATGTGCAGTTCTATCTCCAACATGGTGTCCTCCATACGCTTCGGAGTGACACTTGCATAGAATCTGCTCCTGTTCATGCTCAGGTACACAACGTCTAATAACACCATCCACTCCTTCTTTATAAAGATGTGGGTCATCCCAAAAGTAATGCCTCAAATCATAGAAGAACTTTTTCTTTTGCTGGTATGTGAAACTAGGTGGTATAAACTTAGCAACAACGTAATTAGCATAATCAGCATACCATGGAGCAGTATGAGAAGCATTTATGACATTTAATTGCTCATCAGGAAAGCTATCATCAATAGGTAGTGGGTCATCAAGCACATTTTCTAACCTAGACAAGTTGTCTGCAACGGGGTTCTCAGCTCCTTTTCTATCAACAATATGCAAATCAAATTCTTGTAGCAAGAGAACCCATCTAATAAGTCTAGGTTTAGCATCTTTCTTTTCCATAAGATATTTAATAGCAGCATGACCAGTGTGAATAGTTATTTAGAATCAACAATATAAGGTATGAACTTATCACAAGCAAATAAAACTGCTAAGAAATCGTTTTCAGCAGTAGCATAATTTCTTTGAGCATTGTCTAGAGTTTTACTAGCATATTTAATAATATTTAGTTTCTTATCAACTCTTTGTCCTAGAACAGCACCTACAGCATAATCACTAGCATCACACATAATTTCAAAGGGTAAATTCCAATCAGGTGGCTGAACAATAGGTGCAGAAATCAATGCTTTCTTAAGTATTTCAAATGCTTCTACGCAATCATCATAAAAAACAAATGGTATATCTTTTTGTAATAAATTAGTCAAAGGCCGAGAAATTTTGGAGAAGTCCTTAATGAACCTCCTATAAAAACCGGCATGACCAAGGAAACTTCTTATACCTTTGATGTCCTTGGGACATGGCATCTTTTCAATAGCATCAACCTTGGCTTTATCAACTTCGATACCTCTTTCAGAAACTTTATGCCCCAAGACAATACCTTCATTAACCATAAAGTGGCACTTTTCCCAATTCAAGACAAGATTAGTTTCTTCACATCTCTGCAAAACTCGATCAAGGTTGCTCAAGCAATCATCAAAAGAAGATCCATAGACAGAAAAGTCGTCCATGAAAACCTCACAAATCTTTTCACAAAAGTCAGAAAATATAGCCATCATGCATCTTTGAAACGTAGCGGGTGCATTACATAAACCGAAAGGCATACGTCTATAAGCAAAAGTACCAAAAGGGCATGTAAAAGTAGTCTTTGATTGATCTTTGGCTGACACAGGTATTTGAGAGAAACCAGAATAACCATCTAGAAAGCAAAAATGTGTATGTTTAGACAATCTTTCTAGCATTTGATCGATAAAAGGTAACGGGTAATGATCCTTTTTAGTTGCCTTATTTAATTTGTGGAAATCAATTGCCATCCTATAACCTGTAATAATTCTTTGAGGAATCAATTCATCTTTATCAAGGAACAACAGTAATACCTCCCTTCTTAGGGACACAATGGACAGGGCTTACCCACTGACTATCAGCAATGGGATAAATTATACCTTCCTCAAGGAGATTTAGTATCTCCTTTCTTACCACTTCTTTCATTTTAGGATTCAGCCGGCGTTGATGATCACGAATTGGTTTAGCGTATTCTTCCAAATTAATTTTATGTTGACATAGAGTGGGACTAATGCCCTTGAGATCATCAAGAGTATACCCAATAGCAGCACGGTGCTTCTTCAGAGTTTTCAATAATATCTCTTCTTCATGCTCTGAAAGGTTAGCACTAATAATAACAGGATATATCTTTTTCTCATCAAGATAAGCATATTTAAGAGTATCAGGTAACGGTTTAAGCTCAAACACGGGATCACCCTTGGGTGGAGGAGGATCCCCTAGGATTTCAACAGGTAAATTATTTTTTAGAATAGGTTCTTGTTTAAAGAATACTTTATCTAATTGCCTTCTTTCATTCATAAATATGTCATTTTCATGGTCTAGCAAATATTGTTCTAAAGGATCACTAGGAGGTACGACAACAGAAGCAAGACCAATAATTTCATCCTTACTAGGTAATTCTTCTTCGCGGTGTTGTCTACTAAATTTAGAGAAATTAAATTCATGAGTCATATCATCTAAACCGACAGTAACAACATCTCTTTTGCAATCTATGGTAGCATTAACAATATTTAAGAAGGGTCTACCAAATATAATGGGACAAAAGCTATCTTGTGGGGAACCAAGAACAAGAAAATCAGCAGGATATTTAGTTTTCCCACACAAGACTTCAACATCTCTAACAATTCCCATTGGTGAAATAGTATCTCTGTTGGCAAGTTTAATTGTGACATCAATATCTTCTATTTCAGCAGGTGCAATTTCATGCATAATTTCTTTGTATAAGGAATGAGGTATTGCACTAGCACTAACACCCACATCACATAAGCCATGATAACAATGATCTCCTATTTTAACAGAAATAACAGGCATGCCTACCACAGGTCTAGGTTTATCTTTAGCACAAGGTTTAGCAATTCTAGCAGTTTCATTACAGAAATAAATAACATGCCCATCAATATTATCAGACAAAAGATCTTTAGCAATAGCAATACTAGGTTCAACTTTAACTTGCTCAGGAGGTGTATATGTTTTAATATTGCTTTTATGAACTACAGTTGAAGCTTTAGCATGATCCTTTATCCTAATAGGAAAAGGTGGTTTCTCAACATAAGAAGTAGGAACAATAGGATCATTATAAGCGATAGTCTTTTCTTCAACTTTAATAGGTGCAACTACTTTTACTTCTATGGGAGGATGATATTTAAACCACTTCTCCTTGGGGAGATCAACATAAGTAGCAAAAGATTCACAGAAAGAAGCTACTATCTCAGAGTCAAGTCCACATTTAGTGCTAAATTTACGAAAAATATCGGTATCCATAAAAAATTTAACACAATCAAAACTAGGTGTCATACCTGACTCCTTACCATTGTCGAGGTCCCAATCATTAGAGTTGCGTTTAATTCTTTCCAATAAATTCCATTTTAATTCAATAGTCTTCATCATAAAAGAGCCAACACAAGAAGTATCAAGCATGGTGCGATTGTTACCTGAAAGCCGAGCATAAAATTTTTGAATAATCATTTCTCTTAAGAGCTCATGATTGGGGCATGAATATAACATTGATTTAAGCCTCCCCCAGTCTTGAGCGATGCTTTCTCCTTCGCGAGGCCAAAAATTATATATATAATTGCGATCACGATGAACAAGATGCATAGGATAAAACTTCTGATGAAATTCCAATTTCAATCGTTTGTAATTCCAAGACCTCATATCATCACATAGCCTATACCATGTCGATGCATCTCCCCTCAAAGATAAAGGGAAAACCTTCTTCTTAACAACATCCCCGGGTACACCTGCAAGCTTAAATAATCCACAAACTTCATCCACATATATCAGATGTTCATCAGGATGTTTTGTTCCATCTCCTAGAAAAGGATTAGCTAGCAGTTTTTCTATCATACCCGCAGGAACTTCAAAGCAAGTATTTTCATTTTCATTTTCATATTCATTTTCAGTAGGTTCAATAGGTTGAGGAGCAACTATTTTCTCTACTGGTTGGGGTGAAGATACCCCGAACAAGCCCCTCAGAGGATTACTTTCCATAGTAACAAGTGACAGTAAATTTCAGCACACTATATAAATTTTTCCTTACCAAATTCCACCTACCAAAGGCGCTTCACTCCACGACAACGGCGCCAGAAAAGAGTCTTCATGACCCACAAGTATAGGGGATCTATCATAGTCCTTTCGATAAGTAAGAGTGTCGAACCCAACAAGGAGCAGACGGAAATGATAAGCGGTTTCCAACAAGGTATTCTCTGCAAGTACTGAAATAAGAGGTAACAGATAGTTTTGTGATAGGATAATTTCTAACGAGCAACAAGTAACAAAAGTAAATAAAGTGCAGCAAGGTGGCCCAATCCTTTTGTAGCAAAGGACAAGCCTGGACAAACTCTTATATGATGTAAAGCGCTCCCGAGGACACATGGGAATGTCGTCAAGCTAGTTTTCATCACATTCATATGATTCGCGTTCGGTACTTTGATAATTTGGTATGTGGGTGGACCGGTGCTTGGGTGTTGCCCTTACTTGGACAAGCATCCCACTTATGATTAACCTCTATTGTAAGCATCCGCAACTACAACAAAAGTATTAAGGTAAACCTAACCATAGCATGAAACATATGGATCCAAATCAGCCCCTTACGAAGCAACGCATAAACTAGGGTTTAAGCTTCTGTCACTCTAGCAACCCATCATCTACTTATTACTCCCCAATGCCTTCCTCTAGGCCCAAACAATGGTGAAGTGTCATGTAGTCGACGTTCACATAACACCACTAGAGGAGAGACAACATACATCTCATCAAAATATTGAACGAATACCAAATTCACATGACTACTAATAGCAGGACTTCTCCCATGTCCTCAGGAACAAAAGTAACTACTCACAAAGCATAAACATGTTCATAATCAGAGGGGTATTAATATGCATATAGGATCTGAACATATGATCTTCCACCAATTAAACCAACTAGCATCAACTACAAGGAGTAATTAACACTACTAGCAACCTACTAGCATCAATCCCGGACTTGAAGAAAATAATTGGATACAAGAGATGAACTAGGGTTTTGAGATGAGATGGTGCTGATGAAGATGTTGATGGAGATTACCCTCTCCCGATGAGAGGAGCGTTGGTGATGACGATGGCGATGATTTCCCCCTCCGGGAGGGAAGTTTCCCCGGCAGAAGAGGTCCGCGAGAGCCCTAGATTGGTTCCGCCAAGGTTCCGCCTCGTGGCGGCGGAGTTTCGTCCGAGAAGATGGCTTATGATTTTTTCCCATCGAAAGACTCCATATAGCAGAAGATGGTCACCGGAGGGCCACCAGGGGGCCCACGAGGATGGGGGCGCGCCCTACCCCTGGTGAGTTTCTTCCGCTGAGTATTTTTTATATATTTGGAAAACATCTCCCGTGAAGTTTCAGGACTTTTGGAGCTGTGCAGAATAGGTCTCTAATATTTGCTCCTTTTCTAGCCCAGAATCCCAACTGCCGGCATTCTCCCTCTTTATGTAAACCTTGTAAAATAAGAGAGAATAGGCATAAGTATTGTGACATGATGTGTAATAACAGCCCATAATGCAATAAATATCGATATAAAAGCATGATGCAAAATGGACGTATCAGACATCCATTTGCCAGATTTCATAAAATGTGGCAATTTGCTAACATGATTCGGACAGACTTAAAGCATCCCTACGAGTGAGAAAATCTCATCGTAGTCAACACCTTGAACTTTGTCAAAACCTTTTTCGACAAGTCTAGCTTTGTAGATAGTAACACTAATATCAACGTCCGTCTTCCTCTTGAAGATCCATTTATTTTCTATGGCTTGTCGATCATCGGGCAAGTCAACCAAAGTCCACACTTTGTTCTCATACATGGATCCCATCTCAGATTTCATGGCCTCAAGCCATTTCGCGGAATCTGGGCTCGTCATCGCTTCCTCATAGTTCGTAGGTTCGTCATGGTCAATTAACATGACCTCCAGAACAGGATTACCGTACCACTCTGGTGCGGATCTCACACGGGTTGACTTACGAGGTTTGGTAGTAACTTGATCTGAAGTTACATGATCATCATCATTAGCTTCCTCACTAATTGGTGTAGGTGTCACAGAAACAGATTTCTATGATGAACTACTTTCCAATAAGGGAGCAGGTACAGTTACCTCATCAAGTTCTACTTTCCTCCCACTCACTTCTTTCGAGAGAAACTCATTCTCTAGAAAGGATCCATTTTCAGCAACAAATATCTTGCCTTTGGATCTGTGATAGAAGGTGTACCCAACAATTACTTTTGGGTATCCTATGAAGACGCACTTCTCCGACTTGGGTTTGAACTTATCAAGATGAAACTTTTTCACATAAGCATCGCAACCCCAAACTTTAAGAAATGACAACCTAGGTTTCTTGCTAAACCACAGTTCATACGGTGTCGTCTCAGCGGATTTAGATGGTGCCCTTTTTAATGTGAATGCAGCTGTCTCTAATGCATAACCCCAAAACGAGTGGTAAATCGGTAAGAGACACCATAGATTGCACTATATCAAATAAAGTACAGTTATGACGTTCGGACACACCATTATGTTGTGGTGTTCCAGGCGGCATGAGTTTGTGAAACTATTCCACATTGTTTTAATTGAAGACCAAACTCGTAACTCAGATATTTGCCTCTGCGATCAGATGTAGAAACTTTATTTTCTTGTTACGATGATTTTCCACTTCACTCTGAAATTCTTTAAACTTTTCAAATGTTTCAGACTTATGTTTCTTCAAGTAGATATACCCATATCTGCTCAAATTATCTGTGAAGGTCAGAAAATAACGATACCCGCCATGAGCCTCAACACTCATCGGACCTCATACACCAGTATGTATTATATCCAATAAGTCAGTTGCTCACTCCATTGTTCTGGAGAACGGAGTCTTAGTCATCTTTTCCCATGAGGCATGGTTCGCAAGCATCAACTGATTCATAATCAAGTGATTCCAAAAGCCCATCAGCATGGATTTTCTTCATGCGCTTTACACCAATATGACCTAAATGGTAGTGCCACAAATAAGTTGCACTATCATTATTAACTTTGCATCTTTTGGCTTCATTATTATGACTATGTGTATCACTACGATCGAGATTCAACAAACCATTTTCATTGGGTGTATAACCATAGAAGGTTTTATTCATGTAAACAAAATAACAATTATTCTCTATCTTAAATGAATAACCGTATTGCAATAAACATGATCAAATCATATTCCTGCTCAACGCAAACACCAAATAACACTTATTTAGGTTCAACACTAATCCTGAAAGTATAGGGAGTGTGCGATGATGATCATATCATTCTTGGAACTACTTCCAACACACATCGTTACTTCACCCTTAACTAGTCTCTGTTCATTCTGCAACTCCCGTTTCAAGTTACTACTCTTAGCAAATGAACAAGTATCAAATACCGAGGGGTTGCTATAAACACTAGTAAAGTACACATCAATAACATGTATATCCAATATACCTTTGTTCACTTTGCCATCCTTCTTATCTGCCAAATACTTGGGGCAGTTCCGCTTTGAGTGACTAGTCCCTTTGTAGTAAAAGCACTTAGTCTCAGGCTTAGGTCCAGACTTGGGCTTCTTCAATTGAGCAGCAACTTGCTTGCCGTTCTTCTTAAAGTTCCCCTTCTTCCCTTTGCCCTTTTCTTGAAACTAGTGGTCTTGTTAACCATCAACACTTGATGCTTTTCTTGATTTCTACCTTCGTCAATTTCAGCATCACGAAGAGCTTGGGAATCATTTCCGTTATCCCTTGCATATTATAGTTCATCATGAAGTTCTAGCAACTTGGTGATAGTGACTAGATAACTCTATCAATCACTATCTTATCTGGAAGATTAACTCCCACTTGATTCAAGTGATTGTAGTACTCAGACAATCTGAGCACATGCTTATTGGTTGAGCTATTATTCTCCATCTTGTAGGCAAAGTAATGTCAGAGGTCTCATACCTCTCGACACGGGCATGAGTATGAAATACCAATTTCAACTCTTGGAACATCTTATATGCTCCGTGGCGTTCAAAACATTTTTGAAGTCCCGGTTCTAAGCCGTAAAGCATGGTGCACTAAACTATCAAGTAGTCATCATATCGAGCTTGCCAAACGTTCATAATGCCTGCATCTGCTTCTGCAATTGGTCTGTCACCTAGCCGTGCATCAAGGACATAATTCTTCTGTGCAGCAATGAGGATAATCCTCAGATCACGGAGCTAGTCTGCATCTTTGCTACTAACATCTTTCAACTTATTTTTCTCTAGGAACATATCAAAAATAAAACATGGGAGATAAACGCGAGCTATTGATCTACAACATAGATATGCTAATACTACCAGGACTAAGTTCATGATAAATTAAAGTTCAATTAATCATATTACTTAAGAACTCCCACTTAGATAGACATCCCTCTAATCATCTAAGTGATCACACGATCCAAATCAACTAAACTATGTCCGATCATCACGTGAGATGGAGTAGTTTTCAATGGTGAACATCACTATGTTGATCATATCTTCTATATGATTCACGCTCGACCTTTCGGTCTCAGTGTTTCGAGGCCATAACTGCATATGCTAGGCTCGTCAAGTTTAACCCGAGTATTCTACATGTGCAAAAACTGGCTTGCACCCGTTGTAGATGAACGTAGAGCTTATCACACCCGATCATCACGTGGTGTCTCGGCATGACAAACTTTGGCAACGGTGCATACTCAGGGAGAACACTTTTATCTTGAAATTTAGTGAGAGATCATCTTATAATGCTACCATCGATCTAAGCAAAATAAGATGCATAAAAGATAAACATCACATGCAATCAATATAAGTGATATGATATGGCCATCATCATCTTGTGCTTGTGATCTCCATCTCCGAAGCACCGTCATGATCACCATCATCACCGACGCGACACCATGATCTCCATTGTAGCATCGTTGTCTTCTCGCCAACTATTGCTTATACGACTATCGATGCCGCTTAGTGATAAACTAAAGCATTATAGGGCGATTGCATTGCATACAATAAAGCGACAACCATATGGCTTCTGCCAGTTGCCGATAACTCGGTTACAAAACATGATCATCTCATACAATTAAAATATAGCATCATGTCTTGACCATATCACATCACAACATGCCCTGCAAAAACAAGTTAGACGTCCTCTACTTTGTTGTTGCTAGTTTTACGTGGCTCTACGGGCTGAGCAAGAACCGTTCTTACCTACGCATCAAAACCACAACGATAGTTCGTCAAGTTAGTGTTGTTTTAACCTTCTTAAGGATCGGGCATAGCCACACTTGGTTCAACTAAAGTTGGAGAAACTAACACCCGCCAGCCACCTGTGTGCAAAGCACGTCGGTAGAACCAGTCTTGCGTAAGCGTACGCGTAATGTCGGTCCGGGCTGCTTCATCCAACAATACCGCCGAACCAAAGTATGACATGCTGGTAAGAAGTATGACTTGTATCGCCCACAACTCACTTGTGTTCTACTCGTGCATATAACATCTACGCATAAAACCAGGCTCGGATGCCACTGTTGGGGAACGTAGTAATTTCAAAAAAATTCCTACGCACACACAGGATCATGGTGATGCGTAGCAACGAGAGGGGAGAGTGTGTCCACGTACCCTCATAGACCGAATGTGGAAGCGTTAGCACAACACGGTTGATGTAGTCGTACGTCTTCACGATCCGACCGATCCAAGTACCGAACGCACGGCACCTCCGAGTTCAGCACATGTTCAGCTCGATGACGTCCCACGAACTCCGATCCAGCAGAGCTTCACGGGAGAGTTTCGTCAGCACGACGGCATGATGACGGTGATGATGATGCTACCGATGCAGGGCTTCGCCCAAGTACCGCTACGATATAATCGAGGTGGATTATGGTGGAGGGGGGCACCGCACACGGCTGAAATAGATCAATAGATCAACTTGTGTGTTCTAGGGTGCCCCCTGCCCCTGTATATAAAGGATGGATGAGGGGAGGCCGGCCAGCCCCTAGGGCGCGCCAGAAGTGTGGAGTCCTACTAGGACTCCCTACTCCTAGTAGGATTCCTCCTCCGATATGTAATAGGAAAAGGGGAAGGGAAAAGGAGAAGGAAGGAAGGGGGCACGCCCCTTCCCAAGTCCAATTCGGACCAGACCATGGGGAGGGGTGCGGCCACCTTTTGAGGCCTTTCTCTCCTTTCCCGTATGGCCCATTAAGGCCCAATACGAATTCCCGTAACTCTCCCGTACTCTGAAAAATAACCGAATCACTCAGAACCTTTCTGATGTCCGAATATAGTCATCCAATATATCGATCTTTACGTCTCGACCATTTAGAGACTCCTCGTCATGTCCCTGATCTCATCTGAGACTCTGAACTACCTTCGGTACATCAGATCACATAACTCATAATACAAATCGTCACCGAACGTTAAGCATGCGGACTCTACGGGTTTGAGAACCATGTAGACATGACCGAGACGCATCTCCGGTCAATAACCAATAGCGGAACCTGGATGCTCATATTGGCTCCTACACATTCTACGAAGATCTTTATCGATCAAACCGCATAACAACATACATTGTTCCCTTTGTCATCGGTATGTTACTTGCCCGAGATTCGATCGTCGATATCTCAATACCTAGTTCAATCTCGTTACCGGCGAGTCTGTTTACTCGTTCCGTAATACATCATCCCGTAACTAACTCATTAGTTACAATGCATGCAAGGCTTATTGAAAGTGCGTTATATCGACTAGAGGGGGGTGAATAGGCGATTTTTATGAAAGTCTTCAAAATGTGGAAGTTTCGAAGACAAATGATAGAAATAAACCTATTATCATGCAGCGGAAGGTAGACTACACTAGGCAAGCCATAGTCAAGTATTCAATGAAGTGAAAGCACAATGACTAATAGCAGCTAGGTAGTAAGGATCAGATAGGAAGATATTATGAAGCCAATCAGATCAAGGAGTCACTCAGTGAAGACAAAAGATAATGCAGTCATACAACGACTTCACAAGGACCAACAGTGAGTAAAGGGAAGGGAAGGATGAAACCAGTGACTTGTTGAAGACAATGATTTGTTGGACCAGTTCCAGTTGCTATGACAACTGTACGTCTGGTTAGGGCGGCTAGGTATTTAAACCTGAGGACACACAGTCCCGGACACCCAGTCCTGAACACGCAGCTCAGGACACCCAGTCCCCACCGTATTCCCCTTGAGCTAAGGTCACACAGACCTCTCCCAATCACTCTGGTAAGTCTTCAAGGTAGACTCCCAAACCTTCACAGACTTCGTTCACCGGCGATCCACAATGGCTCTTGGATGCTCAGAACGCGACGCCTAACCGGCTGGAGGATTCACAGTCCTCAAGTGTAATAAGTCTTCAGATCACACAGACAGGAAGACTTAAGTGATGCCTAACACTCTTTGGCTCTGGGTGGTTAGGGCTTTATCCTCGCAAGGAATTCTCTCTCAAAGGCTTCGAGGTGGGTTGCTCTCAAACGACAAAAGCCGTACTCTAACTCTGAGCAGCCAACTGTTTATGGTTGTAGGGGGTGGGCTATTTATAGCCACTAGGCAACCCGACCTGATTTGTCCGAAATGACCCTGGGTCACTAAGGAACTGACACGTGTTCCAACGGTCAGATTTCAAACACACACGGCAACTTTACTTGGGCTACAAGCAAAGCTGACTTGTCCGACTCTGGACAAGATTTGCTCTCATAGTCTTCACTCGAAGACATAGGTTTTGGTTAAGCATCACTTCAGTCATTCTGACTGGTTCTTTTGGACCCCACTTAATAGTACGGTGGTTCCTATGACTCAACAAAGAAGAAAAAGAACTTCGAAAGATCTAAGTCTTCGAGCTCCATATGCTTCATGCGACGTCTTCTCGTGTCATAGTCTTCAATGTGAATATCTTCACATACCACCTTTGACATCAATGTCTTCATACATTTTTAGGGGTCATCTATGGTAGGAAAACCGAATCAATGAGGGACTTCTACCTGTGTTATCCTGCAATTCTCACAAACACATTAGTCCCTCAACTAGGTTTGTCGTCAATACTCCAAAACCAACTAGGGGTGGCACTAGATGCACTTACACTTATAGTGATGTGCATTACCGAGAGGGCCCAGAGATACCTCTCTGACAATCGGAGTGACAAATCCTAATCTTGAAATACGCCAACTCAACAAGTACCTTCGGAGACACCTATAGAGCACCTTTATAATCACCCAGTTATGTTGTGACATTTGGTAACACACAAAGTGTTCCTTCAGTAAATGGGAGTTGCATAATCTCATAGTCATAGGAACATGTATAAGTTATGAAGAAAGCAATAGCAACATACTAAACGATCAAGTGCTAAGCTAGCGGAATGGGTCAAGTCAATCACATCATTCTCCTAATGATTTGATCCCATTAATCAAATGAAAACTCATGTCTATAGTTAGGAAACTTTACCATCTTTGATTAACGAGCTAGTCAAGTAGAGGCATACTAGTGACACTATGTTTGTCTATATATTCACACATGTATTATGTTTTCGGTTAATACAATTCTAGCATGAATAATAAACATTTATCATGAAATAAGGAAATAAATAATAACTTTATTATTTCCTCTAGGGCATATTTCCTTCAGTGAGTTGTGGGCGATACAAGTCATACTGCTTACTAGCATGTCACAGTTTGGTTCGGCGGTATTGTTGGATGAAGCAGCCCGGACCAACATTATGCGTACGCTTACGCGAGACTGGTTCTACCGATGTGCTTTGCACATAGGTGGCTGGCGGGTGTCAGTTTCTCCAACTTTAGTTGAACCGAGTGTGGCTACGCCTGGTCCTTGAGAAGGTTAAAACAACACTAACTTGACGAACTATCATTGTGGTTTTGATGCGTACGTAAGAACGGTTCTTGCTAAGCCCGTAGCAGCCACGTAAAACTTGCAACAACAAAGTAGAGGACGTCTAACTTGTTTTTGCAGGGCATGTTGTGATGTGATATGGTCAAGGCATGATGCTATATTGTATGAGATGATCATGTTTTGTAACCGAGTTATCGACAACTGGCAGGAGCCATATGGTTGTCGCTTTATTGTATGCAATGCAATTGCCCTGTAATTGCTTTACTTTATCACTAAGCGGTAGCGATAGTTGTAGAAGCAATAGTTGGCGAGACGACAACGATGCTACGATGGAGATCAAGGTGGCGCGCCGGTGACAATGGTGATCATGACGGTGCTTCAGAGATGGAGATCACAAGCACAAGATGATGATGACCATATCATATCACTTATGTTGATTGCATGTGATGTTTATCTTTTATGCATCTTATTTTGCTTTGATTGACGGTAGAATTATAAGATGATCTCTCACTAAATTTCAAGATAAAAGTGTTCTCCTTGAGTATGCACCGTTGCCAAAGTTCGTCGTGCCGAGGCACCACGTGATGATTGGGTGTGATAAGCTCTACATTCATCTACAATGGGTGCAAGCCAGTTTGACACACGCATAATACTCGGGTTAAACTTGACGAGCCTAGAATATGCAGATATGGCCTCGGAACACTGAGACTGAAAGGTCGAGCGTGAATCATATAGTAGATATGATCAACATAGTGATGTTCACCATTGAAAACTACTCCATCTCACGTGATGATCGGACATGGTTTAGTTGATTTGCATCACGTGATCACTTAGATGATTAGAGAGATGTCTATCTAAGTGGGAGTTCTTAAGTAATATGATTAATTGAACTTAAATTTATCATGAACTTAGTACCTGATAGTATTTTTCTTGTCTATGTTGATTGTAGATATATGGCCCGTGTTGTTGTTCCGTTGAATTTTAATGCATTCCTTGAGAAAGCAAAGTTTAAAGATGATGGTAGCAATTACACGGACTGGGTCCGTAACTTGAGGATTATCCTCATTGCTGCACAGAAGAATTACGTCCTGGAAGCACCGCTGGGTGCCAGGCCTGCTGCAGATGCTGCTGATGACGTTAAGAACGTCTGGCAGAGTAAAGCTGATGACTACTCGATAGTTCAGTGTGCCATGCTTTACGGCTTAAAACCGGGACTTCAACGACGTTTTGAACGTCATGGAGCATATGAGATGTTCCAGGAGTTGAAGTTAATATTTCAAGCAAATGCCCGGATTGAGAGATATGAAGTCTCCAATAAGTTCTATAGTTGCAAGATGGAGGAGAATAGTTCTGTCAGTGAACATATACTCAAAATGTCTGGGTATCATAATCACTTGACTCAACTGGGAGTTAATCTTCCTGTTGATAGTGTCATTGACAGAGTTCTTCAATCACTGCCACCAAGCTACAAGAGCTTCATGATGAACTATAATATGCAAGGGATGAATAAGACAATTCCCGAGCTCTTCGCAATGCTAAAGGCAGCGGAGGTAGAAATCAAGAAAGAGCATCAAGTGTTGATGGTCAACAAGATCACCAATTTCAAGAAAAAGGGTAAAGGGAAGAAGAAGGGGAACTTCAAGAAGAACAGCAAACAAGTTGCTGCCCAGGAGAAGAAACCCAAGTTTGGACCTAAGCCTGACACTGAGTGCTTCTACTGCATAGGGACCGATCACTGGAAGCGGAACTGCCCCAACTATTTGGCGGATAAGAAGGATGGCAAAGTGAAATGTATATTTGATATACATGTTATTGATGTGTACCTTACTAATGCTCGCAGTAGCGCCTGGGTATTTGATACTGGTTCTGTTGCTAATATTTGCAACTCGAAACAGGGACTATGGATTAAGCGAAGACTGGCTAAGGACGAGGTGACGATGCACGCGGGAAATGGTTCCAAAGTCGATGTGATCACCGTCGACACGCTACCTCTATATCTACCTTCGAGATTAGTTTTAGACCTAAATAATTGTTATTTGGTTCCAGCGTTAAGCATGAACATTATATCTGGATCTTGTTTAATGCGAGACGGTTATTCATTTAAATCTGAGAATAATGGTTGTTCTATTTATATGAGTAATATCTTTTATGGTCATGCACCCTTGAAGAGTGGTCTATTTTTATTGAATCTCGATAGTAGTGATACACATATTCATAATGTTGAAGCCAAAAGATGTAGAGTTGATAATGATAGTGCAACTTATTTGGGGCACTGCCGTTTGGGTCATATTGGTGTAAAGCGCATGAAGAAACTCCATGCTGATGGACTTTTGGAATCACTTGATTATGAATCACTTGGTACTTGCGAACCATGCCTTATGGGCAAGATGACTAAGACGTCGTTGTCCAAAACAATGGAGCGAGCAACAGATTTGTTGGAGATCATACATACTGATGTATGTGGTCCAATGAATATTGAGGCTCGCGGCGGGTATCGTTATTTTCTCACCTTCACAGATGATTTGAGCAGATATGGGCATATCTACTTAATGAAACATAAGTTTGAAACATTTGAAAAGTTCAAAGAATTTCAGAGTGAAGTGGAAAATCATCGTAACAAGAAAATAAAGTTTCTACGATCTGATTGTGGAGGAGAATATTTGAGTTACGAGTTTGGTCTACATTTGAAACAATGCGGAATAGTTTCGCAACTCACGCCACCTGGAACACCACAGCGTAATGGTGTGTCCGAATGTCGTAATCGTACTTTATTAGATATGGTGCGATCTATGATGTCTCTTACTAATTTACCGCTATCGTTTTGGGGTTATGCTTTAGATACGGCTGCATTCACGTTAAATAGGGCACCATAAAAATCCGTTGAGACGACGCCTTATGAACTATGGTTTGGCAAGAAACCAAAGTTGTCGTTTCTTAAAGTTTGGGGCTGCGATGCTTATATGAAAAAGCTTCAACCTGATAAGCTCGAACCCAAATCGGAGAAATGTGGCTATAACGCCCTCGATGCGGCTATATCTCCTACGTGTCGAAGCACGACTTAGAGGCATAACCGCATTGAAAGCAATGTCGCAAGTTAGGCAATCTTCACAACATCCCATGTAATATAAATAATAAAAGGGGAAGGACCATAGTTGGCTTACACTCGCCACGTCAAACAAAGTACATAAATAGCATTACATCATTCAATCACTCAGGGCCCGACTACGGTGCCAAAATAAAAGATCAACCCAACATGCGACACGGTCCCAATCGCCCCAACTGGGCACCACTACTGATCATCAGGGAAAGACACGTAGTATCGGCGTGAGTCCTCGTCGAACTCCCACTTGAGCTCAAGCGCGTCATCTGGAACGGAGTCGTCAGGCCCTGCATCTGGTTTGGAAGTAATCTGTGAGCCACAGGGACTCAGCAATCTCGCACCCTCGTGATCAAGACTATTTAAGCTTATAGGTAAGACAAGGTAATATGTGGAGCTGCAGCAAGCGACTAGCATATATGGTGGCTAACCTGTTCGCAAAAGAGAGCAAGAAGAGAAGGCAAAGCGCGAACGAATAACTAGAGAACAACCTGCGCAAGCATTACTCCAACACCGTGTTCACTTCCCGGACTCCGCCGAGAAGAGACCATCACGGTAACTCACACAGTTGATTCATTTTAATTAAGTTAAGGTTCAAGTTATCTACAACCGGACATTAACAAATTCCCATCTGCCCATAACCGCGGGCACAGCTTTCGAAAGTTCAAATCCCTGCAGGGGAGTCCCAACTTAGCCCATGACAAGCTCTCACGGTCAACGAAGGATATACCTTCTCCAGAGATGTTCCGATCAGACTCGGTATCCCGGTTCTACAAGACACTTCGACAAGTTAAAACAAATCCAGCAACACCGCCCAAATGTGCCGACAAATCCCGATAGGAGCTGCACATATCTCGTTCTTAGGGCACACTCAGATGAGCTCTCCATACAACTAAAACCAAACCTCGAGTTTCCTCGAGGGGGCGCTGCACAGGACTCTAGTTCGGACCAACACTCAAAGGAGCACTGGCCCGGGGGGGTTTAAATAAGATGACCCTCGGGCTCCGGAAACCCAAGGGAAAAAGAGGCGAGGTGGCAAGTGGTAAAACCAAGGTTGGGCATTGCTGGAGGAGTTTTATTCAAGGCGAACTATCAAGGGGTTCCCATTATCACCCAACCGCGTAAGGAACGCAAAATCCGGGAACATAACACCGATATGACGGAAACTAGGGCGGCAAGAGTGGAACAAAACACTAGGCAAGAGGCCGAGCCTTCCACCCTTTACCAAGTATATAGATGCATTAATATAACAAGATAATATAGTGATATCCCAACAAGTAAATAATGTTCCAACAAGGAACGGTCTCCAATCTTCACCTCCAACTAGCAACGCTATAAGAGGGGCTGAGCAAAGCGGTAACATAGCCAATCAACGGTTTGCTAGGACATGGTGGGTAAGAGGTTTGACATGGCAATTTGGGAGGCATGATAAGCAAGTGGTAGGCATCGTAGCATAGGCATAGTAAAAGAGCGAGCATCTAGCAAAGTAAAGATAGAAGTGATTTCGAGGGTATGATCATCTTGCTTGCAAAAGTTGTCAGAGTTGACTGGATCCTCGAAAGTAAACTCAATGGGCTCCTCGTTAGCGAACTTCTCTCCCGGATCTACCCAAACAAGACAAACAAGAAACAAGGACACAATCAACCACGTTCAAAGCTCAAACAACATGATGCAAACATGGTATGCTATGCGGGATGCGATATGTGATGCATATGCAAGATTTGACAAGGGATGAATGAACCTGGCCTCAACTTGGAAATCCAAGTGTGCCACTAGAAAGGTGAGGTGATTTCGGTTGAATTCGATATAAAGAACACCGGAATCGGAGACACGGTTTGGAAATGGCAAGCAATTCAAATATGGCACCGGTCTGCGATATACAGCAAGTAGCCATCTAAATGCAACAAGACAAACATGCTACAGCACCAAAACATGGCAACAAAATACATAGAAGGGATCCATTCATGAAGCTTAACAAAAGATGAACACTGACCTACGGCCAATTCATCCATTAACAGGTTCAAACAAGCATGACAAAAGTGCAAATGGTAAACAGATCTCAGACTTAGTGAAATTAACACTTGTCTGGAATTTCAGATCAGATAGCACACTTTGGAGCATGAAAACTAGATGCTACGGGAACTCAACATGGCAAAGTAAAGCATGGCATGGAGCTACAAAAAGAGCTTAACAAAAGTCCCTTAGTGACCTTGAGCGAAAAGGAATCAGAAAATACAATTGCAAGCATGTGAACATGGCAAAAACTTAAACAGATCACAGACTTAGTGAAAAACTGGAGCATGCAAATCAGATATCAAGTAGGCATGTTTACGAGCTCGATGCACTCACTACAGAGCATGTCATGACAATCTAAGCATGCACCCATCAAGAATACACATTATACAAGCTAGACATGGCAAAAACAATAACATAGCATGCACGGATCATCTACAACATCCTCGGCAAAATCGCTAACAAGTAGACAATCTGCCCAGATTCACGAAATAGCAAAAGTAGAGCTCGATTGGCTCAATCTAGGGTGCTCCATAATTGCAAACAAAGACATGGATGGATAGAGCACTACAAGATTAACAAAACATCCTTACTGATCATCCTCAAAAGAGGCACGGATCACTAGGAAACAACATGAACATATGGCATATTGATAAAAACAGTCCAAGGACTTAGTGGAATTGCTAAGTCCCTGAAATCAGCATTAACAAATACTCCACTTTGCAAGCTTGTGCTAGTCACCACACACATAACAAAAATACATGGATAGCACCTCTGGAAAGATGACAAAGCATATAAAAAAACATATGTAGAGCTCAGGGGCATATCATGCACACAATAATCATGGCAAAAATGACAAATAGCTATTTGGAGCAGCAGATCTGACAATTATCTCAAATAGCACTCTTCCAACAGCATTTCGGGCATCAAGATGAACTAAAATGAAAATGATGCAAGGAGATGAAATGATGTGCTCTCTGAGACGAACATTTTGATATGCCACATGCGCAAAACGGAATTACGGATGCAAAGTTACGGCATGATGAACAAGGGCATTTGAATGTGGGAATCGGGGACTTAGACGAAAAATACCACCTCCAGATCTAGGGTTTGCTTGACGCGGATCCCGAGGTTCGCCTGGATCTTCGCCGGAAAACTTGAACTCGCCGGAAAACTTGACGGTGGGGAGGACGGGGAGGCCGATGCGGTGGACGGCAGCCGGAGGAGGTCGGCGGAGCTCACCGGAGTCGCTCCCGGCGACGTGGCGACGCGGTGGCGCGGGCGGCGAGGTGGGGCGGCGTGGCGGAGCGGCGGCCGCCGGCGAGGAGGCGCGGTGGCGCGGCGGAGGTGCGGCAGGACGGCGTGGGCGGCGCGCTCCCTCGCGCGGGCGCGGGCGGCGGAGGGACGCGGGCCGGGAAGGGCCCGCCTCGGGCCTCGTGGGCTGGCGGCGGAGGTGGCCGGGCGGTGCCACATGGCGCACCATCAATGGCCGCGGGCGACGGCGGACGAAATGTCCGGCACGGCGGACATGTCCGGTGGCGGCGGATCTGGAACTTTAGGGTTTCGGGGGGGGAGAAGAACCGAAATTTCGGAAGGATGGTGTATTTATAGGCATAGAGGGAGCTAGGAGTGTCCAAATGAGGTGCGGTTTTCGGCCACGCGATCGTGATCGAACGCTCTAGATGATGGAGAGGGTTTTGGTGGGTTTTGGGCCAAAATGGAGGGGTGTTGGGCTGCAACACACACGAGGCCTTTTCGGTCCCTCGGTTATCCGTTGGACCATCAAACGAAGTCCAAATGATACGAAACTTGACAGGCAGTCTACCGGTAGTAAACCAAGGCCGCTTGGCAAGTCTCGGTCCAATCCGGAAATGTTTAACCCCCACACACGAAAGAAAGGTAGAAAAGACCACCGGAGGAGAACGGAGCGCCGGAATGCAAAACGGACAACGGGGAAAATGCTCGGATGTATGAGATGAACACGTATGCAAATGCAATGCACATGATGACATGATATGAGATGCATGACAATGACAAAAACACATGGAGACAAAACCCGAACCCGAGAAAATAAAATAACTTAACGCCGGAAACGGCAAGAGTTGGATTACATATTAGGTAAATCATATCCGGGGTGTTACAACACTCCACCACTACGAAAGGATCTCGTCCCGAGATCTAGGACTGGAAGAACGCCGGGTACTCAGAACGGAGGTGATCCTCGCATTCCCAGGTGGCTTCACGGTCAGAATGGTGTGACCACTTTACTTTGAGGAATTTGATTGACTTATTGCGAGTCTTGCGTTCAGTCTCTTCAAGAATAGCAACGGGGTGCTCACGATAAGAGAGATCTTCTTGGAGCTCAATGTCCTCGAAGTTGACGGTGCGGTCTGGAGTCTTGAAGCACTTTCGAAGCTGAGAGACATGGAAGACATCATGAACATTTGCAAAGTTTGACGGAAGCTCGAGTTGATAGGTGTCGTGGAATTGCCACGGCAGGTGTCCTTAGTGTCAGGACTTAGTCGCGAGGCCAACGCATCTATGTGGTAGATTGAGAGGGGTTGAGTGGGACGAGAGACGCAGGGAGGATCAACACGCAAGACCAGGATTTAGACAGCTTCGGGCCCCGGGAAACATCATCCGGTAATAGCCCTACATGCTGTTTGAGGCTAGGTCTCATTATCATCACGAGGGAGTCGCCGTAAACCGGCTCTCCTCTTTGTGTCTAGCCCTAAGATTGTTTCTTCTTGCTCCTCCCTATTTGGGGAGCCCTGCCCCTCCTTATATATGTTAAAGGGGCGGTTTACATGTGGAGTCCTATTAGGATTAGGACTAGTCTATCTCTAATACAAACCGGATACAAGTCCTGGTCTTAACTCCTTGTAAGGTAAATATTCCTCATGCATTTCCTCTTAAACCGGCCCACCATAGTATGAACCGGCCTTCTGAGCCATGGGCCTCGTCATCCATCTGACACGCCCGCCGGGTTACTAATGAACCGCCAAGACCGGGCGGGTAGCCGGTGAACCGCCAAGCTCCGGGCAGGTTACCAGTGAGTCATCCAGTCCGGCCGGTTTATACTCCCGGCCGGTTTACGCCATCGGGTATATCCCCGACATTAGCCCCCAGTTTAATTTGGATTTATCCATGTTAAACTGATCCTGTAAAACAAGTACAAGAACAAATTTGATAGATTATGCTCCGGGTTAAGAATTCTTGTAAACCGGCATCTAAGCCTCCTTAATTCCTTGCCATTTCCTTCTTCTAGAAAATCTAGGTCAATAAGCCAACTTCATAATCAATTTGCCGACATTGGTTTGTCACCGAGAAATATTGTGAAGAATAACTCCTTTGACTCAGCTCCCAAAGCGCCGATTTAAGAAATATGGGTCTGAAAATACTTATCTGATATTCAGTTGGTTTGAAGATGTAAAACTTGCCGGTTTAATATTACCAAAAATGGCCGGTTTATAAATATTGATGGCACCAGGTCATAATTGTTATCAACACCGGGTCATGTAATTGATCTTCCTGATTTGCTCAAAACTGATAAAAAGAAGATGTTCCTCCTTTATATGCATAATACCTATAGCCCCCAAGTCTTAAGAGGAGAACATAGTGATAACTTAAGACTTGCTCCAATAAGTGTTTCAACCTTGAAGAAATCCGGTTTGTTCATCTGAATCGTATAAACTGAATACTCCATATATGTAGCCCCCAAGTGCCGGGTTGTCATGCTTGCAGCAACCTGGGACTTGTAATTGCTTAAAAACTTCAATCAGTGTAGCCCCCAAGTGCCGGGTCATTATGCAATAATTAGCAGGGACTTTATAAATACAATCATGTAGATTTGAGCAGTGATGTGTAGCCCCCAAGGGCCGGCTTAGTAAAATAATATTGATCCGGGACTTGATATATACTTCAATGAAAATAGCACCTTATAATGTAGCTTCCATCGTTGGGCTTGAACCCACGTCCACAAGGTTAAGAGCTTTGTGCTTTACCAACTGAGCAATGAATCCTTCAATATTATGGACGAAAATTTGTGTACCTTTAATTGTTGACAGGAGCAATTGGTAGCCCCCAAGGGCCGGCTCATTATAATATGATGAGTCGGGTCTTCAATGAGACTAGTAAAAATGACTTTGCATTAGCCCCCAAGTGTCATGGTGCATGCTTGCAGTGACATGAGACTTGCATGAAATCTCAATTTGAATAATGTAGCCCCAAGTGCCGGGTCGTGAACCTGCAGCGACTCGGGACTATTCCTTCCATTGTAGAATAAATCATATCCTTTGATAAAATAATAACTGTTGCGCTAAAGCGACTTTTGAAAACTCAATAATACCGGTTATTAATAACCATAAAAATCCAGCCATGTTGGCTATTCAAGATAATATAATCCGGTATGAAAACCTTATTCATTCAATATCATAATGAGAATCCAGCCAAGTTTGGCTATTTGAATAATATAACCCAATGATTTATAAGCGCATAATTCCGATGGCGCAATCCAAATATATATATGCTGGCGACTTATAGTCCAAAAACCAGGCCGGTTTAACAAACCTGTTTCTGCACACAACAAGTTTAAAGTGTCCTGGCGGTTTACCGCCGGACGGGTCATAATACCCAACATATAACCTGGGTTTATAACCAAGGCTGCATTTAGAATAATCAAATATGAAATATATCATACCTGTGACATTGAATCACATCATTGGTTTTACCAACTTTTTGTAGTAAGGGTGATAACCCAAATCTTGAGTACTGATAACTCCTTCCATATTGTGCCGGTTTATGATAAAACCGTGCCGGGTTGTGATAAACACCGGTTTACTCCATAAGAGGATGTTAAACCGGGCAAATAGTCTCCGGATTGACGTGAACCGTGTCGGTTTAAGAAACATAATGAAAAGCAAAAAAACCCCTTCAAAGAAAAGTGTGAAGCAAAAGAAAAGTTTTATTTAAACTGATCAAATGGCGTTACCATGGCCAAACACGACCAAGCTCCCGTTAGGTGTAACTATGGTTCTAGTCAGCCAGGTCCCCAGATGAAACTGTGGCATTTATGCCGACCAAATGGCGTGGTCATGGTTCGGGTTCGACCAAGCCCCCAAGTGATTCTGTGGCCTTAGGCCGACCAAGAGGCGTGACTGGTTTAGACATGACCAAGTCCCCAAGTGATCTGGTGGCTTTCGCCTATCGAGAGGCATGGTATTGGTTCGGACACGACCAATCCTCCAAGTGATATAGCACGATGCTTTTAGCAAAGCGAACTCAAGGGGTAAACCGGAGGCCGCCTTAGAGCAACTCCGTGTAACCTCACATGATGTAAAAGAACAGAGACCCCGCTTTATGAAGTAGAAGCCCCCATGTGATCAATAATATGTCAGGCCAGTAAGGCGGGATACCCATGTTTGAACCGCGCATCATGGCAGCAGGTCCTCTTTGGCAATTTTTAACTTTTTGCAAGAGATAAATTTTTCTTGAACCGGATATTGAGAGCTTCAAAGCTTTGTGGGAGACATCTTTCCCTTGAACCGGATTTTAAACCGGAATCTTCATTTTCAGCCGGAAAATTTTCTGACGGCCTTTAAACCCGAACTTGCGAGAAGTTAATTCCTTTTTTGAACCGGACATTGTTAAACTGGATTTGAGCGCTTCAGAGCTTTGTGGGAGAACAGATTTCCCTTGAACCGGACTGTAAATCGGACATTTGAGAGCTTCAGTCAGACTGACTTCCCTTGAGCTGGATTTTAAACCGGAATCCTTTCTGATGACCCGGATCTTCTTCATTGAGCCGGAATTTTGTAACTGTCATATACTTTCTAAACCGGAAATTTTCTGACGGCCTTTAAACTTTCATCAATATAACAGTAGCCTCCGGGACCGGGTTATCCTTCCCTCCATCGTCCTGGGGTTTTTAAATTTGCTGAAACTGGCAATATTCGCTGAATCATGTCATCATAGCCCCCGAGTCTCAAAGGTGACGCGAGGAGTTGGCTTGAGGCTCTCCATATTTGACCGTGATATAAACCGGCATAACTTGTATATCATTGGCATTGATAGCATGATGTGAATCCATAGAGGGTTGAGGTGACTGCAGCGGGTTGTAAATGATCCCATATGAGCTGTGTCAGCAACTCGGCCAATGGTTCCTTCCAACTGGCGATTTGAAGTTAATCAAAACTGTAGTGGTGGCGATTTGTGCGCCCAATAAACAGCTCATGCAGACAGGTGCGGCCCGGTATGTTGATGTAGACTAGGCCGCGAGAGACAGACGACAAAGACGGCCGCAGCTTCAGGGACGGCACAGCCAGATGAGTCGGCCGCGGCGTAATAAGTCGGCGCAGACGGGAGAGTCGGCTGCGGGAGTTGTAAACCGGCGCGGACGGAGAGTCGCCTGCGGGTATTGTGAACCGGCGCGGACGGGGAGTCGCCTGCGGGCATTGTAAACCGGCGTAGATGGAGAACCGGCCGCGTGTTGATGTAAACCGGACCACAGGCGGTTTGCGCGCGTCCGTTGAGCAGTGCGGAATGGTCAAAAGCCAGTATATAATGACGCCAGTGCGCGCTCCATATGCATGGTGTAACACCAATGTTGTGGCGAATAATTGTCCTGCATATAAAAATATGCAAAACCAACGTAATTGTTCTTTTTACAAAAACAATATATATATCAAAAATAGATTTAGATAGATGTCACCTGGTATGTTAGGCCGGAATTTATCCACCGCAGTGAAGCTAAAATCAACCACAGATGAGTCACCCGCCGGAACAAACGGATGAACCGGCCGCATCGTTGTAAGCCGATACGGACGGACGAGCTGGCCGTGGCGTTGTAAGCCGGCACGGATGGGCGAGTTAGTCCCGTGTGTTAATGAAGCGGGGGACGGCGACTTACCCATGCAGCCATCCAGCAGCATGGCACGGACCAGCCCTAGTGCAATAATCTTGTCGTGCGTCCCTTTGCGACACCTTTTGTAACAAATAATGATCCTGCCCTAAAATAGCAAAGACCAGAGTAATTGTTCTTGGAAAAACATTATTTGTGCTAATAAAATCTGCAGGAAGGATAGCACCTCGTAGTATTGTCCAAGGCCGGTAGGCCAGCTTGTCGCGGGTACCCGCCGCGGGGCCGCTTCAGGAACGGTACGAAACCGGCGGGCCGGCAGATTGTCTTTAACCCGAGGACGGCTCGTAGCTGCTGCAGAATTGACCCGGCGAAGCGGGCTGGCAGCCCAGAGCAGCAGAAGAGGCCGTCCATTGGAACTGTAGCCACAGGCGAGCGGCGGGGTAAGGCCAGCCACCCAGGCGGGCGACTCAAGACAGCGGCAACGTGCGGCAGGAGCGGAGGCAAGGCCGATGCGGTAGTCCCTTTTCCAAACATGCATGCTCACATGAAGCGGTCTTCATCAATAATATCTCCTCAAAATCTAACTTTAACATATGCAGTACTCAAGTACTAGATGGATCACTTGATGCGAATAGCAGCCACGTAGCATTGCCTTTAAGCAACAGTAGCATAACTTGTTTATTAGAAGTAGTACTACTCCGTGCCACAGCAGGCTTTTAACACCTCAATGTATGGAAGCGCCTCGGATTTTGACCCTTGTTGACCGATCTGACCCGGCAGACGACAGCATAATTTCTGTCGGCCTTGGCGATCCACGACTGTAGCGGCCAAAATCTGATCTCCAACTTGGATTCGACAGATCGCATCGACTTGGTGACGTACAGAGAACATGCCAAACCCTTGTATCCTTCAGATCTCATCGGTTGTAAATCCGGTTTAATGGATATAACTCTGACGTAGACTTTTCCAAGCTGGTTCCATGGTCACTTGCTAACCATACTTTCCATTGCCCAACGAGATCATTGCCATAATTAATATACCTTCGAACCGGTTCTTTCTGATCTGGCCGATCACGAATTTCTCGATCCTTTGAAGAGCTCCCTCCAAGAACACAACACCGCCGTGCGCTAGCCCCACGGTGGGCGCCAACTGTCATGGAATTGCCACGACAGATGTCCTTAGTGTCAGGACTTAGTCGCGAGGCCAACGCATCTATGTGGTAGCTTGAGAGGGGTTGAGTGGGACGAGAGACGCAGGGTGGATCAACACGCAAGACCAGGATTTAGACAGCTTCGGGCCTCGGGAAACATCATCCGGTAATAGCCCTACATGCTGTTTGAGGCTAGGTCTCATTATCATCACGAGGGAGTCGCCGTAAACCGGCTCTCCTCTTTGTGTCTAGCCCTAAGATTGTTTCTTCTTGCTCCTCCCTCTTTGGGGAGCCCTGCCCCTCCTTATATATGTTAAAGGGGCGGTTTACATGTGGGGTCCTATTAGGATTAGGACTAGTCTATCTCTAATACAAACCGGATACAAGTCATGGTCTTAACTCCTTGTAAGGTAAATATTCCTCATGCCTTTCCTCTTAAACCGGCCCAGCATAGTATGAACCGGCCTTCTGGGCCATGGGCCTCGTCATCCATCTGACACGCCCGCCGGGTTACTAATGAACGGCCAAGACCGGGCGGGTAGCCGGTGAACCGCCAAGCTCCGGGCGGGTTACCAGTGAGTCATCCAGTCCGGCCGGTTTACACTCCCGGCCGGTTTACGCCACGGGGTATATCCCCGACAATAGGCGAGGTCGCCTCTCTTGCTGACAATCTTGAAAGGTCCCACGTATCTGGGGGCAAGCTTCCCTTTGATACCGAAGCGACGAGTACCTTTCATAGGAGAGACGCGGAGGTAAACATGATCTCCGATCTCGAAAGCCAAATCACGGTGCTTACTATCATAGTAGCTCTTCTGACGGGATTGGGCTGCTTTGAGGTTATCACGAATGACTTTGCACATTTCTTCTGCTTCTGTGATTAAGTCATTACCCAAAAGCTGACGTTCACCGGTTTCAGACCAGTTGAGAGGGGTACGGCACTTCCTGCCATACAGAATTTCAAAAGGGGCCTTGCCCGAACTTGCTTGAAAACTGTTGTTATAGGAGAATTCAGCATAAGGAAGACAATCCTCCCACTTCATGCCGAAGGAGATCACACAAGCCCTGAGCATATCTTCAAGAATCTGGTTGAAACGCTCAACTTGACCGCTAGATAGAGGATGGAAAGTTGTGCTGAAGCGGATGTTGGTGCCCATGGCCCTCTAAAAAGAATCCCAAAACTTGGAGGTAAATATGCTGCCACGGTCTGAAGAGATCACTTGTGGAATACCGTGCAGAGAAACAATACGAGAGGTATAGAGTTCCGCCAATTGAGCTGCAGTGATCGACTCTTTGATAGGCAGAAAGTGAGCCACTTTGGTGAGTTTGTCAATGACAACGAATATAGCATCATTGCCACGCTTGGACTTTGGAAACCCAGTCACGAAGTCCATTTCAATGTGGTCAAACTTCCATTCTGGAATGGCAAGAGGTTGGAGGAGACCTGTTGGCCTTTGGTGTTTTGCCTTTACTCTTCTACAGACATCACATTCATTCACGAATTGAGCAATCTCGCGCTTCATTCGAGTCCACCAATAAGCTTGCTTAAGGTCCTGATACATCTTCGTGCTCCTAGGGTGGATGGAGAGGAGAGAATTATGAGCCTCGTTCATGATCACTTTACGGAGGTCACCTTTGGGTACAACAATACGATCCTCGAAGAAGAGAGTATCCTTGTCGTCAAGGCGGTAGCACTTGTACTTGGGTTGACTCTTGGCAATCCCAATCTTCACCTTTTTCACCATAGCATCAAGAAGCTGGGCTTGGCGAATCTGGTCTTCCAAGGTAGGAGAGACTTGAAGGTTGGCGAGGAATCCTTGAGGAACAACTTGTAGATTAAGTTTGCAGAAAGCTTCACAAAGCTCGGGTTGATAAGGCTTGAGAATCAGACTGTTGCAGTAAGCTTTCCTGCTCAAAGCATCAGCAATCACATTGGCCTTGCCTGGAGTATACTCAATACTCGGATTATACTCTTGAATCATTTCGACCCATCGAGTTTGCCTGAGGTTGAGATTAGGCTGAGTGAAGATGTACTTGAGACTCTTGTGATCAGTGAAAATGTCCACTTTTCTTCCCAATAGAAGATGTCTCCAAGTCAAAAGAGCATGCACAACTGCCGCCAAATCGAGATCATGAGTGGGGTAGTTCTTCTCATTAGGCTTCAACTGGCAAGATGTATAAGCAACAACTTTCTTCTCTTGCATCAATACTGCGCTAAGACCTTGGAGAGAGGCATCACAAAAGACCTCGTACGGTTTGGATTCATCAGGCGGAGTCAGAACTGGAGCAGTGATCAATTTCTCTTTCAAAGTGTTGAAAGCAATATCACACTCTGGAGACCAAACGTACTTGACGTGCTTCTGAAGAAGATTTGAGAGAGGTTTCGCGATCTTAGAAAAGTTTTCAACGAATCTTCGACAATAGCTTGCGAGACCGAGGAAGCTACAGAGTTGCTTCATGTTCCGAGGAGGTTCCCAATTCACAATTGCAGACACCTTCTCAGGATTCACGGCAATGCCCTTGGCAGAGATGATATGACCAAGATAAAGAACATCATCAAGCCAAAATTCACACTTGGAGAACTTGGCGTAGAACTGATGTTCCCTAAGCTTATCGAGAACCAAACGCAAGTTTTTGGCATGATCTTCCTTGTTCTTCGAGAAAACCAGAATGTCGTCGAGATAGACCAAAACGAAGTCATTGGTGTAGGCGTTCAAGATGAAGTTCATCATGCGAGAGAACGTCGGAGGAGCGTTGACGAGGCCAAAAGACATGACAGTGTATTCATATGAACCAAAGCTTGTCCTGAAAGCCGTCTTGGGAATATCTTGCTCACGGATACGAATCTGATGATAACCCATACAGAGATCAAGCTTGGAGAATACTTGGGCACCTTTGAGTTGTTCGAACAGCTCATTGATGTTGGGAAGTGGATATTTGTTCTTGATGGTCTTCTTGTTCACTGGACGGTAATCAACACAAAGTCGGTCCGTTCCATCCTTCTTCTTCACAAAAAGAACACCACAACCCCACGGAGAAGAACTTGGCCGGATGAGACCCATTTTCTCTTGAATATCGAGTTGCTTCTTAAGCTCCTTCAACTCTTCAGGTCCGAGCTTATAAGGACGTTTGCACACAGGTTCCGTGCCAGGCTCAAGATCAATAACGAATTCAACTGGCCGGTGCGGAGGCATTCCTGGAAGCTCTTCTGGAAAGACGTCTTGATATTCGCAAACGACTGGAATTTGAGAGATGGCATCGAGTTCACCCTTCTCATTGAGAGAAAACAGACGGATGGTATCATCCCGAGCGGCAAAGACAATTACATCCTCAGACGAATGAGTCAATTGAATCTGCCTGGCTGCACAATCAAGATGTGCCTTGTGCTTAGAAAGCCAATCCATTCCGAGAATAAGATCAATATCCGAGTTACCAAGAACAATTGGGGAAGAAAGGAACTTGTAGTCACCCACAGTTATAGAGATGTCGGGAGCAACCAAACTAGAAGTCAAAAGCTTGCCGGGAGAAACAACTTGCATGACTTTGGGCATGACCTCAGTCTCAACATTGTGCTTCGATGCAAAAGGGCATGACAAAAAGGAATGCGATGCACCAGTGTCAAAAAGAACTTTTGCAGGAACATCGTTAATAGGAAGGTTACCCATGATCACATCTGACGAGTCCTCTGCCTGAGTTGCATTCATCAAATTGACCTTGGCGTGCTTGGGTTTATGCTTGACCACAGCTGTACTTGCCGATCTGACAGGAGGAGGAGGAGGAAGACGCCTCTGGTTGAAACACTTGTTGGCATAGTGACCCTTCTGTTGGCACTTGTTGCATGTGACCTCTGAAAGCGGACGGTGATACGGAGCACTCGATCTTGGAGCTTGAGACGAAGTCTTGTTCTGAAAGCCAGGGTTGGGTGGGTGGGAAGAACCACTGCCACCTTTGCTCTTCTGCTGATACGGCTGACGGAACGGAGGAGGAGGAAGCCAAAACTTCTGCTGCTTGGCCACTTGAGTAGAGGAAGAAGGAGTAACATCTCTGGCTCGCTTCTTGGAAGCATCACACCTCAACTGAGCAGCCTCTTGTTTCAGTGCCATGTTGTAGAACTCATCGTACCTCAAGGGCTCGAAGAGAACAAGAGCTAGCTGAATTTCTTCTCTGAGACCACCCCTGAACTGGTATATCATGCTCTTCTCATCAGGTACGTCCTGCTTGGCAAAGCGGGCGAGCTTCTGGAACAACTTGTTGTAGTCATAGACAGACAAAGAGCCTTGCTTCAGATTGTAGAATTCCTCACGCTTACTTTCAACCACGCTCTGAGGAATATGATGAGCTCGGAAATCTCGACGGAAATCATCCCAAGTGATAACACGTCCACCTCTGGAATCCTTGTACTGCTGGAACCATTCTGCAGCTTGATCTTTGAGTTGGAAGGAAGCGAACTTGACAAAGTCCTCAGTCCTGATGTTACTGCACTCGAAATGCTTGCACAGATCCACAAGCCAATCGTCAGCATCGGTTGCCTCAACACAATTGCTGAAAGTCTTTGGCCCGTTAGCAAGGAACTGGTTGAGTGTAGCAAAGTGATTCTGATTACTGCCTTGATTCCCTTGGTTGCCTTGATTGCGCTCTTGAAGAATTTGCATGATCAACTGTGTGTTTGCATTGGTTGCGGCCATCACAGCTTGCCATGCCTCTGGAGGAGGTGGAGGTGGTGGCGGATCAGGATTCGGAGTTGTGCGCGTTGGAGGAGCCATCCTGAAGAGGTTGACCACCATTAGCACATTGACAGATAAATATTGAAGCTGAATCCAACGGAATGAAAATTGCAACATATAGTCTTCACATCCGAACAAAATGAACGAATGCATTCCTCTTGAAATGGTCACATATCCATAAATTGAGAAGCCACGTAGAATTAAGGTAGAGAAATAAATCAACAAGGTACGGATCAAGAATGAATAATTGGTAAGAAATCCCAATCTCAAACCAATATCCGTGGAAGAACAACTAGAGCTACTAGAATTCCCACCTATGAAACTCCCGAATCTTTCCGGTTATGCAATCAGGTGTTGGGGATACAGGGGAAGCATAATATCTCACCCAAACTAGCAAATCCTACATCCAGCTGTATCCATCCTTCAACACATAACCAAGAAACCTTCGGAAACCATCTACCTCAACCTTCGAAAAGCATCTGTTATACAAGTTATGGCGATACTCCCGAACTCCCGCCCCAGTACTGGGTGGCGTCGAGGTTATCTCACCAATGAACTGCATAAAAGAGATTTTCGATGTCGGCGTACTAAACTCAGGTATTCCGGAACTGCAACGATAAAATTATGATGACAACACCTCAGAGCTCAACTCCCCGGGACACTTCCACTAAACCCCTGACAGGAGGCACCAAGACAATGTTCTCATCATAAAACCATCGGAACGATTCCAAGATACCCGCGTGATCCTAAATTTTTTTAGTGAAATTTGAGGAGAGAAGAGTCAAAACTCTACGTCAGGATGCCTTACCAGAGCGATGAGGAGACTGGGAAGTAAAAAGAATTCCTAATCTCTCCGATATATAATTCCTAAAAGACTCAAAACATTTTTCTAGACACAACTCGGCCGCTAAAAACGATCAAGCAATGGGGCTCCTAAGGTCGGGGAAGGCTCTGATTACCAACTTGTAACACCCTCGATGCGACTATAGCTCCCACGTGTCGAGGCACGACTTAGAGACATAATCGCATTGAAGGCATATGTCGCAAGTTAGGCAATCTTCACAAACATCCCATGTAATATAATAATAAAAGGGGAGATAACATAGTTGGCTTACACTCGCCACGTCAATCAAGTACATAAATAACATTACATCAACCAAACACTCATGGCCCGACTACGGCGCCAAAAATAAAAGAGAACCCAACATGCGACACGGTCCCAATCACCCCCAACTGGGCACCACTACTGATCATCGGGAAAGGAAACATAGTAACGTTGAGAGTCTTCGTCGAACTCCCATTTGAGCTCATACGCATCTGCTGGAGCGGAATCATCAGGCCCTGCATCTGGTGTAATAGTAATCTGTGAGCCACAGGGACTCAGCTATCTCGCACCCTCGCGATCAAGACTATTTAAGCTTAAAGGTATGACAGGGTAAAAATATGTGGAGCTGCAGCAAGCGACTAGCAAATATGGTGGCTAACTTATTCGCAAAAGAGAGCGAGAAGAGGAGGCAAAGCGTGAGCGAGAAACTAGAGAACAACCTGCGCAAACATTACTCCAACACCGTGTCCACCTCCCGGTCTCCGCCGAGAAGAGGCCATCACGGTAACACACTCAGTTGATTCATTTTATTTAAATTAAGGTTCAAGTTATCTACAACCGGACATTAACAAATTCCCATCTGCCCATAACCATGGGCACGGCTTTCGAAAGTTCAAATCCCTGCAGGGGAGTCCCAACTTAGCCCATGACAAGCTCTCACAGTCAACGAAGGACTTAGAGAAATTACTAAGTCCCTGAAAACAGAATTAGCAAGTGCACCACTTTGCAAGCTTGCACTAGTCACCCCACACATCACAAAAATACATGGGTTGCACCTCTGGAAATATGACAAAACCCTTAACAAAACATATGTAGAACTCATGGGCATATCATGCACACATTAATCATGGCAAAAATGACAAAAAGCTAAACGGAGTAGCAGATCTGACAATAATCTCAAGTAGCCCTCTTCTAACAGCATTTCGGGCATCAAGATGAAATCAAATGAAAATGATGCAATGGAATGAAATGATGTACTCTCTGAGATGAACATTTTGATATGCTATATGCATGAATCGGAGCTACGGATGCAAAGTTACGGCAGGTCAAAGTATGCAACATGAGCTAGGGTTTCTGAGGGAAAAGTCAACCCGAAAATTTCAGATCTGAGATTTGCACGCGGATCGAGGGCGGCCGACGAGGTACTGTAGCTCCGGCAAGGATAAGGTGGCCGGGGACGGCGAGATCCGGCGGCGGGTGGCCGGATCCGTCACCGGGCGCGGCGGGGCGACGAGGAGGAGGCGCCGGGCGGCGGGCGGTGATGGCGGCTTGGCGGCGGCGGCGCGCCGGAGTGGGCGAGGCGGCGGGGTCGGCGATGGCGGCGACGGCTCGGCGATGGCGGCGCGCCGGAGTGGGCGGCGGGGCTGGCGCGCGGCGAGGCTGGAGGAGACGGGCGGCCGCGCGGGGAACGGGCCCTCAGGGGCCGGCCTTGGGCTTCCCGGGCCCGGCGGTGGGAGGTGGCGGCGAGTGCCACGTGGCGGAACGCCACTGGTGCGGGGGCGGCGGCGCGGAGTGTCCGCCCCGGGCGGACAATGTCCGGCGGAGCGCGAGGTTTTTTTTAGGGTTTCGGGGGGAGAGGAAGATCCGGATTCGGAGGGGTATTTTTATAGCCATAGAGGGAGCTAGGAGAGTCCAAATGAGGTGCGGTTTTCGGCCATGCGATCGTGATCAAACGCTCTAGATGATGGAGCAGAGCTAGGTGGGTTTTGGGCCAAATTGAAGGGGTGTTGGGCTGCAACACACAGGAGGCCTTTTCGGTCCCTCGGTTAACCGTTGGAGTATCAAACGAAGTCCAAATGATACGAAACTTGACAGGCGGTCTACCGGTAGTAAACCAAGGCCGCTTGGCAAGTCTCGGTACAATCCGGAAATTTTTAATCCCCACACACGAAAGAAAGTTAGAAATGACCACCGGAGGAGAACGAAGCGCCGGAATGCAAAACGGACAACGGGGAAAATGCTCGGATGTATGAGATGAACACGTATGCAAATGCAATGCACATGATGACATGATAAGAGATGCATGAAAATGACAACAACACACGGAGACAAAGACCTGAACCCGAGAAAATAAATAAAACTTAACTCCGGAAACGGCAAGAGTTGGAGTACAAATTGGGAAAGTTACATCCGGGGTGTTACAACACTCCACCACTACGAAAGGATCTCATCCCGAGATCTAGGACTGAAAGAATGTCGGGTACTCAGAACGGAGGTGATCCTCACGTTCCCAGGTAGCTTCATGGTCGGAATGGTGTGACCACTTGACTTTGAGAAATTTGATTGACTTGTTGCGAGTCTTGCGTTCAGTCTCTTCAAGAATAGCAACTGGGTGCTCACGATAAGAGATATCTTCTTGGAGCTCAATGTCCTCGAAGTTGACGGTGCGGTCAGGAGTCTTGAAGCACTTTCGAAGCTGAGAGACATGGAAGACATCATGAACATTTGCAAAGTTTGACGGAAGCTCGAGTTGATAGGTGTCGTGGAATTGCCACGGCAGATGTCCTTAGTGTCAGGACTTAGTCGCGAGGCCAACACATCTATGTGGTAGCTTGAGAGGGGTTGAGTGGGACGAGAGACGCAGGGCGGATCAACACGCAAGACCAGGATTTAGACAGCTTCGGGCCCCGGGAAACATCATCCGGTAATAGCCCTACATGCTATTTGAGGCTAGATCTCATTATCATCACGAGGGAGTCGCCGTAAACCGGCTCTCCTCTTTGTGTCTAGCCCTAAGATTGTTTCTTCTTGCTCCTCCCTCTTTGGGGAGCCCTGCCCCTCCTTATATATGTTAAAGGGGCGGTTTACATGTGGAGTCCTATTAGGATTAGGACTAGTCTATCTCTAATACAAACCGGATACAAGTCCTGGTCTTAACTCCTTGTAAGGTAAATATTCCTCATGCCTTTCCTCTTAAACCGGCCCACCATAGTATGAACCAGCCTTCTGGGCCATGGGCCTCGTCATCCATCTGACACGCCCGCCGGGTTACTAATGAACCGCCAAGACCGGGCGGGTAGCCGGTGAACCGCCAAGCTCCGGGCGGGTTACCAGTGAGTCATCCAGTCCGGCCGGTTTATACTCCCGGCCGGTTTACGCCACCGGGTATATCCCCGACATTAGCCCCCAGTTTAATTTGGATTTATCCATGTTAAACTGATCCTGTAAAACAAGTACAAGAACAAATTTGATAGATTATGCTCCAGGCTAAGAATTCTTGTAAACCGGCATCTGAGCCTCCTTAATTCCTTGCCATTTCCTTCTTCTAGAAAATCCAGGTCAATAAGCCAACTTCATAATCAATTTGCCGACATTGGTTTGTCACTGAGAAATATTGTGAAGAATAACTCCTTTGACTCAGCTCCCAAAGCGCCGATTTAAGAAATATGGGTCTGAAAATACTTATCTGATATTCAGCTGGTTTGAAGATGTAAAACTTGCCGGTTTAATATTACCAAAAATGGCCGGTTTATAAATATTGATGGCACCAGGTCATAATTGTTATCAACACCGGGTCATGTAATTGATCTTCCTGATTTGCTCAAAACTGATAAAAAGAAGATGTTCCTCCTTTATATGCATAATACCTGTAGCCCCCAAGTCTTAAGAGGAGAACATAGTGATAACTTAAGACTTGCTCCAATAAGTGTTTCAACCTTGAAGAAATCCGGTTTGTTCATCTCAATTGTATAAACTGAATACTCCATATATGTAGCCCCCAAGTGTCGGGTTGTCATGCTTGCAGCAACCTGGGACTTGTAATTGCTTAAAAACTTCAATCAGTGTAGCCCCCAAGTGCCGGGTCATTATGCAATAATTAGCAGGGACTTTATAAATACAATCATGTAGATTTGAGCAGTGATGTGTAGCCCCCAAGGGCCGGCTTAGTAAAATAATATTGATCCGGGACTTGATATATACTTCAATGAAAATAGCACCTTATAATGTAGCTTCCATCGCAGGGCTTGAACCCACGTCCACAAGGTTAAGAGCTTTGTGCTTTACCATCTAAGCAATGAATCCTTCAATATTATGGACGAAAATTTGTGTACCTTTAATTGTTGACAGGAGCAATTGGTAGCCCCCAAGGGCCGGCTCATTATAATATGATGAGTCGGGTCTTCAAAGAGACTAGTAAAAATGACTTTGCATTAGCCCCCAAGTGTCATGGTGCATGCTTGCAGCGACATGAGACTTGCATGAAATCTCAATTTGAATAATGTAGCCCCCAAGTGCCGGGTCGTGAGCCTGCAGCGACTCGGGACTATTCCTTCCATTGTAGAATAAATCATATCCTTTGATAAAATAATAACTGTTGCGCTAAAGGGACTTTTGAAAACTCAATAATACCGGTTATTAATAACCATAAAAATCCAGCCATGTTGGCTATTCAAGATAATATAATCCGGTATGAAAACCTTATTCATTCAATATCATAATGAGAATCCAGCCAAGTTTGGCTATTTGAATAATATAACCCAATGATTTATAAGCGCATAATTCTGATAGCGCAATCCAAATATATATATGCTGGCGACTTATAGTCCAAAAACCAGGCCGGTTTAACAAACCTGTTTCTGCATACAACAAGTTTAAAGTGTCCTGGCGGTTTACCGCCGGACGGGTCATAATACCCAACATATAACCTGGGTTTATAACCAAGGCTGCATTTAGAATAATCAAATATGAAATATATCATACCTGTGACATTGAATCACATCGTTGGTTTTACCAACTTTTTGTAGTAAGGGTGATAACCCAAATCTTGAGTACTGATAACTCCTTCCATATTGTGCCGGTTTATGATAAAACCGTGCTCGGTTGTGATAAACACCGGTTTACTCCATAAGAGGATGTTAAACCGGGCAAATAGTCTCCGGATTGACGTGAACTGTGTTCCGTCAATTAAATTTTTTTTTGTCGGTTTAAGAAACATAATGAAAAGCAAAAAAAAACCCTTCAAAGAAAAGTGTGAAGCAAAAGAAAAGTTTTATTTAAACTGATCAAATGGCGTTACCATGGCCAAACACGACCAAGCTCCCGTTAGGTGTAACTATGGTTCTAGTCAGCCAGGTCCCCAGATGAAACTGTGGCATTTATGCCGACCAAATGGCGTGGTCATGGTTCGGGTTCGACCAAGCCCCCAAGTGATTCTGTGGCCTTAGGCCGACCAAGAGGCGTGACTGGTTCAGACATGACCAAGTCCCCAAGTGATCTGGTGGCTTTCGCCTATCAAGAGGCATGGTATTGGTTCGGACACGACCAATCCTCCAAGTGATATAACACGATGCTTTTAGCAAAGCGAACTCAAGGGGTAAACCGGAGGCCGCCTTAGAGCAACTCCGTGTAACCTCACATGATGTAAAAGAACAGAGACCCCGCTTTATGAAGCAGAAGCCCCCATGTGATCAATAATATGTCAGGCCAGTAAGGCGGGATACCCATGTTTGAACCGCGCATCATGGCAGCAGGTCCTCTTTGGCAATTTTTAACTTTTTGCAAGAGATAAATTTTTCTTGAACCGGATATTGAGAGCTTCAAAGCTTTGTGGGAGACATCTTTCCCTTGAACCGGATTTTAAACCGGAATCTTCATTTTCAGCCGGAAAATTTTCTGACGGCCTTTAAACCCGAACTTGCGAGAAGTTAATTCCTTTTTTGAACCGGACACTGTTAAACTGGATTTGAGCGCTTCAGAGCTTTGTGGGAGAACAGATTTCCCTTGAACCGGACTATAAATCGGACATTTGAGAGCTTCAGTCAGAATGACTTCCCTTGAGCTGGATTTTAAACCGGAATCCTTTTTGATGACCCGGATCTTCTTCATTGAGCCGGAATTTTGTAACTGTCATATACTTTCTAAACCGGAAATTTTCTGACGGCCTTTAAACTTTTATCAATATAACAGTAGCCTCCGGGACCGGGTTATCATTCCCTCCATCGTCCTGGGGTTTTTAAATTTGCTGAAACTTGCAATATTCGCTGAATCATGTCATCATAGCCCCCGAGTCTCAAAGGTGACTCGAGGAGTTGGCTTGAGGCTCTCCATATTTGACCGTGATATAAACTGGCATAACTTGCATATCATTGGCGTTGATAGCACGATGTGAATCCATAGAGGGTTGAGGTGACTGCAGCGGGTTGTAAATGATCCCATATGAGCCGTGTCAGCAACTCGGCCAATGGTTCCTTCCAACTGGCGATTTGAAGTTAATCAAAACTGTAGTGGCGGCGATTTGTGCGCCCAATAAACAGCTCATGCAGACAGGTGCGGCCCGGTATGTTGATGTAGACCAGGCCGCGAGAGACGGACGACAAAGACGGCCGCAGCTTCAGGGACGGCACAGCCAGATGAGTCGGCCGCGGCGTAATAAGTCGGCGCGGACGGGAGAGTCGGCTGCGGGAGTTGTAAACCGGCGCGGACGGAGAGTCGCCTGCGGGTATTGTGAACCGGCGCGGACGGGGAGTCGCCTGCGGGCATTGTAAACCGGCGTAGATGGAGAACCGACCGCGTGTTGATGTAAACCGGACCACAGGCGGTTTGCGCGCGTCCGTTGAGCAGTGCGGAATGGTCAAAAGCCAGTATATAATGACGCCAGTGCGCGCTCCATATGCATGGTGTAACACCAATGTTGTGGCGAATAATTGTCCTGCATATAAAAATATGCAAAACCAACGTAATTGTTCTTTTTACAAAAACAATATATATATCAAAAATATATTTAGATAGATGTCACCTGATATGTTAGGCCAGAATTTATCCACCGCAGTGAAGCTAAAATCAACCATAGATGAGTCACCCACCGGAACAAACGGATGAACCGGCCGCATCGTTGTAAGCCGATACGGACGGACGAGCTGGCCGTGGCGTTGTAAGCCGGCACGGATGAGAGAGTTAGTCCCGTGTGTTGATGAAGCGGGGGACGGCGACTTACCCATGCAGCCATCCAGCAGCATGGCACGGACCAGCCCTAGTGCAATAATCTTGTCGTGCGTCCCTTTGCGACACCTTTTGTAACAAATAATGATCCTGCCCTAAAATAGCAAAGACCAGAGTAATTGTTCTTGGAAAAAACATTATTTGTGCTAATAAAATCTGCAGGGAGGATAGCACCTCGTAGTATTGTCCAAGGCCGGTAGGCCAGCTTGTCGCGGGTACCCGCCGCGGGGCCGCTTCAGGAACGGTACGAAACCGGCGGGCCGGCAGATTGTCTTTAACCTGAGGACGGCTCGTAGCTGCTGCAGAATTGACCCGGCGAAGCGGGCTGGCAGCCCAGAGCAGCAGAAGAGGCCGTCCATTGGAACTGTAGCCACAGGCGAGCGGCGGGGTAAGGCCAGCCACCCAGGCGGGCGACTCAAGACTGCGGCAACATGCGGCAGGAGTGGAGGCAAGGCCGATGCGGTAGTCCCTTGTCCAAACATGCATGCTCGCGTGAAGCGGTCTTCATCAATAATATCTCCTCAAAATCTAAGCTTTAACATATGTAGTACTCAAGTACTAGATGGATCACTTGATGCGAATAGCAGCCACGTAGCATTGCCTTTAAGCAACAGTAGCATAACTTGTTTATTAGAAGTAGTACTACTCCGTGCCACAGCAGGCTTTTAACAGCTCAATGTATGGAAGCGCCTCGGATTTTGACCCTTGTTGACCGATCTGACCCGGCAGACGGCAGCGTAATTTCTGTCGGCCTTGGCGATCCACGACTGTAGCGGCCAAAATCTGATCTCCAACTTGGATTCGACAGATCACATTGACTTGGTGACGTACAGAGAACATGCCAAACCCTCGTATCCTTCAGATCTCATCGGTTGTAAATCCGGTTTAATGGATATAACTCTGACGTAGACTTTTCCAAGCTGGTTCCATGGTCACTTGCTAACCATACTTTCCATTGCCCAACGAGATCATTGCCATAATTAATATACCTTCGAACCGGTTCTTTCTGATCCGGCCGATCGTGAATTTCTCGATCCTTTGAAGAGCTCCCTCCAAGAACTCAACACCACCGTGCGCTAGCCCCATGGTGGGCGCCAACTGTCGTGGAATTGCCACGGCAGATGTCCTTAGTGTCAGGACTTAGTCGCGAGGCCAACGCATCTATGTGGTAGCTTGAGAGGGGTTGAGTGGGACGAGAGACGCAGGGCGGATTAACACGCAAGACCAGGATTTAGACAGCTTCGGGCCTCGGGAAACATCATCTGGTAATAGCCCTACATGCTGTTTGAGGCTAGGTCTCATTATCATCACGAGGGAGTCGCCGTAAACCGGCTCTCCTCTTTGTGTCTAGCCCTAAGATTGTTTCTTCTTGCTCCTCCCTCTTTGGGGAGCCCTGCCCCTCCTTATATATGTTAAAGGGGGGGTTTACATGTGGAGTCCTATTAGGATTAGGACTAGTCTATCTCTAATACAAACCGGATACAAGTCCTGGTCTTAACTCCTTGTAAGGTAAATATTCCTCATGCCTTTCCTCTTAAACCGGCCCACCATAGTATGAACCGGCCTTCTGGGCCATGGGCCTCGTCATCCATCTGACACGCCCGCCGGGTTACTAATGAACCGCCAAGACCGGGTGGGTAGCCGATGAACCACCAAGCTCCGGGCGGGTTACCAGTGAGTCATCCAGTCCGGCCGGTTTATACTCCCGGCCGGTTTACGCCACGGGGTATATCCCCGACAATAGGCGAGGTTGCCTCTCTTGCTGACAATCTTGAAAGGTCCCACGTATCTGGGGGCAAGCTTCCCTTTGATACCGAAGCGACGAGTACCTTTCATAGGAGAGACGCGGAGGTAAACATGATCTCCGATCTCGAAAGCCAAATCACGGTGCTTACTATCATAGTAGCTCTTCTGACGGGATTGGGCTGCTTTGAGGTTATCACGAATGACTTTGCACATTTCTTCTGCTTCTGTGATTAAGTCATTACCCAAAAGCTGACGTTCACCGGTTTCAGACCAGTTGAGAGGGGTACGGCACTTCCTGCCATATAGAATTTCAAAAGGGGCCTTGCCCGAACTTGCTTGAAAACTGTTGTTATAGGAGAATTCAGCATAAGGAAGACAATCCTCCCACTTCATGCCGAAGGAGATCACACAAGCCCTGAGCATATCTTCAAGAATCTGGTTGACACGCTCGACTTGACCGCTAGATTGAGGATGGAAAGCTGTGCTGAAGCGGATGTTGGTGCCCATGGCCCTCTAAAAAGAATCCCAAAACTTGGAGGTAAAGATGCTGCCACGGTCTGAAGAGATCACTTGTGGAATACTGTGCAGAGAGACAATACGAGAGGTATAGAGTTCCGCCAATTGAGTTGCAGTGATCGACTCTTTGATAGGCAGAAAGTGAGCCACTTTGGTGAGTTTGTCAATGACAACGAATATAGCATCATTGCCACGCTTGGACTTTGGAAACCCAGTCACGAAGTCCATTTCAATGTGGTCAAACTTCCATTCTGGAATGGCAAGAGGTTGGAGGAGACCTGCTGGCCTTTGGTGTTTTGCCTTTACTCTTCTACAGACATCACATTCATTCACGAATTGAGCAATCTCGCGCTTCATTCGAGTCCACCAATAAGCTTGCCTAAGGTCCTGATACATCTTCGTGCTCCCAGGGTGGATGGAGAGGAGAGAATTGTGAGCCTCATTCATGATCACTTTACGGAGGTCACCTTTGGGTACAACAATACGATCTTCGAAGAAGAGAGTATCCTTGTCGTCAAGGCGGTAGCACTTGTACTTGGGTTGACTCTTGGCAATCCCAATCTTCACCTTTTTCACCATAGCATCAAGAAGCTGGGCTTGGCGAATCTGGTCTTCCAAGGTAGGAGAGACTTGAAGGTTGGCGAGGAATCCTTGAGGAACAACTTGCAAATTAAGTTTGCGGAAAGCTTCATAAAGCTCGGGTTGATAAGGCTTGAGAATCAAACTGTTGCAGTAAGCTTTCCTGCTCAAAGCGTCAGCAATCACATTGGCCTTACCTGGAGTATACTCAATACTCGAATTATACTCTTGAATCATTTCGACCCATCGAGTTTGCCTGAGGTTGAGATTAGGCTGAGTGAAGATGTACTTGATACTCTTGTGATCAGTGAAAATGTCCACTTTTCTTCCCAATAGAAGATGTCTCCAAGTCAAAAGAGCATGCACAACTGCCGCCAAATCGAGATCATGAGTGGGGTAGTTCTTCTCATTAGGCTTCAACTGGCAAGATGTATAAGCAACAACTTTCTTCTCTTGCATCAATACTGCGCTAAGACCTTGGAGAGAGGCATCACAAAAGACCTCGTACGGTTTGGATTCATCAGGCGGAGTCAGAACTGGAGCAGTGATCAATTTCTCTTTCAAAGTGTTGAAAGCAATATCACACTCCGGAGACCAAACGTACTTGACGTGCTTCTGAAGAAGATTTGAGAGAGGTTTCGCGATCTTAGAAAAGTTTTCAACGAATCTTCGACAATAGCTTGCGAGACCGAGGAAGCTACGGAGTTGCTTCATGTTCCGAGGAGGTTCCCAATTCACAATTGCAGACACCTTCTCAGGATTCACGGCAATGCCCTTGGCAGAGATGATATGACCAAGATAAAGAACCTCATCAAGCCAAAATTCACACTTGGAGAACTTGGCGTAGAACTGATGTTCCCTAAGCTTATCGAGAACCAAACGCAAGTGTTTGGCATGATCTTCCTTGTTCTTCGAGAAAACCAGAATGTCGTCAAGATAGACCAAAACGAAGTCATTGGTGTAGGCGTTCAAGATGAAGTTCATCATGCGAGAGAACGTCGGAGGAGCGTTGACGAGGCCAAAAGACATGACAGTGTATTCATATGAACCAAAGCTTGTCCTGAAAGCCGTCTTGGGAATATCTTGCTCACGGATACGAATCTGATGATAACCCATACGGAGATCAAGCTTGGAGAATACTTGGGTACCTTTGAGTTGTTCGAACATCTCATTGATGTTGGGAAGTGGATATTTGTTCTTGATGGTCTTCTTGTTCACTGGACGGTAATCAACACAAAGTCGGTCCGTTCCATCCTTCTTCTTCACAAAAAGAACACCACAACCCCACGGAGAAGAACTAGGCCGGATGAGACCCATTTTCTCTTGAATATCGAGTTGCTTCTTCAGCTCCTTCAACTCTTCAGGTCCGAGCTTATAAGGAAGTTTGCACACAGGTTCCGTGCCAGGCTCAAGATCAATAACGAATTCAACTGGCCGGTGCGGAGGCATTCCTGGAAGCTCTTCTGGAAAGACGTCTTGATATTCGCAAATGACTGGAATTTGAGAGATGGCATCGAGTTCACCCTTCTCATTGAGAGAAAACAGACGGATGGTATCATCCCGAGCGGCAAAGACAATTACATCCTCAGACGAATGAGTCAATTGAATCTGCCTGGCTGCACAATCAAGATGTGCCTTGTGCTTAGAAAGCCAATCCATTCCGAGAATAAGATCAATATCCGAGTTACCAAGAACAATTGGGGAAGAAAGGAACTTGTAGTCACCCAAAGTTATAGAGATGTCGGGAGCAACCAAACTAGAAGTCAAAAGCTTGCCGGGAGAAACAACTTGCATGACTTTGGGCATGACCTCAGTCTCAACATTGTGCTTCGATGCAAAAGGGCATGACAAAAAGGAATGCGATGCACCAGTGTCAAAAAGAACTTTTGCAGGAACATCGTTAATAGGAAGGTTACCCATGATCACATCTGACGAGTCCTCTGCCTCAGTTGCATTCATCAAATTGACCTTGGCATGCTTGGGGTTATGCTTGACCACAGCTGTACTTGCCGATCTGACAGGAGGAGGAGGAAGACGCCTCTGGTTGAAACACTTATTGGCATAGTGACCCTTCTGTTGGCACTTGTTGCACGTGACCTCTGAAAGCGGACGGTGATACGGAGCACTCGATCTTGGAGCTTGAGACGAAGTCTTGTTCTGAAAGCCAGGGTTGGGTGGGTGGGAAGAACCACTGCCACCTTTGCTCTTCTGCTGATACGGCTGACGGAACGGAGGAGGAGGAAGCCAAAACTTCTGCTGCTTGGCCACTTGAGTAGAGGAAGAAGGAATAACATCTCTGGCTCGCTTCTTGGAAGCATCACACCTCAACTGAGCAGCCTCTTGTTTCAGTGCCATGTTGTAGAACTCATCGTACCTCAAGGGCTCGAAGAGAACAAGAGCTAGCTGAATTTCTTCTCTGAGACCACCCCTGAACTAGTATATCATGCTCTTCTCATCAGGTACGTCCTGCTTGGCAAAGCGGGCGAGCTTCTGGAACAACTTGTTGTAGTCATAGACAGACAAAGAGCCTTGCTTCAGATTGCGGAATTCCTCACGCTTACTTTCAACCACGCTCTGAGGAATATGATGAGCTCGGAAATCTCGACAGAAATCATCCCAAGTGATAACACGTCCACCTCTGGAATCCTTGTACTGCTGGAACCATTCTGCAGCTTGATCTTTGAGTTGGAAGGAAGCAAACTTGACAAAGTCCTCAGTCCTGACGTTACTGCACTCGAAATGCTTGCACAGATCCACAAGCCAATCGTCAGCATCGGTTGCCTCAACACAATTGCTGAAAGTCTTTGGCCCGTTAGCAAGGAACTGGTTGAGTGTAGCAAAGTGATTCTGATTGCTGCCTTGATTCCCTTGGTTGCCTTGATTGCGCTCTTGAAGAATTTGCATGATCAACTGTGTGTTTGCATTGGTTGCGGCCATCACAGCTTGCCATGCCTCTAGAGGAGGTGGAGGTGGTGGCGGATCAGGATTCGGAGTTGTGCGCGTTGGAGGAGCCATCCTGAAGAGGTTGACCACCATTAGCACATTGACAGATAAATATTGAAGCTGAATCCAACGGAATGAAAATTGCAACATATAGTCTTCACATCCGAACAAAATGAACGAATGCATTCCTCTTGAAATGGTCACATATCCATAAATTGAGAAGCCACATAGAATTAAGGTAGAGAAATAAATCAACAAGGTACGGATCAAGAACGAATAATCGGTAAGAAATCCCAATCTCAAACCAATATCCGTGGAAGAAGAACTAGAGCTACTAGAATTCCCACCTATGAAACTCCCGAATCTTTCCGGTTATGCAATCAGGTGTTGGGGATACAGGGGAAGCATAATATCTCACCCAAACTAGCAAATCCTACATCCAGCTGTATCCATCCTTCAACACATAACCAAGAAACCTTCGGAAACCATCTACCTCAACCTTCGAAAAGCATCCGTTATACAAGTTATGGCGATACTCCCGAACTCCCGCCCCAGTACTAGGTGGCGTCGAGGTTATCTCACCAACGAACTGCATAAAAGAGATTTTCGATGTCGGCGTACTAAACTCAGGTATTCCGGAACTGCAACGATAAAATTATGATGACAACACCTCAGAGCTCAACTCCCCAGGACACTTCCACTAAACCCCTGACAGGAGGCACCAAGACAATGTTCTCATCATAAAACCATCGGAACGATTCCAAGATACCCGCGTGATCCTAAATTTTTTTTAGTGAAATTTGAGGAGAGAAGAGTCAAAACTCTACGTCAGGATGCCTTACCAAAGCGATGAGGAGACTGGGAAGTAAAAAGAATTCCTAATCTCTCCGATATATAATTCCTAAAAGACTCAAAACATTTTTCTAGACACAACTCGGCCGCTAAAAACGATCAAGCAATGGGGCTCCTAAGGTCGGGGAAGGCTCTGATTACCAACTTGTAACACCCTCGATGCGACTATAGCTCCCACATGTCGAGGCACGACTTAGAGACATAATCGCATTGAAGGCATATGTCGCAAGTTAGGCAATCTTCACAAACATCCCATGTAATATAATAATAAAAGGGGAGATAACATAGTTGGCTTACACTCGCCACGTCAATCAAGTACATAAATAACATTACATCAACCAAACACTCATGGCCCGACTACGGCGCCAAAAATAAAAGAGAACCCAACATGCGACACGATCCCAATCGCCCCCAACTGGGCACCACTACTGATCATCGGGAAAGGAAACATAGTAACGTTGAGAGTCTTCATCGAACTCCCAGTTGAGCTCATACGCGTCTGCTGGAGCGGAATCATCAGGCTCTGCATCTGGTGTAATAGTAATCTGTGAGCCACAGGGACTCAGCTATCTCGCACCCTCGCGATCAAGACTATTTAAGCTTAAAGGTATGACAGGGTAAAAATATGTGGAGCTGCAGCAAGCGACTAGCAAATATGGTGGCTAACTTATTCGCAAAAGAGAGCGAGAAGAGGAGGCAAAGCGTGAGCGAGAAACTAGAGAACAACCTGCGCAAACATTACTCCAACACCGTGTCCACCTCCCGGTCTCCGCCGAGAAGAGGCCATCACGGTAACACACTCAGTTGATTCATTTTATTTAAATTAAGGTTCAAGTTATCTACAACCGGACATTAACAAATTCCCATCTGCCCATAACCATGGGCATGTCTTTCGAAAGTTCAAATCCCTGCAGGGGAGTCCCAACTTAGACCATGACAAGCTCTCACAGTCAACGAAGGACTTAGAGAAATTACTAAGTCCCTGAAAACAGAATTAGCAAGTGCACCACTTTGCAAGCTTGCACTAGTCACCCCACACATCACAAAAATACATGGGTTGCACCTCTGGAAATATGAAAAAACCCTTAACAAAACATATGTAGAACTCATGGGCATATCATGCACACATTAATCATGGCAAAAATGACAAAAAGCTAAACGGAGTAGCAGATCTCACAATAATCTCAAGTAGCCCTCTTCTAACAGCATTTCGGGCATCAAGATGAACTCAAATGAAAATGATGCAATGGAATGAAATGATGTACTCTCTGAGATGAACATTTTGATATGCTATATGCATGAATCGGAGCTACGGATGCAATGTTACGGCAAGTCAAAGTATGCAACATGAGCTAGGGTTTCTGAGGGAAAAGTCAACCCGAAAATTTCAGATCTGAGATTTGCACGCGGATCGAGGGCGGCCGGCGAGGTACTGTAGCTCCGGCGAGGCTGAGGTGGCCGGGGCCGGCGAGATCCGGCGGCGGGTGGCCGGATCAGTCACCGGGCGCGGCGGGGCGACGAGGAGGAGGCGCCGGGCGGCGGGCGGTGACGGCGGCTTGGCGGCAGCGGTGCGCCGGAGTGGGCTCGGCGGCGGGGTCGGCGATGGCGGCGACGGCTCGGCGGCGGCGGCGCGCCGGAGTGGGCGGCGGGGCTGGCGCGTGGCGAGGCTGGAGGAGACGGGCGGCGGCGCGGGGAACGGGCCCTCGGGGGCCGGCCTTGGGCTTCCCGGGCCCGGCGGTGGGAGGCGGCGGCGAGTGCCACGTGGCGGAACGCCACTGGTGCGGGGGCGGCGGCGCGGAGTGTCCGCCCCGGGCGGACAATGTCCGGCGGCGCGCGAGGTTTTTTTTAGGGTTTCTGGGGGAGAGGAAGATCCGGATTCGGAGGGGTCTTTTTATAGCCATAGAGGGAGCTAGGAGAGTCCAAATGAGGTGCGGTTTTCGGCCACGTGATCGTGATCGAACGCTCTATATGATGGAGCAGAGCTAGGTGGGTTTTGGGCCAAATTGGAGGGGTGTTGGGCTGCAACACACAGGAGGCCTTTTCGGTCCCTCGGTTAACCGTTGGAGTATCAAACGAAGTCCAAATGATACGAAACTTGACAGGCGGTCTACCGGTAGTAAACCAAGGCCGCTTGGCAAGTCTCGGTACAATCCGGAAATGTTTAATCCCCACACACGAAAGAAAGCTAGAAATGACCACCGGAGGAGAACGAAGCGCCGGAATGCAAAACGGACAATGGGGAAAATGCTCGAATGCATGAGATGAACACGTATGCAAATGCAATGCACATGATGACATGATAAGAGATGCATGACAACGACAACAACACACGGAGACAAAGACCCGAACCCGAGGAAATAAATATAACTTAACTCCGGAAACGGCAAGAGTTGGAGTACAAATTGGGAAAGTTACATCCGGGGTGTTACACCATGGCCTTCTGAAAAGAATCCCAAAACTTGGAGGTAAAGATGCTGCCACGGTCTGAAGAGATCACCTGTGGAATACCGTGAAGTGAGACAATTCGAGAGGTATAGAGCTCCGCCAATTGAGCTGCAGTGATAGACTCTTTGATAGGCAGAAAGTGAGCCACTTTAGTGAGTTTGTCGATGACAACGAATATAGCATCATTGCCACGCTTGGACTTTGGAAACCCAGTCACGAAGTCCATCTCAATGTGGTCAAACTTCCATTCTGGAATGGCAAGAGGTAGGAGGAGACCCGCTGGCCTTTGGTGTTCTGCCTTCACTCTTCTGCAGACATCACACTCATTCACGAACTGAGCAATCTCGCGCTTCATTCGAGTCCACCAATAAGCCTGCTTGAGGTCCTGATACATCTTCGTGCTCCCAGGATGGACGGAGAGGAGAGAATTGTGAGCCTCGTTCATGATCACTTTACGAAGGTCACCTTTGGGCACAACAATATGATCCTCGAAGAAGAGAGTATCCTTGTCATCAAGGCGGTAGCACTTGTACTTGGGTTGACTCTTGGCAATCCCAATCTTCACCTTTTTCACCATAGCATCAAGAAGCTGGGCTTAGCGAATCTGGTCTTCCAAGGTAGGAGAGACTTGAAGGTTGGCGAGGAAACCTTGAGGAACAACTTGCAGATTGAGTTTGCGGAAAGCTTCACAAAGCTCGGGTTGGTAAGGCTTGAGAATCAGACTGTTGCAGTACGCTTTCCTGCTCAAAGCGCCAGCAATCACATTGGCCTTGCCTGGAGTATACTTGATGCTTGGATTATACTCTTGAATCATTTCGACCCATCGAGTCTGCCTGAGGTTGAGATTAGGCTGAGTGAAGATGTACTTGAGACTCTTGTGGTCAGTGAAGATGTCCACTTTTCTTCCCAATCAGAGATGTCTCCAAGTCAAAAGAGCATGCACAACTGCCGCCAACTCAAGGTCATGAGCGGGGTAGTTCTTCTCGTTGGGCTTCAACTGGCGAGAGGTATAAGCCACAACTTTCTTTTCTTGCATCAACACTGCACCAAGACCTTGGAGAGAGGCATCGCAGAAGACCTCGAACGGTTTGGATTCATCAGGAGGAGTCAGAACTGGAGCAGTGACCAATTTCTCTTTCAAAGTGTTGAAAGCAATGTCACACTTCGGAGATCAAATGTACTTGACGTGCTTCTGGAGAAGATTTGAGAGAGGCTTCGCGATCTTTGAAAAGTTTTCAACGAATCTTCGACAGTAGCTTGCGAGACCGAGGAAGCTACGGAGTTGCTTCACGTTCTAAGGTGGTTCCCAATTCACAATTGCGGACACCTTCTCAGGATTCACCGCGATGCCCTTGGCAGAGATGATATGTCCAAGATAAAGAACCTCCTCGAGCCAAAATTCGCTCTTTGAGAACTTGGCGTAGAACTGGTGTTCCCTGAGCTTATCAAGCACCAAACGCAAGTGTTTGGCATGATCTTCCTTGTTCTTTGAAAAGACCAGAATGTCGTCGAGATAGACCAAAACAAAGTCATTGGTGTAGGCGTTGAAGATGAAGTTCATCATGCGAGAGAAAGTCGGAGGAGCATTGACGAGGCCAAAAGACATGACAGTGTATTCATATGAACCATAGCTTGTCCTGAAAGCCGTCTTGGGAATATCTTGCTCACGTATTCGAATCTGGTGATAACCCATACGGAGATCAAGCTTGGAGAATACTTGGGCACCTTTGAGTTGTTCGAACAGCTCGTTGATGTTGGGAAGTGGGTATTTGTTCTTGATAGTCTTCTTGTTCAATGGACGGTAGTCAACACAAAGTCGGTCCGTTCCATCCTTCTTCTTCACAAAAAGAACTCCACAACCCCACGGAGAGGAACTAGGTCGGATGAGACCCATTCGTTCTTGAATATCGAGTTGCTTCTTCAGCTCCTTCAACTCTTCAGGTCCGAGCTTGTAAGGACGCTTGCAAACCGGTTCCGTGCTAGGCTCAAGATCGATGACGAATTCAACTGGCCGGTGCGGAGGCATTCCTGGAAGCTCTTCTGGAAAGACGTCTTGATATTCGCAAACGACTGGAATTTGCGAGATGGCATCCAGTTCACCCTTCTCATTGAGAGAAAACAGCCGGATTGTATCATCGCGAGCGGCAAAGACAATAACATCCTCAGACGAATGAGTCAGTTGAATCTGCCTTGCTGCAATCAAGATGCGCCTTGTGCTTAGAAAGCCAATCCATTCCGAGAATAAGATCAATATCCGAGTCACCCAGAACAATAGGAGAAGCTAGAAATTTGTAGTCGCCCAATGTGATAGTAATATCCGGGACGCAGAAATTAGCTGTCATCTGCTTGCCCGGTGACATGATTTGCAAAGAATTTTGCAGATACTGATAATCGCACTCATACTTCGATGCAAAAGGTTTGGAAATGAAACAATGCGATGCACCAGTGTCAAAAAGAACTTTTGCAGGAACATCGTTAACAAGAAGGTTACCCATGATGACATCTGACGAGTCCTCTGCCTGAGCTGCATTCACCATGTTGACCTTGGCATACTTGGGGTTATGCTTGACAACAGCTGTACTTGTCGATCTCATAGGAGGAGGAGGAGGAGGAGGAGGAGGGAGACGCCTCTGGTTGAAGCACTTGTTGGCATAGTGACCCTTCTGTTGGCACTTGTTTCACGTGACCTCTGAAAGCGGACGGTGATACGGAGCACTCGATCTTGGAGCTTGAGACGAAGTCTTGTTCTGAAAGCCAGGGTTGGGTGGGTGGGAAGATCCACTGCCACCTTTGCTCTTCTGACACGGCTGACGGAACGGAGGAGGAGGAAGCCAATACTTCTGCTCCTTGGCCACTTGAGTAGAGGAAGAAGGAGTAACATCTCTGACTCGCTTCTTGGAAGCATCACACCTCAGTTGAGCAGCCTCTTGCTTCAATTCCATGTTGTAGAACTCATCGTACCTCATGGGCTCAAAGAGAACAAGAGCTAGCTGGATTTCTTCTCTGAGACCACCCCTGAACTGGTATATCATGCTCTTCTCATCAGGGACGTCCTGCTTAGCAAAGCGGGCGAGCTTCTGGAACAACTTGTTGTAGTCATAGACAGACAAAGAGCCTTGCTTCAGGTTGCGGAATTCCTCACGCTTGCTTTCAACCACGCTCTGGGAAATATGATGAGCTTGAAGTCTTGGCGGAATTCATCCCAGGTAATCACACGGCCACCTCTGGAATCTTTGTACTGCTGGAACCATTCTATAGCTTGGTCTTTGAGTTGGAAGGAAGCGAACTTGACAAAGTCCTCAGGCCTGACGTTACTGCACTAGAAATGCTTGCATAAGTCCACGAGCCAATCGTCAGCATCAGTTGCCTCAACACAATTGCTGAAGGTCTTTGGCTGGTTAGCAAGGAACTGGTTGAGTGTAGCAAAGTGATTCTGATTGTTGCCTTGGTTGCCTTGGTTCGCTTGGTTGCGCTCTTGAAGAATTTGCATGATCAACTGCGTGTTTGCATTGGTTGCGGCCATCACAGCTTGCCATGCCTCCGGAGGAGGAGGAGATGGTGGCGGATCAGGATTCGGAGTCGTGCGCGTTGGAGGAGCCATCCTAAAGAGGTTGACATCCATTAGCACATTGATAGACAAATATTGAAGTTGAATCCAACGGAATGAAATTGCAACATACAGTCTTCACATCCGAACATAAGAACGAATGCATTCCACTTGAAATGGTTAAATATCCATAAATTGAGAAGCCACTTAGAATTTAGGTATTGGAATAAATCAACAAGGTACGGAACAAGAATGAATACTCGGTAAGAAATCCGAATCTCAAACCAAATATCCATGGAAGAAGAGCTAGAGCTACAAGAATTCCCACCTATGAAACTCCCGAACCTTTCCGGTTATGCAATCAGGTGTTGGGGATACAGGGGAAGCATAATATCTCACCCAAATCTAGCAAAACCTACATCCAGCTGTATCCATCCTTCAACACATAACCGAGAAAAACTTCGGAAACCATCTACCTCAACCTTCGAAAAGCATCCGTTATACAAGTTATGGCAATACTCCCGAACTCCCGCCCCAGTACTGGGTGGCGTCGAGGTTATCTCACCAACAACTGCATAAAAGAGATTTTCGATGTCGGTGTACTAAACTCAGGTATTCCAGAACTGCAACGATAAAATTGTGATGACAACACCTTGGAGCTCAACTCCCCGGGACACTGCCACAACCCCTAAATGACAGGAGGCACCAAGAACAATGTTCTCGTCACAAAACCATCGGAACGATTCCAAGATACCCGCGTGATCCTAAATTTTTTTTAGTGAAATTTGAGAAGAGAATAGACAAAACTCTACGTCAGGAAGCCTCACCAGAGCGATGAAGGGACTGGGGAGTAAAAAGAATTCCTAAACTCTTCGATATATAATTCCTAAATGACTCAAAACATTTTTCTAGACTCAACAACGGCTGCTAATAAACGATCAATCAGTGGGGGCTCCTAAGGTCGGGGAAGGCTCTGATTACCAACTTGTAACGCCCTCGTTGCGGCTATATCTCCTACGTGTCGAAGCACGACTTAGAGGCATAACCGCATTGAAAGCAATGTCGCAAGTTAGGCAATCTTCACAACATCCCATGTAATATAAATAATAAAAGGGGAAGGAACATAGTTGGCTTACACTCGCCACGTCAAACAAAGTACATAAATAGCATTACATCATTCAATCACTCAGGGCCCGACTACGGTGCCAAAATAAAAGATCAACCCAATATGCGACACGGTCCCGATCGCCCCAACTGGGCACCACTACTGATCATCAGGGAAAGACACGTAGTATCGGCGTGAGTCCTCGTCGAACTCCCACTTGAGCTCAAGCGCGTCATCTGGAACGGAGTCGTCAGGACCTGCATCTGGTTTGGAAGTAATCTGTGAGCCACAGGGACTCAACAATCTCGCACCCTCGCGATCAAGACTATTTAAGCTTATAGGTAAGACAAGATAATATGTGGAGCTGCAGCAAGCGACTAGCATATATGGTGGCTAACCTGTTCGCAAAAGAGAGCGAGAAGAGAAGGCAAAGCGCGAATGAATAACTAGAGAACAACCTGCGCAAGCATTACTCCAACACCGTGTGCACTTCCCGGACTCCACCGAGAAGAGACCATCACGGTAACTCACACAGTTGATTCATTTTAATTAAGTTAAGGTTCAAGTTATCTACAACCGGACATTAACAAATTCCCATCTGCCCATAACCGCGGGCACGGCTTTCGAAAGTTCAAATCCCTGCAGGGGAGTCCCAACTTAGCCCATGACAAGATCTCACGGTCAATGAAGGATATACCTTCTCCCGAGACATTCCGATCAGACTCGGTATCCCGGTTCTACAAGACACTTCGACAAGTTAAAACAAATCCAGCAACACCGCCCGAATGTGCCGACAAATCCCGATAGGAGCTGCACATATCTCGTTCTTAGGGCACACTCAGATGAGCTCTCCATACAACTAAAACCAAACCTCGAGTTTCCTCGAGGGGGCGCTGCACAGGACTCTAGTTCGGACCAACACTCAGAGGAGCACTGGCCCGGGGGGGTTTAAATAAGATGACCCTCGGGCTCCGAAAACCCAAGGGAAAAAGAGGCTAGGTGGCAAGTGGTAAAACCAAGGTTGGGCATTGCTGGAGGAGTTTTATTCAAGGCGAACTATCAAGGGGTTCCCATTATCACCCAACCGCGTAAGGAACGCAAAATCCGGGAACATAACACCGATATGACGGAAACTAGGGCGGCAAGAGTGGAACAAAACACTAGGCGAGAGGTCGAGCCTTCCACCCTTTACCAAGTATATATATGCATTAAGATAACAAGATAATATAGTGATATCCCAACAAGTAAATAATGTTCCAACAAGGAACGGTCTCCAATCTTCACCTGCAACTAGCAACGCTATAAGAGGGGTTGAGCAAAGCGGTAACATAGCCAATCAATGGTTTGCTAGGACATGGTGGGTTAGAGGTTTGACATGGCAATTTGGTAGGCATGATAAGCAAGTGGTAGGCATCGTAGCATAGGCATAGCAAAAGAGCGAGCATCTAGCAAGGCAAAGATAGAAGTGATTTCGAGGGTATGATCATCTTGCCTGCAAAGTTGTCAGAGTTAACTGGATCCTCGAAAGCAAACTCAACGGGCTCCTCGTTAGCGAACTCGTCTCCCGGCTCTATCCAAACAAGACAAACAAGCAACAAGGACACAATCAACCACGTGCAAAGCTCAAACAACATGATGCAAACATGGTATGCTATGCGGGATGCGATATGTGATGCATATGCAAGATTTGACAAGGGATGAATGAACCTGGCCTCAACTTGGAAATCCAAGTGTGCCACTAGAAAGGTGATGTGATTTCGGTTGAATTCGATATAAAGAACACCGGAATCGGAGACACGGTTTGGAAATGGCAAGCAATTCAAATATGGCATCGGTCTGCGATATACAATAAGTAGCCATCTAAATGCAACTATATAAACATGCTACAACACCCAAACATGGCAACAAAATACATAGCAGGGATCCATTCATGAAGCTTAACAAAATATGAACACTGACCTACGGCCAATTCATCCATTAACAGGTTCAAACAAGCATGACAAAAGTGCAAATGGTAAACATATCTCAGACTTAGTGAAATTAACACTTGTCTGGAATTTCAGATCAGATGGCACACTTTGGAGCATGAAAACTAGATTCTACAGGAACTCAACATGGCAAAGTAAAGCATGGCATGGAGCTACTCAAAGAGCTTAACAAAAGTCCCTTAGTGCCCTTGAGCCAAAAGGGATCAGAAAATATAATGGCAAGCATGTGAACATGGCAAAAACTTAAACAGATCACAGACTTAGTGAAAAACTGGAGCATGCAAATCAGATATCAAGTAGGCATGTTTACGAGCTCGATGCACTCACTACAGAGCATGTCATGACAATCTAAGCATGCACCCATCAAGAATACACATTATACAAGCTAGACATGGCAAGAACAATAATATAGCATGCACGGATCATCTACAACATCCTCGGCAAAATCGCTAACAAGTAGACAATCTGCCCAGATTCACGAAATAGCAAAAGTAGAGCTCGATTGACTCAAGCTAGGGTGCTCCATAATTGCAAACAAAGACATGGATAGATAGAGCACTACAAGATTAACAAAACATCCTTACTGATCATCCTCAAAAGAGGCACGGATCACTAGGAAACAATATGAACATATGGCATATTGATAAAAACAGTCCAAGGACTTAGAATTGCTAAGTCCCTGAAATCAGCATTAACAAATGCTTCACTTTGCAAGCTTGTGCTAGTCACCACACACATCACAAAAATACATGGATAGCACCTCTGGAAAGATGACAAAGCATATAACAAAACATATGTAGAGCTCAGGGGCATATCATGCACACAATAATCATGGCAAAAATGACAAATAGCTATTTGGAGCAGCAGATCTGACAATTATCTCAAATAGCACTCTTCCAACAGCATTTCGGGCATCAATATGAACTCAAATGAAAATGATGCAATGAGATGAAATGATGTGCTCTCTGAGACAAACATTTTGATATGTTACACGCGCAAAACAGAGTTACGGATGCAAAGTTACGGCACGATGAACAAGGGCATTTGAATCTGGGAATCGGGGACTTAGATGAAAAATACCACCTCCAGATCTAGGGTTTGCTTAACGCGGATCCCGAGGTTCGCCTGGATCTTCGCCGAAAAACTTGAACTCGCCGGAAAACTTGACGGTAGGGAGGACGGGGAGGCCGATGCGGTGGACGGCGGCCGGAGGAGGTCAGCGGAGCTCGCCGGAGTCGCTCCCGGCGACGTGGCGACGCGGTGGCGCGGGCGGCGAGGTGGGGCGGCGCGGCCGAGCGGCGGCCGCCGGCGAGGAGGCGCGGTGGCGCGGCAATGGTGCTGTAGGCCGACGCGGCGGAGGTGCGGCAGGCCGGCACGGGCGGCGCGCTCCCTCGCGCGGACGTGGGCGGCGGAGGGACGCGGGCCGGGAAGGGCCCGCCTCGGGCCTCGCGGGCTGGCGGCGGAGGTGGCCGGGCGGTGCCACATGGCGCCCCATCAGTGGCCGCGGGCGACGGCGGACGAAATGTCCGGCGCGGCGGACATGTCCGGTGGCGGCAGATCTGGAACTTTAGGGTTTCGGGGGGGAGAAGAACCGAAATTTCGGAAGGATGGTGTATTTATAGGCATAGAGGGAGCTAGGAGTGTCCAAATGAGGTGCGGTTTTCGGCCACGCGATCGTGATCGAACGCTCTAGATGATGGAGAGGGTTTTGGTGGGTTTTGGGCCAAAATGGAGGGGTGTTGGGCTGCAACACACACGAGGCCTTTTCGGTCCCTCGGTTAACCGTTGGACCATCAAACGAAGTCCAAATGATACGAAACTTGACAGGCGGTCTACCGGTAGTAAACCAAGGCCGCTTGGCAAGTCTCGGTCCAATCCGGAAATGTTTAACCCCCACACACGAAAGAAAGGTAGAAAAGACCACCGGAGGAGAACGGAGCGCCGGAATGCAAAACGGACAACGGGGAAAATGCTCGGATGTATGAGATGAACACGTATGCAAATGCAATGCACATGATGACATGATATGAGATGCATGACAACGACAACAACACACGGAGACAAAACCCAAACCCGAGAAAATAAAATAACTTAATGCCAAAAACGGCAAGAGTTGGATTACATATTAGGTAAATAATATCCGGGGTGTTACAGTGTCTTCATAGGATACCCAAAGGAAACTATTGGGTACACCTTCTATCATAAATCCGAAGGCAAGACATTCGTTGCTAAGAATGGATCCTTTCTAGAGAAGGAGTCTCTCTCGAAAGAAGTGAGTGGGAGGAAAGTAGAACTTGATGAGGTAACTGTACCTGCTCCCTTATTGGAAAGTAATTCATCACAGAAACCGGTTCCTGTGACACCTACACCAATTAGTGAGGAAGCTAATGATGATGATCATGAAACTTCATATCAAGTTACTACCAAACCTCATAGGTCAACCAGAGTAAGATCCGCACCAGAGTGGTACGGTAATCCTATTCTGGAGGTCATGTTGCTAGACCATGACGAACCTGGAAACTATGAGGAAGCGATGATGAGCCCAGATTCCGCAAAATGTCTTAAGGCCATGAAATCTGAGATGGGATCCATGTATGAGAACAAAGTGTGGACTTTGGTTGACTTGCCCGATGATCGGCAAGCCATCGAGAATAAATGGATCTTCAAGAAGACAGACGCTGATGGTAATGTTACTGTCTACAAAGCTCGACTTGTCGCAAAAGGTTTTCGACAAGTTCAAGGAGTTGACTACGATGAGACCTTCTCACCCATAGCGATGCTTAAGTCCGTACGGATCATGTTAGCTATTGCCGCATTTTATGATTATGAAATTTGGCAAATGGATGTAAAGACTGCGTTCCTGAATGGATTTCCGGAAGAAGAGTTGTATATGATGCAACCTGAAGGTTTTATCGATCCAAAAGGTACTAACAAAGTGTGCAAGCTCCAGCGATCCATTTATGGACTGGTGCAAGCTTCTCGGAGTTGGAATAAACGCTTTGATAGTGTGATAAAAGCATATGGTTTTATACAGACTTTTGGAGAAGCCTGTATTTTACAAGAAAGTGAGTGGGAGCTCTGTAGCATTTCTAATATTATATGTGGATGACATATTGTTGATTGGAAATGATATAGAATTTCTGGATAGCATAAAAGGATACTTGAATAAAAGTTTTTCAATGAAGGACCTCGGTGAAGCTGCTTACATATTGGGCATCAAGATCTATAGAGATAGATCAAGACGCTTAATTGGACTTTCACAAAGCACATACCTTGACAAAGTTTTGAAGAAGTTCAAAATGGATCAGTCAAAGAAAGGGTTCTTGCCTGTATTACAAGGTGTGAAGTTGAGTAAGACTCAATGCCCGACCACTGCAGAAGATAGAGAGAAAATGAAAGATGTTCCCTATGCTTGAGCCATAGGCTCTATCATGTATGCAATGTTGTGTACCAGACCTGATGTGTGCCTTGCTATTAGTTTAGCAGGGAGGTACCAAAGTAATCCAGGAGTGGATCACTGGACAGCGGTCAAGAACATCCTGAAATACCTGAAAAGGACTAAGGATATGTTTCTCGTTTATGGAGGTGACAAAGAGATCATCGTAAATGGTTATGTTGATGCAAGCTTTGACACTAATCCGGACGATTCTAAATCGCAAACCGGATATGTGTTTATATTAAACGGTGGAGCTGTCAGTTGGAGCAGTTCTAAACAGAGCGTCATGACGGGATCTACATGTGAAGCGGAGTACATTGCTGCTTCGGAAGCAGCAAATGAAGGAGTCTGGATGAAGGAGTTCATATCCGATCTAGGTGTCATACCTAGTGCATCGGGTCCAATGAAAATCTTTTGTGACAATACTAGTGCAATTGCCTTGGCCAAGGAATCCAGATTTCACAAGAGAACCAAGCACATCAAGAGATGCTTCAACTCCATCCAGGATCAAGTCCAAGTGGGAGACATAGAGATTTGCAAGATACATACGAATCTGAATGTTGCAAACCCATTGACTAAGCCTCTTCCACGAGCAAAACATGATCAGCACCAAGGCTCCATGGGTGTTAGAATCATTACCGTGTAATCCAAATTATTGACTCTAGTGCAAGTGGGAGACTGAAGGAAATATGCCCTATAGGCAATAATAAAGTTATATTTAGTATGTTGCTATTGCTTTCTTCATGACTTATACATGTTCCTATGACTATGAGATTATGCAACTCCCATTTACCGGAGGAACACTTTGTGTGCTATCAAACGTCACAACGTAACTGGGTGATTATAAAGGTGCTCTACAGGTGTCTCCGAAGGTACTTGTTGAGTTGGCGTATTTCGAGATTAGGATTTGTCACTCCGATTGTCGGAGAGGTATCTCTGGGCCCTCTTGATAATGCACATCACTATAAGCCTTGCAAGCAATGTGACTAATGAGTTAGTTGCGGGATGATGCATTACGGAACGAGTAAAAATACTTGCCGGTAACGAGATTGAACTAGGTATTGAGATACCGACGATCGAATCTCGGGCAAGTAACATACCGATGACAAAGGGAACAACGTATGTTGTTATGCGGTTTGACCAATAAAGATCTTCGTAGAATATGTAGGAGCCAATATGAGCATCCAGGTTCCGCTATTTGTTATTGACCGGAGACGTGTCTCGGTCATGTCTACATAGTTCTCGAACCCGTAGGGTCCGCACGCTTAAAGTTTGGTGATGATCGGTATTATGAGTTTTTGTGTTTTGATGTACCGAAGGTAGTTCGGAGTCCCGGAAATGATCACGGACATGACTAGGAGTCTCAAAATGATCGAGACGTAAATGTCGATATATTGGACGACTATATTCGGACACCGAAAGTGTTCCGAGTGGTTTCAGATAAAAACTGGAGTACCGGGGGTTACTGGAACCCCCCGGGGAGTTAATTGGGCCTCACGGGCCTTAGTGGGAGAAGAAGAGGGGCGGCCAGGGCAGCTGCGCGCCCCCTCCCCCTCTAGTCCGAATCGGACAAGGAGGGGGGCCCTTTTTCCTTCTCCTCCTCTCTCCATTCCTTCCCTCTCCTACTCCAACAAGGAAAAGGAGAGTGGGAGTAGGACTCCTCCCTGGCGCGCCCTCCTCCTGGCCGGCCGCCTCCCCCCTTGCTCATTTACATACAGGGGCAGGGGGCACCCTAGAACACACATCTATTCCAGCCGTGTGCGGTGCCTCCCTCCACCATATTCCACCTCGGTTATATCGTAGCGGTGCTTAGGCGAAGCCCTGCGTCGGTAGCAACATCATCACCGTCATCACGCCGTCGTGCTGACGGAACTCTCTCGTGAAGCTCTGCTGGATCAAAGTTTATGGGACGTCATCGAGCTAAACGTGTGCTGAACTCGGAGGTGCCGTACGTTCAGTACTTGGATCGGTCGAATCGTGAAGACGTACGACTACATCAATCGCGTTGTGCTAACGCTCACTTTCGGTCTATGAGGATACGTGGACACACTCTCCCCTCTCGTTGCTATACATCACCATGATCCTAAGTGTGCGTAGGATTTTTTTTTGAAATTACTACGTTCCCCAACAGGGAGAAGTCTCTAGAAATTCAGGGGCAGATTGTAAAGCAGGTAGTAATAGTTCGAAAGTATCTGTTGCACCGGTGCTTGTAATGCTACCGGTGCACCGGACGCTTTTTGCACGTCTAAAAATGTTTGGAAAAATCTGAAAAAATTAGCACATTGACACAACATCGATTTATGTTGTCGCCAAATTTCAACTCAAAATTTGAATACTGCTCGAGGTACAAAAGTCATAAAATCCACACTGAATAGTACACAATATAAGTTGGGTTTTAGATTTGACCCATTGTCACATTGATACTAATTTTGTCATTTTCTTTTATCTCGTGCAATGTTTTGAATTTTTGCGACAATATAGATCAATGGCATGTCAATTTGTTACACTTTTTTCAGATTTTCTCAAACATCGCTATACGTTTATGGTGTCCAATGCACCGGTAGCACCACCAACACCAATGCACAAGATACTTTTCAAGTAATAGTTTCCTAACACTAAAAAAAAGTATACAGTAGTTTCCTAAAAAAGCAGGAAAGAAACGAGCACAAAGAGTTTCGTTCTTTGGGTGAATTGTACCCAACAGCCTCCCACCCCAGTCCCCACTTTCAAGTAATAGTTTCCTAACCCTCAAAAAAAAGTAATACTAGTTTCCTAACACTAAAAAAAAAGTATACAGTAGTTTCCTAAAAAAGCAGGAAAGAAACGAGCACAAAGAGTTTCGTTCTTTAGGTGAATTGTACCCAACAGCCTCCCACCCCAGTCCCCACCCCGAGCCCGTGAAACCCTAGCGCATTCGTACGCCGGCGGCGATGTCGGGCTACCCTTTTTACCCGTACGGCCGCGGTGGCGTAGGCGACGATGCGTCGGCGATGTCGGACTACCCTTTTCACCCATACGGCCGTGGTGGGGTAGGCGACAATGCGGCGGCGAGGTACTCTTCCTACGAGATCGACCTCATCGCGGCGCGCTACGCTGGCGACCCGTCATCCTACCCCTACCCCTCCGCCTCCGGCGGATTCGACCCGCATGTCGGCGCGAGGCGACCCGCAGATGGTGAGAGCAGCCCATTCCCTGTTCTGCTAAGTGGTAGTGTTCTACTGCGTTTATTTGATAATACTACCGAGTTTTGCCGGTTACACCTGTGCGGCAGCATATTCGTTGTGAAATAAACGTCCAATTTCTCTGGCGTGACTGAATTTTTATATGGGTACGGGATCGAGTCCGAAAATATCAATTGGTTATGGCATTTGGCGCGCATTAACATGGCATGGCACTCGGCATAAATCATGTCCGCGTGTTGTTACTGCTTCTATACTATACATACTAGGATCTATGAACACATCACTGGTTTGTCGCATTATGCGAACCATGCAGCTACCTAAACCTAGGCATTTTCACTTAGAACACGGTAGATAGTGGATACGGAGAAAGTGTGTCAGCGCCATGTGCTTCTGCTTATGCAGTCATACCTGTCTCACAGTCAGTTTTTAACCGGTTCCTCAGCGTCCACACAAGTGAGACGTCAGGTCAAACCATTCTGTCAAGGATATGACTGGAGCAATTCTACACCACCCCCCCCCCCCCCCCCCCCCCCCCCCCCCAAAAAAAAATGCTCCACCGGCCTTTCAGTTGGAGAAGCTTCTGATAGTTATTTCTTGAGCAGCTTCTGCTCCTTTGTACACATCAATGCTGTTGGGGGGCTTATCCAAGTTGGAGGGAGCTATATGGCAGGTCCTTCTGGATTACAATGGGTTTCTAGGTGGTCTAGTTTCATGAGGGTGTCAACTTTTGGCCTCTAGAACATCTCAGGTCCTTGCATAGCTGGGCCTTTTCTGACATCTCATAATCTTGCGCGTAGAATAAGGTTAAAGTAGCATTATTGAAGCTTGAAAGAGGAGAAATTAGCAGCTGTACAAGAAAAAAGAAGTTTGGGTCTTACACAATTTACAGATGAAATGAGGATGAGCAAACCATATAATTTTTATGCTGGACGGCATAACTTCTTATCAGTTAAGTTAATTTCCTGGTTGTCGTCATATAGCGATTTTGTGCTCGTGCACTGGATGACCATACGTGTTTTTTTTAATGTTGCAGTGAGATAGAGCTTGAAACAGCTTTATCTGTAAATTTACGGAAAACAAAATGCAAGCCTATTTCGTAGACTTCGAGAGGTTGCTCCATGGTGTTCTGTATATGTGCCTATACAAGTCTAGAGGTGTTAAGAGATATTTTCCATGATGTCCTGTAAATGACCTTAGAGCTTCATTCTCAACTTATATTAGTGTTTAGGTTAGGAGTGTGAGGCTGATCAATATATTTGTTTCCTTGTTGTACCATTATTCTTCATTTCAGTATATTATTATTACCACTATTTATTGCTAGTATATGGTTTTCTAATACCACTAGCTTAATAAAGTTCTTTTGTATATCTACTATAGTTCTCTATCATCAATCTATTATGGGAAGCCATAGTACTATTGGGCAGAGTGATGCATTTTATTCTCCGAACACTATGGTCAAACGCCCTAGGCTTGAAAGCAGCCTTCCTATTTATCCACAGCGACCTGGGGAAAAGGAGTGTGCTTTCTATATGAGGACCAGAACATGTAAGTACGAAGAAACCTGCAAATTTGACCATCCACAATGGGTTCCAGAGGGCGGGATTCCAAATTGGAAAGAGGTGATTATCTTTCATTTTTTTAGGTCTATATATTCCATGTCAATTTGTAGTAAGCTATTTTTAAAGATGTATATGTTATTTCCAAAATCACAATTGTATTGCCATTAATTGCTTGCAGTGAAAATAATAGATAGGGTTTATCACACTAGTTTACGTGAGAAGTACCTTTAACCCATAATTATATTGCCAAAATTTTCTAACTTACCTTTCTGCTCTTTGACAAACAGAGAAGTACCCCTCCGTGGGTGTCATGGCAGAAAACACATCTAGTTTCAAAACATGATTAGATATTCCTTATCGGTGGTATAAGTATAGTAGCAAATTTAGTTTGTACTGGAATACTAGATCAATTAATTTACAAATTACAAGAGGAGACGACGCAAGCAGAACAGAGAGGGTGTCTGGGTGGGTGGGTGTGTGGGTGTGGGTGTGTGTGTATGTGTGGGGGGGGTATGATGCGATAGATCGAGGTAGGCAGGGGTCATATATCTATTTCACGTTGGAGCTTTTGGTGTTTTGGATAGGAACCTGTTTAATAGTAGAGATATGGCAAATTAATGAATGCTGTTGGAAGAAAAGGTAAAATATCTGTTACAGTGAACTAAATGGAAACCATCCATTTTTTTATAGATCATGATTATTTTATACTCCTGAATGGTACACTGGAATGATCTGGTAAAGGTACCTTCCATTCCAAGAGCTCAGGTTGCAAGTGGGATGGGCTGCGGCTATCCCGCTTCTCGCTACTTCTGCCCGCATCATTATTGTTGACTAATGCGGCGGACGATGAAGTAGTTATGCGAGTCCCGTGGGCGCCGTCTAACCCACATATCAGGACATCTTCTATCTCGCTCGTTTACGCTGGGCTGTTCTGCTGAGAATTTCTAGCATCACATGGCACGATTTATTAGGTAGCATCCTAATTGATGGTCCTGATACTGTGTCCAACTTGAGCCCGCTGTGCCTGCCACCGTTGAAGCCGAAGGTGCTGGTGACGGAGGAGCGTGAGCAGCTGGCCTCGTTCCGCTCTGCTCTGAGTACAGCCGGACTTCGATTACTTTACCTTTATCACCCCCTGCCTCATCAGGAGAGCCAAGGAGAACAAAGGATGGCTATCCGGTTCCACCTTCGATTATCAGTCTCTTGTTTTAGTTTGTTTTCCTCACCGATTCATATAGATTATGCGGGCTATGCGGGTTGACAGCAAATCGCCGCTGCATCTGGCGGCGTGTCCGCAACATCCGCAAAAGCATGCATCCTCTCCAAGAGCCAAACTGGAATGGAATTAACTATGGGTATGGCTATTAGGTTTTTTGGGGGGCCGAGGCCTTAGCTCACTTGGTTGGGGGAGTGGATATACAACCCCCATCACCTGGGTTCAAGTCCTCACGGACTCCGATTTGGGTTTTATATACTTTGGGGGTTTCCCTTGCAGTTTTTTTCAATATTTTGTTTTTGCAAGGATTATGCTACCATTTTGTTGTTGAAAATAAAGGTAGGAGGCTAAGGGTCTGTTCTGAACCTCTCCCAACTCCATCAACTCCACAGATTCAGCTTCTCCATCCAGCTTCTAACCATTAGGAAGCGTTCTTAGCTTCTTGCAACGCTCCAGCCCAGCTAGGAGGTCGCTAGCCTGTTGGGCGCCATTCTGGGCCGGCTGGAGGCGGCCCAGTTCGGTCTGCCATGGGCATCTACATGAGCAGCACCATGGCTGCCAACGGCGTCGGGGCAAGCACCGGCGTCAATCCCATCGGGGCGATGTCTCTGGCGATGTTTCCTGCCTGCTGCGTTAGGTGCCGGTGGGGATGATGCTTGGGTGCCGATGGGGATGTTGCGTCGAGGTGGCGTTCTGGGCGGGAACCAGCGGGGATGGTCCTGGAACATACGGATCTGGAGGTGTATGGGGGCGCCGGCCGCTGACTGGGTGGAGCCGGCCATGGCAGCGGGGGTGGCGGCAGGAGTGTTAGGTCGAGCACTCGAGCGAGAGGGAGAGTTGTGATGGGGAGGGGTGGCGTACTGGGTCGGGATTTTCTTCACGTGTGGCTCCAAATGTTTTCTTTGGCGGTGGCAGTGTGGTTGTAATATTGGGCAATTCCTGATTCTGGCTTTCGTGGAGCTGGGCTTTTGGAGCTTCATGTTTTTACACCGCGATTGGGCTCACCTTCGTGAATCTAGCTTCACGGAGCTTAGGCGTTCGGGCCGGCTTCACACTCGAATTTTGTGGAGTCAGAAGCTGGAGAGGTTCAGAACAGGCCCTAATAGTTCTAACTTGCACTTTGAGGAGAAAAATGAGGCACTCACTGCTCGATCCAGGATCGAACCCGGGCAGGTGGGATGCAACACATCTGTAATCAGTTAACTGAGCTATGGCTCATGTCCACATTAATTGTATGACATATGCACATTCATCAAGAGTGTATTCATAAGATAACCCTTGGCCCGTCTCTTGCCATTTCATTAGTTGCTGTTTTTATCGTCAGTTCTTCTATTTTCCTCTTCATCATGCCAGGGATTTTAAGCTCCTTTTCCATCCGACCCCTTCAACGGTTCACCGTACTGACTCAAACCTTCGGACTAAATCATACAAGGATACATGTACTCTTTTACGTATCTATAGGACGTGCCAACTACTAACCTAAGCACTTGAATAGTCATATTTCATTCCTTTCTGGCTCATCATCATTGATACGGTGAATGTATCGCTTCATCTGACCTCTAGGCATACAGAACCCCCTCCCCCCCGGTCAGTTGACGTGGTCTCATCATGTTGGACAAATGGCAGCATGTATATTGCTCCTCTGGCAGTTCAAATTATTGTTGTCACTTGATACTAGCTAACTACCATAAAGATGAAAAGTATGTATTGATCGTTATAAGCCATCATGGTCTACTCAGTCCAATCCACAGAGGCTGCACAACCGTGCTCCTTCAAGCCCTGTACAGCACGACACATCTCCTTTCTTAGATGTTTTTAGCAAAAAGGTCAAGTTAATTTCTTAGGAGCTTCATTGTGTTCCATTGTTATTTTCTGTTGAGAAATGTGTAGGAAGGTGGAAATAAGGAGATGACTTTTAGCTAGTTTGTTTTTTCATTGTTGATTTTAGGAAGGTGGAAAATGGACTAGGTATGCAAGAGCAGGGTAGTGATGTACTAAGTACCACCAGGCACCAACACACCCATTCCCATTTATATAAAATAAGTAAATATATCTTCAGCATGTTGGCCTTATCTACCTTTTGAAGAATAAATATCCACACCCAAGTCAACGGGAAAAACATATAGGTCTGATGGTATGAAGTAAAACAATGCAATTTCCAGTTTTCATATGAACCACTTGCTTGAAACTGTCATACCTCTGATTTGTGTTCCCTTCTCAGTTTTGTTGTTTTTCAGTCTTTTGAGACCACCTGGCAATTGTACCTCGTGTCTTTCATTCCTCCAAAAGTTTATTTCGCTTGCTTAAAACTCATTTTACAGGGTACAAAGGCTGGGGAATCCTATCCCGAACGTCCAGGGGAACCAAATTGTCCTGTAAGCTAATCATAGCCCCCTATTCAGAATCTAGCGGACTAGCCAGTATGTTCATAGCGATATTCTTGATGGTGCAGTTTTTTGTAAAGACTGGTGAGTGTAAGTTTGGGTCTAAATGCAAGTTCAACCATCCAAAGAAAAAGGATGACAGAACAGTGGCTGGACCAGGCGATAAAGTAAGTTGTTTTCAGTTGCTAACTGGAGCCATCATAGTCTTAAATCTCAACGTAGGTTTTGTGCTTTGACTGCAGGAGTCTCTATTTTCTGCTAATTCTACCTTACCGGTGAAGCCTTCTGAGCCTTGTCCGGTAAGAGGCTACCCACCCTCTCTCTTTTGCTAACCGGAGCCATCATAATCTTAAATGTCAACATGGGTTTTGTGCTTTGACCGCAGGAGTCTCTAATTTCTGGTAATTCTACCTTACCGGTGAAGCCTTCTAAACCTTGTCCGGTAAAAGGCTATCCCCTCCCTCCCTCCCTCCCTCTCCCTCCCTCCCTCCCTCTCCCTCTCCCTCTCCCTCCCTCCCTCTCCCTCTCCCTCTCCCTCTCTCCCTCTCTCTCTCTCTCTCTCTCTCTCTCTCCCTCTCTCTCTCTCTCTCTCTCTCTCTCTCTCTCCCTCCCTCCCTCCCTCCCTCCCTCCCTCGCTCGCTCTCTCGCTCTCTCTCTCTCTCTCTCTCTCTCTCTCTCTCTAGAACAGTTCTGAATTGTGTTTCTGTACTTCAGCACTATGCAAAAGGCAAATGCAAATTAGGAACAAATTGTAAGTTCATTCATGCAAAGGATATGGAGCCACCTTCAAGTGGTGGAAATGAATCTGAAAATACAGCAACTGCTGAAGCAGCAGGGCACCATGGTGCAGTGCATGATTCAGTTTCAGCAAAGAAGTTAGCACCAGTTGCTCTGGAGCATAACTCAAAGGGCATGCCTATAAGACCAGTACGTGTTTTCATCAAGTGTTAAATTTTTTGTCTAGAGTTGTAAATTTTTGTTTTATACCTAATATATGTCTTCCGTTTATAAACGATATCTGTATGCCTGTCACTGTAATGCAAGATATATTTTTTAATCGTGCCAATCTGTTCTGGAGATTCCACGATACCAGTATATTTAACTAAAACTTCATGAGCATATACTATTGCTCTCGCTATAAGTTCTGTTATGGTAATATTCTGGAACTTCTCAAAATGCCGGCATATCTTGATGGTGTGTGTGTGTGTGTGTGTGTGTGTGTGTGTATTATGCATGCTATCTGGATCCAAGTGAATGAGCATCATGGTTGTCTTGTTGAATACCTTTTCTCTTCCTGTATTGCAGGGTGAAGTTGATTGCTCATTTTATATTAAGACGGGCAGGTACCATCTTCTTGAACAAATACCTTCTCAGTTGACTTTATTATGTTTGTGGTTTTGTGCATGCACTTGGGCCATCCTGATCTCACATTTCCCTTTATCCATCTACAGCTGCATGTATGGTAGAACATGTCGGTTCAACCATCCTGAACGACATATTCAAGGTTCGTTGTTTATGTTCAGAGGACATGATTATCACCAGCTAGCTCAATCTGTAACTCACAATGTGCTGCCCTGGTTGAACCGAACACTTAACTGTGCAATTCATGCTAAAAGTAAAGTTTAAATCCATAATCTAGGGATAAAGAAAAATGCTTTGCAGGGCACAGACAGTACTACTTCTACCATACCTGCTTTGCAGTCATATTTTGCTCCAAAAAAATCGGTCATGGAAGCTTTTGATTGAATATTCGTAGTTGAACCTATTCTTGCCACAAAATCTACACGGTCAATCTTTCAGCTGCATTCTGGGCCATGTCTGGTTGCACTTAGAATTAGACAGACGTACCGATTTTGATCACAAGCATCTTAAACATGAACCTTTTTGTACTATTATTACTGTACACACCTTTTTAATGTTGTTTTCCTGTGTTGTGCAGCATCTGTTGTCCCTGGCGAGATGCTAAATCCAGCTGTGAAATTCCTGCCGAGCTTTGATTTTCGCGTGACACATGTGCCGGTAAGGTTAAATGAAGGAGTTAGAACTGGTGCTGTGAAATACACAAACTGACACGCTCTCTTGCAAAATACAGATTGAACCTGAGCCAATCACCTACCCTCAGAGGCCTGGAGAAACTGTTTGTGATGTATGTACATAACCATCCGTGCACCAATTGCTGCAGCATATGCCCTATGAGTTGGACTGTTTTACTCATTTTACTTTGGTTAATGCAGTTCTATAAGAAGACAGGATTTTGTAAATTTTCTGAAAAATGCAAGTTTCACCATCCAGTTGATCGGTCTGCACCTGATTCCATTGCAAAGTGGGAGCCGTCTCAGCAACCTGTGACGCTTACTGTTGCTGGTTTTCCAAGGAGAGAGGTAACATCCAGAAATGAAATAATCCCCACTAGCCTGTTGATAATTCAGGATTATAAATGTATTGGGGGCTCTTTGTTGCTAAAACATTCCCTTTCGAGGCCGGGTTGGTGAAGCTGCCATTTTATTGTAGTAAGCCGTTGGTAATAGTCCTTTGGCCATAATGATCTCTCAATTACTGAAAACTAACTAAATATTTCTATGAGCTCGTACGGCTAGGAATGATGAAATTTTAGTTGGGACCCGACCGTCCGTTGGTTCCTGTTTTCGCTCTAATGATGATGCAAACTTGTTTTTTTTTCTTGTTTCGAAACGGAATGTTGATGCAAACTGGGTGACATGTAATATGCAGGATGCTGAGGCTTGTGCCTATTACATGAAGACCGGCGCATGCAAGTTTGGCGTCCAGTGCAAGTTTGACCACCCGCCCCTTGGGGAGGCCATTGCCAAGGTTTCGAAGCATGGAGAAGGAAAGGAAGGTGGAAAGAAGAAGGTGGTAGGACTGAGTTATGTCCTGGAAAATTAGACCCGCTCAAGTTCCCCGTCCCCATTTCCATTCCGAGCATGTTTCCGTCATCAGACCTGTGGTATAGTATAGTGGCAGCAGCACTGCAGGAGATAAAGCAGAGCACGCTGTGCCTGTGCGCGGTTGGTTAACGTTGTTACTCGTCATGGCTTTACTTAGTAGCTGACCTCTGAATCTGGTGTACCGTTGGTTCCTCGCTTGCGCGGGATAGTAGCAATGGATGTCTGGCTGGTGCAGTCGCCATGCCGTGGTAGTAAGGGTCCGTGATGGCTGGCATCTCTCTCGTGCATTGCATGCATGGCGTCGCCCCTGCCTACACATGTGTTTGCATTAATGGCTACCTTTTCCACGTGCCTTCTGTTGCGTCGTCCTTTGATGGCTGCAGCCGTGGTGCGGCGCAGCAAGGCAGCATAGGTAGGGTGTTAGTGTATCCATGTCGTACACGCGTGGCTTTGAGTGTATCCATGTGGTGCTCTGAATGAGGTTGCAGGACGATGCTAATCGCCGGGGAGAGAAAACTCAGCTTGCTATACATTGCTGGCCATGGCGTCCTTGTGGTGAGGATGATGCAGTAACTTCATTATCTTGTTGATGACGATGTTCTAGCCACATGATTTGGAGATACCAGTGGAGTGGAGTGGAGACTTCTGGATGTCTTCCCACTTGTGATGAAACTCTGGCCAAGTTTGTCGTGCACCCAACGCCCTCTTCTCGACCTCCTCTCCGGTCTCCAGGGAAAAAAGAGGAAAAACTAATCACGCGTTCATGATGTAACAGTAGGCGTTACAGGGAGGCACAAACACGCACAAGCGGCAGGTTTTCCCGGCAGGAACAAGGGGTCGCACCTGAGGCGAGCGCGACACGTCCCGTGCTTGCATGGATTGGACGATCAACAACTCCCGTCAGGACGTAGCGTAGCGAGGAGGGGCGGTTGGAGGAGCATGTAATGAGGTAGCACATCGGGGGCATGACACAGCAGGCGCCCTTTTGGATTTATTATCGCCTTTTTTTTGTTCCCTTTTGGATCAGTGACACTGCGGCCCGCTAATCATCGTACGTGCGGGTAGCACTCCGAGCTTGGGCTGCGTTTCGTTGTGCCGAGATTTGCACAACGGAACGGAGTAGAAGCAGTGGTAACAGCAGGCACCCGCACCCTCAAAAATCAAAACTGCGTCTCAAAAAAAAAAAAATCAAAACTGCGTCGGCCACACCCTACCTGGCTAGATTCGTAGCCTAGCCTTAGCCGCAGCGGAATTTCCCTGCGCTCGCTGCTCGCTCACTCACACGCACGCACGCTTTGTCGCAGCATGTAACTCGGGGAAAATTCTTGATTCTTCGGTCTTCGATGATATAAGTTGTACTCCCTCCCGTTTTATATACAAGACCATAAACTTAAATTATAGGTACCAAAATAAAATATAATACATTTTTTGTAACCTAATTTTTTCTCTTGTTTACTAGGATCATTAATACGGAGTATATCGCATGCATGCAAAAAAACTGAATGGAGAAAGAAACCGAGTGTCATTATGACTACATGCATGCAAGTATTAAACAAATTGCTATTACAAGAAAGCATCATTAATTTTTGCCTTGATTACAGTTGGTGGCTTTGTATAGATGCAAAATATATATTCTATAGTGGCCTTGTATAAGTAAATGGAGGGAGTATCTAGAATTTCTCGATTCTCTGCTCTTACATGTATATAAATTCGAAAGAATGGCCGGTGACCACTGTTACTCCCTCCTTCCATCTATACAGGGCCTAATGTGTTTTTCAAGGTTATCTTTGACCAAATGATAAAGCAATAATATATGACATCCAACTTATATAAAGCATACCGTCAAATTCGTATGCGAAAGAAGTTTTCAATGATATAGTTTTTACATTATGCATGTCATGTATTATTAATCTTGTTAATAATCAAATGGGGTCTTAAAAAACGCATTAGACCCTATATAGATGAAAGGAGTACCATTTTTCTTCCCAACTCCCAAGTTTTCAACAGATTCCCAACTCCCTGTATGTGAGCGAGCGATCGAGCGATCCCCACCAAAGACTGTACTACCTCACTATTAGGAGCACACCGTTTTACTCCCCGCCAACAATAAAGGAGCACATTGTTTTACTGTTAGGGAGAAGCCGACGCAAGGTGTATCTCCAGGGAGGGGCCTCAGCCTGCTACTGTTCACTCACCGGTTTGGCAGGCCGCAATCCCAGCCATGGTTTCTTTTTTGCGCCAACCTCCCTCTCAAAATAAATGACTCAACTTTATACTAGCTTTAGTATAAAGTTAGTATAAACTTAAGTCATTTATTTTGGGACAGAGAGAGTACAATATTTCTAAATGACCTTTTAGGACATCTAACGTCAATCCTCAAAAACACCCACATCAGTTCGGACCTAACTGTCTGGACCCATTATACCATCCACCGTGATACTCAATCGGTGTGTAGAGGGTCTGACCATTTGTGGTGGAGGCTTTGCAGGAGTCTGGATCGCCGCCACGTAGGACTCCAACACCTCCGACCCACTCAAACCCACCTCCCGGTTTTTCCACTTCGCCCTTGTCCCCCTTGCTTGCATCCGCACCCTCATCCTCCGACGCATCCGCTCTACCTCTTCGACCAACGCCCAAGCATTGCTGGCCGTCCAGCCCCCACCCACATGCCCGCCTGCCTTATACTACGTCGCCGTCCACCCAAGACCGTCCACAGCTAGGTACACTCCGCCCCCCTATTTGACGCCGTCCCTGGCGGACACCACACCCGGTCAAATGCCATTAAGCTTATTTTTGAACCTCATGTCATTTTTAGAGTAAGAAGGATGACGGGGTACTCGGTGGAGGAGGATGAGTTGTTGTGCAATGCGCGGTGGCCGTATCAACTGACTTCGTAGGCATGAGCAGAGGGGGAGGGGGCATTTGGCAGCTCGTGCATGGTTCATTCATGCGCGAAAGCACATTGCGCTTTATGACATGCATATCATCCATGAACGCAATGTCAAGTCGCTAGTGTATCGATGGTACACCATCCAGAACTCCATCATGAAGTTTTGTGGCGCGGTTGATCGGCTGGAGGCAATGTGGCCATTGTGCGCGGTAACCATGGAGACCGGAAGTGTTGCTTCTTCTTACTCTGCATGTTGATTGATTCAATTCATTCACTCAATGTTGTTGTATCCGTTGTATAGTCTGTACGCGTTGCCGTGATGTACTGCATGTGAGAGGGCAGATCATTCATGCACATACATTGTTGGATGGGAGCGGGATCGTCTGACGTACTACCACCTGACGTGGGGCCACTGATGTGTGGGCCAGGGTCCACATGCCAGTGTGCCAACGACACGTCAGGGGTGCCGCGTCCTGTTGGATGAAGCTCAAGGGGTAGTATGAGTGGGACAACATGATCCATCCATGAAAAAACTTGTTGAACATATGGTTGATCTCGTTGAATTTGAGTTATTGTTGTACTAGACATTTTGCATGCTATTTATGGATGATTTGTGCTATTTTCTATCCGATCTTTGATGAATTCCATCGTGTTTAATGTAATTCGTCTGGTTAATTAAAATCCGGCTTGAAATATATGTGGCTATGGTTGGATGGCCAAGTCCCCCTGTCCGCAGCCGGATGGTATCTGCTTTGGGGGTCAACGTCGGAGATGCTCTTAAAACTGAAGCGCATCACCGATCCTCAGGATTATTTATTTGCACATCTCGCCTCTTCTAGTCGTGCCTAATCGTTGGGCGGATCTGAAGGAAATATGCCCTAGAGGCAATAATAAAGTTATTATTTATTTCCTTATATCATGATAAATGTTTATTATTCATGCTAGAATTGTATTAACCGGAAACATGATACATGTGTGAATACATAGACAAACAGAGTGTCACTAGTATGCCTCTACTTGACTAGCTCGTTGATCAAAGATGGTTATGTTTCCTAGCCATAGACAAGGAGTTGTCATTTGATTAATGGGATCACATCATTAGGAGAATGATGTGATTGACTTGACCCATTCCGTTAGCTTAGCACTTGATCGTTTAGTTTGTTGCTATTGCTTTCTTCATGACTTATACATGTTCCTATGACTATGAGATTATGCAACTCCCGTTTACCGAAGGAACACTTTGTGTGCTACCAAACATCACAACATAACATGGTGATTATAAAGGTGCTCTACAGGTGTCTCCGAAGGTACTTGTTGGGTTGGCGTATTTCGAGATTAGGATTTGTCACTCCGATTGTCGGAGAGGTATCTCTGGGCCCACTCGGTAATACACATCACTTAAGCCCTGCAAGCATTGCAACTAATGAGTTAGTTGTAGATGATGTATTACGGAACGAGTAAAGAGACTTGCCGGTAACGAGATTGAACTAGGTATTGAGATACCGACGATCGAATCTCGGGCAAGTAACATACCGATGACAAAGGGAACAACGTATGTTGTTACGCGGTTTGACCGATAAAGATCTTCGTAGAATATGTAGGAGCCAATATGAGCATCCAGGTTCCGCTATTGGTTATTAACCTGAGACGTGTCTCGGTCATGTCTACATAGTTCTCGAACCCGTAGGGTCCGTACGCTTAAAGTTCGATGATGGTTATATTATGAGTTTATGTGTTTTGATGTACCGAAGGTAGTTCGGAGTCCCGGATGAGATCGGGGATATAACGAGGAGTCTCGAAATGGTCGAGACGTAAAGATCGATATATTGGACGACTATATTCGGACATCGGAAAGGTTCCGAGTGGTTCGGGTATTTTTCGGAGTACTGGGAAGTTACGGGAATACGGGGGAAGAAGTATATGGGCCTTATTGGGCTTTAGGGGGGAGAGAGAGAGGCAGGACACGTGCCCCCCCAATGACTAGTCCGAATTGAACTAGGGGGAGGGGCGGAGCCCCCTCCTTCCTTCTCTTCCCTCTTCCCCTTCATTGTCTCCTACTCCTACTACTTGGAAGGGGAGGAATCCTACTCCCGGTGGGAGTAGGACTCCTCCAGGGTGCGCCATAGGGGCCGACCCTCTCCCCCTCCTCCACTCCTTTATATACGTGGCCAGGGGGCACCCCATAGACACAACAATTGATCTCTTGGATCTCTTAGCCGTGTGCGGTGCCCCCTCCACCATATTCCACCTCGATAATGTCGTAGCGGTGCTTAGGCAAAGCCCTGCGTCGGTAGAACATCATCATTGTCACCACGCCGTCGTGCTGACGGAACTCTCCCTCAAAGCTCGGCTGGATCGGAGTTCGAGGGACGTCATCGAGCTGAACATGTGCTGAACTCGGAGGTGCCGTACGTTCTGTACTTGATCGGTTGGATCGTGAAGACGTACGACTACATCAACCGCGTTGTGCTAATGCTTCCGCTTTCGGTCTACGAGGGTACGTGGACACCACTCTTCCCTCTCATTGCTATGCATCACCATGATCCTGTGTGTGCGTAGGAATTTTTTTGAAAATACTACGTTCCCAAACAGGATCACTTACACATAACATCATGAAATGGTTAGGCATGTTTGACTTTCTACCTTCCACGGTCACCGGTCTCCTTTCCAACATGATATCTGCAGGACACGCCATATCATTAGTTGTCATGTTGTGCCAAATATTTAGTCACGTTATGGCGTGAGAACAAATTGACCAACAGTATGACATGCACATGAAAGTGCAAGTAATCCCCGGGTGGTTTTGATAATTCATAACAACATATAGCTCATTGAACTAATATCCATTCAAGATGAATATTTCAGGATGTTCAATGTGGCATGACATGAGATAGAGATGTGGACCCCTCAAAATGCTAAGGACAAAGATTGACAAAAGCTCAAGACTCTTCATTTCTATTTTAGTGATCCAAGATAACATCGAGTCCATAGGAAAGCCAATACTATTAAAATGGGATGAGGTGTTGCTTAATGGTCTACTTGCTCAAAGTGCTTAGTGATATTGCTCCAAAACCCTCAGCCACTTTCTCCATCCAAATATGGGATGAGGTGTTGCTTAATGGTCTACTTGCTCAAAGTGCTTAGTGATATTGCTCCAAAACCCTCAGCCACTTTCTCCATCCAAATATGTCAATACCCTAAACTCCAATTCGGCCTCATCGATTCTTTCTATCCGGAGCCACCGAGTTCATTTGACATAGCCACTGCCAGAAACCCTAACGATTCGATCACACCGATACGGATCTTGGTCCCACCGAGATGGCCTTGCTAGCGCTTTGTGATCTATTGCATTCAATTCAGTCTCACTGAGTTGTTGCAATCGGTCCCACCGAGTTGGCTTGACAGATTCTCTCTTGCTTATTGCTTCACTTCGGTCTCACGAGTTGATGCAATTGGCGCCACCGAGATGAAATTTGCCCTAAGCCCTAGCACATCGGTCCCACCGAGTTGTTCCAGCCGGTCCCACTGAGATTTCTAACATTCATATTTTTGATCAGATTGAAGCCACCGAGTTTTCCTAATCGGTGCCACCGAGATGAGTCAAAAGTGTGCAACAGTTGGATTTTGTGTGGAGGCTATATATACCCCTCCACCCTTCTTCCTTATTGAGGAGAGCCATCATAATGTGCCTACACTTCCACCATTCATTTTTTGAGAGAGAACCACCTACTCATGTGTTGAGATCAAGAGATTCCATTCCAACCAGTTGAACCTTGATTTCTAGCCTTCCCCAAGTTGCTTTCCACTCAAATCCCTCTTTCGCTATAGCCAAATCTGTGTGAGAGAGAGTTGAGTGTTGGGAGACTATCATTTGAAGCACAAGAGCAAGGATTTCATCATCAACACACCATCTATTACCTTTTGAAGAGTGGTGTCTCCTAGATTGGTTAGGTGTATCTTGGGAGCCTCCGTCGTGATGTGGAGTTGAACCAAGATGTTTGTAAGGGTAAGGAGATCGCCTACTTCATGAAGATCTACCCGAGCGAGGCAAGAACTTCATGGATGATGTTGATGTCTACTACACAACTTTATTCTTATAGACTCGTGTTGGGCCTCCAAGCGTAGAGTTTGTAGGACAGTAGCAATTTTCCCTCAAGTGGATGACCTAAGATTTATCAATCCGTGAGAGGTGTAGGATGAAGATGGTATCTTTTAAACAACCCTGCAACCAAATAACAAAAAGTCTCTTGTGTCCCCAACACACCAAATACAATGGTAAATTGTATAGGTGCACTAGTTCAGCGAAGAGATGGTGATACAAGTGTAGTAATAATAATAGATATTGATTTTTGTAATAGGAACAATAAAAAACAACAAGGTAGCAATTGATAAAACAGAGCACAAACGGTATTGGAATGCTTGAAAATGAGGCCTAGGCTCCGTACTTTCGCTCGTGCAATCTCTCAACAATGCTAATATAATTGGATCATATAACCATCCCTCAAAGTGCGATGAAGAATCACTCCAAAGTTCCTATCTAGCGGAGAACATAAGAAGAAATTGTCTGTAGCTATTCTTTCCGACCGATCTATCCGAGAGTACGTACTAAAATAACACCAAGTTATTCTTTCCGATCGATCTATCAAGAGTTCATACTAAAATAACACCAAGTTATTATTTTCGATCGATCTATCAAGAGTTCGAACTAAAATAATACCAAAGCAAATTCGGATTCATAATACTCAATCCAACACAAAGAACCTCAAAGAGTGCCCCGAGATTTCTACCGGAGAAACAAAAGACGAGAACGTGCATCAACCCCTATTCATAGATTACCCCAATGTCACATCGGAAATCCACGAGTTGAGTGCCAAAACATATCTCAGGTGAATCAATATAGTACCCCATTGTCACCATGGGTATCCATATGCAAGAGATATATCAAGTGCTCTCAAATCCATAAAAGTATTCAATCCGATAAAATGAAATCTCAAAGGAAAAACTCAATTCATCACAACAAGATAGAGAGGGGAAAACACTGTAACACCCCGGATGTAATTTACCTTATATGTATTCCAACTCTTGTCGTTTACGGCGCTAAGTTATTTTATTTCTCCGCTGTCAGGTTTTTGTCTCCGTGTGTTGTTGTCTTTGTCATGCATCTCATATCATGTCATCATGTGCATTGCATTTGCATACGTGTTCGTCTCATGCATCCGAGCATTTTCCCTGTTGTCCGTTTTGCATTCCGGCACTCCTATGTCACCCGGTGTCCCTTTCTACCTCTTTTCGTGTGCGGGTGTTAAACATTTTCGGATTGGACCGAGACTTTCCATGCGGCCTTGGTTTACTACCGGTAGACCGCCTGTCAAGTTTCGTGCCATTTGGTCTTCGTTTGATACTCCAACGGTTAACCGAGGGACCGAAAAGGCCTCGTGTGTGTTGCAGCCCAACACCTCTCCAAACAGGCCCAAAACCCACCTAAACCCTCTCCATCATCTAGAGCGTTCGATCACGATCGCGTGGCCGAAAACCGCACCTTATTTGGAGTCTCCTAGCTCCTCCTACCTCTATTTATAGCCCCTCCTCCAAAAATTCCGGGTCAAAACACCCCCTAACCCTAGCTCCTTCCCCCCTCCTCGCGCCGCCGGACGAAGTCTGTTAGGCCGGACACGTCCGACCTGACCCGCTGCCGCCACGTGTCGCAATACGGGTGGCCGCCGACCCGCGCCCACTTCGCCGCACCGCGAGGGCCCGCTCGGCCTGCTGCCGGCCTCCGAGGGCCCGTGGAGCCGCCGCCGCCCGGGTCGTCTCCCTCCTGCCGCTCCGCCCCGCCGCCTACCTCCGATCCGCGCTGCCGCAATGCTTCACCGGCGCCGGAGTAGCTCCGCCCCGCCGCCTCCTGCATGCCGGCATGCGCCGCGCCTCGCAGCCGCGTCTCCGACCGCCGCGCCTTGCCGCCCTCCGTCGCCGGAGTCTTCCCCAGCTCTGGCCAGTCCTCTTCTCCACGCCCGCAGCATCTCCGGCGAACTGCGCAGCATCTCCGGCCACCGCTACCTCCATTTCCGGTGAGATCCCGATCGGATCTGAGATCGCCGCTACAGTAAACCCTAGTCGGGGTTGACTTTTCCCTCTACTCTTAGTATTTTTATGCAACTTTGACATGCCATAACTCTGCATCGGTGGCTCCGATTCGTGCGTGTAGCATATCAAAATGTTCGTCTCGATGAGTACATCATTTCATCTCATTGCATCATTTTTATTTGAGCTCATCTTGATGCCCGAAATGCTGTTGGAAGAGGGCTATGTGATGAATTTGTCAGATCTGTTTCAGCAAATGGCATTTTGTCATTTTGCCATGATTAATGTGTGCATGATATGATCCTGAGCTCTACATGTGTTTTGTTTTATGCCATGCCATCTTTACAGGGGTGTATGCCATGTATTTTTGTGATATTTGTGGTGACTAGCACAAGCTTGCAAAGTAGCGTAATCGGTAATGCTGATTTCAGGGACTTAGAATTTCACTAAGTCCTTGTCCTGTTTTTGTTTTTATGCCATATGTTCATGTTGTTTCCTAGTGACCCGTGCCTCTTTTGAGATGATCAGTGAGGATGTTTTGTTAACATTGTGGTGCTCTATACATGTATGTCTTTGTTTGCATTTATGGAGCACCCTAGCTTGAGTCAATCGAGCTCTACTTTTGCTATAAATTAATCCTGGCAGATTGTTGACATGTTTAGCGATTTTGCCGAGGATGTTGCTATTGATCCGTGCATGCTATGTTATTGTTCTTGCAATTTCTAGCTTCTATGCCATGTATTCTTGATGGGTGTATGCTTAGTTTATCATGCCATGCTCTGTAGTGAGTGCATCGAGCTCGTAAACATGCCTACTCGTTAACTGTTTTGCATGCTCTAGTTTTTCACTAAGTCTGAATCTGTTTATATTTTTGCCATGTTCACATGCTTGCAATTGTATTTTCTGATCCCTTTTTGCTCAAGGTCACTAAGGGACTTTTGTTAAGTGTTTTGAGTAGCTTCATTCCATGCCTTGCTTTGCCATGTTAAGTTCCCATAGCATGTAGTTTTCATGCTCTAAAGTGTGCTTCCTGATGATAAATTCCAGACTTGTGTTAATTTCACTAAGTCTGAAACCTGTTATCATTTGCTCTTTTGCCATGCTTGTTTGAACCTGTTAATGGATGAATTAGCCGTAGCTCAGTGTTCATCTTTTGTCAAGCTTCATGAGTGGATACCTGCCATGTATTTTGTTGTCATGTTTGAGTGCTGTAGCATATTTATCTTGATGCATTTATTTGGTCACTTGCTGATTATCGCAGACCGGTGCCATATTTGTTTTGCTTGCCATTTCCAAACCGTGCATCCGATTCCGGTGATCTTTATATCGATTTCAACCGAAATCACCTCACCTTTCCAGCGGCACTCTTGGATTTCCAAGTTGAGGCCAGGTTCATTCATTCCTTGTCAAATCTTGCATATGCATCACATATCGCATCCCGCATATCATACCATGTTTCCATCATGTTGTTTGAGCATTGCACGTGGTTGATTGTGCTCCGTTTGCTTGTTGTTCTTGTTTGGGTAGAGCCGGGAGACGAGTTCGTGAACGAGGATCCCGTTGAGTTCGCTTACGAGGATCAAGTCAACTCTGAGAACTTTGCAGGTAAGATGACCATACCCTCGAAATCACTTCTATCTTTGCTTGCTAGATGCTCGCTCTTGTGCTATGCCTATGCTACGATACCTACCACTTTCTTACCATGCCTCCCATATTGCCATATCAAACCTCTAACCCACCATGTCCTAGCAAACCATTGTTTGTCTATGTTACCGCTTTGCTCAGCCCCTCTTATAGCGTTGCTAGTTGCATGCGAAGATTGGAGATCGTTCCTTGTTGGAACATTGTTTATTTTTAGGATATCACCATATTATCTTGTTTATCTTAATGCATCTATATACTTGGTAAAGGGTGGAAGGCTCGGCCTTTTGCCTAGTGTTTTGTTCCACTCTTGCCGCCTTAGTTTCCGTCATATCGGTGTTATGTTCCCGGATTTTGTGTTCCTTACACGGTTGGGTTATAATGGGAACCCCTTGACAGTTCGCCTTGAATAAAACTCCTCGAGCAATGCCCAACCTTGGTTTTACCATTTGCCACCTAGCCTCTTTTTCCCTTGGGTTTCCGGAGCCCAAGGGTCATCTTTATTTAAACCCCCCTAGGCCAGTGCTCCTCTGAGTGTTGGTCCAAACTGGGCAGCCTGCGGGGCCACCTCGGGGAAACTCGAGGGTTGGTTTTACCCGTAGCTTGAGCTATCTGAGTGTTCCCTGAGAACGAGATATGTGCAGCTCCTATCAGGATTTGTCGGCACATTCGGGCGGTGTTGCTGGACTTGTTTTACCATTGTCGAGGATGTCTTGTAACCGGGATGCCAAGTCTGATCAGATTGTCTTGGGAGAAGGAATATCCTTTGTTCACCGTGAGAGCTTGTGATGGGCTAAGTTGGGACTCCCCTGCAGGGATTTGAACTTTTGAAAGCCGTGCCCGCGGTTATGGGCAGATGGGAATTTGTTAATGTCCGGTTGTAGATAACCTGAAACTTCACTTAATTAAAATGAACCAACCGCGTGTGTAACCGTGATGGTCTCTTCTCGGCGAAGTCCGGGAAGTGAACACAGTGTTGGAGCAATGCTTGACGTAGGTTGTTCTAGGATTACTTCTTGATCATAGTTGTTCGACCGTGCTTTTGCCTTCTCTTCTCGCTCTCATTTGCGTTGGTTAGCCACCCTATATGCTAGTCGCTTGCTGCAGCTCCACATCACACCTTTGCCTTACCTATAAGCTTAAATAGTCTTGATCGCGAGGGTGCGAGATTGCTGAGTCCCCGTGACTCACAGATTACTTCCAAACCAGATGCAGGGACCGATGATACCGCTCCAGACGATGCGCTTGAGCTCAAGTGGGAGTTCGATGAAGACTCTCGTCGTTACTATGTGTCTTTCCCAGATGATCAGTAGTGGTGCCCAGTTGGGGTGATCGGGGACTTTGTCGCATGTGGGGGTTGATCTTTATTTCGGTACCGTAGTCGGACCATGAGTGTATTGGATGATTGTAATGTTATT